>NC_072786.1:17022096-17622096 GCF_022539595.1 Amphiprion ocellaris
TAGTGAGCTGTGAAACCAGACCATCAGATTCATTTTCAACATGTGACGGCTGCAGAGGAGCTGAGAGACAGTGGAGGTCGTCTCCGGCGGTGACGTCTCCGCTTCTCTTTGCGCTTTTCATGGTTTTTCAAGCCTGGGACCCACATGAATTGTGGAGGGAACTGACAGCAGGCCTGATAAACCCTGCAAGAGGAGAGGAAGTGTGTGTGCGTGTGTGTTTCTGTGCATGTGTGTTTCTGTGCGTGTGTGTTTCTGTGCGTGCGTGCGCCTGTGTGTGTGTGAGGGTAGATAGTAACATTAGATGTGTAGATAGGGGTGGTGAAAAGTGTTGCTGTCAACAAGTTAGCAATTAGAGAGAGATAATCTCTCTTCCTCCTCCCTCCAGGTCGACCCAGTCAACTTCTGTTCTTTCTCTTCCCTCCCTTCACTGTCTCATTCATGGCGTTAGTTTTTACTTGCAGTGTTTTAGCTTTTTTCTCTTTATTTTATCTATTTTGTTCATTGAAAAGCTGACAAGTAACTTTACAAGCAAGTGCACCAAACTACCCAGCAGCAACATGTAAAAAACGGTTGTTCAGTTGATATACGTGGTGCCATCAAATCTGTATTCTGAACATCTTCTCATTGTTCATTTCCCTCTTTGTCTCTGTCTGCCTGTCTGCCCTCTAACTGGTGAGAAAGACCTTTTCTTAAAGCGCTGCTTGAGTGTCTCGTCCCTCGGGACTCGGTAATTAGGGAAGGGGAGTAAGTGAGTATGTGTATGTGTCTCCACGCTAGACATTTGAGAAGATGGGCTGTCTGCGAGTACAAATGGGTCCTCAAGGTCACTCAACAGTGTATTGTAAAGTCTGTGTGTGTTTTCCATATGTTCAGACACAACGGATTTGAAAAGAAGGGAAATATTTTTCAAAGTTAATTAAAGCGATGTTGCAAATTTAAAGATTTCTACTAATTCTAAAGTGGAAATCATCATGAAAATGGGTTAAATGTGAGATACATTAAGTGTCTGAGGATGGGGGTCTTCAACAGTGAAAGTGTGATGTGAGTGTGTAACGTGTGTGTTTTACCTCGCTAATGACTGAGTTCACACATACACACTCACAGGCGGTGGTCCATGTGAAGAGGATGGCCTCTCCTGCTCTCCAGTTGAAGAGCCAGCATTTTAAATGCTCATCTCTGATTGGCTGACTTGAATCCTGGGAATTCCTCCCAGTGCAGCAGCCACCTTCACTCCTGATGTTTGTGTGTGTGAACTTTAACAGAAGTGCAAAGTTTTCAGTGTAGCTGCACTTTGGTCAAACAACTCTGGTATTTTTCGTTTCTCTGATTTTGCTTTTTAGATTTAACGACAGGTGATGCTGTGCAGGGATGTTAAATCAAAGTCTTGTTACATTCACTGGCTTAACTTCTCCACTGTGGGGATCTGCTTCTTTTCCATGTTTTAAATCATCATAAATCAAGTTTTGACTGTTGGCCAGACAAAACAAAACATTTGAAAAAGCTGTTCTGTTTTCTGAAAATATTTGATTCACAATTTTCTGGCGTTTTATCGGCCACGGGATTTATTCATAATGATGCAGTTCAATCTGTAATGCAAATTAGCTTATTTACAGCCCAAGTTGTGCACATTACCAATATGGAAACCAATGGTTTGACAACAGTTAGTGGAGCATTAAACCTAATTTAAACATTATTTCTTGGAATGTATTTTTACACTGCAAAGAGAGAAAGGAGATTGTGGACACAGGTGTCTGAAATGAGTGTTGTCCATCATGTGGCTGAGCTCAACTCTAGTTGAAGAGTTTGGAACAGAGTAACTGTTTCTTTGCATCAAAAGGAGACAGCTGAGGTGGTCTGGTTATCTGTTTATCTGTTTAGAATGTCACCCTTACTGTCAACATTGAAGTTGCCTATTTTGATTAAGTTTTCACCATTTCATCCAAGAGATATTTATTTCATGATGGTACATCATATAATTCTAAAATGTCACCACCCAACATGGGGCTTGAACCCACAACCCTGAGGCTACGCGTCTCATGCGCTACCGACTGAGTTAGCCACGTCTCTATTGGCTTCTTTTATTTGAGTAAAGACTGCATACATCTAAGCATTCTAGAGCCAGCATCAGAGTTTTCATCTGAGCCATTTTAATGGGACAACTTAGGGAGCAGTTTAGGGAAAACTTGAGGGGAAATTATGGGGGAAGTTAAGGCAAAACTGCAGTAAAAACTTAAGGTCAGAGTTAAGGGAGCAGTTAAGGGAAGAATTAAGGGGAAAATTAAGGGAAAGTTAAGGGAGCAGTTAAAGGAAGACTTAAGTGAAAAGTTAAGGTGAAAGTTAAGGGAAAATTATGGGAGGAGTTAAGGGAAAGTTTAAGGGAAGGTTAAGGGGGAATTTAAGTTGAAACTTCAGGGGAAAGTTAAGGAAAGAGTTCAGCGAAAAGTTAAAGGAAGAGTTCAGGGAGCAATTAAGTTAAGAGTTAAGCTGAAAGTGAAGGAAATCACACTCAACACTACCTATACTTCCCTCTCACTGCAGCTCAAGCACACCAGCTTACCTTTAACTCTGCTCAAACAGAAGAGAACTGCTGTTCTATACCTGAACAAGAAACTGATTTTAAAGAAGGATGATGATACAGCATATTTTCTTTTTGTGTTTTTCTCCAGATACAGTCTTTAATGATCAGTAAATCTGGTATAATGATTTTATTTTGACAAAACAGTATTAAATCAAAGTCCACTTACTCCCTTTGTTTTCCCCTTTTGATGGTATTACAAGGTCTTCATCAGCAGTCATCATTGGACAACTGAATGTTCAGTCTTTTAGGATTTTCTGTTTTACTAATATTTTCATTTTTCTGTCCTTGGACTTTCTCAAAACCAGTAAGTTGATCTTTGATTGAGATTGTTTTGTCAGCTGCTGTGTCTGAATTTCAAAAACAGACTGTCAACTGTAAAATGTTATCACCAAAGAAACTGAGCTCTTGTCCTCAAACACACCTTGACAAGATATCTGACAGTCACACATTCTCATTCTAGATAAGAGAGTCGACATTGAAGTTAGCTTCTGATTTAAAAGTTAAGGGAGCCACACTCCAACAACTCCAGTTGTTTCTGTATGACCAGTGTTTTTGGTTAAACCATGTAAATGGATTGTGGGAAACAAATATCTCGCTTATAGGAGATACCATATAACAGACTTTTGCTGAATTTGTTATTGCTGTACTGTTGCTAGGGTTCAAATTTACCTCAAACTGCAATTTTGCATTCAGCATTATTGCTGAGAGATTAATTGACATCTACAACTCTGACTTTACCCAACAGTGTTTAAAAAAACAGCTGCGCCCAACGTGGGGCTCGAACCCACGACCCTGAGATTAAGAGTCTCATGCTCTACCGACTGAGCTAGCCGGGCCTCTGCGCCAGCTGTTTAACCAAGCTGCAGTGAGGGGGGAGAGGTGTGTGGCGTGAAGACATAAATCTAAGCATTCTGGAGAAAGCATCACAGTTTTCACCTGAGCCATTTTAGGACAGGAAATTATAATTTTCATAGAGAAAAACTTGTATTCTTCTTAGGTGTCTTGCTTAATCGCGTTGACAACCATACCTTTCCATGCAAAAAACTTATATATATAAAAATATGTAACTTTGATTCACAGAAATTAGTTTTTGGAGGTTTAGTGAATGAACGGAGTAAGGCCTTGAAAATAGACTGATAGATACTGTAGTTTGTTTTTAATATCCACCAAAATATTTTAGTAGCTTGATGTCCTACTATAATAGAAATTGATGACTTGACTGAGGCACTTAAACTTCTCTATTTGAACATGTTGACAATGCACTATGGCCACGCAGTAGCCATTATGGTTATGTCATTAAGGGAGCAGTTAAGTGAAAAGGGAAAACTGTTTTCCTTTGTGTTTTGCCTGAAGGGGAAAGTTAATGGAAAACTTTTTCCTTCGAGTTTTCCCTTAAGTGAGAAGTTAATGGGAAAACTTAAGGGAGCAATTAAGGGTATACTTAAGGGAAACTTAAAGGAAAGGTTAAGGGAAACTTTAACTGAAAAGTTAAGGGAACATTCAAAGGAAAGGTTTAGGGAAGAGTTAAGGCAGCAGTTAAAGGAAAAGTTACCGGAAAAGTTAATCAAAAAGTTAAGTGAAACGTTAAGGAAGCCACACTATCTTCTCCTCTCGCTGCAGCTCAAGCACACCAGCTTACCTGTAACTCTGCTCAAACGCTATATAACTGCATTAAATTTCTCACCAGCAAGTTGTTATTGGAGTAATTCAACCATACCTGAACAAGAAACCGATTCTAAAGAAGAATGATGACACAGCATAGTTTCTTTCTTGTGTTTTTCTCCAGATAGAGTCTTTAAGAACAAGTAAATCTGGAATATTCATTTTGTTTTGGCAAAACAGTATCAAATCAAGGTCAGCTTACTCCCTTTGTTTTCCCCTTTTGATGGTATTACAAGGTCTTCATCAGCAGTCATCACTGGACAACTGATTGTTCAGTTTTTTTTAGGATTTTCTGAGGTACGTGAAGTAAAGATTGCATAAATCTAAGCATTCTAGAGAAAGCAAGACAGTTTTCATCTTAGCCATTTTAGGACAGGAAATTATTATTTTCATGGAGAAAAACTTCAAAATATCCAACCTTGATACACAGAGAGACAAGTTTTTGGAGGTTTAATGAATGAACAAAGTAGGACCTACTGTAGTTTGTTTTTAATATCCACCAGAATGTATCAGCTGCTTGACGACCTGCTATAATAGAAGTTGATGACTTGACTGAGGCAGCAGTTTGCACTGAACCTGCTCCATTTGTGTGTGTGTTGACAATGCACTGCGGCCATGCGGTAGTCATTATGGTCAAGTCCAGCGTGTGGACGCATTTCTGCAAGTATCTGCTCTCTCCAAATGTGACCCTGTGGCATTTGTTACGGTGCCTGTGCTCGGAGGATTTTGGATTCCTGTGCATATGTGTGTGTTTTCAGCCCTTTCTGAGCCGGTGGTTCGGGGCTATGCAGTGATGTCATGAGTGTGGCAGGGTGGAGTCCCATAGGGTTAGAGTTTGGCCGAGGTCCTGACTCCAGCAGCCCCCAGAACGAGCCTGACCAGTAGGTATGTGACAGTCGCTGGTTCTCTGCGTGTTTGTACGTGTGTCGGTCGGTGTGTATCGTCAGTGGTGGCGACAGTCACCAGCTGTGTGCTCGCAGTGTCCTACACTAATAGTAAAACTGGTTTATTGGACACTTTATAGCGCCTGAAACCATTTTATAAATCCGGTGGCTGGTACAAGGGGACAGTCACAGACCAACAGCCACAAGACACACAGCAGAGACCATAGGAGCTGCACTTACTTAGCACTGCTGTGTTCCAAGCAGAAGAAGAAAATGCCTCCTCCTACCACTGATTCATTCACATAAAATCCACTTTTCCAACCTGCAGATGAAATAATAGAAAATGCCTAAGATCCCCCATCTCTGATTGTTCATTTGATCTGACTGACCATAATTGTGACAAAGCAGGTGCTGTGAGACGTGGTTGTCTCAGCTTATTTGATGAGTCTCACACAACTGAATGCAACAAAATCCTCCTAAACAGAAGGCCGTAACGTTCAGTTTTTGTTGAAACTATTTCTGAAACATTTTGAAGCCGTACTGAGACATGGAGTATTGTGAAGAACAAGTCAAAACTGTTATGTCACTACTGGTGACCTGTCCAGGGTGTCCCTTGCCTTTGCTCTAAGCCACCTGGGATAGACTGCAGCCCTTCCGTGACCCCAATGAGGATTGAGCGGTGTATAGATGGATATATTCACATGATTTGACAGTATACATAGTCACAAAGCAGAATAGCCTGTTTTTTTTCCCCAACTTTTTGCCACATAGTGCAGTCTATCCCAATTTAACAGTTTCACTATTTACAGGGAAAATTCCAAACCGGAAAAAACAGCATTGAAGAATTTTTGCAAACACTTCAAAGATCATGGATGAGTTAATTCATATATGTATTCAGAGATATGTTAAACTAGAGTTTAGCTGCAAGCACATCCACAGTCCTGTGGTATGTAGAACAGAATCCAGTCCTTTTGTTATGAGTTTAAATCACTGTCATGCAATGTGCCTCTTTCTACAAATGATTCATCAGTCCCTTGAAAGTCAAGACTGCTAATTAACAGCACAAATCCTGAATGCGAACTTCATTATGAAAGTCCCACGCCCAACATGGTGCTCAAACCCATGACCCTGAGATTAAGAGTCTCATGCTCTACCGACTGAGCTAGCCAGGCTTCTGTAGACTTCGTTGTCACATTAAAAAAAACACACACAAAGAACATGTCAAGATTGGATTCTGGCCAGGTACATAACACCATCTCAGAGTTTGTAGAACATGTTCCTGTTGGTGGTCAGTCATATTGTGATTCAATGCAGAGTTGAAGACATCGAGCACAATGCAAACTCTCTGTTTTTGATTGGGTTTTCACCATTTTACCAAGAGTGAACAGTCGAATTTCATGTTCGAGAGCAAATCCCAGATGTTGATGTTATGATGTCAGTCTAAAACTCAAGCGCCCAACGTGGGGCTCGAACCCACGACCCTGAGATTAAGAGTCTCATGCTCTACCGACTGAGCTAGCCGGGCTTCTTCATTGTGTTCTTTACCTTCTCAAACACAAATTATAATACAGCTGTACAATAAAATGTACCAACATTGTTATGACAAAATATATCAATAAATCAGTCTCACAAACATTACCCTGCCTAAAATATTTCTCATCCTACGTGGGGTTGGATCTCGAGGCTGAGAAACTCGCTGCTTGACAGCACATACTCAGTTACAGTCAGTCTACAACAGAAACACCAGAATCATTACAGCAGCAGCATTTCTCTCTCCTCTAACAGTTTCTTGCTTCCCTTCTCCTCTCCTTTACCTTTCCTTCTCCTCCCAGTAGCTGATCCAGTGCTGATAAAACTATCAACAGCACACCTGTACTGGGGTTGGAAACCAGTCTCACCCACATACACAGAGTATCGACCATAGATGAACACAAACCCAAACAGATGGGGACAAGAGTCTTATTTAGCACACACTCACTACAATAAGCCCATTCTCATTGGCTTTTAAATCACTTTCCAACTTTCTCCATTTCCGTCACTCTTCACGTCTCTTTTTTTGTTCCTCTTTTTTTCTGTTTTTGTCTCATTGGAAGGTTTTATCACTAAATATTAGATATAAGAAGGCTCGACCATTTTGTTTCAGTGAGGCTCAGTTTTAAATGCTTCACCCTAAAGCAGCAAGAAGTACACATCGAACTTCAGTTTATGGGCACACAGTACAGTTTGGGCCAAGAACTCATCAACGAAACCAACTATTACGATGTTGATCTCGTCATGTTTTAAAACCACTGGTGCCATGTTCACCGCTTCATCTCCAAACGTCTGTCCTGTCCTGTGGTGATATTAGTCTGCCAGCAAGGTTGGAATACTGATGAACTATGGCGCCACCACTGAGTAGGAGATGCTTAAAGACATTTCACCTCTCATCCAAGAGTTTGTGTAGATTTTCAGTCCTACAAGTCATGGTAATACCATGAGCTTTAGAAGAAGGCAACTGAATTTATCTTTTTGGTTCTTGAAGACATTTCATTTCACATTGAGGTGGCTTCTTCAGTTCTATGGGAAGTATATTGTCACTCCCTGTGCATATGGCCAAGAGTCCATTAATGACCCAATATTAAGTATGAATGGTTGGAAAACTGCCTACTCAGGGATGATTCAAGATGTCAATTGGGGTGAAACCCACTGAGGAGATCTCAAGACTGCATTAGCCAGTTATTATCTAAAAGCTTTGATGTTCACTGGTAAGTTGTGTTTGGTCAATATTCTTCTAAATTTCTCAGACACACCAGCTGTATAAGGGATGGTGATGTTCTGTCTGCTCTTCTTTTGTTCTCGTTTCCTGTTTGCTTTCCAGATCTCTTTGCTGACTTTATGAACACCCAGTTGGGTTAGCTACAGGTTTTAAGTGCGTTCCTAAAACCTTTGAGTATTGGGAGTATCGACTAATGGGCCATTAGCCATCTGAGTCATCTGTCATCTGCCAGCACTGATGCAACATTTTTAAAGGTGGCAAGGGGAAATTCTAGGGAATATTCAGTGAATGAAACTAATTCAGAAAAGTATCTACTAAACCTTAGTCCTTATTTTCATTTATAACATGTCGCTGCATTTTGTAAGATTACTGTCCACTCCTTTTTTTAGGATTAGGGTTTAGTATCAGACGAGAAACTTTTGTGTGTGTGTGTGTGTGTGTGTGTGTGTGTGTGTGTGTGTGTGTGTGTGTGTGTGTGTGTGTGTGTGTGTGTGTGTGTGTAATAGATACATCCTGGCAGCCCATTAAATACGAATATTTAAGCGTTATTTCTTTTTTTTTTTTCTTCCAAAAACAGTTCTTTTTACTCCCGTGTTGCCCGGCTAGCTCAGTCGGTAGAGCATGAGACTCTTAATCTCAGGGTCGTGGGTTCGAGCCCCACGTTGGGCACGGTTACTTTAAGAAGAGAGACTCAAATATCTGTGTGTAGTGTTAGTATGCGACAAGTTTACCCTCTGTAAAAATCTTCATACTATACAGTCTTTATTAGACAGGCTTTTAGGAGACATACACCATTAGCATTACCATTGTCAGCTTTCTAAGTGGCATCCAACAGCAGTATTCCACTCAGGATTAAAATGTGAATTAAAACTTCTTCACCACTAATCTTCTCTCCATTGTTAGAATACCTGCACCCCAGCTGAGTTCCCTGTTAAGGTTTATGCATTATGTGATCAAATACATCAAAAGCATGTTTAGGCACTTTTTGGCTCTCTTCTACCTTTTTCTCAGTACAGTCTCCTGGATAACCTGCAAAAACTATAACTGCAACGGTTAAAAGTTTTTGAATTATTTGTGAATTTGTTCTTATCCTTCCTCACATCTACAGTTTTAACTGCTGATACATTCATGTTATAACTGTTAGACTTGCTTTGTTGTTTCCAGTGCTTTGGATAATTATCAGCTGGTAAAATCATTTTCAGGTATGGGATGTGCTTCATCAGCCTGCCAAAGTGTCCAGTGGCATTCAGTCATTGCCCACTTTTACGTTAATGTTCCTCACTATTTCAAATTGACATCACACCGCAGTAGTGTGATGACTGTATTAACATTTCCTCATCACTACTCCTCCCCCAATATATTGTTTAAAGCACTGACCTCAACATGGGGCTCTAACTCACGACCCTGAGATTAGGATTGCATTTAAGCTTAAACCATGCGGTAGCCATTATAGTTATGTCATTTAAGGAGCAGTTAAGGGAAGAGTTAAGAAAACAGTTAAGGGAAAAGTTCAGGGAAATGTTTTTCCTTTGAATTTTCGCTCAAGGGAAAAGTTAATGGGAAAATTTAAGAGAGCAGTTAAGGGAAAACTTAAAGGAAAAGTAAAGGAAACATTAAGGGAAAAAATAAATGGAATTTTTTTTTTTTTTTTTTTTTTTTTTTTGTTCCCTGAAGGGAAAAGTTAATGGGAAAAATTAAAATGGAACTTAAGGGAAGAGTCAAGCGAAAAGTTAAGAGAAAGGTTCTGGAAAACTTTCTCCGTTGAGTCTTTCCTTAAGGGAAAGTTAATGGGAAGTTAAGGGTGAAGCTAAGAGGGGAGTTAAGATAAAACTTAAGGGGAAAGTTAAGGAAAAGTTAAGGAAGCCACACTCCACACTCTACCCATCCTCCCCTCTCACTGCCCGTAACTCTGCTCAAACACTGTAAAACTGCTCTACATTACTCACTGGCAAGTTGTGTTATTAAGATATTTCAGCCATACCTGAACAAGAAATTGATTCTAAAGGATTTCTGTTTGTGTGTTCTTTACCAGATGAAGAATCAGTAAAACTGAAATAATAATTTTCTTTTGGCAAAACAGTATCAAATCAAGGTCCACTTACTTGTTTTGTTTCCCCTTTTGATAGTATTACAAGGTCTTCATCAGCAGCTATCATTGAACAACTGAATGTTCAGTCTTTCAGAATTTTCTGCTTTACTGATATTTTATTTTTTCTGTCCTTGGACTTTATCAAAACCATTAAGTTAACCTTAGGTTGAGATTGTTTTGTCAGCTGCTGTTTAGAATTTTTAAAATGAACTCTCAAGTGTAAAATGTAAAGTCTTTCTAAAGTCATTTATTACCAAAGAAACTGAGCTCTTGTCCTTAAACACACCTTGACAAGATATCTGACAGTCACACGTTCTCATTCTAGATAAGAGAGTCAACATTGAAGTTAGCTTCTGATTTAAAAGTTAAGGGAGCCACACTCCAACAACTCCAGTTGTTTCTGTAAGACCAGTGTTTTTGGCCAAACCATGTAAATGGATTGTCTCTCTAATGTCTCTCTTATAGGAGATGCCATATAACAAGCTGAATTTGTTATTGCTGTACTGTTGCCAGGGTTCAAATTTGCTTCAAGCTGCAATTTTACATTCAGCATTATTGCTGAATGCAAAATTGCAGATTAATTGCATGTTTAGACATCTACAGCCCTGACTTTACCCAACGGTGTTTAAAACAGCTGCACCTAACGTGGGGCTCGAACCCACGACCCTGAGATTAAGAGTCTCGTGCTCTACCAACTGAGCTAGCCGGGCCACATCCAACTATAAAATAACGTTTCTTTTTTTTTGATCTATTGAAAACTTTCTTGTTTTTCACTTTATGGCAGCGGGTTGACAATATTTAATGTTTTTAATATGGAGTTTAAATTTCTTTTTTTTTGAGTTTTCAGTCAGAAAACAATACCACATTAAAGAGAAAAGGAGCTGCTTCAGCTGCTCTGTGCTCACAAAATATAAATGAAAATATGCAAATCAAACTTTCTTAAGATTTCTTCTGGAGCTGCACTACTGACTTAATCATTTATTTTTATCATGATGAAGCTGCCAGTTTGAACCTACAGTTTTGTATTTTAATATGCAAAAAAACTGATCAATCACTGCACGTCTGGATGATTATTGGCAGTGGTGACATACTTTTTTGTATCAGTGATTACTGCTAATTCAGCTCCGTCATGAAAACCGTAGATGAACAGAGAGGACTGTATTTCCTGTATGTGTGATCTTTTACCCATGAACACACACCAGAGGTTTGATATCTCCTGTATTCTTTAGCTCTAACTGTCCTCATCAAGGCGTTAATAAGACGTGTTATTGCAGCAACATGTCCTGTCACATGACCTCAGATGGCCCGACACCCTCCCATTGTGTCGACCTTTTGTAAAACATCCCACCCTGTCGCTGTGAGCCAGTCAAAACACCGACATGGATGGTTCTAGTCAAATCAGCAGGGTGTTCCTCTGCACAAACACACAAACACACATATAACTAACAGACTGACCCGCGCAGAATGTGAGCAGAGGCAAAACGGTTCAGCAAAGTAGGTGATTTTGAGCAGGGTGTGTTTGCAGGCCTGAGGGGGAGACAGATGTAAAAGAGCCAGATGAGGAGAAAGAAAGAGTGAAGCTAATGAGACGTTTAGTCAGTCAGATGAGAGGAAACGCTGCCTCTTACTGGCCAATCTGTGCTACTGCAACAGATCAAAGAAAACACGGAGAGGAGAGGAAAGGGGCAGTAAATTCAGATGGAATACCGAGCTTTATTTCACTTTATATTTGTGGCTCTGTGTTTTATGCCTCATGCTTTTTGATCACTTTGCAGTCGCTGCTGTTGTCTTTGTGCTCTGCTGAATTTCAGAGACGCAGCTCATTGAAAATAAACTGCGCTGAATAAAGAAAGTCGGATAGAGGGATAGCAACAGATGAATTATCCTTTCACCATCCCTGAGTTTGACTTGTTTGTGAGTCACACCACATAATATAACGTCTGATCCACAAAAAACCTTGCAACAGTGAGTTTTTGAGCAAGCACATTTTGCAACTAAAAAGGCGTCTCACTCTCTCTAGGTGTTTTTTGAATTCTTGTGATTTTTCATCTTGTCTTTTTGCTTCTCCTCTTCCAGCAAAAAAACGTCCTTTTTTGTTTTTGTTTGACTTGTCTACTTCCTCTGCTTTGTGAGTGTATGTGTGTGTTTTGGACTGGTTTTAATATAATGAGATTCCCAGTACCCAGGTGCTCTTTCTAGATAATTACTGAGTGTGTTTTTCTGTAGCCAATCTCCGAACTGAAGCAATACCAAATCTGTCAGCACACACTGAGGGGGAAGAGGGAGAGAGGGGAGCAAATTAAAATTTATTCCCCCTATCTTGTTTCTGATGGCAAACCAGCCACACTCGTGCTCTCGTTCGTGTTGTCAGTCCTTGTTGTTTTTACCTCTTGGATGCTTTTCACCTCTCAGAATTCCTCTATTTTCTTTCCTCTGATCACCGTCTCTTCTGTCTATCACACTCTCGCCTGCAGTGTGTGTGCAGAAGAGGCATCTGCAAAACATTAGGGGGAAAAAGGCAGCAGACAACATTGATTTACACACATACATTTTTTTTTGCTTTTCAAAACACATCCATCAGTGATTGGCTGAAGTGATTTATTAGTGAGATGGTGGCTGAGGTTGCCTGTAGCTCGGACAGACAGGAGCACAGCACTGCATTGCGATAAAAGAGGACACTGACTCTTTGCCAAATGAGCTTTTTGGATAACGAGGAGCTTGTTTCACCTCTGTTTGTCCAGTTCCTTTGTGGTTTTATGACTCTGAGCTACTTTATACTGTGCACTGAACGCTGACAATAGGCAGGGGCTGCAGGTAATTAAATAAATTGCCACTGCACTGTCCTAAAATAAAGAAACTGTCTTTTATTAATATATAATATACTCAACTACTTTAGGGAAGAATATGAGCTTGCGTTAACCTTTGAATTAATTAGAGATAAAGCAATTTCTTGGAAAGCTTTGATGAGGTCACTACTTTGGAGTGCATTCCCATATTGCAGAGTAACAGTACTTAAATCTAAGGAGGATATTTCAGCATATTTAAGCTGCTGAATTGTGCTTGAATCAACGAGGGAAGGTGGAAGAGAAGCAGAAGATCGCGGCCGTATCGGGCAGCTGCTTCCACACTCTACACTAATGTTTGGATACAAAGGGGTTAAAACACTTAGCACAGTAGCGGCACGGCTCCTGAATTTCATCCTGCATATTTTAACACACAGCAGCAGCATATATTTCACATCAGCGTCTGCCGCCGCCGAGCCTCCTGCATCATCTGTCAATCGTGCATGCCGCCTGAATGGAGATCAGAATTGTATTTTTCATTACATTCAGTAAATGTACAGGGATCTGTCCTGTTGGCATTGGAGCAAGGACGTTGTGTAGATGTGAAACACTGGAGCACGTGACAGTGACAGCAGGAAATCATTGGTGTAAATGCATTTATATGAGCTCACCTCTTTCTAAATAGTCATAAGAGCTTTTAATGGTGCTTCAACTGGAATAGAGAATAATTTATGACATATATTGTTGAAATATGGCTTTTTATAGCTAACATGAGAAGTAGACCTCATTTTTTGGCCATTTTATGGTGCTACTTGTCATTTCTCTCTTTATAATTAGTATTTCCCTTCACCAGGCCAATCATGATATTATTTCTACATGTGTTTAAGTTAATTTATGTGAAAAATTCCAGATATCAGTGAATGTGCACTCTCATGAAAGATAAACAGACTTTTACCTGAATGTTTGTCTTCTATTTTCTGTTTTTTTCCAAGTTATATGACTTACTTAAATGTCAGAAGAAGAGGTTTGAAGTTTGAAAAAGAGGTGCTGCATTAATGGCGAGCACAGACAGAGGGCACTACATCACTGGAGCTCATTACTGAAACACTGGACAGAGGAGAGATAATGAAGGCCAGGGGTGAGAGTATAGAGGGGGGAGACGGGGGAGAAAGAAGTGCAGAAGTGAGCAGGAGAAGTGAAACCGTAGGAAGAGAGGAATGTTGGTGCCAGAGAGTGAGGAGATAAATCAGGAGATAGCAGTTAAAGGCGATATTTTAAACACTGGTGTGAATTCTGCCTCTCCTCTCGTTGTTCCTTTCTCCTGCTGAGACTTTCCCCTACTTTCATTTAATGAAATTCACAAGGCACAGCTCGGCTTCTTCTGTCCTTTCTCTCTGTAACTTTACTTCCCCCCCTCCTCTCTCTCTCCGTCCCTACATCTGACCACTCACCCCTCCTCTCCCTCCCATCACGCTTGGTTGGGTCCAGGCCATTTGCTTCCACTCCAGCAGGGCCGTACCATTAGTGGCCAGCAGGGGAATTGATGTTCTCTGCATGCAGCGGGGTGCAGGTGTTGCCGACGCTCTCTCTCTGTCATTCAGTCTCCGTGTGCTCCTGCTATAAGCATCACTTTCAGTATAATCACACATACAGACAAGCCAAACAAAGCAGGAAGCAGGAGCAACCAGATTTGAGCTGACTTGACTTAAATATTGCTATTTAAACTGTTTGTCGCTGACATTTTTCACAGTTTACAAACAGACTTCTTGATCCAGGCACTGTAAAACTGTTCATGTTTGTGAATTAGAGTATCTGGCCACATTCAACACAAAGTATGCAGATTTATTAAATTTTATTATATCTGGAAGGGATAAAGTGCAAATTAGCCCCAAGTTTTTTTCTGGGCATTTTTTGCTCCTGTCACATTTTTACTCACTGTCAGCTCATTTTTCACTGCAGTATAAAGTCTTGTACCTCTATGGAGACAGCGAAACATTGGCTTGGAGCACAGAAAATTCAAAAATGCCATTTGTGCAGTAAAACAAAGTCATGGTGCCGTAAATCATTAAAAAAAAAATACATACACCACCGTCCAAATGTTTGGGGTCACCCAGACAATTTCATGTTTTCCATGAAAACTCATACTTTTATTCATGTGCTAACATAACTGCACAAGGGTTTTCTCATCAGCAATTAGCATTTCAACACCATTAGCTAACACAATGTAGCATTAGAACACAGGAGTGATGGTTGCTGGAAATGTTCCTCTGTACCCCTATGGAGATATTCCATTAAAAATCAGCTGTTTCCAGCTAGAATAGTCATTTACCACATTAACAATATCTAGATTGTATTTCTAATTCATATAATGTTGTTTTCATTTAAAAAACTACTGTGCTTTCAAAATAAGCACATTTCTAAGTGACCCCAAACATTTGTATGGTAGTGCATGAAAGTTGTATTAATTTGATTATTTATTTCACAACTGAAAAATTTGGATTTATCGCACATCAACAACATTTTTCCAAGTGTCCACAGGTGTTTCCAATACCTGAAAAAATACTGACGCTCCACATATAGATAATTAATGACTAACATTTTGTATTTGCTTTGTCTTCTCTGTGTAAACACAGCCTGCAGTTCAGTTAATAAGTCCCTGAAGTTTTGTCATCTGACTGTTAGTCACAACTGAGTCACTAATGGCTTCTTGGTTATGCTAAGAAGCATGGAATCGGCTTATTTCTGGCAAATTTTAGGACATACAGAACAAAGTGATTTTAAGTTTAGATTTCTTGAATATCCCATTGAATGGCACATCACAGATAAATAGTTAAACTGTCAGAAAGGTATAAATCTGTCAGTTCTGTCAGTTTTTACAGTCTCAAACTCAGAGAGTTGGATAATTTTGGCAAAATTTTAAAGACAACATACCTTTCAAGCCTTACTGTTAGTTTTTGTGTTCAGAGGGTGTAAATATGAATGATTGCATTACTGTATTGTACCACACTTAACTTAAAACAAAGTTCAGCTACCACCTTTTAGCAATTAAAACACACACACAGTGACTGAACATCACTAAACCAACTAGACCAGCATGGCAGCCACACTGGCAGAAAAGAAAGACACTTTTGCCATGAAACACCAAAATCATGCAGTTTTCAGTGCATGGTTTGGAAATGTCACTGAGTTATTTCACTTGAAACTAGAGCAGGTTTGGTTGCATTTTAAACATGGAGGGTTGGATCCACGGAGGAAGAATGAAAAAAAACATCTGTCAGTTTAATTTCCTATGCTCATAACTTTTCTGTGCAAGACTTTCTTCATCCCACCTATTTGCCACACTACATTATTTCTCTCAGTCTGGTTGTTACTTTGTTTGATGAGAAACTGATCCAGTTTTGCTGTTCATCTGCTTCGTTTCGTTGTTTCATAGCATGCAAACACTGGAACTTCTATAAATTTTCCGGCTTCCGAGTCATGGTAATCCAGGGTAGTTTAGTCAAAAGCAAACCCTTCTGGGATTCCGCAGTACTGTAGAAGCCTCTTAGATGGATGTGAAGTACCTTTAAGAATCATAAACAGACATTGTGAGTTCAGCATTAGGGCAGCAAGTTTTATATTCAAGGATTCTTTCTGTCCTTGCAATTTGATAAATTGTGTATTTTGATGGCATGCCTTTCAAAGTGTTCTCAAAAATATTTGTTTCAGTTTTTTTGAAAAAAGTCTCAGTAATTTCCTAAAACAGCTGCCCACTTTACGACGTCTTATTGGAGACCAATAGCATGTAGCAGTTGGATCCATTAGGATACAGCACTACTGTTGTCAGGACTCTACTTTGCATCAAATTAAGTTTAGCACAAGAGCGTAATTGCCGCTTAGCTATGTGTTTGAATGTCTTTACCTTGTCCAACATAATTTAAAACTCCAGCGCCCAACGTGGGGCTCGAACCCACGACCCTGAGATTAAGAGTCTCATGCTCTACCGACTGAGCTAGCCGGGCTTCTGGAACTTTAATGCAATGTCTTTTCAGAACAAAATATTAATTGGCATACTGCATACTAAAGATCAGAGTAAAAAATATTTAATATTTCTGCATCTGCCAGGATTCACCTGTTTCAGGAGTGTATCTTGGTAGCCATGTAAAAAGATATGATCTTCATTCTTAATCCTTCATCTAGCCTTTAAGAACCAACAACAGAAGGCCCTGGAATAGCTGAACTAATAACAGTATACATGGATCAGGCAGAAGAAGAAAATCACTGACAGGCAAAGTGAATATCATTGATGACCTTGTTACAATGCAGTGCTCTGCTAGGAAACCTTGGCGTTCATGTGGATGTTACTCTGACAAAGATCCCGATCTGATCAAGCGTCAGCCAGAACAAGCCCGATGCACAGAGACCCCACCCACAAACCACAGGATCCAAATGATCCACTGCCAACGTCCCAGTGCCAAACACTACAGGATGCCCCCAGTGGTCCTGTCTTCTATGGTCTGACTGGTCAGACTGGTTTTGGCTGCACAAAGGGGACTAACACAATGTAAGGCAGGTGGTTTTAATGCTGTGGATGATCATGTGTACATATTCTCTTCCCTTAACCCTCTGTTACGTTCATTTCTCAGGAACAGCAAAAATGTTCCTGGGCCATATTTAATTATAAGTGTCAGAAACCAAAAAATCCCAATAAACATTGTTTATATCTCATTCTTAACTCCATTATCAATCATTTCTATCAATATTTAGTGCAATCGTGTTCTTTGCCTTTCACAGATCATGGTTCAATGAGGATAAATCACTCATTTTTCATTTTAAAAAATGCATATTAAAACTTTGTTTATTGTGTAGTAGATAAATTGAAGAGTCACCATTAGATAGTTTTGCCTTGTAATGAAAGGCAAAGCAATAAACCAATTAATGAAGAAGACAGTCAGTTGATTCACTGATTTTCACAATGATCAAAGGTACAAATGTAAGATCAGAAACTGGAATACAACAAATCACAATTTTTCTGTAATTTCTTTGAAGAGGCACATAAATAAACCTTTTTATTCCTGTTAACCACATGAACACTAGTGCTGCTGTAGCTGCAGCAACACTCTAGCTAGCAAAGTGTGACTCATCAAAAAGCCGTTCTTCTTTCTCTATCGCTGCCTCTTCTTTCTGTCTCTGTCAACAGCTCCCCTCTTCCTTTTCTAATCTCTTCCCTTCCTTCTCCACTTTCTCACCCGCGCCTCACCTCCTCTCCCCCATCGCTGGTTACAGGCAGATGAACACACAGCCCCTCCAGCTCTCCTCCAGCCCTGCCCAGCCCTCGGTGGGCACCGTGCCCAAAGAGAGGCAGCATGAGCCGGGCAAGGAGCCCCAGGCAGAGCCCCGCAGCCTCAGCAGCACCCTGGAAGCCTAGAAAGAAATAATAAAGGAGGGAAGGAGGAGAAAAGGGGGGTAGGAAAGGGGTTAAAGGGAGGAGACGGTGGAGAGAGGATGAAGAGATAAGAGGATGCAAGAGCAGGGGAGACATGCAACAGAGAGGAGGATGGGGGGGACAAAAGGAGATTAGAAAAAATAGATAGATCAATAGATGGAGAGATACAGAGAGAGGAAGAAGAAGAAAGATACAGAGCGAAAGTAGATTGTGTGAAGCAGAGAGAGAAAAAGAGAGAGCTGGGCAGACAGCCAGCAATCCCAGGAGAGAGAGGTCAGAGCAACGGACATGTCTCTGGAGAGGGAGTGTGTGTGTGTGTGTGTGTGTGTGTGTGCGCGTGTGTGTGTGTGTGTGTGTGTGTGTGTGCGTGTGTGCGTGTGTGTGTGTGTGTGGGTGTGTGGGTGTGTGGGTGTGTGTGTGTGTGTGTGTGTGTGTGTGTGTGTGTGTGTGTGTGTGTGTGTGTGCGTGTGTGCGTGTGTGTGTGTGTGTGGGTGTGTGGGTGTGTGTTTGTGTGTGTGTGTGTGTGGCAGGAGATGGAGGGAGGAGGAGGAGGAGGAGAGAGGAATGCAGAAGAGGAGGAAGAGGAGAGCAGCGGAGCGCAGAGAGAAAGTGGAGGGCTTGTACAAGATACATACTCGATGTCTGAAATGCGACCTTGGAAAGCTATATCTTTTCCTTTGTGTGTGTGTGTGCATACATTTAGTGTGAGATACATTTCAAGGATGAGGATAGGGCTGGTATTACTCTGTGGTTTTCTTCTAGTATTCAAATCCTATGAAAAAAGCTAAAACAAAACTGTTCTATGGTCCTGACAATGTAGTTCTTTTCTGTGTCTAGCTGCTTTTGAAGAAATCTGGCACATTTTTATTCATTGTAGGCCTCATTCTTTACTGTAAGACAAAGTCCTGCACCTCTATGGAAACAATACAACCATGGCTAGAAATTGGTCTTCTGTGCAGAATAACAAAGTTGTAAAGACATAAATCGTGAAAAGAAACATGCACAACTTGCTTGTCACTGTCTGTTCCATGTAATTGCTGTTCAGCCAAAAAGTCTATTTTTCTTTTATTTTTTTGGTTTTTTTGTCACATGACTGTTGATCACAGCTGGACGTGGTCATGGCTTGTCGGTTTACACCAAGGAGTGCCAAATTGTTTTCTTTTTTACAGAATCTAATTTAGACAAAAAGGTTTATTTTTAGTTTATATTTAGCTATTTTACCTGACCGAACTCCACCCCATATAGTATGAGTTTGAGGAAAAGTCTTCACGTTTTATATTCAAAGATTTTGTCTGTTTTTACAGTTTCTGGCTTTAATAAATAGTGCAATTTTGATGATTCTTTCTCTTAAATGACATGCCGTTCAAACTTGCCAGGGTTCAGAGGGTTAATATAGTCTCACAAATAACTGTACAAAAAAAATCTACTTCCTGATGAACCAGAACTTAATGTTTTAGTGGCTTTCATGCTGGGACCTGATGCACCACCATCATTTTTGGTGGCCACAGAAGTTGTAGGGGTCAGTTTGCTTGACATTTTTCACTCTGAGTTCAAATTTACATCAAACTGCAATTTTGCATTCAGCACTGTGTATTAATTTTGTGTGCAGGTATCTGTACTCCGAACCTAACAGTGTTCAAAATACCGACGCCCAACGTGGGGCTCGAACCCACGACCCTGAGATTAAGAGTCTCATGCTCTACCGACTGAGCTAGCCAGGCCTATAACGCTACAAACGATGTCCTTAAAAGAGAATACATAAAAGGATAGAAAGACTGGCACAGTTTTCACTTTGGGAGTAAAGCTGAGTGTCAAGTTCAATCTGCACAGTATATCTGGTAAGATAGTCACTGCGTCAGATTTGTGTCATCCGTCCATTAACCTATTTTTCACATCACTGTGTTGTGTGTGAATGACTGCTTTGCTCTTCTCTTGGTCAGCATCACGGAAGATGATGTGTGTAAAGCTAAAAAACATCACAGATATGCTCATATTTATTAGTATAGGCTGTCATCCACCCAAATCTGCAAGAGTCTTGTGGACGGTCAACAAATGTGCTGATTGAACATGTGCCAGGAACACAAGTGGTGCTAAAACAAACATTTTTGTAACAAGAGAAACTGTATGAGATAAAATTTAAGGTAAAAGTTAAAGGGAATTTTTTCCTTTAAACTTAAGGGGAAAGTTAAGGGAAATTGTCCCTTATACTTAAGAGAAAAGTTAAAGAGGAAATTTTCCTTTAAACTTAAGGGAAAAGTTAAGGGAAAATTTCTCTCTTGTCTTGGAAAAAATAAACAGCAGTGCAGTCCTGTCATTAGGATGACATGCATATCCACAAGATACTGTCAGACATTAATAGTTCTAAGTCTTTGTTGGACTGCACAGTGGCTTGGTGGGTAGCACCTTCGCCTTGCAGCTAGAAGATCTCTGGTTCTTTCTGTATGGAGTCTGCATGTTCTCTCTGTGCAGGTGTGGGTTTTCTCTGGGTTCTCTGGCTTCCTTCCACAGTCCACAAAAATGCTGAGGTTAACTGGTAACTCTAAATTGTCCGTAGGTGTGAATGTGAGTGTGATTGTTTGTCTGTATATGTAGCCCTGTGATAGACTGGCGACCTGTCCAGGGTGTTTAAGGCCGGTGTAGTTTCCAAATCCACAAGTATGCAAGGGTCCACTAGGATCCAGGTGGTTTAAATTTCATCGAGTGTGCCCAGGTTAATGAGAGGCAACGTGCAACCCAGAATTTGTGTGTAGTCTGTAATTTGTCTGCATCTGTCTGTACTGTGCGCTACTACCTTTGTAGCCCCAAGAGCAGTATTTTGTTGGAAAAGACCAATTCAAAGTCGGTTTTAGAGTCTCGAAACAATTTATCAACTATAAAAATAATATAGAGTTAAAGAATTGAAGCATCGTCAGTTTTACTGTTTGTATTCTTGATAACACTGAAGGCATTGCAGGTTATACTAGGACATCTGTATGTGTGTGCATGTGCATGCACATTATGTGTGCCAGGGCAGTGCAGGTCATAGAATGCTATGTGTGTGTCAATAACAGTATCTGGAGGCCACAGGATTACATGACCTTGCATGCCACATGTGCTGTCTTCAACTCACACACACACACACACACACACACACACACACACACACACACACACACACACACACACACACACACACACACACACACACACACACACACACACACACACACAGTCCAATATAAAGCCCCATGAAATCCTCTGACTCTGAGGGGTCTTTATGAGGCTCTTGCATTGGTCATGGAGCACGAGGAGAAAAGCAGGAGGAAGACAAGAGGTGATGCTGGTCAGTGTAGGAAAATAATAAAGAAGGGAGCATGAAAAAGAAGAAAAGAAAATGAATTTTAAAAAGAGGCAAATGTAGAAAGAGTAATCACTTCTTCGGTGCAATACATTTATATTCCAAGAATGTCCTTTTCTATGTGCGACACTCTTTTATACAAACGTCATAGTGAAAAGGTCAGGGTGGATGAACTGGTGTACAAAGACCTATAGAAGGACTGTGACACTGGACCTTGGGGTCTTTCAGTCTATCTAATGTTGTATGTTGGCAGATTAAACACTTGGTTAAAGTTAAGGACAGAGTGTGTCTTTGGCTCAGTTCTGAAATGTGAGTTTCCACCTATACAGTGAATTTTTCAGAACTGAACCAAGATCACAATTTCTCTGCTACTTTAAGAACTTTGAGTTGCAAAACCAGAAAGAAGGATGTTGTCGGGTGATTTATTGTGAAAGTTGATATTCAATAAACAAATTTGCTAATGTGATGCCACTTACTTGTACTTGTAAGCTGGGTACTTTTCTAACATTCTAACAGCATCTAAATGTTTTGGTTTCACTTTTGAATTAACACCCTAGTCATTTTTCTGTAAAATATTTACATGAACAAATAGACACAAAGGAAAAGTTAAGGGAAAAGTTAAAGGAAAAGCTAAGGGAGCAGTCAAGGTAGCCACGCTCCACGCTGCAATAGCTCCAATAGTTTCTGTAAGAGCAGTGTTTGCGGCCAAACCACGTAAATGGATATTGTGGGAAACATGTACTGAGAGTTACTTTGTCACATACAGGTTTGCTAACGTCATGTTGGCTACTGGTTGGTACAAATCAATGTGCAAAATTAGCAGCTGTGACAAGTTGAATTACATACTGTATATGTGTCTTAGAGAGACTTGCACTATGTAACTGCATCTGATATTGTGTAATTATTGCTATACTGCTGCCAGGGTTCAAAGTTGCGTCAAACTGTCATTTTGTGTCCAGCATTATGCCGATAAACTAATTGTGTCGAGATATCTAAATCCCAAACCTTACTCAGCGTTCAGAACACCTACACCCACCATGGGGCTTGAACCCACGACCCTGAGATTAAAAGTCTCCTGCTCTACCGACTGAGCTAGCCAGGCTCCCCATGAGCACAAAAGTGATCATAAAATGTGTTTTTAAATAATACTGAAAAGAATTATTTTCTGAGATGTTAAGGTCAACACCCCAAGCATTAAACACCCACACTTAAGCTGTGGAATATTGTATATGCAGTGAGGAGTGCACAGACCCATATAATACTCAGTTTCATCTCATTGCTCATTGGAGGAGTTTTATTCATCATGGTTAATCAAACTATTAGTATAAAATCTGAAAACAGTTGTCAGGAGTGGGATTTGAACCCACGCCCCCATCTGGAGACCAGAAGTCCCTTTGTTCAGGAAGGACTCCATCCTTGAGTCTGGCGCCTTAGACCACTCGGCCATCCTGACAAGTTGCTGGTTTTAATGATTCTTGGTTGACTTTTGACCATCCTGAGCAATTACCTCTGAGTAGCAGGTGATTGCTTGTGTTTCCTCCCTGATCATGGTAGTGACAGTGGAAATGACTCTCTTGTAAAAGAGAAAAGGGAAAAGTTAAGGGAGCAGTTTGGGGAAAAGATAAGAAAATGTTAAGGGAAAAGATAAGTGAGCAGCACAGGGAGCCACACTTCGCACTCCAACAACTCCAATAGTTTCTGTAATGCCAGTGTTTACGCCCAAACCATGTAAATGGATATTGTGGGAAGCAATTACTGAGAGTTACTTTGTCACATACAGGTTTGCTAATGTCATGTTGGTTGGTATAAGTCAATGTGCAAAGTTAGCAGCTGTGGCAAGTGGAATTACATACTGTATATGTGTCTTAGAGGAGACTTGCACTATGTGACTGCATTTGATATTGTGTAATTATTGCTATACTGCTGCCGGGGTTCAAAGTTGTGTCAAACTGTCATTTTGTGTCCAGCATTATGCTGATAAACTAATTGTGTGTCTAGATATCTAAATACCAAACCTTACTCAACAGTGGTCAAAACACCTACGCCCAACGTGGGGCTCGAACCCACGACCCTGAGATTAAGAGTCTCATGCTCTACCGACTGAGCTAGCCGGGCTGCGACAGCAGGACAAAGTATGTCTTTTCAAAACAGATATTATCAACAACACCACATGCTATCACTCAAATGACATATATAATACCTTAGAGCAATTGAGCAGATATTATTTTTTATTTCCTAACATTCTAGCTGTTATTTATTACTCGATCCCTGAACTGATGTACTGTCCAATCTCATGTATATAGAGAATAACGTGCGCATACCATGACTCTCTTCATCACAACATCACAATTGGTTTGGTACAGCAAGCCTTTTTTCAGTATCAACTGCCTCACATTTATTAAGTGATTGCTGAAGCAGTTGGACAACAGAACTTTTCCAGCAGACACAATGTTCACTGTGTCCTTGAATTCCAGTGTATCACTCTGCCTAACCTCATCTCAACAGTGACTAACACTATTGGCAATGTACACATATTCCACATCTACTAATTATGCAGGGCAGCCAGTAAATCATATAATTTAAATCAAGTGAAATATTGCAATCACTCTACACTAATGAAATGATTTAGATATGAATGTGTTCTTTAAAAGATGCAGACATGCAGGCAGCATAGAGAGGTAAAATCAAGACAGAGCAGCAGAAGGAGGTGAGGTTAAGGTGGCGGTTGGGTAAAGCTGTGGCCCTTAGGGCGAGGATCATTGTTTCAGCTGCTGTTGTGTGTGTTCATGAGTGTGTGTGTGTGTTCATGAGTGTGTGGGGATAGAGGGACAGGTGGACATCTATATTTCATTTAATGAGTCATCCTCCCTGTCTACCAGTCTGTCTCTCCAACGTCTAAGTTTGCACCAAAAACTGCAGAGGCGATGAAAGAGAAAGTGTTTGTGCATGTGTGTGTGTGTGTGTGTGTGTGTGTGTGTGTGCGTGCGTGTGCGTCGTTTCCATTTTTTATCAGTACAAGTTTACACTTGTACTGTACACGTGTGTTTGTGTGTGGGTTTTTTTTTTTAACATCTGGGCATCTGTTTTGTACTTGTCTGTGTGTGTTGGTGCCTGAGTTTGTGTATGTGTGGGCTCACATTGCTATCCCTTACTCTGTGTGTGTGTGCATGTGTGTGTGTGCGTGTGTGTGTGTGTGTGTGTGTGTGTGTGTGTGTGTGTGTGTGTGTGTGTGTGTGTGTGTGTGTGTGTGTGTGTGTGTGTGTGTGTGTGGTGTGTGCGCACCAAGAGCCCCAGTGAGATCCAGCAAGCATGACGGAGAATGACAGCTTGATTTATGGCGAGGCTATAAGTAGAATGACTACTGCTAGGGAGAGAGAGAGAGAGAGAGAGAGAGAGTGTGAGGCTGAAAACACGATTGAGAGAGAAGGAAGGAAAAAAGGGAGGTTGGAAGGGAAAGATAGTGGAGAGAAAGAGGGAGAGATAGGATGACAAGAGGAAAAAAGGATGCAGAGAAAGAGATAAGCTGAGCGACAAAGCTAAAAAGGCAATATGGGACAAGAGATGCGGAACTGCACGATAGAAAAGAAGAAAAAGAAGGACAGAAAGGGACAGATTGGGATTATTAGGGTTAAATTGCTGATGTGCATATTGCTCACAATGACAGAAAACATGACCGATCTGTAAGCAGCATGAAAAAATGTATAGAGAGGGAAAGAGGGGGTGGAGGAGGAGAGAAAGTTTAGCTCGTGTTTGCAAAAGGAGCCTCTGAGAGTTGGTTTAGTGACAAACTGCAGCTCACGTAGTGCAGTGTTCTCAATAGGAAAATAACGTTATCTCCACAATTACATTTACATTTTCAGACATTTAGCAAATTTTGTTATGCAGAACAACATGTGCAGAGTGCAAATGAGCTTCAATTCCCCGATCAATAACGATGCAGTGTGAACAATATCCAGGAGAATGTTGAAGAGCTCTGATGACTGCAGGCTGTGAAATAAAAGGAGTTATTGTGTTACATGCACTGATGTTTTTTAGCAAGCATTTGGAACAGAAGCTGCCTTCTAAATATGAATGTGATGGTATAGTTTAACAAGATATTTTGAGCTTTAATGCTTCATTATTAGTCTGACGTATGATTTTTGGCCAATGCCTCCGTTAATGTAACTTCAGCCTTTTCCAAAACACAATGTGACATGAGAGTACTTGTTGCAGGTTGCTGTGAATGAATCAGTCTGACTTTGCAGCTCTCAGTTAAAACTGTGTCTGAAATATACACTGCTGTTCAAAAGTTTGGGGGCACTTGGAAATATCTTTATTTTTGAAATAAAAGCATTTTTTCAGTGAAGATATATGATATATGTATATTATATGAATCAGAAATACAGTCTAGACATTGTTAATGTGGTAAATGACTATTCTAGCTGGAAACAGCTGGTTTTTAATGAAATATCTCCATAGGGGTACAGAGGAACATTTCCAGCAACCATCACTCCTGTGTTCTAATGCTACATTGTGTTAGCTAATGGTGTTGAAAGGATCATTGATGATTAGAAAACCCATGTGCAGTTATGTTAGCACAGGAATAAAAGCGTGAGTTTTCATGGAAAACATGACATTTCCTGGGTGACCCCAAACTTTTGAAAGGTAGTAGAAGTGTTGTCCAGTTTCAAGAAGCAAGCACACTTCAGTAGACTTTACATTCTGGAGACTTGTCTTAGCGATTACCACAGCCTTAACCTTAACCCAACCAGTCACACAGGCAATTTCTAAGTGACACCAAACTTTTAAACAGTTTCATGTTTTGGTGTGTAGGGAGGGGATGCTCGTGGGGAAGGGCAATTGTTGTTTGGGGAAAAAGAAAAAGCATGAACCTGTAACAACAGAATCTGTGCATTGTCCTATATTATGTTACATTTTGCAGATTGATGAATAAAATGTGGTTAAAAATAAAGAAATAACAGCATTTTGTCATTGAGACATCGGTCACTTTTACATTTTACAATGTTTCTCAGAGTTTCATTCAGACAAACCCACAATAGGGATGGAGAGAGACATACAATATTTGTGTTTCACGCAAGACTGGACGGCATGTCAGGTGATGTATAAAATGTATTAATGCACAAACAAGCAAAATACTACATCTAAATGAACAGCAAGCTCATCAAACTAATAGTCTGATTTATTTATGATTTCCCTGATCACTGAAAATTCAGGACATGTGCTATAATAATTTAACTACTACTTTACTAACAGTAAAATAAAAATATCCATAGCTGTGATAGAGGACAGTTGACAGTGTGACTTACTGTTGGATCCTAATTGACTGTCACTGTCACCATAACGAGAATAACTGAATAATAATTAATACTAATTAATTAATGTAATAAGTTACCACTACTGTTGTTCCACATGCACACATTTATACAACTCTCATATGGATATTTCTGCTGTTTGATGCTGCAGGTATTTAATAAACTCAGAGGAAAGACTCAATAGACAGAACTGGTAAAGTTTTCTCAACAAGAAAATTTCACATTTGTTATTGTCGAGTATCATTTTTCTGAGCTGCTAGTCTCTGTTTTGACTGCAGAGGAGTTTTATTTTCATGTATGCGAAATTCACAAACAAGGAAGGTACTCAAAGGAACATAAGCTGTCTTTTGTGCTCTCAGTGGTGTTTTTGGACTAATGTTAGTGCAGAAATGTGGAAATAAAACTTTATCCAAATCTCTTTTCACAGCTTGAAATATTGTAACACAGAGATGATGATTTACAGAATAGGACGCATGTTAAGGAACTTAGACAGACTTAAATAATCCCAGAGAGAAATTCAGTTGTTACAGCAGCATGGATATTCAACAAAGGAGTAAACAATAACACTAGGGTAGGGAATAAAGTGAGGGTAAAATAAAATAAGATAAAAATATAGAAAATATAGAAAGAAAAAAATCAACAAAAAATATACAAGAATATACAAGAGTGATACAGAAATGCGCAAATGATATAAGCAGGTGCAGATGAGTTTAGAGCTTTAATGAATGACATTAGAATGTATAGTGTCTGGTATGTAAAGTGGTTTCATCATGAGGTAAAGTTATATGATCCTTTTATGATCTGCCAGACGCAGACATATTCAAGAGTCTTATTGCTGTGGGGAGGAATGACCTCCTGTACCGTTCCCTGGAGCAGCGGGGTTGTTTCAGTCTGTTGCTGAGGCTGTTCCACAGATTGTCCACGGTTTTATGGAGGGGGTGGGAGGTGTTGTCCATGATGGCCAGCAGTTTGGTCCTCTGCTCCACCACTTCCTCCAGCGTGACCAGCTGACAGCCAACAACAGACTGGCCTTTCCTGATGAGTTGGTTCAGTCTGTTGGCGTCCTCCGACTTGATGCCTGTGCCCCAGCACACCACAACATAGAAGATAGCTCTCACAACCACAGACTGATGAAACATCAGGAGCATGCGGTTGCATACGTTGAAGGAATTGAGCCTGGTGAGGAAGTAAAGCCAACTCAGGCCCTTCTTGTAGACAGCCTTAGTGTTTAGGTTAAACTATCTTTACACAGGGGAAGGGGTCTATAGCACCACTTATCAGGTACTTATAACACAGTCTTGAAATCTCTCCCAGAAAGTTTCACTATCATTAACACCTTTCAGTTTCACAACCATTCACACCTAGAGGCATCTTGGTTCGTTATCGGGTTGTCAGCCATGAGATTTGAGGGCGACATTACACATTTGGGACTCTTCGAGAGTCATTTTAAACCATAGAAGCCAAACCAAAAAGAGAAGTCCAATGGCCTTTTACTAAATCTCCTCAGAGTGTCTATCTGTATAGATTTTTGTAAACATTAATTCAACCAACAGTTTCTCTTCTCTCTCTTTGTCTTTCCACTTATTTTTTTTCTTCTTAATTCCTTTCATCTTT
The DNA here is from genome assembly GCF_022539595.1 of Amphiprion ocellaris. Lineage (NCBI taxonomy): Eukaryota > Metazoa > Chordata > Actinopteri > Pomacentridae > Amphiprion > Amphiprion ocellaris. The sequence goes on from NC_072786.1 coordinate 17,050,536, forward strand.
TTTGGGGGGCTTTATTTTGCATAGGAAACAGTTCAGGTTTACAAAAAAAGCAAGAGAATGTGGAAGAAATCAAGAAGAGCGATATTGAGTGTTTTCAGGACGGAGAGGAAGGAGTGTGAGAAATGTGAGCGAGCGAGGTAGATGGAGATAGGAAGAAAGAAAGAGAGAGAGCACAGTCTTTGATCTCTCTCCTGGTGGGAGCTGGTGTTGGCATGAAGCCAGAAAAGCCTACAGCACGCACACACACACACACACACACACACACACACACACACACACACACGAACACACACACACACACACACAAGCAGACGCACACACATATTTAGGGCTCCAGGGCTTTGTTGATTATTTCTGCTGGGAGGATCAAAGACACTGAACCCCCGCCCTCCTCCATCCGTCCATCCATCTATCCTTCACCTATCTGTCTGCTCATGAGTCCATCTGTCCAGCCATTCATCAGACACTCAGTCCATTCTTCTCTCAGATGGAAAGATGTGCGTCCAGTGCTGCCAATTAAAAGCAAAAACTCTCTACTTTTCTTACAATCATTATTTCTAGCAAACACTGGAACATTTTAATGTGATTATTTTAAATTAGTGACTTTATATTTTCAGTCGTCAGGATGGCTGAGTGGTCTAAGGTGCCAGACTCAAGGTAATCTCTTTCCTGAGCAAAGGGACTTCTGGTCTCTAAATGGAGGCATGGGTTCAAATCCCACTCCTGACAAATAGTTTCTTTTCATGTGTTGTTTTTGATGAACTTTAGGTGTACAACTCCTTAAATATTTACATGTAACATAGTTCTAATGCATGGCCACTTGTTCACCCTGTCCTTTGTCTGAGCAGTCACCTTTAATGGATCTTTTGTCTGTTTTATTTTACCGTTTTATTGCTTTGCTTTTATTGTTCTCGTATTGTTGATGATTTATTTTACTGTAAAGCACTTTGGTTGGCCATAGGCCTTTAAAAGTGCTATATAAATAAATCTGGCATTGACAAAGAAACAGATGCAACATTTCCTAAGTCTCCTATAAGTCTTCTATCACTTCCATAGCTTGGTGTTAATGTGCTGACGTGTTTAGGTATTGAATGGCGTCCTTTCTTACACATGCATATTGTGAAATGTTTCCCATTAATGGAGACATTGCAATAAAACTAACCCACTGGATCAGTAGTTCCTCAAATGCTGGCGGGGCATGTGTATAGTCCGGCTAGATCAGTCGGTAGAGCATGACACTCTTAATCTCAGGGTCGTGGGTTTGAGCCCCATGTTGGGCGCTGCTGCTTTTAACAGTGTTAGGGATATAGATATCTGAACAATTAATCTAGCAATAATGCTGAATAGATAAATGCAGTTTGATGCAAATTTGAACCTGGTTGTATAGTGTCTCCTACAAGAGCTAATACAATATGTACTTTCACTTGTCAAAGCTGCCACTTTTGCACATTGATTCGTTCATTTTGTTCACATTTGTTTCCCAGAATCTATTTACATGGTTTGGCCAAAAACACTGGTCTTACAGAAACAATTGGAGCTGTTGGAGTGTGGCTCCCTTAAATTTTGAATCAGAAGCTTACCTCAATGTCGTCTCTTTTATCCAGAATGAGAACGTGACTGTCAGATATCTTGTCAAGGTGTGTTTTTCTGAACATTAGGTAAAGTCAAGGCAAAAGTTAAGTGAAAAATTACGGAGGCAGTTAAGGGAAAAGTTAAGGGAGCAGTTTAGGGAAAAGTTAGGGGAAAAGTTAAGGGAGCAATTTAGGGAAAAGTTAAGGGAGCAGTTAAGGGAAAAGTTAGGGAGAAAGTTAAGGAAAAGTTAAGGGAAAAGTTAAATGAGCAGTTAAGGCAGCCATACTCCACATTCCTACAACAACTGTTTCTGTAAGGTCACTGTTTTTGGCCAAACTATATAAAAGGATATTGTGGGAAGCATTTACTGAGAGTTACTTTGTCACATACAGGCTTGCTAATGCAATTTTGGTTACTGGATGAAACGAATCAGTGTACACAAGTGGCAGCTCTTGCAAGTGGAGTTACATATATTGTATTATCTCTTACAGGAGACCTGCACTCCTGGATATTGATACTATGCAAATTATTTCTGTACTGTTACTAGGTTTCAAGCTTTGCATTCAGCAGTGTCGCTGACAGATTAATTATGTGTTCAGATATCTCTATAAGTAACCTTACTCAGTGGTAAAACTCCTATACCCAACATGGGGCTCGAACCCACAACCCTAAGATAAAGAGTCTCATGCACTACTGACTGAGCTAGCTGTGCTTCTAAAGAAGAACGATGTCTTATCAAAACAATAACAGATAGTAAGCAACATAACCAGTTACAGTGATGCTTCATAAGTCGCTGGGTTAAAACTGCATTGAGTTTGGCATGTATGACCCCTGGAGAGGCCTTTTTTTCTATTCAGTTTTCCCCCACGTGAAAGTGTAGTTAGCAAGATGCATATGATAGTTGGCAAAAGCTACTATCGCAGTGGTAGATATGTGGATCATTTTTTTATTCTGTAAAAGCAGGGCAATGGTAACTCAACTAGCTCCGTCGATAGAGTAAGGAACTCAATCTCAGGGTGGGTGAAGGGACCTTTGGGGGATGTCTTAACTGCATTACCCCGAAGATAGTAAACTAGTTATGAAAAAGCACTTTCAAAGCTACAGAAACCAGCCAAGTACCTGTCTACAACTCCTGAAATGCAGTACTCTCAAATGAATTTCATGGAAAAAGGTCTTGTTTCTGACACCATTCTCATGAACACATGGATCGAGGCTGATTCCAGGGCCAAAGAGAAGAAATGTTTTGGAGCAGAAGTGCATCGGGCTCAGAATTTCATCTTGTGATTACTAATTCTGATTCTGCAAAGCTGTTTCTTTATCAGACTGTGTTTTTGGTATGTTTGTCCAATTGATGGACTTTCATACCATAAGTGATATGAGAGGGCGGTTTGAGGTTTTTGGTGGAATTGAACAAGTCTTCTTTGTGCTGTCTGTGTAATCGTGTTTATCCTGTGTGTGTGAGTCGACATAAGAGGAGAATTTGTAGTTCAGAGTGACGTCAACAGCTGCTATCAGCAAGGTCAGAGTCAGTGTGTGTGTTTGTACCAGAGACAGTCTGGAGACAAAGCAGCATCTTCAGCTGTTGCTTGGCTTGTAAAAGAGCTGTTATCACTCACTCAGTACTTTTTGTCTTTTTTTCTTTTTGCTCCGGATATCGGTTACAACACAATTTGCAATTTAACAAATCCAAAACAAAACTATTTCTTCTACTTTTGTTTTAAGGCCAAAAACAGGAAACGAATGTGAAGCATCAGGAAAAAAATCCTCAAACTTTTTTCATTTTTTGTTCGGAAATCCAAAAGTGAAGTCATGTGGGTTTTAATTTTTTAAATGCAAAATGAAATATTAAAAGAATGTCTTATTTGAGGTATTCTGTTACTGAGGAAGTGCAACAACAGCAACAAACTGTTTGATTGATTTATCATTTTTTTATTCAGACACCTGAAAGTGTTTCTCTATTTTTTGGTTTTGAATTAGCTAACTTTTTTTTTTTTGCAGTTGTTGTTTTTGAATTTAAAATGAATCACGAATTATCTGGTGAGTGGTGACACAATCAGACTCTTTTAATCCACCATCACAAAAATTCCTTTTCTCTAGAAGTACCAGGTTCCCTTGAAATTAGACTTTTTCCTGTTCATTTGAGAAATTATCTCTGTTCCTGAAAAACTTGTTTTTTTTTTTTCTCCCCCACTGTGTCTGCAGTAATCACACAAGTCAGCTTCATGCTGAATCAGCTGCTTATGAATTCTGTCTCTGTGTGTTTCTCTTTTTGAGCTGCGGAGCCTGAAGGTGTAACCTTCAGCTGAACCCCCATAATTGTGTGTGTGTGTGTGTGTGTGTGTGTGTGTGTGTGTGTGTGTGTGTGTGTGTGTGTGTGCATGTGTGTGTGTGAACATTCACCTCTGACCTTCAGTACTGAACTTCTATTTATCTATCTATCTGTCTATCTGTCTATCTGTCTATCTATCTATCTATCTATCTATCTATCTATCTATCTATCTATCTATCTATCTATCTATCTATCTTTTTCCTTGGTCTGTTTTCTCTCTGAGGCCCCAGTGCCTAAGGCCGGATGTAAGGGTCATTAAAAGAGAAGCTGTGTGTGTGTGTGTGTGTGTGTGTGTGTGTGTGTGTGTGTGTGTGTGTGTGTGTGTGTGTGTGTGTGTGTGTGTGTGTGTGTGTGTGTGTGTATGTGTCTACTTCGTACTGAAAGCGAGGGCATTGGCCCTTCCTCCTCTGTCTAAAAAGGAAATACCAAATTACTGAGGGCCTCTCTCTCTTTCTCTGTCTCTCTCTCTATTTCTTTCTCTCTCTCATCGGTGCTTCATGGGATGTTTTTCACAATTTTATGCAAAAACAATAAAGTGAAATATGTCAGTCCTCTTTCCTATACGTGCAATTCAATGCACTGCTAGAATAGGAATAAATTGACTTATGTGAACCTCATTTGAACTTCACAAACAAGTAATAGAACAGTTTGTCTCTGAGATGTAAAATCAACATCATAACTGAACATTTTACTGCTGTATCTACACACCCTACCATCTATCCATTATTCTATAGCCTGTCCAGGCCTCATAAACCTTGAACTAGGTTGGCCATAGATCTTGAATAAATCAAAAAGTTGTTTTTCTTATTGTGTTGCCTGGGCTGCCTGTGACTCTTTTCTCCATCTTCGTCTTTAAACTTTGAGTTGCACCGTCTTTTATAACTCTGCCAAGGAACACGGTGGAGCTATGTGACGATTGACATACGTTTGTCCATCTGTCTGTCTGTTTGTCTGTCTGTTCGCAACATTACTCAAAAACAGACTAACGGATTTGGATGAAATTTTCAGGGCAGGTCAGAAATGACACAAGGACCAAGTGATTAGATTCTGGGAGTGATTTGGCTTATAGTCTGGATCCATGGATTTGTTAAAGATGTCTGTATTATTGCGAAATAGCGGCACAGCATCACTGTAACTATGACAACAAGTGAACACTACGTCAGCTGACGATAACATGATTGCGATCCTACAACAAATCGACCGCTGAGGACTTATCGGGACTTATCCGGTGGAAATCATGCAACAGCTGAGCAGGCTTGGCGGAGTGCTGTGGTCTCTGAGTACTTTTCTTGTTTTTCAATGTTTCTGATCATAGGTATTCCCTCTTCTGTCTCTTCATTCTTAAAAATGGAGAATGAATGAATATCTTGTCTATCTGCTGCAATGTGGTGTTACGTGTGCCACTTTAAAAACAGGAAATATGTGTATGTTTAATTATTTATTGACCAAAAAAAATAAAACACATTATTTCGCATGAGGGATAGCCTGGCTAGCTCAGTTGGTAGAGCATGAGACTCTTAACCTCAGGGTTGTGGGTCTGAGCCCCATGTTGGGCGCAGCTGTTTTGGAATTGCATATCATGTTGGTTGGAATCATAGAGTTGTGAAGGTCATGGTATCTGATTCACATCACAGATATTCTTCATCCACCTGGCTGCCATGTTGTTCAAACATCTGATGCATGAAAAAATTCCAGAATATCTCACACGGAGAACTGATTGTGGCTGACTGCTGTTTGCATGTGATGACTGCACAGAAAACCAGTAACATACGATCAAACTCACGACTTTGTCGTCATTCTTGCATTCTGTATGTTCTCATAATTGGAGAATATTGCTACAGAATGCTGTACTAAATGTATTTTGTGTCATAAAGCCAGTATAATTTCAGTAATGTTAGTATTAATTTGGCCAATATATAAATTAAAGATGCACTAAATGACTGAGAGGATCGACAGATATCACTAAATTTAGACTTGACTGAAAGAGAAGAAAGACTGAAAGCAGGAGAGGCTGATAGAAACAAGAAAGCAAGCGGATAAAAAAAGGAAAAAGCTGCATGTGTGAGTGCTGGAGGTGTGCCAGGGAGCCTGCCAGCGAGCCAGGCTGAGCTGGAGGGCCCCTGCTGGGGGTGGAGGGTTAAGGCCTCCACTGGCCTACTGGAGCATGCTGGGAAAGAGAAAGGGAGGAAGAAGAGAGGGAGACGGGGAAGGAGGGGGGAGGTGGTATGGATAGAAAGAGAGAGACCCCATGAGAGAACAGGAGGAGAAGAAGAAGGGATGGAGGGAAAAGAGGTGGAAGCAGACAGACAGTCAGCCAGCCATGGGCGAGAGCGAAGGAGGAGGTGATGTTGATGCAGACAGAGAGGTGGAGAAGGTAAACCCAGAGCTGGAATGTGAGAGGAATGCAGGGAATGGAGGAGTTTTCCTCTGGCTGGAGAGGGAAAAGGACGGAAAGAGGAGGTGGGAGGGCAAAGAGGAGGAGGAGGAGGAGGAGGAGGGGGAGATCCTGGAGACATAAAGAGCTGCAAAACACTCGTCTAATTTATTCCCTCCTTCCTTCACCTTCACTTCTACTCCACAGATCCAGATGTGTGAAATGACTTTTTCACCAGATCTGTTATATCTGATTTTTCCTTCTTCTCTTCATTCTCACATGTGTAAACGAGAAGATTCTGTCAGTACTAAAGTCAATCAATAATGCTATTTTACACCCAGTTTTTAAGGTTTTATTTTATTTTAGCTGCACTGATCAAAAGCAGAAGAGGGCTGATGTTGCATTACGTCATTTTCACGCTTTCTTTTTTTAATGGGGAAACCAATATGGGACTGAGTCACTGTTTTAAACTGAAAAAGTGGCTCCTTGAAATTAAGCAGTGGTGTGAATGAGGTTAATCTTTCTGAGTGAATACCTGCCTGCAGAGACGGACAGTCTGCCTTTTTCTGCATGTCTGTGTGTGTCTGTGCCATGCTGCGTTCACTTAAAAGAGCAACTCTTTAAATATGAATAACATGGAGAGACACAAGTGTGTGTGTGTGTGTGTGTGTGTGCATTTGTGTGTGTACTTGCAGTATTTATTGTGTATTACTCATGTTGCAGGGACACTGAAATGTTGTAAGGATCTGTTTTACTGTTGGGGACAAAAATGAAATCAACAAACAAACAAATTATTCTGTTTTAACTCTTGGAACCTCAGAACCTGACAGTGGGTTTAAAAGCCGTGTTATCTTTTTTAGAAATCACCAAAATTACACCATTTATCAGCCATAAATTGTAAAAGCAGGAAGCTTTTCAACTTCTTGATAGTCCTGGAGCTATCATCAGATGTGATGTACAATTCTTTTGGCATACAAATCTAAGCTTAAAATCATAATATTTCATCAAAATGTGTCATTTAAAAAAAAATGCCAAAAATAACCAGTTAGCAAGAACCACATTCTGTAAAAAAACAAAAAATTCTGCACTCCATCGTGATGGTGTGAAATTATTAATGACTGTCACAGTCAACAGTCACATGACAAAAATTCTGGGATTTTGGCTGAACTGGGCTGAACTGCAGGCTGTGTTTACACAGAACAGATAGAAGACTGGAAGGAATGGAAACAAATTACAAATGTAAATAGTAAAATATCTGTAGTGTGCAGTCACCATTTTATTTCCAGCAATAGAAACACGTGGGCACTTAAAATATGTTGTACATGTTGATTCCAATGTGTACAACATGCGCAAACATCTTTTTTAGTTCTTGCAAAATCAATAATAAAATAAACTGAACTTTTGTTTTCTTCTTTTTTATGATTCATGACATTATAACTTTGCTGAAGACACATCTCTCTTTCTAGGTATGATTCTCATGGAGGTGTAGGAGTCTATATTCCAGTGACAAATGAGCTCACACAGTAAAACTGTGACAGGAGCAAAAAAACAAACAAACAAACAAACAAAAAAAAACGCCCAGAAACTGCTTGGAGTTCAGAGAGTTAAAGTTAAGACTTGATTTGATTTGTAATGTTCTCTGAAGTGATGAAAACACAAACATGTATGAGTAAGCTCATAACTTATACACCGTTTTATTTCCATATTCAGTCAAAAACACAGTACAGATAATAGAGTTTATAGTTAAACCACAGTAGGAACAATTAGCTGGTTGGAAAACATGTAACCACCAATTTCAGGTGCATTTCTGGTTGTTTTTACGATGTCACAAAGCATAATCTCTAGAATGAACTGGAGCACGTGGATGTTTTTCCAAGTCTTTCTTTTTCTCTTTGTTCCTCTTTATATCTGTGTTTTCCTCATTTTCTTTCCTTCTTGTTCGTTTGTGTTGACGTGCTGGCATCGCTGTGCAGCAGTATCGCCAGAGCTTCTCAACACAGCAGGAAATCTCTGTTTCTTCCTCTGCCTCGCTCTCTGGGGAATTGGTGAGACAGTCTCCTATTTGTCCTGTTTTTATCTGTGTATGTAGCCGTTTGCTTTAGATGTGAGTTTCTGCATGTGTGAGTGTGCAGTAATGTCAAAACAGTTGCTGCTATCTCTACTTCCATGCCTTCAATCCTGACCAGGAGGATAGAGGAAGGAGGGATGGAGGCGAGAAGGGGAGGAAAGAGGGTGAGGAGGGAAGCTGGAACTAAAAGGAGGAAGAAAAAAAGAAGCAACAGTATTCGAGGAGGGACAAGATAGTAATGTAGGAAGGAAGAGGTGAGGGGGAGGTGAAAAGTGTCACAAATACAAATGTATGAGAAGGAAGGGAGGTGGGGGAGGCAGGGGGTCACAGAGGTAGAGTAGCACTGTATGTGGTGACAGGACAGTGTTACCACAAAAATCAATAAGCCTGTCTGCACAGTGGCCGTTTGTGTGTGCAGCCATTGAGTCTTGGCCTTAATTGAAGTCCTGTGTCAGCACCATAGTAACACAGACGACGGGATGTTCAGCGGATGTATTAACATACTTTCATCTCTCGAACACATCAGACCTTGCTGTTCTCTTTTATTCATGCCTTTCTTCAGGAGAAGAAGGGAAGAAAAAAGTGAATGAGTAAGGAATTCGTACAACATGCGGTATTCATCAAACCCTAGTGTACATTGTCGGTTATTTAGGGGCCTCCAGTCTCACCCAGAATTAGTATGGTACTCTTCCTTAAAAAACTGATTTACTTCAAACTGTCCACAACCAGATTTTATAGGTTTTAATGCAGTAATGTCCCCCGTTCCTCCAGAAATGCATTTTGTCCAATTTTGCATGAAATGACTGGTGATTACCACCACATTTGAATGGCTTAAGTACGTAGAATAGTCTGACTCACCAGATGTAAATTTTAAGTACAAGCCTGCCATTGACTACACATTTCTCCCCTGCTTCTGCTTTAGCCTTTTGAAAACAACCTTCAGGCAGCAACCTACCATACTGAAAATTTCAAGGTCTGCCATGGGCTTGGATTGTGACATAAGGTGAGGAAAGGTTTTTTTGTTTTTTCTAAATTCACCATTTTAACAACAGGGCTCGTCTCCCTGCGTGCAAATGTTGCACCAAAACAATTGGTGATTGGTTTAGAGAGATACAGATAGACCACGGTGTTTTTTTGACTTATAGCAGAATGATAATGAGGTGCAGCCCAGCTGTTCTGCGTTGCAGAATGATATGACTATGCAATGATATAAGGACAATCTATCGTTTTAGCAGTGGAGGAAAAAACTACATTAATTTAGGTTAATAATACTAGTAGCTTGGTTAATCTAGAAATGCTATGCCAATTTTTTTTTCCTTGTGACCTTTTGGTTGGAGTTTAGGTCCAATTTCAATTAAGATTTTCTTCAGTTGACTATTCAGTTCTCTTCAGTTTGATGTATATATCCATACATCATCTCAGATCACTTCATAAAGTAAGATAAATACCTTACAAAATTTATATAGAGAAACCCAGCAAATCCAAAGTTTCCCTTGGATTCCCTTTAAGCAAGCACTTGACAGTGGGAAGGAAAAAAAACTCCTCTTTACCAGAAAGGACAAACAGGACCTCCAGCACAACCGGGCTCAGGAAGGGAAGCCATCTGCCTCAACCAGTCAGGGTGAGGGTAAGGGGGACACTACAGCCCTATTGTTAGGATGAGACAAATCACACAAATAATGGATTGATAAGCAACAACTTTCTTTTAGATGCATCATATTTATGTTGGTCAAATATTTTACGGGATGGAAAAGAATACAACATGCAGGGGGAGAAAGACAATTTAAAATTCTATTGTTATAAAAATCTACTTTAGTGCAGAAATGCACTGAAAATTTTTTTTAGAAAGTTACTGTTTGTTCTTGTTCTTGTTGTCTGTTGTTTGTTCACTGTCATTTCTCGCTCTTTTATTAGACCAGACATGAAGACAGCTTCAAAATGTGGTTTGAATGTCATTTTCTTTACTAGAAGTCTTCATCCCAATCCCTAAGAGTCTTGCCTACAATCTGATAGAATGCAGCATTTTTATATGTTAACTGCCAGTAAAGTTTTGCTGTCCAGACTGCACACTAATAGTTCACCAGCTATCTGCAGGTATCCTGAGAGCAGGGACTTTTTAGGATGTCCCAAGAACTAAAGCAAGAACTGGGTCCTGGCATTTTAAATAAAGAACAGTTTTTTGGAGAGGAAAAGAGCTATATTGCCCGCTGCAGTGTTGCCTTTGTGTTTGTACTTTAGTGCTGTCCTGCCTGCAGGTGCCTGATTTCATTGACCCACTGCTCACCCTGACTCCTGTGTGTCTTAATCTCCTGCATTGGTCTCCTGATCTCACCTTCTTTAGATGACCAAAAACTTGCCCTTTGACAAAGTAAAGTCAGTTTTGCTGTGTCTCTGTTTCGCCAACTTTGCTTTCGGGCACCAGATCTGTATCCAGTTGTTACAACTCAGTTGTTCGAGCCAGAATTCTTCTCCACTTGATTTTTTTCTTCCTTTTTTTCCCTTGCATTTTCAGAGGTTTAGCAATGAAATATTGATATATTTCCTTCAGCAAGACACTTTCCTGTTGATGTAACCACACAACAAGGAAAACATAAAACATAGAATACACACAAGGACATGGAGAATGAAGAAAGAGATACAATGACTTTGGCTGCTTGTAGTGAAGCTCCCAGTCGCATGTAAAGTGTATGTGTGCATATGTGAGGCTGATCAAACTGGTCCATTTGTCAGGAAGGCTCTGGAGAGAGAGTTTTTTCTGACAGAGACAGAAGCAAAGAAAGAATTTTGATGTAACATTCATTCATAACATACAGAGCTCATATAACATTTAGACCATAGTGGAGAGCTCTGAAACATAAATTGGAATAAGAATAACAGGCACTGGCTTCGAAGTGTCTCTTTCTGTTATAACATCCTTTTCTTTTCCCATCACTCTCTCTTCAAAACTTTCTCCCCCCTTCTCCTTTGCTCTACCTCGCCTTTCTTCCTCCCTCATCACCCTTCCTGCCATCCATCTCTCAGCCTCCCTTTCACCGAGCGACTCCCCCTCTTTTCTTGCCACACACATCCACGGAGGCATGCTGACACTTAAACTAAATGCACTCACACACACACCCTATTCCCTCACTCCCTCCTCTCACCACCCACACAGAAACGAGGACACGTACAGGCCACAAAATGCACACACACACACACACTCATATACACTCGTACGCAGACACACACAAGATTCCCCCACACAGAGTACTTTCAGCACTTTCCTCTTTACCATACTCAGCAAGATCAGATGTCAAGTCAACTGACACAACACACAGAGGCTGTATTTTTCTTTTCACCACGCTCTGTTTCCTCCTCCCTCTTATAGAATATATGCATTTTTTAAAGCCATGCTACACACACATATATACGCAAGATTTTGGTGGCTATTTAGGAAAGTGAGAGAGATGTGGCAAAGACGAAAGGATTAAGGGTGAAAAAGAGATGAGCTATAAGCACATAAACAGACCATTCAGTATTCAGAAATACAGTCATGATAGCCTTAACCTTTAGCTACACATGTAAGCAAAGAGTATCTATTAGAGCATGCATGCAAGACACAAATGACTGTATGCAACACACACACACACACACACACACACACACACACACACACACAGCGAGTGAAACATGAATAAATGATTTTCATGCACTGACAAAACCACCACGAGCCAAGACGTTCTCACACACATGCGCTGTGTTTGCATGCTGGCAGCAAACACTGTGTACGACACAGACACACACACATGCATATACAATTAAATTACATGCATATTTTCCTCCAGGCAGCATATATTGACACGGACATGGACACGCATGCACAAACACTCGCTTTTCCCATGCTTCATGAGGGACATTTTGACACTTTACACACCCACAATACATGAAGGTGGACAATGCAGACAGTGTAGATGATATGGGCAGCTTCACATATATTTATACAGACTAATGCTAATTCAAAGTGTTTTTGTATTTTTATGATTTAATTCACAGCAAAACTGAAATTTGGGCTTGTATAAGAATAGTCACAAGCTTTTCTCACATTACATGGCTTATTATAGCTCAGATCTTCCTGTATTGGCATGTATTATAGTAACACAGACGTATTATAACTACTGTTTTCCTGTTTTCAGACATTTTAAAAGTGAGTTTTGATGCTCCAATATCTTATCATAACTGTCAAACTGCCAGAGAGGAATGTTGTATTTAAAAAATCGCCAAAATTACGCCAGTTATTGCAACCCCAAACTGTTCAAACAGACAGAATCATTTCATATTGGAAGATTTCCAGCTTTCTAACTTTGCTTGAACTACTTATCAGTGATGTGCCATTCTCTATTGAAACATAACCAAATCTAAGCTTACAATCAAGATACGTCACCTTATTCCGCGTGTCTCATTTAAATATTTATCAAAAATAAAGAGTTTGCTCTCAAAAGATTCCATAAAAGACAAGAAATTCCGTGCTTCTCAGTGCAACTTGGAAACCATTAGTGACTCAGCTTTGACCAAGAGTCCTGTGACAAAAATTGAGGGACTTTCTGACTGAACTGCAGGCAGTGTTTATATAGAGCAAATAGGAGACATGTTGGAAACAAATGAAAAGTTCCATTAATAAAATATCTATAGTATGAAGAATCACTATTTTTATTCCAGTATTAGTAATGCCCTTGGTACCTGAAAAAAATGGTTGTACATGTTGATTTCACTTTTTTCCTTTTTAGAAAAAATATTTGTTCAAAGAAATTCAAAGTTTATTTTTCCTTTTTTTCATGATTTATAGAATTATAATGGGTCATACTACAGAAGAGACAGTTATGAGTTCTTGCTACATTTAGCCCTGGTTGTGCTGTTTCCATAGAGATACAGGACTGTAGACTGTATAAATGAGCCCACATTGAGGAAAAATGTGACTGGAGCAATCCGTCCAAAAACTGTTTGGGGTTCAGAGGGTTAACACATACAGGAATGATAAAGAAATGCCATAAAATATGTGTCTACGCTTCACCAAACTACTCATAACTTTCCTATTAGTAGTGATTATTAACATTTCCAGTGCAGTCACTTTAATCTGACTGAAGTAGCTTAGATAATCTGGCTAAACTATTCGCTATGTCTGATCACCTTCTGTTTCTTGCACCGTTTTATGTTCCAACATCTCAATGTGTTTTTGAACAAAATGCATTCAGCGAAACATTGATGGCAGAAAAGCATGCATAAATATAGTAAACAGAAGAGAATATGTCGTCCTGCTTGGCATTGCTCAGCTTCACATTTATTATTCCTCCTCCGTTCACGTTGATGCTCTTATGCAACAGCAGCAGCTTAAGTGCCTTGCTCAAGGACGCCGTGACAGTAGCTTGGCGAGGGAGTGGAGAGTGGTTTTCATTCATTCGCTCGGCAGCCTTCCAGTGAAAACCACACAGCTTTCACCTTTAGGCAACCACTGCCCCTGATATATATTTAAGTGCAGGCTGCCTTCAGCTAAACACACACACACTCAGCACACACAGGGCAACACGGCCACACACCATGTGTACAAGCCAGATTTGGCCCCGTCCTCATGTCTGCCATACGGTTGATTCCTCCCTGCTGTGCACACCCTGCAGGCCAAACACATAGCTCTCGCCTCTATGTGTGTGTGTGTTTGTGTGTGTGTGTGTGTGTGTGTGTGTGTGTGTGTGTGTGTGTGTGTGTGTGTGTGTGTGTGTGTGTGTGTGTGTGTGTGTGTGTGTGTGTGAAAGTAGGAGAGAGAGTGAGAAAAGAAAGAGAAGCAGATCGGACCAGGAAAGAGGACAGAAATATATTTTACCAGGAAGCCATCTTTTAGAAGAAAAATGACCTATTTGTGCTCTTGAACTGTTGTTCTGTTTCCATTTGGGGTAAAATCACCAGCATGCTCTCTGCTAGCTGCAGGTCATGGGTGTGTTTTGACCTGGATGGGCATCACATGTATTTTTAATAAGCACAATAGGCATAAAAATAGTGCAGCTCTGACACATAGGTTGCGATTGTACCACAGATGTCTATAATAGCCACAACAAGGTGGCTGCATTTGTAAACACATCTTTTCTGCTCAGATTATGCCTTTGAGTCACAATATGTTGGAGTTTTTCAAACCGTAGAAAAGGCTTCTCCAAGAGAGGACTTGCTCAGGCAGAGTCTGGAGGTGAGCAGAAACCAACCACCTCAGTAGGAGTTCATTCTGAATGTCATTATGCCCAATGACTCAACACGGGTGTTTACATTTTATCACAATAATGTTGTCAGTTTAAGTTTTTATGTACATAAAACAGTGTTTGATCTATGGAGTCAGTGCAGGATTAATATAAACTGGTAGTATTTATATGCTGCAACTGAATCAATATTCTATACTTTGAATAATGTAGTATGCCAGTAAAAACAACTAACTTTCAGGATAGTTTTATCATTTCAGTGATGGACAGGTTTGCAAATACGTGAAAACACTGATGTGATGTTAACCTGCTGCCACTACAATGCGTCTCCGGATAAGAGGAAGAAAATGGATGAACATTACACAAAATTTATTTAAGTATGATTTGAGGTCAGTAAGAAACCTATGCACAAGGTCATTCTAGACGTCCCTCTTTCCAGCAATGTTTTCCAACTCCTCCTAAGGATCCCAAGGTGTTCCCAGGCCAGATGAGATATGTAACTCCTCCAAAGAGTTCTGGGTCCACCCCAGGTTCTCTTCCCTGTTAGATGTGCCCAGAAAACCTCGAAAGGAAATCACTCTGGAGGCATCCTACTCAGATGACCAGACCACCTCAGCTGACTCCTTTTGATGGAGCAGAGACTCTTGCCCCTTCCTCCCTGCACATGTCCAAGTCCACCCTATGGAGGAAACCCATTTCGGCCACTTGTATCTACAATTTCATTCTTTTTGTGATTACCCAGAGTTCATGACCGTACGCGAGGGTTAGAAAGTTCAGTGCAGAACCTGCATTACTGCTGACATCAATGCATCTGTCCGTGCCACATTCAATTTTCCCATCATTAGGGACAAAAATTATAAGGTAGAGGGAGCAATCCACTGGTTTCCATGCAAAGAATCATGGTCACAGACTTGAAGGTAATGAATGTCATCCTGAAGGTTATGGTTTGATGAAGCCAACACAGCATCTCTGCAAAAAGCAGAGATGCAACACTGAAGTTTCCAATCCAGACACCGTCCTCAATCTGCCTTGGAATCCTACCCCTGAATTTCACAAACAGGACTGGAGACAAGGGGCAACCAACACCTACCACAAACATGCTTGACTTAGTGGACAGGAACTCAGCTCTTACTTTAGTTGTACAAGGATGGATTGTCTCAGGTATCCCACACAAAATCAATTTTTTGACTAGGCAGACCATATAGGATGAACACACAAAGGCAAACACATCTGCATAGACAGGCACCCAATGTAGCATAAACAGAACTTGGTGCACATCCGCTTGCTGACCATGCTAGCCACATGTGTGTCCGTTTTGTGATATACCAGGAGCTTAAATGTTAGCATATTTAGATAGCACCGGTCAAGTTTATCGTAACTTTTCCTCCCACTGGACCCCCTTCCTTTCCTCTCCCTTTCCTGCTGGCATAGTGTTTTGTGGATCGGTCCGAGCCACTCTGTTTGCTTTCCTTTTCCTGAGCAAGAACTGTCAGCAAACCATAAAGAGATACAGAATGAATTTCACAAAAACACTGTGTTGGATTAGAATTGCAGACTTTACCCTTAAGCCAGCTTAGTGCAAGCGCAGTCTGAGACTCAACAGAATGATCGGGTTTTGTCTTTTCCACGTTAGCTCGGTTTTTGTACTGCAAGTGGACAAAGATGACATTTTGCAGCTTTTATATTATTAAAGCATTTCAGTTTGGACAGAAAATTACTCTTTCAATATGAAACCTGCGTGAAGACCTTGGTATGTGAAGAGCCAGCAAAAACTATTATGAGCAGCTCTGTATTACATTTCATTCACACATATAAATGATATGGTAGAACAATGGCATACAGAACAGCAGGAAGGCAAAGTCAAGACGCTAAGAAACACAAATGTAGAGGAGAGAGTGAAAAGAAAGAATGAGGGTGGATAGACAGCAGTCTCTGTGAACCTGCATAGACAAGCTCAGTCAAGCTGCTTTGGTGAGAGAGGGAAGGAAAGCAAGGATGTTTTGACAGCTCGGAGCCATCACAGCAGCAGAAGCCAGTCCATGTGTGTGTGTGTGTGTGTGTGTGTGTGTCTGTGGGTGCAGGTGTTTGTGTATCTGTGCACGTACTGTATTCATGTGTGCGTGTCTGCGCGCACACAGAAGACTAAAGGCAGAGACAGACAGCAACGTTTCTTCTGATTCAGAGACAAAGAGGGAAAAAGGAAAGTGTAGCAGAGAGGCTGGATGAAGGATAAATAAAAAAAGATGTGAGAGTGTATCTGTGTGTGGTGTGTATACATATAGATATGTGCCAGGGCGGCCGCCATCAGGTCCCATCATGCATCATTCTGGTCACAACAAGTAAGCCCCCTTATTAGAGAGCTGTTGACGAGCAGTGTGTGATTATTTTTATCGTCTTTTCACCTTTTTCCACATTATTTCCTCTCCTATCGTTGTAAACGCAGACAAAACAAGTATAGGCTGCGTACTCTTTGTCAGCCAGCTTCACCTTCACACAGTCACTCTGGGATCTGCCCTGAACAAACACACTCCTCTGCAGCTGCCACTAAGCAGCTCAGGAGCAGTTAGAGGTGAGATGTTCTGCTCAAGGGCACCTTCACTTGACTGTATGTTTTTTTCTTCTTCTCTTTTTATTTGAAAAAGAGTAGGCCATTACTAATTCACCTCACCTGCACTTTTTCCAGCAAGCCTAAGGACCGGCACAGTTGACCCTCCAGTCACAAACCCGCTACTTTCAGCTGCTGCCTGTAGGCTACTGCTGCGGCAGTTGACTCTATTTGACAACGACTGCTTGTTTGTCTCGTGATGAAACTGTTTTGTGACCTGAAACCTTCCGAAAGAGCAGGAACAGAATATCATGCGGCAAAAATTTCTCATGAAAATGCAGAATAATGACATTAAAGCTGCAGTAGCTCATTTAGTGGCCATCTGAGGGCAGCGCACATAAGCAGGACACTGATGTAAGTTATGGCTAACGTGTTGGCAATAAGCTGGCATAGCAACTGAGCAACATTAGCATTAATTTAGAGTCCTGTTTCCAGCCACTTGATAAATATGAATGTTAATTAGTATTTTCCCAATGCTGAAATCATCAGCAAATCACTAATTCAGTATGCCTGCTGATTAACAGGTAACATGGCTGGACTTTAGCAGAAAATTACAAGGACAAGAGCAGAAAGAATTAACTGAAAAAGCAAAATTGTAGGACACTAAGGCCCTGTTTACACAACAATGGTTTTAGGATGAAACGTAAAGGTTTTGTTGGGTTTCGGCCTCCCGTTTACACAGAAACGGCGTTTTACACGACCTAAAACGGAAACTTTTAAATACGACCTCCGGAGTGGAATTTTTCTCAAACGCAACAGCCGCGGTCGTTGTGTGAATGAGTAGCTGGAGTTTTCAGCGACGGATGACAACAGGGACAATGGCAGAGCACCGTGTTGGGCTCGTGCTGCTGAGTCTACTGAATTTATTGAATCTCCTTCAGCAAAGTGTGCATTTGTTGCACCATTACTGCAATGGTTCAATACATACACCAGATAATCAGCCCACCTCTACATCGGTGGCTGTACTTCTGATCTGTGGAGGAAGGGGTAATGGTCACGTGGGATGGACCTCTACAGAGTTACATTGCTGATTACCAGCCTGGCATGCATGCTACAGCATTTTCAGTCCGTTCAATGTTCCAATGTAAGGGCAGGTTATTTTTTCACTCCATTGTCGTGTAAACCAAACAAGGCAAAGGAAGTCCTTTTGTGTTTTCGGGTCAAACGTTGTCATGTAAACGGGGCCTAAAATGAGGGATTAAAAGTTGTAGTAAATCAACATACAGCTAAGGAACTGCAGAATTTGATTGTAAGTTGATGTGGGATGGTTGTACCAATTCTTGTGCCAATATTCAGCGCTGATGGACGTATATGAGTTTTTCCACTTTAAATAAGCATCATAAGGAGGCTGGAGGGACGATGGTGGCGTAAGTCTCAGGACCTTCATCCAAGAGATTCATGTTCCATGTTTGATCTTTGTTTTTTTTTTATTTTAGTTGCATTTCATTTTGTAACTTTTAAGTTTTGCTTTCACAGCTATTTAGTTGAGTTTAGGCACCAAAACCACCAAGTTAAGTTTGGGTAAATATCCTGGTTTGGGTTAAAATACAGCCTTCCACAACATTAGAGAGATGTTACAAGGCAAACTTCTCAAAAAGAAGAGCTTGACTGTGTTTCAGTGGACTTGAATATCCTAATTATGATCCATATCCCATCTACGCGTTTACACATGTAAACATTAGATCCTGATTTCAGAAACCTGATTATACTAAAACTCCAAAAGAATCTAGGAGCCTCAGCTTCAGCTAAGTGGCGTTACAGACACTGGTTGTTTTTGGCTTCCTCTGGTTGAGATTTTTAAGGAATGGCTCAGACCATTATCCATCATACATACAATTGCTTTGACTGTGCTCCTGTCAACACCAAACTGATTAGAAACCAAGCAACATTCCCCACAACTGCCCAATTTGTGCAATATTACAGCTGATCTCATCATGAACAGACCTGGGGCTCGCACCCATGTTTTCTCTGGCCTCGTGAACGGTTCAACTGTGTCACACAGCCGGTAAAATGATGTTCCACTCATGCAGAAATTTTCTTTCCACTCGGGGTCACTGAAATCCATCATGTTGACCCTAAAACAACAGCCATAACTGGGTATCTTCATCCACTGCTACATAGTCCTGTGTGGTAGCAGCACAGCGTGAACCCTGGACAAAAAGGAGGACATGTTTCATATTTCCTGTCACTGTCATCCTCTGAAGACAATAAGTTGGATAGGATAAATCTACAACATGATTTTGACATTTAAAAGTGTTCAGCCCGCTACAAGCCTCGTTTTCTCTGCTTCTGCTATCTCTAAAATGTCTCAGCCATGAGCAAAATGTACCAAATGTTCTGCTGTTGACTGCAAGAGTGAACACAAGTCTTCAAGCACTCAAAATGTCTGAGGAACTGAAGAACCAATGGATTATTTTTATTTTTTAAAGCAATGTCACCACAGCAAGAGGAAAATATATTGTGTTCGTGCATTTTGCGGCAGATGTAGCTAACGCTATCATTAACTTTGGACGTATTTCCACAGCTCAGACCTCTGTGAAAACTGTAATGCTGAGGGACATTCAGAGAAGACTAATTTGAAACCAGTAAACAGTGATTTAGAAGGTGTTTTCATGTCGCCTGTTTCAGTGAAATCTACACTTAGCTGGTGTTTCTCTCTGTTTGCTTCTTTCCTGCACTCTATGCTCACATATTCTCACTAATGTGAATACGCTAATATTTCATTGTAAGGTAATCATTCACAGAGAAAGTTAAAAGTGATTCAAAAGTCCTGGTCTCATACACTCATTTACACCTCTGAATGCTTCATGCTGTCAGTCACAGACACAGAGAGAGTCTTCTTCCTGAAGGGGGTGTGTGCAGCAGCAGCTTAGCTCCAAACAGCACATTTAGAACAAGACTGAAACTAGTGGTGACACAGCTGCGTTCAAATGAACCATCTTTGCAGTATTTTGAGCTGAAAAAAAAAAAACACATTCTGCATCCATGTGAGGCTTTCATTAATTCAAATGCTGAAAAGGGCCAAAATATGAGACCTTTAAGATTAGATTAACAGTTACAGGAATACCAAATAAAACTGCAAATTTTCTGGCATTATTCAGGAACCAGATTGTGAGTTTTGTACACAAAAATATGAATAACCAGATTTCTCAGTGTTTCATGCAAACTCCACATCCCATGTGGGATCAAAACTGGGATTAATCTCTTATACTAGATACTGTTGCATTAGTAAACATAATTATTGTGACAAGATCAATGTAAATCACGATATGAAAATATGAATTACAGCAGCTAAAAAGTCAAGGTTAGCCACAGCTTCATCCAGTAATGTCTAAAACGTGTAGTGTTACATACGGCATTTGAAGCGGAATCAAACAATTTCCAGACAAACAGAAGCACAAGGTTTATCAGGTTTGTACAAGGCCTTGAGTTTTTCACTGACAGTCTGTCTCCTACATGCTCATTGTTTCTGCTGCCTGTTTGCCAGACAACTAATGCACACAAGCAAACAGACAGAGTGAGTGTTTGCTGTTTGACGAGTTTGTGTGTTTGTGTGTGTGTGTGTGTGTGTGTGTGTGTGTGTGTGTGTGTGTGTGTGTGTGTGTGTGTGTGTGTGTGTGACATAGAGAAGATGGTTGTCCTTTTAAGAGGCCAGATGATAGAAGGGTTGTGTTTGTGCGTGTGGATGTGTGTGCATGCTTGCATGTGTGTTAACAATGTACCCTCATGTCCCCTGTGTCAAAGCCTGGCTAAATCAAGTGAACCATGCTGTGTGTGTGTATGTGTGTGTCAGAGTGTACGTGCCAGACCAGATCAATATGAACTAATCAATAGGAGAAGACAGCTAGAAGGACCTTGGGGATGGCAGATACACACCTGGTGTACACACACACACACACACACACACACACACACACACACACACACACACACACACACACACACACACACACACACAAACACACACTCACTCACACACACACACACACACACTCACTCACACACACACACACACACACACACACACACACACACACACACACACACACACTCACTCACAACCCCTCTTTGTATTCCACACTCAGTTTCTCTCTTTATCTTCTCTCTCTCCACCTCCCATGTCTCTTTCTCATTCTATTTCTCTATTTGTGTCTTTTAAAAATCTTTCTCGCACAAACACACTAATTATCTCCCACTTTTCTCTTGCACACAGTAAAGGCTGTAATCATATATGTCACTGCCTAATTTCCTTCTCCTCCTCGTTCCTTTTCCTGACATCTAAACTTTATTTTGTTTATAGACACAAAGAAGCTGATTATGGAAATGCGACGGCTGGTTTCAGCACCGACCGAGTTCATGCTTCTCCCCTTTGTTAAATCAGAGACAGAAAAATACAAATAAAAGAATCACGTCTGACTTTGCGAACATGACTCACTGAGCCATGCTGTGTTCGAGCAGCAAACAAACCCAGCGCTGCAGTTTTTTCCAGTCCGATCACATCTGTCGAAGCAGCAGTGGAGGGCTGAGATCTGCGCCACTCCACGGTGGAGAAAATTCACCTGCTGCCACACATCTGAGTCCAGCCCTGAACACAACGTAATGAATTTAGTGTTGTGAAAACGCATGTCGTCTTCCATTATGTACGGAGGCAAAGAATGGTCAAAATGTTTGAAACTAAACTCTGAATTCTGAGTTTCCAAGAGGTCAGTTGAAGTTCTGCCTTTTAGATGTTTTTATTCTTTTCATATATGTATTTTCTTTTTCAAGGTTCACACATGTCAGTTTAATATTTCATCAAGATTTGATGTGGTGATTATCTTCTGTAGTCCGAACTTTTAGTGTTTATATGTTTACAAGTTTGACTTGAACTTTTTGATCTGAACATTTATTGCAAATGTTATTTCTGAAAAATTCTAAAACACTATGTAAACCACCTGGAATATAACCTTTTTTTTGATATCTGGCTTTTGACTTTGTGTCCAAGTTTTTGAAATTCTAAAAAAGTGAAATTAAAAAAATTCTTAAAATTGCTTGGAAATTTCAAAAAAAAAAAAGGGGGGGGGGGGGATTCAAACCTTGTCAGTTAAATTAAAATGTTTCAAGGTTAAATGTGATTTGAATTCCAACAGCCCATGTCATAGCTTCATTCATATTCATAATTGCATCCAAAGTTTCCAGATCTTGAAGCCATTCTTTGTTTCCATACACAAAGCCTTAAAAATCCTGCAATAAAACAGGACTGGTGCATGTTTTCCAACATGAATCTCAGTTTTATATCAGTCTGTGTCTCCTCATGCCAGAATCGTGTCTCAGATCTGCACACATCGAAGCCAATCACAAACCAGGGCTTCATTTTTTTAATGCAGGTGTGAATAAAGCTTTTGCCAAATCCAGAACTGACAGGCTGGTTATCAGCAGGCGCACCACAGCTCTGGTGGATGCTCCGGGTCTCAGGCACTTTCAGTTAAATTCACTCAAAATGCAAATTGAAACTGTAATTCATTTACTGAGAGATAAGAGTGCTACTCTGTCTCAATAATGCCTTTATATAGTGAATATTAAATAACCGTTTGAGATTTTCTTATGGTTTGAATGTCCACTTCCTGGGTTAATTGGATTGAACAGGAAGCAACCCATACTCTCAGTTCAATCAAATACAGTTCAGACCAGCTCACACTAATTTTTATGAATTTCCTTGGTGCTTGGATCACTTCAGGCTTCCTTTTATTTTAGATTGTATTAGTATATCTTATTACTTTATATGCACCATTTTTCCTTGATGATAATACACTCAAATTGATATGAACTTCACAAGTTTGTTCAAAACTTGATTCAGCTTGATCTTACAATGTGAGCCTGTTGTGATGGTAGGAGTGGGAGTGTTGGCTTTCTTAGTCTTGAAGTGTCCAATAAATGATCTACAGGGTCAGTTACTGTGGAGGAACATCCACGACAGTCTTCCTTGGTCTTCAAGTCAAAGCATTGATGTATGTTTGGGGTCATTATCCTGCTGTAGGATGAATCATTCTCCAGAAAGATGCAAACCAAAGGGTGCGGCATGTCTCTGAGAAATGTCTCTAAGGGCTGAAGTTGACTTCCAGAGTAGCTTAATACCTCCAATATCCGAATGTTCCCACAACTGTGTTCCACTGCAGGTTTGGTATTTTGTGTCATCACCCTACTTCTGTTTGTCTTTTTACATACACCCTTCTTTTGTTGCCATCAAAATAAATGTGGATTCATCAGTAAATTTAACTTGTTTTCCGGTCATCCACTGTGACAAAGCTGGTCAGGAATGTCTGAGAAATAGTTTGGAGACACTACCATTTGACAATACTTCTCCTGATTGGAGTCTTGCATTCTTTACTGAGCTAATTCTGTATCTGTGGTAAAATTTCTTTTCTATCTTTCTGAGAACGAAGCTTGATGTATTGATCCTCTGATCATGTGCTCACTTTTTCTCTGCTGTATCGTGCTTCAGATAAGACTGATCTAGTCTCCATGAAGCATTAAGTGCTATGCAACACCTCCTAAGAAACCTGCAGTCCAGTCATGATTTGTTGCTGAGAAAGCCAACAATGTGACCTCAGTTTACTGTGTTTTCCCAGTAGTGCACAAGTTATTTTAAAAGAATAGCCTAACATTCTTAAACACGCCTGTTTGCTCTCATGCCAAGAACAAGATGAGTAGACTGAAGTCACTTTCATATCTGCACACATTAAACATAAAGTTACAGCGGTTGGCTTAGCATAGCACAAAGACTGAAAGCAAAGGGAAAGCTAGCCTGCGTTTGTTGTGGGTAGAAAGGAAGAAATACGCTGCCTAGACAGCCTAGAAATAGTTCCAGCAAACCCCAGTATGTGTTCTTACATTTTTGCTTTTTTCCAAACTAAGAGTGCAGAGGGGTTCACACAGAATCCTGTAGACTTCAGTAGAGGACAAATTTTGCTACACACAGACCTTAGCAGACCCTTGTTCATGACTGCAGGCATAACTCTGGCCTAATCGTAAGGTATGATGATGTTGAATTACATCACATATCCTCTCAAAATGAGACATAATTCGAAAACAGCTAGTCCAACACAAAGGTTTGGTCAGGAATCCCACTTTTAACCTCAAAGTGCATCGACCAATACAAGCTTTCAAAACGGACAACGATTGTAGATGCAGTTCTATTTATACTACAATTGATATGCATTGCGTTGCTCCTCATGTGGAGCACAACGACAAACGAAACTCTGGTGTATGTTTCTGAAAGGCTGCCTGTAACTTTGCACTTTATACAGGATATAGCAGCTTCTTGCAGATTGGTCTGTTGCAGCACATCAATGTAGTTTTTCCTGATGTGTCCCGAGCACAGGACTTCTGCAGAATTTAGAGCTTTACATTGTGGTGGGGCATGCACAAATCAAACCATCTCCAAAGCCGAGCAGCTGCTACTTCAATTGCAACTCTTTTAATGATGACTTATAAAGGTGTCGATGACCAAAAGTCCCCTTGCACAGTCTCTCATCATAACAAGCAATTGATTCAAGCATAATTTCTTTTAATAGCATGTGTGCAGTTGGTGTGCTTGCAGTGCGAACACTTTGTGCAGACCTTTGTGGGTGAAAGATGAAATGTACGACACATACGCCCTTGCAGACCCTTGAGGAAACAGACATGGCAAGCCTGAATTAGCCTGAAAGACTCCTAGCATCTACCTAAGAAAGAGCCCTGAAAAGTTATTGTTGTTAACATGATGAAATCTGTTTCAGTGCAGTCTTTCCTGTCAAACATGGTTTAAACCCGACTCGACTGTTCCTACAGTTTTCTGTCTCCCTTTCTGCCCATTCCTCCCCTGTTTGAGAAGAGCATGACAAAATTTTAAACAAAATAAAGAGAGAGAAAAAGTTTCTCTTTATTGATGCTTGAATGACAAGCTCAACTGACAGGAAGCCAGCAGAGAGGCTCAGACACACGCCGAGTGTCTACGCACATGCATTATGCACACACACCTTCAATCGCATGTGCACAGGAAGACAAGCACACACAAGCGCAGCACACCTCCCACGCTACCAAAACACTGTCTCACCTGACAAATTAGAATGTGTGCGAGCCTGTTGGTTTTTGACATTGCAGGCATCTGTCACATTTCTGTCAGAGCTTCACGTGGTTTCACATGGAGACAAAGAAAGCTAAAAAGAAGCCTCGTGTCATTCTCCTCTCTCTCTCCTCCTCTCTCCCTGTCCATCCTCTCTCTGCTGTCGTTTCTCCGCTGGGTTCTGTCGAGTGAAGCAGGAACGGGGAGCAGAAGTCAGCAGCACATGCTGCATAATTCTCAGTCTCCTATTGTAATTGCCGGGACTTTTATAAAAGATTCAGCAACAACGTCCATGGTTTGATTGTGAATGAAGCAGGGTCTTATCGTTTCAAATTAAAGATTTAGTGTGTTGTTTTCTCATCCAGTCTGTCGGAAGAAACATTTTTGCGAGCAAAACAACATAGAATGGTTAATGCTAGATGTGCAAAATGTAAAAACAATAACAACGTGACTAGCATGGCTCATACTACAAACATATAGAAGAAGAAGTGTGAGGATAATGCTGATACAGTTTACAGTCTGTGGGTAAAGGCTACAATGCTAGCAAATGAAAATGTAGCCCAATGAGCAATGGGCCTATAGCAGTAAATGACCTAATAACAGCATGTGATAAATTAATAAACAGTTAAGCACCCAGAATACCAAATGGATGAAGGTTTCCCTGATTTTAATGCTGAAAAAGTAGCAGTGAAACAACTCAGTTTTCATTAGTGATTCATTATTTCAGTAATTTACTGTGTAAAAAAATGAGCCTCAATGAGAGGATTTGCTTTATGGTTTGTTTTTTGTCTTTTTAATGTAAACACTGTTTAAAGAACATTCATCACTCCTAAAAGTTACAACTATTGTCCCATTAATCTAAGTATATGGCAATATTTCTCGCAGATTGCATCAGTTCAGATTGATAGGTGATAAGGTAATGTTGCATCAGCTGTTACTTTATACAATATTATACTTTATACTCTATACAAGCACGTTGCAGTCCTTCCTTGTTTGATGCCTGGTTAGTTTTCCTATTTGTTTTCTGTTCAAACTGATAAACTGAAGCAACTTCTGGTAACATTTCAGTCATGAATGCTGTATTCCATCACTTTCCATCTCCGCAACGTCGCCCGTCTCCGCCCCTTCCTCTCCTTCTCAGCCGCTGAAACCCTCATTCATGCCTTCGTCACTTCCCGCCTTGACTACTGCAATAGCGTTCTCTTCGGCTCCACCTCCAAAGTTCTCAATAAACTTCAACTCATTCAAAACTCTGCTGCCCGACTCCTCACCCGAACCTGTTCTCACGACCATATCACACCCGTCCTGCGGAACCTCCATTGGCTCCCCATTTCACACCGCATCCAGTACAAACTGCTTCTCCTCACCTTCAAGTCCATCCATAATCTAGCCCCCTCTTACCTTACCGATTTGCTCCTCCCCTACACCCCCCCCAGGAATCTCCGTTCCTCCCACACAAACCTCCTTTCCATCCCGCACAGGACCAGCCGGCGACATTGGGGGGACAGAGCCTTCGCCATTGCCGCCCCCACACTCTGGAACTCACTCCCCCATGCCCTCCGTGACTGCACCAACCTCACCACATTTAAATCCCTTTTAAAGACTCACCTTTTTAGATCTGCTTTCCTTAAGTGATTCTGTATTTTATCTTGAACTTGTTTACTATCTACTGATTTTAATTATCTGTTTTGTTCTATCTTATTGTATTTTATGTACAGCGTCTTTGAGCTTTTGGAAAAGCGCTTTATAAATAAAATTTATTATTATTATTATTATTCACTAAAACTGTTGCATAAGGATGCACATGCTTATTTTGGAATATTTTCAGCTCTGCCTTAACTACTACATTAATGAATACGCTATTTTTTTAGTTTGTATTTGTAATGTTGGTCATTTATGTAGCACCCCATCGTGAAAACGGTTAGGTGCACTTCCTTTGAGCACCAGTGTAAATGGAATATGTCTGGGTTTTGCTTGGTTGTCAGACAATAACAGGATATTGTACATGGTATTTTGAGCTTGCATAACTTGTGATGAAGCTTTTAGCCTCGCTGGCTGCTTGGTTTTGGGGATGGCAATGTCCATCTGTTGGCTAAAGAACCTCTTTTTGTCTAGACTGAAATATCTCAAAAGCTACTGTTCTGTAGTGATCTGTATTGATTCCATGTCTTTTTCTTTAGCACCTCTTGCAAAATCAGTCTTTTTAAGGTATTTTGTTAGACTAAGACTAAAAAATTGATGAAATGATTGAGAAAGTAATCAACTGATTCATTTAACTATCGCTAGTAGTCATAAATCACATAAATCACATTGTTATAAAACTAAAGGACACAGTTTAGGAGGAAGAATCGAGAAACCACAGTACCATCTCTAAAGAATTAATTGTAATTTACCAGAGTTCATTTTTTAAAAGAAAAATCAATAATGAAACACTGGGGGGTTAGGTGATGTCAGTGTTCCTTCTTTTGCAGTAAATAGTTAGCCATTTTGAAATGGAAAGAATTATTTTTGACCTTGCTCTAAATTCTTACCTTTGTAGAAAAGCAGCTCATTACTTTCAGAGGAATGTGCACCAGAGGTGTGTGTGCGCCTGGTGTCCAACTGAAAATAATTAGCTGGTCTGCTGGGCAGCAAAGTACGAGCGAAGCAGTGGCAGGATTTTTACATTAATGCTTTTAATATGTGTGTGTGTGTGCATGTGTGCGTGTGTTCCAACTATTGTTGAAGTTTGGGCAGATTTTTTTGTATTTTGGAAGAGTTTGGTGTGTGTGGGTGTATGTGTGTGTGTGTGTGTGCCCAGACGGTATTTTAACATGGCTAGCCGACTTCTTGCAGCCCACAGTTAAACAGTGACTCACAGATTCCTCTCTCCCTCCTGTTCCTTCTCTTTCTCACCAACCTCCCTTCTTCTCTCACCCGTTTCTTTCTCCTCTTCTCTTTTTTTAACCACTTTTCTTGGTTTTCTGTCTTTCTTTCTCCGACTCACCGCCCCCTCTCTTTTCCTCTCTCCAGGTTGGGTGCTGACTCCAGCAGACTTCAGGACAGAGGTGCTTTTTCCTCCCCCTCGCTGCTCTGACTGTGCCAGCCCCAAACCCAGTAAGTCACAGCAACACCACACCAAGCTGCTGCTTCTGATTTTTACTCCTCTCACGCTGTTTTTATTGTCATGTTTGAACACAAACTTTACGTTGGTGTTTATGTAGTTATATATCCCAAAAGGCCTCATAGGAGTAATTAAACCCAAGTGGTTTCTGGATGTTTTTTTCTGCTGCTGTTACATTTTTACTCACTGTGGGCTTATTTAAAGTATAAAGTTCTGCACCTTTATGGAAACAGTCAAACCATGGCTCAGAGTAAAAGGAAGTCAAAAATGTCTTTAGTACAGAATACCAAAATTATGAGGCCATACATCATAAAAAAACGAAGAAGACATAAGATTTGATTACTTATTTTACAAAAAATTGACAAACCCGGAGTCAACATGTACACTAACCACTAAAACCTTGCCAGATGTGCCAAGCAGTATGGATTTTTTATTTTTTTTTAGTTTTTACACAATATGGCAAGTGTAAAAGATTAGTTTATAACTTTATTGTGATAAAATATCACGATTTTAAGTTTCAATTTGGTAACTGTTCTGACTGAACACATGATTAGTTCAAGAACTGTCAGTAAAGCTGAAAGTCACAATTCTCTTTGCTTTTTTTTTACTGTTTCAGGTACTGATTAATGGTGTAACTTTTCAAAGATAACATGCCTTTGAAACCTGCTGGCAGGTTTGGAGTTCAAGGGTTAAACTAGTTTTGCAAAGACAAAATTCCACTGTGTAGGCCGACCTAATAACCGAGTGGTTCTGGCACATACCACATGGACACAAATGTCATCAGCAGCGAGTTTCCAGTTTAGTTCTGTCTGACCAGAGTTTTGCTGCAAGTCATTCCTCTCTTTCCTCACATTCCCTGTTCAGTCCAATGCTCCTATTAAAATACAAGTATCTTACTCATCAAGTTTTAAGAAACTTCTAGCTGTTTACCAGAACTAATTGGTTTAGCAAAGCAGGAAAGGTAACAGGCAGCACACAGGCAGGATGTTTCACCATTAGAGATGCCCAAATCAAAAGCAATACCAAATGTTTTTGACTGGAGCTGCTGATAAAAAAAAAAAAAGTTTCCTGACACACATGAGCACACATATACACAACCCCTGAGGGCCCCTGGGACTTCAAAGAGCCGTCTACTGTACCTCAGCGACACCTCAGCACCAGCCAGGTGCCGCAGAGAGGAGGAGGGAGGGAGGAGAAAGGGTGAGGAGAGGGGAGAGGGCACAAAATGGAGAGAGAAGTAAAAGTGGAGGTGCAGGGACAAGGAGGAAGGAGATGGAAGAGAACAGGTAGGAAAGCCAGACTGCAACATAGGCTGCAAAACAAGTTGCAAAAGCTGACACGCAGAGATCTAAAAACAGGCCACAAATACAGACAACACAGCAGACAAGGAGTTGCTGCCGCCAAAGACAGAGACATGTGGGGGAGGGCAGTAACACTCTGCCGCTAATACCCCTGCTGCTATGTTGTGAAGAACCCCAGTTCCCCTTTTAATGGTGAACTATTCCTTTAATCATAGCAGTAAAACACACTCACACACATACATAATACTGTTCCTCTCTGCCTGACAGGAAATGTGGTTCAGAGCACAACGTGACGAGTCACAGTTCAGCTTTTACAACTTGCGGGCACACACACACTCGCACACGCAGCAAAGTTCAAAAGCAGCACTTGTAAGTATGAAAAGGTTTTGTCAGCAACCTATATGCGGCAGAAATGTGGGCCTTTGTCTAATTTAGGTCCGCCTGTACGTTGTTTTTGAATTAACTTGTTTAGGAGCTGTCAATCACGCAGACGAGCAGGATCTGTGGGTTTGAAGAGGGGGAAAAATCGCACTGAGAGGAAGATACGGGGTTCTTAAGATGAAGCCATTTAGTGCACGCTTTGATCCCAGCTGCCTACAGTGCAATGAGTGCACAGAGTCTTTGCTTGGCTGCAACGCTGAACCTTTGAGGTACATGGCAAAATGAGGCCTGGCAGTGGTAGCGCTGTGCTCTACCAGATGTGGCTGATGCAGGGAAGTGGAGCTGAGATGGAGGAGCGCAGCAGCAGCTTTCGGGCTCATTGTGAAGTTGTATCTTTGTGACAAATGTGGATATTAGCCTCACTGACCTCCCCAGAGCTCGCCATTGTTCTCTTAAGCTTTGCCTGTTTTCTATGTGCTATTCTGTTCTCTACCCTTTAACCTCACCCCGACTGGTCGAGGCAGATGGCTGCTCTGCCTGGGCCTGATACTGCCAAAGTTTTTTCTTTGCAAAAAGCTTGCTCAAAAAAATCGCTAATCTGAATTAATCATGTAAGAACATTACGTTAATATGTTGGTCTGCAGCTGGGTAATTGATGCACCCATATCTGTTTGTTTGGTCTAAAGCTGGAGACAGTTGGCTTAGCTTAGCACAAAGACCAAAAGCAAAAAAAACCCCACGTAGCCTAGCTCTGTAGAAAGGTATAAATTATGCATCTCATCATCAAGAAGGGTTTTCCTTTTCAATTCTTTGCCAGAAGCCGCCACTTTCCAGAGGTTTGTGTCATTACTGTGATTTTATTAGACAACTAGAGGAGACTCCAATCTTCATATGGATTAAACAGACACATAACATTTTAATGAGATATAACTAGGCATGCTGTTCCACTTTCTTTCACTCTCTGTGTTAAGCAACGCTAACCATCTGCTAGCACTATTGCCAAAAAAATCAGAAAAATGTTTTTGAGATGGATGGAAGATCATAAAAACTAAGACTGCAGAGAGGTTTGGTTATACTGGTGTAAATTTGCACATTCGTCGCAAAAGAGAAGTGAAACAGTGCTAACGAGCAGCAAATATGAAAGTATCACTTTTTACATGTTCTGTGCATGTCAGTTCATAATAACTATACGGTGTGTAAAAGCAGTTTGGCCATTTTCAAACAGCTTTTGGTGACCTGCAGTGACAGTTTTCTTACACGTCACAATAAATGTCCATGAGAACATTTGTAGCACCTGGTTTCTTTTCATACAATTTGAAGTTAACTCGCAGTGTGTACAATAGAGTGATATATCATGCTCTGTAACTACATAATGCTGAACACCCAGCAGCGAAACTCCAGAGCTTAATTCACACTCGGCTCTCTCTATTCAAAATGCAAATTGAGACTGCAACTTATACAATAATGGGCAAGTTTGTATTCTGCTCACAGATTGTTCAGGGAAATTGTTTCATCCAGAAAAAAAGAGTCTTTCAGTATTTTAAAAGTGAAGCTGGTGCTTCACAGGTGGCCTGCACCACCTCCAAGGACTCGCAACAACACCACAAGGGACGCAAGGTGACCGGATGTTAAAACATGGCAACCCTGCACCCTGCTGATGTGTCCTTGAGCAAGACACCAGAACCCCCAGTAGCTCCTGCAGTGAGTGGAGCTCCTGAGCAGAGCCTGACCTCTGACCTCCCAGTGGAGGGCAGTAGGACAAAAAAGAGATTTTCCCTATGGGGATTAATAAGGTGTCACATTATCATTTGAATGCAGCTGATTGTATCTTCGTCAGGCTACATTTCAGCCTGCAGACCTTTCTGTAGAAGCGCACGCTATGACCTTGTCTCCTGAATGTGACGGGGAGAGGTCTGCGCACCAAAATGTCACACGATAAAGAAACAACCCTCTATTTTGTACGTCATTTATCTGCATTACAACCTCTTTGCTTCTGTTTCTTCCATGGCGTTGCTGCTGCATGTACGACTCCACCAAACCAACTTATGCTATTCTACAACAAAACAGGCAAAATATGTGGTAAACTGTAGCTTACAGGCCTCTTTACTGCCTCTGTTGAGCCGATTTGAGATGTTTCTGGGACAAAGCGGCACAAAATGTCACAAATCTTTCACATCTCTGTGTGCTCTCGTTGCAGTGC
Organism: Amphiprion ocellaris; assembly: GCF_022539595.1. Lineage (NCBI taxonomy): Eukaryota > Metazoa > Chordata > Actinopteri > Pomacentridae > Amphiprion > Amphiprion ocellaris. The sequence goes on from NC_072786.1 coordinate 17,082,764, forward strand.
TATTGCACAAGACCAAAGGCCAGCTAAAGCAAACTTAAGAAACAGCAAACAGTGACATTCTGTATATGTGTGTGTGTGTGTGTGTGTGTGTTCGTCTTTCTTTCTGTCTGTCCCTGTCCCTGTGGTCAACAATCCCTCTGCTGGCCTTTATCCCCAAATCCCCATGGACAGAGAGTCAGGAGAGGGAGAATGCTTAAATGCTTTGAATGATGGTGTGGAATGCTAAAAAGAAGTGTGTGTGTTTGTGTGTGTGTGTGTGTGTGTGTGTGTGTGTGTGTGTGTGTGGTGGTCGGGGGGAGAGGAGACAGGGGGGTCTCCTGCCTGGTCTAGGATCTGGTATGCGTGACTGAACAAGAGGAGGAGAAAGAGAGGAAGAGAAGAGAAAAAAACTCACCAAAACCTGCCTTCCTAACTTCTAAAGACACAATGGCTACTGACTGGCCTGGCAACCCTCCCTATGAGTGTGTGTGTGTGTGTGTGTGTGTGTGTGTGTGTGTGTGTCACTTCACACACAGGACACGTCCCTGATGGAAAGCAGAAAGAGGGAAATCTGCCCTAACCAACTTTTAGATCTCATTACCCTGCACATGCAGCCACACAGGCGCAACTCTGCCACATGTGAAAGGAAACACTGCAAAAATAACCAAAACACCAAAATCCTTCCACCTAAAACCACCAAATCCACTGAATTCAACCCCCTCTTTGCCGTTTTGAGACCTCAAGACTTCAAAATGTGAAACTCAGCTTCCCTCCCAGTTGAGCGAAACACCTTTCGGTTGCATTCGCAGACGTTGATGATTAAAAAAATCAGCAGGGTAGAACAGTTTCCTATAATAAACGCCTTGGTGATAATTAATTACACAGGCACTGCAGCCAAATCAAGACGGCAAGCATCCATTTTGAATCTCCTCATAAATAATAAAACAACACAAGAGATTTTTTTATGGTTTTTTCCAGTCCTTTTTCAGAGGAAAGACTGGACTGATCAGGAACAATACTAAGAAGTGTGTGGGTGGTTATTAGGAGCAATGTATTAATTGTAGAACCATAGCATTTCTGTCTTGTGGGAAACAATATTAAACCTTGGATGTTTCCTGTTAAAAACAACAAACAGCATAGTGACAACAATGAGGTGCACCTACACACAAGTAATCCACACAGCTCTCTTTTCATTCATTATATAAATATCTTTAATTGTTTTAACCGTAAGAATATAAAACAATTTAATTTTGGGATTCTGCATTTTTTTCTCTTTACAAACACATAATATACAGTACATCTTTTTTATTTTCAAACACACAGCTTTTTCAGCAGGACGCACATCTGTATATTAATTTTTCTAGCAGGTCATTGCATTACATGAAAAACCACGCACACGCCGGCATCGGTGTGCACACGCGTGTGCATGTGTGTACAGCCTAAATGCGTGTGTGTGTGTGTGTGTAAGAGAGAGAGAGAGGTGGGGAGAGAGAGGGCGAGAAAAGAGACGCATACCGCTTGTAACCCGAGACGGAGGAGAGAGAAAGAAAAATAATCGATTGCTCCTTATTCTAAGCATGTCTCAAAATGGATTCGGGGTATTTTTATTCAGAGAGAAGATGGAGAAAAAAAGAGGAGGAAAAAAGACATCCCTGCCCTCTTCTCTCTCTCTCTACTCCACACCGGTGAGAGCCACATGAATATGAATGTGTTGGTATTAACGTGGGAAAATAAAAAACCGTGAGACAAAACCCTGATTCAATCGATAAAAGGTTAAGATATAGAAATCACTTCAATTTGAAGTACGACGCTCTGAGCAACATTCACTGACATTAATCTCCACCTGCTTCCCCCCCTGACAAAAAATACCTAATAATCCTATAAGGACATACGTTGTGTTTACTATCTTTCCCCACGTTTGCTTTATCATTATAGAATCACTGTAGGTATTTCTGCTTGGGCTCCTTTATACTGGTCAAAGCAAGCTGGGTGTTAGAGTTGGACTTTACCCTTAAAAAAACGAAGGAAACAAACAATAAAAAAAGCTCTTGCACATGTATTTTGCATAAAGCGGCGTCCTCTTGCAGTTTTTTTTTTTTTACAACTCACTTTCCCTTTCTCTCTCTCTCTCTCTGGGAAATTGTTGCTGTTTATGGGGGTAAATTAACAAAGGTAGTTAGATTGTGTCCTGGTCTCCTTTCTCTGCTCATGGAAGAGGGGAGGAAGGGAGGGAGGGATGGGGGAGAGATATGGGGGAGGGGGCAGACACAGTCCCTTTAGGCACATTTTCTCCCAGTCTCTCATTCTCGCTTTCCTTCTCTTTTTTTTTTTTTAAACAGTATACACCCTTTGAAAATAACCACATACGAGGTAGCCAAATGTTTTTTAGGCGTGATGGCTGTAGCGGAGATTAAATGTCTCAAATCCAGACTCACTGCAAAAATAAATGTCTCAACTTTTTAAAACCTCTCTTTGCTTTTTGAAATAAAAAAGGGATGGATAACATTTTCAGAATTTACTGTAAGCAAGTGTCAGGAAATGATTATTCTGTCGAGAGAAAACAAGCGGATTTTGGAAGTTACTCCAGTCTGAAGTGTAAAAATTTGTTTTATGAGATATTAAAACTCAATATGAGATCTGTTAACAGGGATTTTTCATGAGCTCGTAACAAAAAGTAAGTTTTAATTGCTTTCTACCAGGCAGAATATTAAGTCATACCAAACACTAATTTGAAATCCTGCAAGGCCAACGGAAACAAAATGAGAAATGAACAGAAGATTCTGGTCACATGGGAGAAGCACACCTTACACAGGAGGGGGGGGGGAGGAGGATTTCTCTCTTTTTAAAATAAGAAAAGAAATTTCCCCGCCCCTTCACCTCCTTCTCCCCCCCTCCTCATGTCCCTCATCCAAAAAAAGAAAACAAACACACACACACACACACACACACACACACACACACACACACACACACACACACACACACACACACAAACCTCCAAACATCTCCAATCACCTCACTTTCTCACTCTCTGTCATCTGCCAGAGTCCCAGGTTCAACACTTTAAGGCAGGGGAGCTGTGTGATCCTCTCCAGTCCCCTCTTGGTGATCTTGGTACATCCATACAGGTCGATGCCCGCCAGCTGGGTCAGGTGGTCTGCTATGAGCTCCAGCCCTTTGTCCGTGATGCGCACGCACTGTCCAATGTTCAGGGTCCTCAGCTCGTGCATCTGCCTCACCATCCGGTTGATCCCGTCGTCAGAGATGTGGCACGAGCACAGCGACAGCGACTTGAGCTGGTACAGCCCCTGAGCTATGTACGCCAGGGTCTGGTCCCCGATTTTGTCACAGAAGGACACGTCGAGCCCAGAAAGCCTCAGGGTGCCCATGGCGAGGTGCATGGTCCCCGTGTCGCTGATGTTGTCACAGGAGCGCAGGTTGAGGCTCCACAGGGAGGTCATGTGGGAGAGGTGGATCATCCCGGCGTCCGAGATCCCCCCGCAGAAGCTCAGGTTCAGCACCCGCAGCTTGGTCAACCCCTTGGAAATGTGTTTGAGTGACAGGTCCGTGAGTTTCTGACAGTCCTGGAGAGTCAGGTATTCTAGGTTCAAGCAGCCCTCTGCTGCGCTGCGGGTCATGCCCGCCAAATGTCCAATCCCCACATCCGAGACATGCCTGCAGGACCTCAGATTGAGGCTCTTGAGCCTGTGGAGGCCCCAGGCTATCAACAGAAGCCCAGTGTTGGTGATGTTGCTGCAGCCTCCAAGCTCCAGCACCTCCAGGTTCTTCAGGTACTGGGCGATCCTGCCTAGACTGGAGTCTGTGATCTGCTTGCACAGACTCAGGTTCAAAACCCTAAGTGATGGGATCTCCTGCACAAATGCATGGCCCAGCCCGTTATCCGTGAGGTTGTAGCAGCCGGACAGGTTGAGGGACTCAATGTTAGGCATTCCCTGGATGACATAGCTCAGGCTGCGGCGCAGAGACAGGATCTGGACCCTCCGGATGCCCCTGGCCTGGAGGCTGGGGAACAGGGAAGGATTGGCCCGGCGGAGGTGCAGCTTAGCCTCCACCCCCCTCCACACTGACTTGTGGTAGGATGCGTCTCTCCAAGCGATACACACTTGGGCAACCCTGCCTTTGTCCCTCACGTCCAGATAGCTGAAAATCATGGCCAAAATTTCCGGGAAGAGGCACGAAATGTGCGTCTCCATTGTTTTTCAAAACCCAGGCATATAAGAATTAATACTCCACACCTCCAAGGCTGAAAAAAGGAGCCCACTCAAACACCCCCTTCTCTTGCAATTATGCCAAAGTATCAACAGTCCCAGTTATCCACAGAAGTGAAAAAGAAATAGGAGTTGTGTGTTTCTCTCTTTTTTTCTCACACTGAACTGTGCAAAATCGATCCAACTCTCTCCAAATGCCACGTGATCCGGTCTGGTTGCGCAGTAGGATTCAAATGTATTAAAAAAGAAAAAGGAAGAGAAAAAAACAAAAAAAAAACGTTTATTCCTGCCTCAGCCCCTCTCTCCGCCAAAAAGAGGAGGAGAGGGGGCGAAAAGGAAGAAGGAGGAGGAGAGGAGGAAAAAGCGTCAATCCTTCCCCCTCTCTCTCCCTCTCTCAGACGACGCTTCCTTGTATTATACCTACAAAAAGCCTTCCTCTCTCGGCCGAGCGGGGATCCAGACGGTCGTACATTTCAGAATTTAGAAAGTAAAAACCGAGACTGTTAACGCCGCCTCTCAAACAGCAGCTCCATGGTAGAAAAAGCAGCGAAGATAGAGCAAGATTGGCTTTGTAGGCAGAGTGAGAGAGAGAGAGGGGCGTCCTGGGCTCAAAGCCTTTGTCTGCTCTTTTCAAACCGAGTTGGCAGGGACCCCGGCACTGTGGCTGTACCGGAGGGGTGGCGGGAAGTAATAACATCACCCTCGTGCGTTTAAAAACTGATTTAGCGACAAGCAGCGTTCGTACGAGTGTCACAACAGGACACTGCGCTGCGGAAATGCGTGTGTAATTACTTCGCAAGCGACGCAGTGCGAAATTAAATCGTTCTCCCTTCGACCCACCCCTACCCCCTCCGTGTCACGCAGTTGGTTCGTCCCGCCTCAGCTGGAACGGTGCGAACAGTTTCCCTTGGAAACCAACTTCTTACAATTCAGTTCACTTTGGGCTTTAACCCTTTGAGCGGACCACACAGCAAACACAGGCCAGCACCCGGAGAAGCTCCTCGGCGCGCCGTACTTGGCACAAGCGTTTAGCGTCTTTTTATTGCCATTTCCTTGTTGTTATCGTTGTTGTGGAAATGCAATGAGAGCGCTTCCAAAACGCCGCCACAACAGCGCTCTTTGTCTCATGTAAACAACACAGCTTCAGTTTGTCTCTCTCAATGTTATGTGGCTGCAGTTTCAGGACCCCAGTTTGGTTTTTTGTAAATCATGACATTCCTACCTACTCAACTGGATGATGACTAAAGAGCACCCACATTCCACCCAAATATGGTACTTTCTGTCCAAATGCTGACACTTTTAAAGGTTTATTCTTCCCAAATAGTAGAGCAATGGCCTTTTCTGGAATTATAGTGGTCTCACTGATCGTTAAATGACATTGAAATCATTTTACTGGTGGGAAGAAATCAAAAGAAAAAGGTCTTAGTCAAGTTGATGTCATATTTTGACAGTACAAAAGAGGAGTTTGTGGTTTCTCATAAGAATCTACATATACTGTTTTGTACTGTTTACAAGAGAGTCATATGGAGGTTTGTTCATTAATGTGGACAAAACTTTTTTGTGAAATGTAAAAATGTAAGAATAGGACTTTTGAGGGAAGGTGCCCCTCATGGATATCAGTGGTTTTTGAAACTTAGGCCTTCCTAATGTTGAATTTGTGAACAATTATGTATGCTCTCATCTAATACAGGAACATAATAACTTTTTAAAAAGTATTATCTGTCTAAAAGTCTAATTAGGTGACTAATTGAGCCAATAATATAATCTTACATTAGTTTACTGTGTCACTACCTACTCTAAGCTAAATATCCCTGCATGTTGTTATTTTAAATATTAATACTAGTAAAGTTGAGTTATATCTTTGTCCTATAGGCCCCTCAGCTGTACACTAATTAGCAATAATGAAACTTTAAAAATAATCAAGTATGGTTTTTTTTGTTATTTAGTATTCATATTGCAGTTGAAGTTAGAGCAACATCACAGTTTTGGGAACATCGTCATGGAGAAAGATGCTGTTTTTCAAGATTTTAACTTTTAAAATAACAAAGTAACAATAATAATAACACAGTCTGTCATGATTTAATCACCCTCTAAATATGTTTACTTAAGCATCCTTCTTGTGTATATTGTATTGATTTTCCAACAATATATATTTGAGAAAAAAGAATAGACATTGTTCTTCAAGGTTGGGGCATCTTTAACTGGTTTATCAAACTTGCTAACTTAAAAGTTGTGGTTTTAAAAGTTTATTTCACCCAAAATACTACTTTCTCTTCTGCAGTTTAACTTGGTTTCTCAGAGCCAGCAGACACGTGCTAATCTTCTCACTTACTTTATTACAAGTGGCGCCTCCAGAAATTTTTCACAAGGGTGACAAGATGAGGCCACTGACAATATTTGAGGTGGCACACAATAACAAAAGCCATAAATTAATTTCAGGAATTATGTTTGTAGCATAGAGGGTGGTTGAAAATTAAGACAGCATGAGATTTTCCTATTTTACAGATATTTTATAGATTACCTGATGCACATAAATCAACGTCGGTACATACAGTTAAGGTGACCACTGTTCATAGAGTCCAGAAGAATAAGATACTGTTTAATAATTAAAGAGTAAAAAGTTCACCTATAGGCATAACATTCAGTTTATTTAGATGTGACTCTTTCATAACAGCAAACATGAACAAAATATTCATTAAAGAATAGAAAAAGTCATAAATAATGAGGAATAAAGAGATTGTAAATATACAGTGCAGTGTACATTGTGTTAAAGTTGCAGTCGTGTGTGTGTGTATGTCTTGTTATGCATAAGCGTTTGTGTGTGTGTACACTTGTATGTTATATTTCATCCAATGTGCCGTTGCTGTCAGAGATGAAGTGCAATAATTTGAATATTGAAAGTTATGATTTCAATACTGAAATTTACGTCCACATGAGATGATAATTTATCAAACTACGGAAATATATGGTGCGACAAAAGGTATTTTTATCATTACTCTGCTACTTGTTGCCATATTTTGGGTTAATGATTACAGAGGTCACATTCTGTAGCACATCTATATGCATAACAATGTCACTGCTACAAATATTCTGCAAAATCTCCCTAACAATTTAGACTTAGGATCAGACTTTCACAGTAAAATAACACCCAGCTAAGATTACGCGGTATTCAGCTGTGTAACTAATGATAAAACTGTCACAAACTGTGCCACCGTGTGTGACAGCTCTCCTGCCTGAGGTGAAGAAAAGCATGTTGGGATAATTTATAATTAGAATCATAAGAATAATTATAGGTAATTATTGAAGTTACTGCTGTGTTGTGTTGTCTTGTGTGAAATGTGAGCACCTCCTCTGCTTTGGAGGCACTCATATGGAAGGTATTTAATAAACTCAGAGGAAAGACTCCTAGAAACAGCTGGAAGCAACAAACTAAACTTCAGCTCCTGTTAATATTTTGAAGTTAAATTGTGCTTCTGTCAACCAAAGACACAAACTCTCTTTTGTGGTCTCTGTGATGTTTATGAACAGCCACACAGCTGCTATATGTATAGCCATTACAGTCATCAGTGTTGCTTTCACTTGCACTCAGATGCATTTGCTGAAACGTCTCGTTGGAGAGTCAGTAAATGAACTTGACCTATCAGATCTGGGGTGGCCAATGAGATTTCAAGGGTGGCCTTGTTCCCCCACGGAGGCGCCTCTGTTTATTGCAAAACCAGATATTAGATTTACATTTCCGGATACCATCAGTCAACATCTCATCATGCAGATATGAAGAGGATTAGCTGTGGCTGAAAATCTGCTCTGAAACAAAACACCAGCTCATGTAATATTCTGACAATGTCGGAAACAATGTCTACAACCAATGGGTAAAAATCTCCTTTAATTAATTTCAACACACTTTACTGGCTTGGTATTTGGCACAAGCTTCAAGACCAGATCATAGTTTGTGTCAGTGTGTGTGACACTCCCTCCTCACACACAAAAACAACAGTTAAGCAACCAGTTCGCATAGTGTACACACAAATAAGGTCTATACATTTTAGTGGGGCAGGGGACTTAAATGACTGTGGTGATAGAAAACTGTAAAAAAGAAAATGAGTCAAAGACTTTATTTCTCTCATGTGCCTCTGAAGTCCCAATCAAATCACTTTGAAGCTTTTGTCTCACATCTGGCATTGCTTATGTTTTGATACTTGAATAATCATCAAGGCATATTTCGGTCTTCATTGATGGAGCTGAGAATATATCAGCCAGCAGTAGATACCTATATATAGATATTTTCTAATATTGCTTATTTAATGTAACAAAAGGTAGAATCGTTTTTGTTCTCTGCAATCTTGAACTTTCATCCCCTTGCAGTGGCCTCTTTCATCGCCATGGTCACCTTGGTTTGTGTTTCTACACAGACACTAAATCATACTGTGCCTTTTTCATGTAAACACTATATTTTTTAAATGCTTGCATCTGGCCTTCTCGACTGTTTGTTGCCTTCTTTATGTGAATGTGAGAGAGAGGGAGATAATATGACATGGGAGCTGTTTGCTGAAGCCCGTGGAGTGTGGCAGAGTGGTTCAGAGAGAGGAAGAGCTGACGAGAAACATAGCGGCAAAGAGAGCGCGATAGCAGAGAGGCAACAGTGATCAGGTGAGGATAACAGAGAGGCAGAGGAGCTGCAGAAACAGGCAATTTTACATGGAAAAAAGCAGCCATGCACAACTGACAGCAACTCTCCTCTCTTCCATGTCTCCCTCTCATCCTCTCTGTTCTCCTTCCCCTTGAAGGCTGTTCAGGTCTGTTCTAATACAAAGCATTTATGTTCGCGGAGAGGGTTGTTGATCCCTTTAAAGGGCCCATATGGTGAACAGCCCATTTTTATTGTGCTTTGTACTCGGTCTAAACTCAGAGGTTTAAAATAAAAGCAATTGAGATATGAAGATGTTTACCACAACTAGATTGTATCCCAGGTTTACAAGCCAGTAAGAATTTTACTGAGCTGCTACACTCAAACTGCTGTCTCACAGTCCACCAGGTTCGTTTACTTTCTGGGGCTGCTTCTGTTAACTGTAAAATGTCTCAGCCACAAGCAAAACACACCAAATGTTCTGCTGTTGGCTGCAAGAGTGAACACAAGAATCTTCATGCACTCCCAGCATCTGAGGAACTAAACCCAGGTGGATTACTTTTAATATTGATGACAGCGTCACCACAACAATTAGAAAATCCTTACTGTTGGCACATTGTGCAGCTAATGTGGCTAATGTTACTATCTGATTTCTTTGTGTGCCCACAGTACAGAGCTCTACAGAAACTGTAATGTTTTGGGACAGTCAGAAATGCTGCAAAGTTCAAGACTGATATGAAACCAATAATGAAGGACTGGCTAGGTTACTATGTTTTCTTGAAACTGGTTGTTCTTCAGCTTCATCTGCCAATGGTGTACATCTGTTTACTTCTCTCCTGCTCTCTGTGCTCACACATACTGTATTTTAATACAACCGAATTCCCTAAAGAGCCGTTCTGTTTACGTTTTCTTGTTTCTGTGGTCAGACAACTGAAAAAGTGTAAAACAATGACTTAAACACAGCCCATTAAGACTACATGTTAACCATCAGTCACTTCAAAGCCATTTCCAATCTGATGCTCTATACTGCTAAAAAAAATGGATTTCATGACCATAGTGTCACCTGACAAACTAACCAAACACATGAGGTAAAAACAGCCACTCTACTATGAATTTGGGTATATGTCCATGTAAAATGTTTGCTCCGAGAGAAAGCTGGTTTCATTCGCGTTTGTGGTGTCTGTCGTGTAGTCAACTGTTTTGCTCCACACGGTAAATCACAGATGCAGAGAGAGTCTTCTTCCTGAAGGGTCCATGGACAGCAGTTGCTCAGTTAAAGCTATCAGCTAATTTAGAACAGGGCTAAAATGTGAAATGAGCCATTTTTGCCGAGCTAAAAAATTAAAAGACACATTCTGGTAAAATGTGAAACTTTCATTAATTAGCTGAAAAGGGGTACAATGTGGGACCTTCAATAATTTCTCATGCCCTGCATGAAGTAATCAATATCTAATGCCACTGCGCTGAAAGAAGCATGTATTTTTCACATTTGTACAAGATCACTATGCAATAATGATAATAATGAGAAGAAAACAAAAGCTCCAGACTCACAGTAAACTTGAAGAGGTACTTTGTCACAATCCCATCTTGTCCCCAAAATTTTGCTCTTGGTTGCTGCATATGGGACATAGTGATAGTCATGATCACAACTTTCTAAACCTTTACACAATCACAGAAATTATACAGGGACTGACTTGATGAAGCTTAGATGCAAGTGTGGTCAGTCCCAGTGTCACTGTTTAGGTCTTTATTTGTCTGTTTTGCTTTTATCAGTACCTGCAAGCAGAATTTATTTAGTGTTTTTAAATTGTCAATATATCATGATGAAACTAATCAGCATGTGTATTGTCTAATTAAGCTTTAATTTTGCATTTCTTTACATGACACTGAAGACATTTAAGTGGAGAGCTCACATTGTATTTGCCTACAAAGCTCATGCAGCCTTTTAATCAATTTAAGCTATTTTTAATTTAATCTGAACATATCAGGCCTATTTATAGACTCCTGGGTCACATTAGGCAAAGCTATTTGTGAACAGTACAATATTAGCATATCATCCTTGACAAATAGCTAAATCCAGTATACACAATCCAGTAATATTTGATGTAAACATTGATTTGAATAGTTTAAAACTTATCATTGGATACACAGAAGCTGTGTTCATTAATGCAAAACATCTAAAGTGTCCCTCTGTGCTTTTAAGTTATATTCTGTAACTTCATCAAGGACAAAGACAAAGCAGTTAACTGCAATGTCCCCTGTGGCTGCCAACACCTACGTCCTTGGTATTCGGGCGCAGAATGTGTCATGCATTTTCAAAATAGCGATCCTGACATGAATACCAAGCCTTATAATGATAGTGCAAACACCTTGAGTTATAAACAGGGTGGGAGATTAACACCAGCTCCCAGCTAAATGTGGCTAATTTATGGCCAGGCCTCTGCTGGACATACCTCCTGGGATTTAACATGGGGGATGCAGGCAAAAACTAATTTGATCGTAAACCATAATGTGTTTTGCCTTACACAAATGCTCTGTTAAACCAAATTGTACATGAATGTTCTCCCTGTAAGCAGCTGCCTTCAGAAATTTACATTTGTCAGGTTCAAAACAGAAATTAAAACCCAGCCAATGTGGCCCTAAAACTGCCAGCCAGATTGTGTTTTGTAGCAAGTTATTAGCAAACTTTTTAATAGCAGAAGTGTCTTTAGCGTGTCACTCATTGTTAGTGGGATTCAGCATTTGGTGTTTTGTATCCGTGTAGCAGGATGATCACAGACGAGGAAGGTAAAAGAAAGAATGATGAAGGAAAAGAGACGGAAATAAATACAGTGGAAAGGAGGACATAAAAACAGAGAGGCAGGTCTATATGCCACAGGCTTTCTCCTCAGCAGCAGTAGCTGAGACTCTCTGCATGACCTGCCTGCCTGCCTGTGTGTGTGTGTGTGTGTGTGTGTGTGTGTGTGTGTGTGTGTGTGTGTGTGTGTGTGTGTGTGTGTGTGTGTGTGTGTGTGTGTGTGTGTGTGTGTTTATGTGTGTGTGTGGGTGTGTGTGTGTGTGTGTTTGCGCAGCATGCATTTTTTTCTGGTTTTATGTCTCCCTCAGTCTGCCTCATATCACAGCTGTGTGTGTGTGTGTGTGTGTGTGTGTGTGTGTGTGTGTGTGTGTGTGTGTGTGTGTGTGTGCATGCGTGCGTGAGTGCATGTGCGTGAGTGCACGTGCATGCTCACTGCTGCTGTGGTGTGTCATGCCCCTCTTAGAAAACCCGCTGGGTCCTAGCTAGCACTCACACTGAGCGAAAGAGGGGAAGGAAGAGAGCTATGGATGGGTGAGGGAACGGAGAGGAAAAGGGGGAAGTTGAAAAATAAAAGCGATGAAGATAAGAACGAATCAGCATGTTAAAATGGAGGGTCGAAAACTACGCTAAGAGGGTTAAAAAAAAGGAGGAGTGATGCTGGAACAGAGGTGAGAGCGTGATGCCAGCTGTTTGTGTGTCTCCAATACAGAACGTTTCCTAAGTTTCTGCTTGTCATGCAACCTAATATGTGTGTGTCTTTTTGTGCGTGTTTGTGCAACTTTATGTGACCATATTTGATGATTCAGGGGAGGGCTCTAACCGGATAATTGCTCGCCTCATCTGCACCCGCAGCGATTGCCGGTTGCCAAGGTTACGTGGGCGTGTGTCAACACGTCCCCCTGAAGGCCGACACCTTCCTGAATGGATATTACCATGACTCTGTAGATTCTTTCTTTTCTCTAATCCACACACACACAACATCAAGTGGGCTGCGCCTGCACACAGCAGCATATGAAAGAGAAAGCGGACAGTAACAATGCCCCGAGTGTCCTGAGATCTTTTTGTGTGTGTTTGTCTGTGTGCGCGTGCATGTGTGTGCATGCCTGTATGCAGTGAATCTTTTATGTTCCTTCAGGTGTTTCCTTGCTTCACCAGGGCTTCACCTACAGTACAGTGCTGAAACATACCCTATGTATGTATGTGTGTGTGTGTGTGTGTGTGTGTGTGTGTGTGTGTGTGTGTGTGTGTGTTATACTCCTTCCTTCAAAGCCTCTCTGCTCTCTCTCCTCTTTCCCTTCCAGCTTTCTCATTGTGTTGCTGCTTCTTGCTCCCTCCTCTGTCTTCTGTTCGATTCTTTCTGGGAACCTTTGTTTCATGTCATCCCTATCTCTCTCTTTTTCTCTAAACCTATGTTTCAATCAATAAAGGTGAAAATACTGAAAAGAAAAAGAAACAGCCAAATTTCCTGTGTGAATTAAATAATTTAAATGCACAGCAGGCAATTCCTGTTGCGAGAATCTCTCAAAGCAATAGTAGAAGATGTAGTTTTTATGACATTGTGAAGTAGTATGGGATCATGGGAGTTTTCCCCACAATTGTCGGACATGACTCAGACAGAAAATAGTCAGAAGAGTTAATGTATAAAAGTTTTAGCATTGTTAACTAAGACAAAGGTTGTGTCTTTTGTTGATGGAGGCATAAACAGACCTCAAAACATTAACAGGACCTTCAGCTTAATTTGTTGCTTCCAGCTGTTTGTAGGCGTTTGTCCTCTGAGTTTATTACATACCTGCAGCATCACACCTGCAACAAATTGCAAAATTATCTTTTAGATGCGCTGACAAGCCAAACCGCTACTGTAACTAATGACATCTGTCAACGAAACAAATATATTGAACCAACTGTGATCCCTCACAAGTGATCAATACAAGCAATAGAATAAAAAGCAATCCAGCGGCTTGCTAGTTTGCCTAATTCTTCCGCTTCTTCTTCCCAGGGTACCAGATTGCAACCCAAATGGCTCCTAATGCAACCTTTATTTTGAGAGTATATAAGTTAATATTTAATGTGGTTGCATTCGTGCTAGTGACCACAGAAGCAACCATCTGAGGAAATAGGTAGCACCGGTGCCCCATTAAAATAATTTTTGGCCTCTGACTTTTCATCTGGTGTTTGACATTGAATAAAATTGCATATTTCTCTGTGTTTGAATGTTTTTGGAAGTCTTTGAGATAATGTAGGTACACAGGCAAACACATTATACAGCATCAGTCTTGTCATTTTAAAACATCTAAATGCCAAAATGTTACTCTTAATAAGGTTTTAAATGGATTTGCTTTAGATATAAATCATCTTTTCCATTAAGGATCCGACAGCTGAGTGTTTGGGCGTGCACCACATGGGCGTAAATACCCTGAGCAGTGAGTCCCTGGTTTAATTCCCACCCGTAAAAACTAATTCATGCTTTTCACTTCCGGCTGTCATACTGAACCTAGAAACACACACTTGGATATAGAAGCTGGTTTCAGATAGCATTATGACTGTGTTTATGTGATCATTCTTGAGGTCTGCCTGTGGATGGACAGAGCACAGGATATCTACAGAATTTAGAACTTCCCAGAGGGATCAAACCTCTGACTCCTCTCCACAGCCTCCACAGCAGTGAGGACATCTTGTCCTCCTACATCTTTCTACCCTTCACCTCCTCTAGCTCTTCAGATGGTGTTGACTCCTAGTAAACTCACGCTGTGGTTTCCTCAAATTTTCAGCTCGGCACTCAAGGTTTCCTGCAGAACCAGCCACCGCCACCCAGCCGTCCGGTTCCTTCTGTCTCCTCTGTTCTGTTTGCGCTATGTCAATGGAAAGCATGTCAAGTCTAAACTCCTCATATCAAGCATTTGTTTAAACACTGTTTGCTTTCCTGCAACACCTACAGTCGGTTCGCTTGTAGTCCCTGCAGATCCTCGCATATTTGGGTGGATGATGAAATTTACGTCATGTGTACTGTTGTCTGCTGAAAGCACTGATTTCCCCTAAGCAGGGCATTTCATGTCTGTTTCTGCAGCAGCGTTTTCCAGTTCCTCCTGAGAGATCCCAGGCCAGATGAGATGCGTAATACCTCCAGTGAGTTCTGGGTGTACCTTGGGGCCTCCTCCCAGTGGGACATGGCCAGAAAACCTCCAGCCTCCCGGGAAGGAGCAGCAACTCTGGCCCAAAACTCTCCTCAGACATCTGAGCTCCTCACCTCGTCAGTGAAACTAAACCTAGCCACTCTGTAGAGAAAAACTCTTCAGCGGCTTGTGTCTCTTTCGATCTCTATCCAGAGCAAGAGGAGCAGGCAGAGTTGAGGGTGACAAGCCGGAATAATACCATGATGCCGGCTAATGAACATTGAGGTATTACTGAAAACACCCGAAAAGGTGGGAGAGACAGGAGAAGAAGTTGAGTGGGTAAAAAATGTAGATGGTGGGAGTAGAACGGGAAGGGGCTGGTGCATACAGAGAGAGATAACAGGAGGTCACTGCCAGGAGATGCGAAGCCTGTTTTTCTCTGTGTATCCGTCTCTCTCTTTTATCCCTCTCCATCTATCTCCACCTCCGTTTCTTTCTCTTTGTTCCTTTTTGTTCACTTTCTCTTCCCTCTCTCTGACAGCTCGTCTGTGCTCCCGTCTCGCCACAGTGCCTCAAAGGCTGGATGTGTGTGTTCATATATATATATATGTGTGTGTGTGTTATGCACTGCCGCCTTGCTCCAATTTTTTGCACCACACAGGCTGCCTAGGTGTGTGTGTGTGTGTCCTCAACAATGCTTTTCTTTTCTGCCAGCTCTGCAGTCTGACATAGGAGATTTTTCAGCCGTGTGCTCTCTCTCCCTCAGTAGTCAGCATTTTGGCATTTTCTCAATGCACTCTGTCATCTGTTGGCATGAATAGGCTGCATATTGTTGTGTGTGTATGTTAGTGTGTGTGTGTGTGTGTGTGTGTGTGTGTGTGTGTGTGTGTGTGTGTGTGTGTGTGTGTGTGTGTGTGTGTTGTGTGTGTGCGTTTTCTGGCTGGAATTTACTCTATCTCTCTGTTTGTCTGTGTTTGTGCAGGGAACCATGAAGGTGGAAAACAGCTAATTTTCAATCTTAGAAATTACACTTGGCAGGTTTTTGATGCAGACATACACATGCCAGTAGCAGAGAGACGCAGGCAGAATCCCTCGAATCGAGTTCACGAGCAAAGCGTGACACCGAGCGGAGTCAGGTTCGAAAAAGACAACAGCCGAGTCGTCTCTCAGGACAAAACCTATTCGAAGGATTTAACCAGCATCTGTTCAATATCTGAGTCCCACCTGGGTTCGATCTCAGAATTTAGCCTGGAGAAAGAACAGAAATTTGACAGAGACACAGAATGCTTTTAGGTCAGGCTGTTTTGTGTGCTGAAGCTTTCGATTTACCAGTCGATCTACGTTCCAGACCGCAGTCATGAGCTCTGGGTAATGACCGGAAGAATGAGGTGGCAGATAGAAGCGACTAAAATGAGTTTTCTCCATAGGGTGGCTGGGCTCAGCCTTAGAAATAGGATGGGAAGCTCGGACATCCGGAGGGAGCTCGGAGTAGAGTTGCTGCTCCTTCATGTCTAAAGAAGCCAGCTGACGTGGTTCATGCATCTGGTTAGGATGCCTCTTACATGTCTTGCTTTGGAGGTTTTCCAGGCATCCCCACATAGCAAGAGAGAACGGTATAGAACCACAAACTACTGGAGGAATTGTATATCTCATCTGGCCTGTGAACGTCTTGAGATCCCCAAAGAAGAATTGAAAAAAAACCCCATCTCAACCTGTTTATACATGAAACCTGACCCCAGATAAAATGGAAGAAAATGAATGTTTTGTTATTTTTATTTTTATGTTTTATTTTATTAAGCAAAAATCACACAATTGCTTGACTAAAAAAGCCAATCTGGACCTAAAACCGTAGTTGGTAAAATCAAGACAAATCCATGCCAAAATACCTTTTAAACTTTTAGCCTGAGAGATTTCAAACCAACGAATTATTGACACCGCTGAATGAAACACATCAGCATTCAGCGCACAGATGACTCACCGATAGTGGCTGAATGTGCTGCCACACAGATTTTTTACTCACCAGCTGCGCTTCCACATCAAAGAAAAATGAAATATCTAAAAGTATTTAAATCCTAATGTAGTGTGATGTTATTCATCTCACATTCTCTTCGTTTTTGCCACTCAGTGTCATATAAAGAAATTTCTTTCCACATAAAACAGGGCATAGTAAATAATCTGAAACATAACTCGGACAAAATATAAATACATTATGAAGTACAGAAACTCTCTTGTTTTACTCTTTCTCGCTTCTGTGCAGTGACAATATCTTATAGCTCTTTCTGATTAAATATGAATTGCCTGGTAGCTTGAGTATTTTCTTTTCAACATCCAGATTTTGTGTTTATGTGTCATTTCAGTGGATGGCAAAAGTCACGGGCAGATGTAAGGATGGAAGATGAGGAAAAGTCCCTGAATTTTTGTCACAAGAGAGTGGGTCCAAGCTGAGTCATTAATGGCCTCATAGTTGCACAGAGAAGCAAAAGAATATTCTGTTTTTTGCATAATTTTATTACAGCAAACCATTTGTTTTTGACAAATTTTTGAATGAGGCATGTGGAATAAAGATATTTTTATGAAACATGATCTCAAGCTTAGATTTGTTTAAGTTTTCCAATGAAACAGAACATTGGTTCACAGAATATCTGATATTTTTTTCTGTTTTTACAGTTTCTGGCTCTGAGACGTGCAATTTTGGTGATTTTTAAAAAAAAGGATATAATAATTTCAAGCCAGAGGGCAGGTTTTTGGGTTCAGAGGGAAATTATGATACAGAGAGTCAAAGGAAGAAAGGAAGGAATGATAAAGAGAGATTTTGGAAGACTGGTGAAGCTGACACAAGCACACAAAAACCAATTCCTCATAAGGTAAATCATTTAGTCTTAGGGTGCAGATTCAGACTTAGGTGCAGGTCAAGGTCAGGGTAAAGGTTACTGTTTGGCAAGTAGCGATTACCGTGTGGGTTAGGCTCCAGCTCCAGGAAATGAATGTAAGTCAATGTTTTGCCCTCTGAAGTGATGGAACCATGACTGCATGTTCTGCGTGTGTGTGTGTTTTCTGACCTGACACAGTACAAGGCTTCCCAGCAATTTATAGGCCAGATGAATCAATTCAGAGACAAGCAGTAAATCAGGCCAGACCAGCCGAGACTTGCACTGCTTCATCCCCAAATGAACATGTGATCCAAACTAAAGCTGTGTGACTGTGTGTGTCTCTTACTCAAAATGTGAAGGTTTCTTTTTGCGTTTTTATCTGCGATATCGGACCATGTGTGTGTGTGTGTGTGTGTGTGTGTGTGTGTGTGTGTGTGTGTGTGTGTGTGTGTGTGTGTGTGTGTGTGGTAATTTCTCCAGGGAGGGGATCAGGAGACCAGTGTAGTTTGGAACTCCAGGGTACCAGGGGGAAATCAGGGGATCTGACCCAGCCTCGGTGGCTCCTCCCTGGGCCTCCCGATCAGGGATTCAACCTCTCCCAGAGTTCAGTAGTCCAGTGCCAGCGAGTGCTCTCTCAGTTGTGCCATTTCCACTGAGAAGCCAAACACCAATTGATTTATTAGTGTTTGACTTCCTGAACAATGGTGCAGCATGACTGTATGGAACATCAGTTCTAGTGTAAGCCAATTAGCCAAAAGCAATCATGTCACTACCATGTGAAAGCATTTTTGGAATGGTCATTTTTAAAAAGTCATTTACCGCTACTGTACAGATTTTCTCAGTTTTGTTAAATTAGTAGTAAAATCACTGGGGTAAAAATTACATGTAAACCACATAAAGACAAACAAACAAAAAAATACAGGTTAAAGCTGTAAATACTATCAAAAAAATCTGTATCTTTACAAAGAGTAATCCATTCTTTTATAGATATATAGATGTACTCATAAACAAAATGACCTTGCACTGAGCACAGGCGTGTGTTATGCATGTGAACGTTATGTACAGATACCGAATTGCGTGACCTAAATATGTAGCGGGGGGCTGGAATTGATGAGACTCGGAAACACCCCCGCAATTTAATCAGTTGTTCCTTGTATCATTTCTGATGGATAAGTCTTAATAAATCTGCAGCGGTGGATTTGTAGTAGGATCACAATCATGTGATCGTCAGCAGGCAGCTGACATAGTGTTCACTTGTCATAGTTACAGTGACGCCGTGCTGCTATCTCACAATGATACGGAAATCTTTGACAAATCCGTGGACCTAGACTATGAGCCACATCACTGATAAAATCGAATCACTTGGGCATTGTGTTATTTCTGACCTTCCCTGAAAATTTCACCCAAATCCGTCAGTCCGTTTTTGAGTAATGTTGCTAACAGCCAGACAAAACAACGCCGATCGTCCTATAACTCAGCCGAGGCTCCGCCTCCTTCACGAAGTAATAAGCTTATAGAATAATGCAATTAGCAATGATAGTAGTCTTATGTTTGCATTCCCCTAATGTAAACTACTGTTCAAAAGTTTGGGGTCACTTAGAAATGTCCTTATTTTTGAAAGAAAAGACTTTTTTTTCAACGAAGACTGCATTAAATTAGAAATACAGTCTAGACATTGTTAATGTGGTAAATGACTATTCTAGTTGGAAATGGATGATTTTAATGGAATTTCTCCATAGGGGTACAGAGGAACATTTCCAGCAACCATCACTCACCATCACTGTGTTCTAATGCTACATTGTGTTAGCTAATGGTGTTGAAAGGCTAATTGATGATTAGAAACTCTTGAGCAATTATGTTAGCACATGAATAAAAGTGTGAATTTTCATGGAAAACATGAAATTGTGTGGGTGACTGCAAACTTTTCAATGGTCTGGATATAAATATAAAGTCGTGCACCTCAAACAATTTCACTTGTAGTTACATTATGTAAAAATACACCAGACATAGTAAGACACACTGTATGGACAAATCACTGCATCTGTTATGAAGGGAGAGAATAAAAAGCAGAGCATGTGTGGTCATATCATCACATTTATGAGAAAAGGGAATATGAGAACAACTTTTTATGGGTGTCTGGATGCCCAGTTGGAGGGAGGAGATCAGGGAAAGAGGGATAAATAAAAAGAGAAATTGAGAATTTCAGATTGATAGTGAAACAGAAAAACGTGAGAATATGAGAGGAAGGAGGAACAAGCTTTAGTGGTGGAGTGACAGAACAAAGCAGAGGGATGCAGAGAAACAGATGGCGATACAGAGCAGGGAGAGGTGTGAGAACGAGGGAAAAGGAGACATAGAAAGAGTGGGGAGGAGAAATATAGAGAAGATATATTTAGAGAAAGAGGGAGAGAGTTTTAGCCTCCCAGCTAGAGGCATGACTCATCTTCTGCCAGCTGACAGAAGGATGGATGGAGACGAGGAGGGGGGAGATGGACGGAGTCAGGGAGAGGGAGATGGAGGAGAGGGGGAGCGTGACGGAGGGGGACAGCGGAGAGGGGTGATGGAGGGTGAAAAACAGAATAAAAGAGGGTGAGTTTCCACAGGCCATCGTACATGCAACCACACATGTATACAGGAGGTGGAGAAAAAAAAACCAAAGAGACAGATATAAAGCCCAAGGCCTCTGCAAAGCCCATCTCAGCTGCTTTCAAGTCCCACTGCATTTCCCCCAGGGCTGTGTGAGAGCGAGGGAGGACGATGTGAGCAGTAAATTTCCCCGCAGCCAGCTGCATTTGGCACTTTGTTGCTGCACACGTGTGCGATTATGCATGTGTGTGTTTTGTAAACGGAAGAGACGTGAAGAAAGAGGGACAAAGAGTGACGGGGTACGTTGATAGTAAGGTGCAGGCATGATTTAATGGGTTTGTGGTTGAATTTCACTTTTTGAGCTCTTTACAAGTGTGTCCATATGTGTGCACAAAACTGCCATACATTATGTGTCAGCTCCGATTTGTTTTTCTCCGAGTTTTCACAGGAAAAACAGCAGGAGCTCGACGTTTTCTGCCAGATAAGAGAGGCTCAGTATGGAAATGCTGCACAGAAAGAAAACACAGCAGTGTTACACATAAAATCGACTTCAAATTCCTCATCAAGTTGAATGTTTTTGGAGTATTTTGCTTGGAAAAGACAAAGACTACGCCTCAGTACCTCGCATGAGCCTCCTTCATGTACAAACATTTGCATTGCGAAAGCGGCGTTGAGCAAAACCTTGAATCCCTAAATGCCTCCTCAGGGTCAGTGTTCTGCAGCGGTGCCTGGCCTTTGACCTCCTGATGGAGGCAGCAGAAGAAGGAAAGAAACTTGTTTTTGTGTTGAATGCAAAAAACATGTTTGTACTCATCCTGTGTGGAGAAATAAATCCATATTTACAACTCAGAGGTACAGCAGATAGGGGAATATATGTGCATTTCTTCAGCACTGTTAAAATCTAATGTGAGAAGTTTGTGCTTTACTTTGTTTCATAAAACATTTATCTAATAGTTGATATAATGTTGCTGGTCTAGGTTTTACATGAAAAAAATATAAAATAGTTCATATTAACTGCATCTTGATGAATTACAGTAAAAAAAATACCTTCAAAATCCTTCGCAAACATCAGTGCATCAGTAATATATAATAATACTCGAATAGGGTCATCTCTTAGTATACTATAAAAAATTTAAATTGTATTTAAATATCCTATTTCAAGGTTAAGAAAAACAATACATTTACAGACATTTTCATTATATATTTCATGGAGAAGCGTATATTTTACAGATTTTTGCTAAATTATTTCAATCGGATCCCTTCAATAAAGTGTTAATGCTCATGATGGTTGAATAACAGTCTTGTTCTGGAATCTAATGGGAAAAATTAATTTGCATCTACAATTACCAAGTTTAAATGGAAAAGTACACATAAATATACAACTAATAAGATTTACCATAGGAAATCTTTAATTACAAATAATTATTGTAATTCTTTGTACATTTCTGTACAATTTCAGAAGGTGGGAAAATGTATAACTAACAGTAAATTTTCTGTAAAAAATTCACAATAAATGCAATTTGGCATTATTGGCATAATAGTTATAGTAATTGTTGGGTTATTAATTTAGAAATAATGTCTGTAATTGTACAAACATTTTAAAAGCCCATTTAAGAAACAGGAAACTACAGTAAAATCTTTGTTATTTACTGCAAAATTAAGCAATTTTGTCACATTTTCAAAGTCTTTTTGGCTAATTTTACTCACAATGGAGTATTTTATAATGCAGTGTTGCCACATTTGTTTCAGTAAAACATCTGAATGCTTCCTCGCTGTTTGGAGGAAACTGATTGGGGAAGTTTGTTTGCACCAGAGTTGCCAAGAACAGCCTGAATGCACCACTAGTCGTGTCAGGACACACTGTGTCGTGTCTAGGAGGCTTAAAGGACTCTAACACACTGTCACATGTTTCCTATAAAACCTAATCAGGTCCCTTCAATAGGGTTGAAAGTCCTGATTAAGATGCTGCTGCTGCTGCCTTTGTTTCCTTGAGCCGAGACACAGGCTAGCATTTCCTTTCAGGTGTTCAGTGTGTTCTGTGTGTCCTCTCCCCTTTAACTGGAGAGCAATCAATTTGCAAGTGACTGTCATTTTTAAAAATTAATATTTAGCATTTTGGCACGAGCAGCTTCCAGGGGATCAGCTCAGACTTCATCAGTCGGCCGCAGCTGGCGTCCCTGCAGGAGGGAGCTGGCTGCTTCTGCTGCCGGAGTCTGGCACCGTAGGCAATAAAAAGTGAGGCTGTTGTTAATCCAGAGAGGAGCTGCCGACTTTCTCAGGCATTGCTCCCTGTTGCATGGCTATTGCTCATATCCTCCAGGGACAAGTCCTCTCTCTCTCTCTCTCTCTCTCTCTCTCTCTCTCTCTCTCTCTCTCTCTCTCTCTCTCTCTCTCTCTCTCTCTCTCTCTGTGTATCCATTACTTGGACACTCCCTCTCCCTTTCACTCGCTCTATTTTCCCTCCTACTTTCTTTCTTCATCTCACTTTGTCCAAGTTTTGTCTCCGTGCCCTCACCCCACCCTACTGCGTTTTACCCCCTCTCCTCCACTGTGGCTGAACTGCTCCTCCTTGTGTTTCAGTGGGAACATCACATGTCGACGGCAAACCTCACAGCAAACACCCATCATTGTTTGGGCCATGTATTTCTAAAATTGGTGGTCCCAAAATGAGTCCTATTTTGCTGCATTGTTTTAATTACACTTATTCTCAGGAGACGAGACACCTATTTAATCCAATGTAGCTTTTATGTATGTCAACCTAAATACAGTTTTAATTGGAAAATCAGGACCCTAAATAACTCAGAATGCATGAAAACCTCTCTCTGATTTGACTTCTAAGATTAAGGGTCTCATACATGAAAAAAGACCCTATTATAAAAATCAGTCAATATTAGAGTTTCTGCAGCTCCTTCTGAGCGCAACGAAAGCAGAGGTTGTGCAGCAGGGCTACAGTAGATGGTGCTGTCATGTCAGTTACAGATTATTTAACGTCAGTTCTCTGTTTGGTGTGTCATCCTGAGACCTTGCTGTGTCCTAGCCTCTCAATTTACTGCATATTGTAGCTGTTAGCCTTCAAACCATTGAACAGGGGGTTTAAATATGGATATATATGTACATTTTTGAAATATAAGAAACAATATTTGAGTTCAGTGAATTTACTTTGATCATTTTGAATACTGATTTGAATGCTGCTGCTTCACTATAATTGCACTCTGTATCTCTGCAGGTGCAGCATGACAAGCTGTCCACAAAAATATGCTCATGAGAGATCATGTAATCATGAGATAATAGTTTTGATAGAAGTCCAAGCCATCTTCAACACATGGATATCTGTAGTTTCATTTTGGAGAACATGAGCTGATATAGTGGGAGTTAATGCTGCAAGAAATCAGTTCATTTCATCTCAGATAGCTTTATTGAAATTACCACATTCAAACAGAGTATTGCCAAAGCGCTGTGTGACGCTGGCGGGAATCCAGAATAAGTGAGAAAAAAAAACATCTGTAAACTGAACAAATTGCCTGAAAGTCAACCACAGCTGCAGCAGATTCGACATCTGAACCCTGGACAAAAGTGTCTATAACCGCCAAACAACAGCATGTGTCCAAATAATGATCAAGAATCCAGATAGTAAGAATGAAACCAGAACAGAGTGGTTTTAAAAAGCATTCATCGTCCTTGGAAGTTGTCCCTTTTATTGCTTTTCAACATTATATCATGGTCAATTTAATTTGTCCTTCTTTAAAAAAAAAAAAAAACAATGTACAAAAAAACAAAAGAATACTCTTCCATATGAAGTGAAAACATCTCTGCAAAGTAATGTCAATTAGTTAAAAATATAAAATGTAAAATAAGTGGTTGTGTAAGTATTCATCTGAGTGCAGTGAATATGTCTCAAATGAATGAAATATAAAGTATGTAGAAGGTCCAGTCACTGGTGAATCACTTCTGGCTTTAACTACATCATGACGACAAAAGAACACTTCAAGCAATTCTGCAAAAAGGTTGTCAAAAAGCATAAGTCAGGGATGGATAAAAGAAAATGTCCAAGTCACTAAATATCCATTGGAGTACAGTTAATTCCTTCATTAGAAATGGAGCAAATATGTCACGTGTAAATCTGCTTAGAGCAGGTTGTCCTCAAAATCTGAGTGACTCTGCTAGAAATAAACTAGTGAGGGAGGCCACCAAGACACCTATGACTTCTCTGGAGGGGTTACAAGCATAAGCCACTGAGATTGCAGAGACTGTTCATACAAAAGCTGTTGCCTGTTCTTCACCAGTCAAAGCTTTATGTGAGACAAAGAGAAGGTCACTGTTGAAAAAGTAGTAGTTTTACTAGTTATTATCAACAATTTCAGAAAACTGAGAAAACCTGTAAATGACAGCAAAAAAAAAAAATTTAAGCTGATTTTTTTACACTGCAGGTAGAGTTGTAAAATTGGTGCAGTATGTGAAGAAAAGCAGGTAAATATCACTGTCTGTGTTGGTCCAGAGGAGGGCGCTGTTGTGTAGTGGCCCGAACAGAAGCAGAGGCCATACAAGGTGAATGAGCTCCTCAGACTGAGACCACCGTGGAAAGTGGAAAAACCAAAAGAGGCCAACTAAAGCAGCGTGGAAATGATACTTGTGAAGTGGTCGGTTTGACCGGTTTCAGTGTTATTATAATCTCTGTTTCCTAAAATCTAAGTCACTGTTTGTCTTGCTCAGCCTGACTTTGAGCCAGCAACTCACACAAAGCACATCAGAATATCAATCAGATGTATATTGGAGGCAGCCAGTTAGATCACCTCCGAGCAGTGTGTGTGTGTGTGTGTGTGTGTGTGTGTGTGTGTGTGTGTGTGTGTGTGTGTGTGTGTGTGTGTGTGTGTGTGTGTGTGTGTGTGTGTGTGTGTGTGTGTGTGTGTGGTGGGGAAGTTTAGGGCCCCTGAGAGATGAAAGGTGTGCGGCCTCTGCTCAGCTATTATCATGCAGAGACGACTGACATCCGAGTCTCGGCTGCTGCTGCTTTCAATTGAACTCCAGCTGAAAACCTACACTGAGTTGTGAGGGACGTAGACAAATCAAAGTGCCCAATTTGGGATGATACTGACAAGAAAATAGAGCCAGTTTACAGTGACTTTTCTTCGTAGGGATCTTAAAACTGGTCTTGACTTTGTTGCTCACTGAAGTGTTAATCAACTGTATGTTAAATCAGACATCCTTCCTTTTTGTTGTTTCCAGTTTTTTACGCACGAAAGATAAGAATCAAAAGAAGCTTTGGTGTTTCCAGGTTTTTACGCAAGAAGAATGAGGAACAATAACAGCCAAATGAAGTGGGTTGTTTAGGTGTTGTTATCAGACTGAAGGTAATAAACTAGACTTGCGTGGTGTTTCTGCAGCGATACTGAACCAGTTTCTTTTGTTTAAAATAAGGCAATTTCAATGAAAATTTGTAGTTGGCGATTATTTTGTTAAGTTTTGTGGTTATTTGTGAACTCGGAGACCCTCTATGTGACTTTTTGTGTCATGATCGAAAGTCAGTCTCGGGTACTTGATGAATGCTTTAAGTTTTTCGATTGTAGGGCCCCACTGAGTCTCCATTTACCCACCTTTGGCCGTGGACGCGCTCTTTTCAGAGTCACATCAAAGAGCCTCAGCGGGTTCACCGCCCACCGACCCAGCCGCAGTTTGTCTTTGACCGGGTTATG
This sequence comes from Amphiprion ocellaris, assembly GCF_022539595.1. NCBI lineage: Eukaryota > Metazoa > Chordata > Actinopteri > Pomacentridae > Amphiprion > Amphiprion ocellaris. The sequence goes on from NC_072786.1 coordinate 17,108,649, forward strand.
AATTGAGGGGATCTCGCTTCAACACGCCTTTTCTTTACTTTCCTGGACTTTTCGGTCACTTCTGACAGCCCGTTTGTGTCCGTGCGTAAACGTGTGTGTGCGAGCAAGGCGGAGTTATTGCGCGTCTTTTATTTTTCTCGGACCAAAGAAGAGAGGATTAGGCGATTTTCGAAGCACTCACCTTTTATTCAAACAAATTATTCACTTCAGCAAATAAGAGGAATGTGACCCATGTGAACTTTTTAAAAAGGTTTATTGAGGTTTTGCAGAACGTTCCTCCCCCATCAGTCACTCCTTTTACTTTGCGTGTATTTTACGCATAAAGTGGATTTAAATGTCCTGCGTTAATTCATATACTGGTCGTTTTAAACTTCTTAAATAAACGTTTAAACACTCTCCTGTCGGCGTTTTACACTATTTGAGGATAAACAACTGCATAATTTCCACTTGTCAGTTTGAATATACGCCCAAAACTAGATAGATACTGATTCCCTTGCCATAAATTATGGAAAAGGCATCATTTAGAATAAAATATTAGCTACAACATTTAAAAAGTGATTAAAACCATTTTGCATGAACCATCAGACCTCATTTTTGCTCATTTCTGATCCATGTGAACATCAGCGTCGCAGGTGCGCGCAGTCCTGGGTTAACATTGATTGTGTCCAATCTGATCTGCTCGCACAGACACGCGTGCTCAAAGTATGGAAGGAGGGAGGGGGGATGAAGAGGGGAGGGCAGGGGGGTCTGAGGTGAAGTGGGGGTGAGAAAAGGAGGAGTGTGTATACCAGAGAAAGAGGGGGAGATAGTGGTAGTAGTAGAGTGGTCGTGAGGGGACAGGAAGGCCATGGAACAGTCGCTTTGGAGCTCAATTAGTGTTTTAATCTCCTTTCTCAAGAGAACAACTGGATCACGCCTTTTCACCGTGTAACTTTGCTTTATTTATTTGATTTAAGTCCAGGAGGCGTGAGAGGAAGCATATAGCTCTTTGCTTAAAACCAAACTTATTCCAAACCATTTTACGCACGACTTGGAATTGGAATTTCAGCGGGCGAACTGGATTTCCTGATATATATATATATATATATATATATATATATTGTTTTTGGTTAAATACTGGTTTAATTTTTTAATTCAGAGTGAAACCACACGGGGATCACACACTCCTAATGCTTTTTGATTTACTTTTCAATGGCAGCTCTTTGATATACTGAGGCTGGGAAGAAAGAGGACAAGTGGAATTAGAGACTTGACTACGAAAATCGGTGCAAAAAACATTGAACTCGAACTCTCAGCATCGCCACGATTCAGGCCACCAAAACTCTCAAAGGCTAAGCAGGACGCATCCTCATTTTTTAAAACCCATGTCTCAACAGCAGAGCACTTCCCCCAGCACTGGCTGTGTGGCGGCGACGCGGCGGACCATGGACAACAGGCCTGTCCGGAGAAGACGAACCGGTGTCGTTCGACATCTGCTGCTGGCTGCCGCCTTCCTCTCCTGCAGCTCCCAACTGATGCTCGTGGATGCCAACTCATGGTGGTGAGTAAGTGACTGATCACTGGCGGTGCATTGATTTCTGAAAGATGAGCTCAGTGATGCGATGGAGAATAAAACGTGGATGAATTACGACCCCCATTTGGTGGCTACACCAAGAGAGCAACTGAGGGGGATAAAAGCAGAGTTTAGATTCCCAGCATGTTTCTATTTAACTGATAAGATGACAAATGGAAAATTTTGAGCACTGGCTTTTGCTTTGTGTTGCCTCATTGCGTCTCTCTGTGTGTTTTGGGGGTTAGTTTTGCGTCGTGCCGTGATCTTCCAGTCGTATGGTGGAGCAGTAGCAGTGAATGGAACAAATGTGAAGGCCCTGTCACAATATTTACCCTGGCTGAGCCCCAAATGGCACTGCATGGCGGGCTGCTGCTGTGCCTACAGGCCCGTCAATTTGCCACACTTGTTGTTCACTTACAGAAACTGCTGTGTGGCCCTTTAGAGGAAGGTGCACATAGCTCTGTGGAGGGATGCTACTGGAGCTAACCTGTCAGAATAGGAGCTTCTATGCTCACAGTGCATCAGAATGTGTCACTTCTCCTCAGCCAACCAAGTGGACCTGTAAAAGCAACACCTTTTATAGTGTCAGAAATGCATTAGGTGACACAAACCAGATCTTTGCTTATGGTTGACCTTCATACAGTTTGATATTCTTTTGTTTGGTTGATCCATTACATACAGTTAACACATTATCTGCTGCTTGTCTGTGATTGGGGACAGTGCTGTCACTAGATATGAAAGGATCTAAAAGGAATTGATAGTACCTGCAGAGGTGTTCACCAGAGAAGTCGATTTATTTCCCCTTTTATAGGCCGCCTGTTCCAATAAACCCTGTGTCTGTATTTCTTCCTCTGCTGTGCTGACCTCCACTCATACAGTAAATCACTAAGAGCCTGTGTCGCCTCTCTTAGAGCTCAACAGATATGTTTTGTTAGTGTAAATTCTGATTTAACAGGACCTCTGTCTCTCAGGTCACTGGGTCTGACCCCGATCCAGCGGCCGGAGATGTACATTATTGGAGCTCAGCCTCTCTGCAGTCAGCTGTCTGGTCTCTCCCAGGTAAGTGGACACACAAGCTGCTTTAGGTGTATTTTTCATCATCTAATGTTGTGCACATACCTCTGTCTTCAACTCGAAATCACTGCTAGAATGAAAGAAGCTAAACTGATTGTGGGGGGGTGAGTGTTTCTTGTTCCTGGTCGGATAAAAGGGTGGAGTTTCCTCTGGAAGGACCAGTAAAGCATCAAACCATTAACCAGCTAATCTCCGCTAATCGTTGCTCTGCTGCTGTGTGGTCCACAGGGTCAGAGGAAGCTGTGCCAGCTGTACCAGGACCACATGACCTACATCGGAGACGGAGCCAACACGGGCATCAAGGAGTGCCAGTACCAGTTCAGACAGAGGAGGTGGAACTGCAGCACCGTGGACAACGTGTCGGTGTTCGGACGGGTCATGCAGATCGGTGAGTTTAATGATGGATGAGGAGGAAGTTTGGCCAATTTGAGTAAAACAGCAAGTTGCAACCAGGTGTTCTTAACTTTGTGCCTTTTTATAAGTTGCTGTGTTTGGTTATTTGTTTTAAGTCTGTGCAGGCAAATACATATTGCAGTTGTTTCCAAGAACAGATTCTTCTGTTTTTGTTGAAAGGCAGCCTCATAAAGAAGAAATAATTCAAACAAAGCAACTTTAAATTTTTTACTAAACTTCTTTGAACCATACGACCCTCTATTAATCAAGAAATATCAGTCAAGTTTTAGTCAGAGTCATGTTTTTCCCTTTTCAGCAGGATGTTCAACTAGTGTTTGGATGGCTGGTGTAAATTGAGGGGATGAATGTTTCATCATAGACTGAAATAGTACCACGAATAATTATTTAGCTTCAAACTGAGGATAGTAGAGGAATGAGTGAAAAGTCTGATGTTTGTTTGTGGGCTGGCAATGTGATAAGATAGTAGAATTTGGCACATACATCAATTATATCCTGTATTAAATGTTAAATAAATGGGTGTCATGTATGAATGTATGCTCATGAGGTGGCTACATATCATATATATGTATAAAAACACACTAATAGTGGGTTACATGGTGAGGATGTGGATTTTGAGTCTTCCAAACATTTAACATCTTCTTAGTGCAGTTGAAGTACACTCATAACTCTTTAGATCATTAATAGTGAGTGAAATGGACTAGCTTTTTTGACTTTCTTTGTATGTTTTTATCATCTGCTTCCTATAAATATGCAAAATTCAGAATAACAGTTCAAGGATGACAGCATTCAGCTATATTTTCATAACATAAAGTGTCAAATTAAACTTTAATCTTGGTTCAGATTAAGCTTTTATCATTGTTCACATTAAAACTTCAATCCTAGTTCAGTCAGCTTTAATCCCTGGTTCAAATTAAACTCTGAATTTGTGTTAATCTGATTTATTGATGTCTAACTGAAATAAGGAGAAACCCGATCAGATTTCCCTTCAGTGGGCAAAAAAACCCCGTATTATTTGCAGTATTTCTAAACGTTGAGTAACATTTATTTGTGATCATTACCAAGTTGCTTTGCGCGCAACCCCGAAGGATTCAGGAACCAAATGGCACGTTGCGCAAGCGCAGTGGAACCGGTAACTTCTGGAAACAACGCGACACAGAAACAGGATCAGATAAGCAGCTACGAAAATAAACCCGTGTGATTTATGTTCAGTATCGTATTAAATATCTACTGGGAGATCAGATCCCCGGATCGATGCGTTGCGCGTCTAATTCCCAGCAGGCGATGTGGGAAACGTCTCATCAACAAGTAAGTGTCAAATCCGCTGCAGGCAGCCAGACGAGGTGTTTGCTGCTCTTCTCTGTCTCCGTCCTGCTCCAGCGTCTCTCTATTGACAGTCGGTCTCCCTGCGCGGTTATATGGAGGTGTTAGTCGGTCCATTGTCCTGCGGCTGCTCTTTTGAAATGCGCTGATGAGCTGACACCGAGCCAACACATCCGGACCTGCTATTTGAAGTGCAGCCTCATAAACCTCCGTCCTCCGCTTGTCTGGCTCTTTATGCTGAGCAGCAGCCTGACCGAGAAACTAGAAGCTCAATGAATGGATCAGTTTCTGCATCTGTACCTGCCTGTCTGACTGGCTGCTGTTGATTCCATCTGAGAGGAATGCTGTAGAGCAGGGGCCTCAAACTCATCTTATTCAGGGGCCACATTCAGCCCAATAAGATGTCAAGTGACCAGTAAAATCACAGCATAATAACCGATTAAAAAAAAAAAAAAAAAACCACACAACTCCAGAATTTTCCCTTTGTTTTATATTCACAATATTTTTTTAAGACAAGAAAGCTTTATTGTCATACACAATATACAATGAAATTCCGGATGATAAACTGTTGAAATTAAATTTAAATCTCCTTTTTTTCATTGACGTCTCTTGTAATTGTGGGATTTTTTAAAAAAAATCAGCATAATATTTTAAATAATAGTTATTATGCATGGAACATGTGTCCCACAACAACCCTGTTAGCATAACCTTTTTATCTGGTAGAAGAAGAAAACAGTGAATCACATGATACACTGGAATTAACATCATCAAACAGTTTTCCAACAGAATGGGCAGAGCAAAGCTATATCCTCTCGTCTATTTTTCATATTTTCATAAGATTGTCAGCCTTGATTAAATGTCTCACTCTACCTCATACTATCAGGATAAGACTAATTCTTTTGACTTTTTTCCATCAGTCAGTTTGTCCTCTTGGTCAGCAGTAACAGCTAGCTAAATATCTAACTTCTGCTGAGAAAAAGCTAACATTAGCATGAATTAGCAACCCTGTTACTGTGATTAGAGTAGGGTTAGCAAGCAACAAATAAAACATGGAATAAAAATGGTACCACTGATGTGTAAACTGAGCCAATCAAGCCTTTGATAGTTCATTACCTATTATTGATGAATATGCAGCAGAAAAATTGTAAAAGAGAAGGTTTATTTTTTTTTTAATTTTGAAGCCCAAGTGTCCTCCAATTCTGGCATGACCCTTGTAACAATAAGAACAGCGCACTGCAAAAATTATACAGTGGCAGATAGTGCAAACATTATGAACGATCTGAAATTCTCTAAGAAATATATAGTCTCGGTTTGGTAACATACACTGCAATACAATGCAAATACCAATTTTGCAATTTCTAAAAATGTTTTTACACTACCGTTCAAAAGTTTGGGGTCACCCAGACAATTTCATGTTTTCCATGAAAACTCCCGCTTTCATTCATGTGCTAAAATAACTGCACAAGGGTTTTCTAATCATCAATTAGCCTTTCAACACCATTAGCTAACACAATGTAGCATTAGAACACAGGAGTGATGGTTGCTGGAAATGTTCCTCTGTACCCCTATGGAGAGATTCTATTAAAAATCAGCTGTTTCCAGCTAGAATAGTCATTTATCACATTAAAATGTCTAGACTGTATTTCTGATTAATGTTATCTTAATTTTTTCAAAAACTACTTTGCTTTCAAAATAAGGACATTTCTAAGTGACCCCAAACTTTTGAACAGTAGTGTAGCTTGTCACAACAGATGCTATATTTACACAAAAAATGCACTTAATGGAGTTTTATAGAACCTTTATATGGTTAGCATTTAATGTAGGGGTTGATCGATATGGTTTTGTTTAGGGCTGACTCCGATACTGGTCATGAAGGAGACTGATAACTGATATTTAAAGGTGATATATTTGCAGTAAAACTGAAAATTCTGGAGTCAAATAGTAAAATATGGTAAACGGCAACTCAAAACTTTGTCGAAATGTCTTAATTTTTTTCCATATGCTTGATTGAAAAAGCAATTTTTGAGGATTATTGTAGAGGCTATTCAGTAACAGCAAGATCATCTTTTCCCCCATAAAACACTGAAATAATAACTCTGATAATTCAACCTCAACCTGGAAAACCCACTGAGCTCTTTGTTATTTACATGTAAATGGTGCAGTTTCAGAGCACTTAGCCTCCTACCTGTCACGCCGTCATCTTTCTCCTTGTTGATTCTTTGTGTGCGTTGAAGTGGTTTGTGTATTAATACAGAGAATAGGACATGCAGGCATGTTGTGTATTCCACCCTGAAGTGCTGTTAGTCTACAGAGGCAATAGAAAACATTAAGTGTTATGCAATCCAGGAAACTACAAAGAGAAACAGCACACAAGTTTCTGTTGTCTGTGAGGAACTAAATGCAGTGAAACCAGAGCTGATGGCCGGTAGCATCCTATTTAAGGCTCAAATTTTATATATATTCTTGATACCTTATCATTTACCTGCACTGTGGTATAAGAAAACAGTGAAAATGACGGCAAATATCTGTAAAATACTATTTTTAACTGATTTAAATGTAGTTAAACAGTGTCATTTTAAGATCACACATTGTGAAAAAACAAATTCCTATTTTTTATGCTGATTTTTCATGTGGATTTCATAGATTGGGCTTGTTTTTTCACAGTTAACATGAAAATAAACACATTTTTTTCTGTTATTATTTGTAATTTAACAAAATAGGAAGGAGGAACTTTAAAATGCCAGTTTAAAAATGTATTTATACAACTACTTTTTGGTCTTTAATAAACATAGTTTTTCTTTCAATTGTTTTTTGTAAGTTAGATTCTTGAAAATTTATTTTGAACATTTCAACCAACAAAAGAGAAAAAACAAAGGCAATGAATAACTTGCACAAAAAGGGGTGGGAAGAAGTTGAAACTTTACCCCTTCTCTTTATGAAATTGATTACAAATCTATTCTTCCTTCTTCTTCAAAATATTACCATTTATAAACAATAATAATAATAATGCATTTATACAAAGACAAAAGGACCTAACAATAGCAAAACACAACAGAAAGAAAAGACCAGTGATGATGACCAATACCTGGAAAATAATGATATTTTCACTAATTGAAATACAGTGAAACTATAATTTTATGGTCAGACATTGTTAAAGAAAGAATTCCCATTTTTAAAAGTACGGATTTTTGATGTTGACATTAATGACCGTTTTTGAACTGGTTTGCTTTAGGATCAACATGTAAATTAATACATTTTTTTCTATGATTTTACTACTTGCTGTCTGTAATTTAGCCAAAATGGAGACAATCTGCAAAATACAAGTAAATTGTTCAAAAGTACAGTTAAAAACACAAATTAACAGAAATTATTAAAGATTTCATCTGTTGGAAATGATACAATGACTGAGCAGCCTTGTACTGCACTCTCTGAGTGCTTTTCTTGTTTTGTTTAGTGAGAACCAAAATTAAATGTAGTTTGCAATGACTTAGCTGGGTGGAGGCAGAAATGGAACCAACTTGTATCACAAAATTTAAGACATCTGAATGTTGCATGTCACTAAACTAAAGTGAGAAAATCTACTTTGTAATCTGCGTGAAGTGACCCTTTAAGGTTGACTAACCAGGACAGATGCAGCCAGAGGCCAGAAACACAAGAAAACTGATCTGTTTACGTCATTAAATGCTGCACTTGTATTATGGATCACTGAGCTGCTATTTAAAGTTGTTGAGTTTAACCAGGTATTGACTAAGAGCCTCAAATCACATCTATTGTCTATTGTTAGGTGAAGGTGGGTGTGGGGCTGTTGGCTGTGAGCGAAGGGGGTTTTAACCTGGGTAGCTACCAGTGTTTCCTGTCAGTGAATGCACAAACACTCACCAAGAACCTGAGAAAATATGGGAAAATGTAAAATATATGGGAATTTCAATAGTTTAAGGAATTGGTGTCAATAGAATAAAGAAAAATAAATTAAACTTTAACAATATTATGCCTCAGTTTATCATTTACACATTAAAACTTACAGATCACAGATGATCTACAAATGCACAATACATTCAGTCACAGGCATCAAAACAACAAAAACAAGAATATTACAAAATTGAGACACAAAACAAAACCAAGAAGCAAAATGGCAAAAAATTAGACAAGAAATGAGACAAAAAGTTCTAAAGTGACAAAAGCATTGACAAATGACACAAACGAGACAAAAAACTACACAAAATAATGAATAAAGCAAAACACAAAACGACCAAAACTTGACAAACGACAAAAGTCGGACAAAAAAAGACAAAAAAATACTACAAAATATTACAAAAATGAGACAAAATGACAAAAGAACAATGAACAATCTAGTATTTTACTTGATGATCAAAACAACTTGTCATGGTCTAGAACTTATTTTAAATTTATAGTTTTACAAATTTATAATTTACAGTTAATGTCTCCTCTGTAATTTTTACACTTTACAAAGTCGTCCCGTGGGCCAGATTGGACCCTCTGGTGGGCTGGTTTTGGCCGCATGTTTGACACCCCTACTTAAAGGTGTCCTTTACACTGTGTGTGTTGTCTTTTCTCCATCAGGCTCCAGGGAAACGGCCTTCACCTACGCCATCAGTGCAGCCGGTGTGGTCAACGCCATCAGCCGGGCGTGCCGTGAAGGTGAACTCTCTACTTGTGGCTGCAGCCGAGCCGCCCGACCCCGAGATCTGCCGCGTGATTGGCTGTGGGGCGGCTGTGGCGATAACGTGCACTACGGCTACAGATTTGCTAGAGAGTTCGTAGATGCCAGGGAGAGGGAGAAGAATTACCCCCGAGGTTCACCTGAACACGCCCGGACGCTGATGAACCTGCATAATAATGAAGCAGGGAGACAGGTACGCACACTTTTATGTTTTTATCTTAGCAAAAACGATAATCAGTGTGACACATTCTGATGTTCAGTAAAGGAAATGTCTCTTCTTCTTGACCCTGCACTACATCTGTATGCCTGTTAGGAATGTGAGTGAGCTGAGGTGGCCCCTGATCGCCTGACCCGGCAGTATTTGCAAGGGTGTGAGTGGGTTATTTATTGGGAGGGTCCAAATGGTATAACTGTTAGCGCCCTTGGAGTCTGGCTGGGTCACCAGGTCAACACACATTCCTCCGCAGTAACACACAGCCACACATGCACATATAGACACATGTATAAATCCAACAACCCAGCAGATAAGAATGCTTATTTACTGTACAATGAGATTTTACAGTGAAGCTTGGAGAAATTGTTCCAGAAAACAAAAACAGATAGACTGACAGGTGGTATGGTGTGATTTTACTGTTTCTTATACACTGTAAAAAAAATAAATGTTTTTAACTGCTTTTTTTAAATCAATGTACAGATAGTTGCTGGTATTTGAAAGAAAAATTATGTACATTAAGGATTAAAAATATTAATTTCTTTCAAAATGTTATTTTACAGGTTTTACCCAATAGAGATAGTGTCTAGTAAAAGCACAGAAAAAAGTATTAGCTTACATAGTAACTGTAAAAACAAAGGCTAAAACTGTAAATGTCCAAATCAAAAATCTATATTTTTATTTCCACTTACTTTTACAATGTTTGACTGTAAAACCGCACTATTTTTACAGTATTTAAATCAGCAAATTATTCTTATATTGCAGATAGTTGGTAAAGAAAAAGAAAAAAAGGAATATTTAGAATTATAAAATGGTTATTTTTTTATTTTACAGATTATTTTTTCCAATTTTTAAAAATACAGGTAATACCACAGAAAATTACGGAAAAAATAACTTTTTTTGCCAAATAATAATTTTTTCACATTGTTTGACCAAAAAATTACATAGTTTTACTATATTTAACTATGCTGAAATGTTATTTGAAAAGATAATATCACATAAAAATGGAGGAAAAAATAAAACATTTAGTTTTTTCCAAATAATATATTTTTCACACTGTATGACCTTGACTTTATGTAGTTTTACTGTATTTAACTATGCTAAAATATTATTCTTGTACAAGTATTTGCTGTTGTTTTTCCCTATTTTTAACATTTTTGGAACATTATAGTATTTCAACATTTTCAGCATATTTTCAACATATTTTTCTGGCACACTCATTGCAAGATTTCCTCAGTTTAAACTGTAAATATCCAACTTACAAATCAGTATTTTTATTTTCACTGACTTTTACAATGTTTGGCTGTAAAGCCACGCTATTTTTACAGTATTTAAACCAGCACAATTTTCTTATATTACAGATAGTTGATGTTGCTTGAAAGAAAAAACATGTGTATTTAGAATTATAAAATGGACTTTTTAAAATTATCATTAGTTTACAGATTTTTCCTGTTTTAAAAATACAGATAATATCACATAAAATTGAAGGAAAAAATAAAACATTTCTTTTTTTTTTCAAAGGATTAATTTTTTTCACATTGTGTGACCAAAAAATTACACAGTTTAACTAAAATATTATTCTTCTGCATGTATTTGCTGTTGTTTTTTCCCCCATTTTTCCTGTTTTACAGCATTTTCAATATATTTTTCGGGCACAATTGCTGCCAGATTTTCTCTTTTTTTGTTTGTTTTTCAGTTCCACTCTGCTTGCTGTAAATTATGACCAGGAACTAAAATTGTTTGTGAATGCTCTCAGGTTATAAGAACCACTAAAAGACTCCTCTCATCTTTGATATACACACACACACACACTTTCCTCGTTAGAGCTCATTCTGGTACACTTTGGATAGAGTTAGAAACACTTTGTTTAAGCTGATTACAAGACAGAGTCGCTACATGTGTGTGCAGCTCGGTTTGATTTGTGTGAGAGACAGTGAGCCTAGTTTTGTGCGAACGTGTGTGTCAGAGGTCAGAGGTGAGGGTCTGGAGAGGTTGTGTTTCTGCTGAGGGTCCCATTGGGGCCATAGAGGAGTGTATGAGTGAAAGATCTACTGCTGCTGCCGCTTCGTATGAACACACACACAGACACACACACACACACACACACACACACACACACACACACACACACACACACACACACACACACACACACACACACACACACACACAGCTAGCTAGCATACACACCGATTTTGAATGACTTTTCCTCCTGTGGCCCGTTTGATCCTCTGCTTTCATTGTTGCCTGTCCATCGGAACGGAAGAGAGGAGCAGAGAGAGATGAAAAGGGGGGAGAGCAGGAGAGAGGAAGACAGTTTCTCCCCTCTTTTTTAACCGTCTCCCTCCACCTTTCTCCCTCTTTCTTTCGTGGACACGCTGGTTTGTCCTAAGCGGGATTTGTCTTGCTTGGTTGAACAAGGCAAACTGCAGGGCTTTTGTAGAGGTGACAGGGGCGTGCCGCTGGGTGTGTGTGTCCGTGTGTGTGTGTGTCCATGTGTGTGTGTTAACGCTCAGCTTCATTTGATTTGTGTGAACGGCGGACAACGTGGTCGTCTGTGTACAAGCGTCTGGAGACAGAGACGCAGGGTGAAGGATGGACCTCCGTCACACTCCCCCGACTCTCAAAGACACTGCACAACACACACACACACACACACACACACACACACACACACACACACACACACACACACACACACACACACACACACACACACACACACACACACACACACACAAATCAAATGAGGCAGCGCTCGTTTCACAGACACCAAAACAGCTCGATGTGCATTCCCAGTCTGAAGACAATAACAGGCCGCCTCTGCTCTGAACATACAAGATCATTTTCAGCCAATCTGTCAAGCCGTCACTCACTTGTTGCAACACCGACTCGCCTGAACAGTGTCGGTTTCAGAAATAAAATAACAACCCCAAAAAAACAGCATGTGCACTGGAATGTGGCGCTTAAAATGCACTTTAAATCAGGGAAATATCATCACTTTCTGCACTGATTAAGACCCTGTATGTTTCCAAAGACACCACATGTGAGCGATACCACTTGAATGTGCACAACTAACCCTAACCATTGCCTAGAAAATCACAATTTAGGTTTAAATATTTCATCCAACATAAGTGTACAAAGAGAAGTCTCAAATAACAGTGTGCACAAGTAGATAGAGTGAATGTATAGATATGTTTTACACATTTTTACTTATGGTCAAGAGTCTAAAAACCATCAGGGTTGCATGATATTGGAAAAATTTGATGCAGATTTATTTTTTTCCCCGACAACAATTTTCAGTCTTAAATGTTTTTTGTGGGGGAGCGCATCTGAATCAAAAGCAAAAAAAATCATTTTAAAAATGCAGTTCTGGAACATTTCTCCTGTGGTGTCACACTACTGTTTTGCTATGGATGGCATTAAGATCTGGCATTGCACTCGCTTTCTTGTGCAGATTTAAATGGTCAAATTAGTTGTGTTCCCTTGTGTGTTGATAATTACAAGACCCTGCTGACAAAGTGCCTATTTTTGGTCAGCATTATCCTTTCTGTAGCTGTTTTGAAACTAAAATATTGCTTTTCAGTGTTTCTCTCCAGTTTTTCATTAATTTTGCTGTGCACATTTAGACGCAACAAGGTCTATGTATTGCAATTAAATCAAAAAATATATTGGAGTAAATTTTGTGTATCAGACAGACTTCTCTTATAGACATGTCATGGTAAATGAGAACCGTGTGAGTTTTTTTTGTATTGAGCAGCACAAAAGTGTTTAAGTGAGTTTTCACAAAAGTCAGGACAGTTGTGCACATTACAGTGCAGTGGCTGAAATCATGAGGTCGTTCCAGAATTGGAGGACATTTGGGCTTCAAAATATTTGAAAAATAAACCCTCTCTTTTACAATTTTCTGCCTCATATTTGTCAATAATAGGTAATAAACTATCAAAAGCTTGATTGGCTCAGTTTACACATCAATGGTACCATTTTTATTCCATGTTTTATGTGTTGTTTGCTAACCCTACTATAACCACAGTAACAGGGTTGCTAATCCATGCTAATGCTAGCTTTTTCTCAGCAGTAGAAGCTGGATATTTAGCTAGCTGTTACTGTTGACCAAGAGGACAAACTGACTGACAGAGAAAAGTTTAAAAAAAAATGTTATGAAAATATGAAAAATAGAAGAGAGAGCATAGCTTTGCTCTATACATTCTTTTGGAAAACTGTTTGATGATGTTAATTCCAGCGTTTCATGTGATTCACTGTTTTCTTCTTCTACCAGCTATAAAGGTTATGCTAACAGGGTTGTTATGGGGCACAAGTTCCATACATAATAATTATTATTTAAAATATCGTGTTGATTAAAAAATGTCCCCACAATGACAAGAGACATCAATAAAAAAAATAATACCAAAAAAGGTTTAATTTTCATTTATTTTATTTGAGATTCAATTAGGTCATCAAGGTTATGGGACAAGAGAAAAATGACATTTTAGAAGGAACTCCAGACTTCTTTGGAATTTTAAAAATATTTCCAAACATTCTTTTCTCGTATTTTTTTTAGATTTGATCTCAGGACAAGTAAATTTACACAACAACTGCATATTTTGTACATGGATTATTTGAAATTTGATGGGTAAAATGTCCTCTAGATCTGGAATGACCTACATATTGTGCAACATTAGAAGAAATATGATTTTAAACCTAATTTTGTTAGAGTAGATCTCAAATAACATTCAACCTGAACCTGCCAACAGTAGAGCAACATGCTGTGAGTGGGAGAAGATGCAAAAACAAATGCATTCGATCCATTTTCACAGAATCAAAGCAAATGTCAAAAACTAAATTTAGTAACTGCATCATTCATTTCCAAGAAGAACCAGAAAAAAGTGACTTTTCCGCCGTCTTTACTCCTCATTCGCGGTTTGTCCTGTCGCAAAGGGTGGGCTATGTTCTCCATTTCTATCTTTTTCTGTTCCCGACTCTCTAAGCGCGCACACACACACACACACACACACACACACACACACACACACACACACACACACACACACACACTCGGCTCCTCACCCTTTAACCCTGTCTGAGCAGAACCTATTGTCTCTGACACAGTGACCGTGTCTCTACCACGGATGACTGACCGTGTGTTCATCAGGTCCAGCAGGCTCGACCCTCCAAAGAGCTCAGTATGACGCAGGACACACACATGCAAGGTTTTGATTTGGCAGTGAGAGACTACTGGCAGCTCAAGAAGCGTTTCTATAGCACCGTTTATGCAAAGAACGAGGCTAGAAGTGCTGGTTGTAACACAGAAAGAGTGGTAGAATATTGAAAAGAGTGATTAGTGCAGAGTAACACTAATATCCTTGTTATGAGAGCTACCATTTATCATGTTGCATCGCCAATTTCCTGATGATAGTAAACTTCTCATAAAGCCCACAGTCGGGGATCTTAGCGAACACGAGGGCTCGTAAAACAGCAAGAAATCCTGAAATATGATGATTTTCTTCCATTAGTGTGTTACAATGTTAGAAAGAAGTCTTTTTATTTGTGCTATTTTGCATGTTTTAATGAGAAAATATCCAAAACAGAGTCACAAAAGAAGCTTTTCCTCTTCTACAAAATGTCATTGTCCCCATCATTCCGAGGGTCACGGGGGTCGAGTCTCAGGATTGGAGGGTGCCGAGTGCTATGCCTGCTGGGTAGTAAAGTAGAGGAGGGGCAGCCGGGGTGGGAGGTGGGGGATGTGGGGGTTAACAGAGGTGAGAAGGTAATTGAGATCAGGCAGCGAGGGGAGACAGAGTGATGGGTTTCATTTGTGTGAGGGCGAATTGGGGGGAAATGAGGAATGAGGAGGGATTGATTCAGCAGGTAAAGTGTTTCAGAGGCGACACGATGCACATGAATAGTGACAGGACATGATGTAACTCATGACTGTGTGTGTTTAGGAGGAGGAGGTTCATGGAATTTATTTATTACTCCGCCAAGGAATGCAGCAGAGTTATGTGACGATCAGTGTTGGTTTGTCTGTTTGTCACACAACATTACTCAAAAATGGACCAACGGATTTGGATGAAATTTTCAGGGAAGGTCAGAAATGACACAAGGACCAAGTGATTAGGCTTTGGCAATGATGTGGCTTGTAGTCTGGATCCACAGATCGTTCAAAATTTCTGTGTCATTGCCAGATAGCGGCATGCTGTCACTGTAACTATGACAACAAGTGAACAATATGTCAGCTGCCTGCTGAGGATCACTCCTACAAATCGACCACTGCTGACCAGGAATTTTCTAAAGATTTCGTCTGTCGGAAATGATACGACTCAGCAGCCTTGGTGGAGTAATGCGCTCTCTGAGTACTTTTCTTGGTAAATGATGTTCAGCTGGTGAAGCGCTCCCCCTAAAGCTCATTGATGCTTTTTTTCTTCTTCTTTCTCTTCTTGAAAGCATTTGGAAAATGACTTTGTAGACATGAACAGTAGAGTCCAGCTAATACTGAATTTTTGGGGCAGATGCAAATGCCAATTTCGCAATTTTTAAAAATGTTTTTACACTACCATTCAAAAGTTTGGGGTCACCCAGGTAATTTCATGTTTTCCATGAAAACTCACACTTTTCTTCATGTGCTAACATAACTGTACAAGGGTTTTCTAGTCATCAATTAGCCTTTCAACACCATTAGCTAACACAATGTAGCATTAGAACACAGGAGTGATGGTTGCTGGAAATGTTCCTCTGTACCCCTATGGAGATATTCCATTAAAAATCATCTGTTTCCAGCTAGAATAGTCATTTACCACATTAACAATGTCTAGACTGTATTTCTGATTCATTTAATACTTTTCTTGCCAGAATATGGACATTTCTAAGTGACCCCAAACTTTTGAACTAAAGTGTACATCAGTCAAGTTTGTTTATAGAAAATAGTGATATATATGTGAGTGTAATATTGAGAAGGAAAGACTGCAAACTACACTGTGAAAGCTACATTTTTACAGATTTTTCTCCTTTTGTTAAATAAGGCAATTAGTGAAATAACAGAAAACAACATTATCATGTTAACTGTAGAAACTTCCACATCAAAGATCTGTATTTTTATTAATAACAGTTTGTTGTTTTACACGTTTGATGATACAATTACAGTATTTATGCTGTATTTAAATCAGCAAAAAATAACATTATTTTACAGATATTTGTCATTTCTAAGAAGAAAATATCTATATTTGCAATTGAAAAACAGTAGAATACTTTTAAGTTTTTTACAGATTCTCATTTTTGTTAAATTACATATATACAGAAAAAAAGATTTACTTGTTGACAGAAAATCTATGTTTACATACATTTTTTTAAACAAATACTAACATGTTCTTTTACAATGTGTGACTGTAAAATTACAGTTTCACTGTATTTAAGTCTACTAATAATGTCATTATTATAGAGATATTTGCTGTTTTTGTTTGTCTATTTTTTGTTGCACTCTAGCTGCTAGATTTTTTACAGTATAGCTAGCAACTTAGTGTGAAGCCACCGCTTGACTCTGCATCACCATCTGCTTATAAGAAAGAACAATACAATGTTGCCATACTTCAAAGAGGAAATTATGTTTACATGATGTTTGGAGTTATTTATGTGATGTTCATATTTAGAATTACTTGATTTAAAGCTCAAGTTATGTCATTTTCCTTTATAGTATGGCCTCTTTGACATCATAGATGTTGAATTACTCACGCAAATAAGCTATAATTCAGTTCAAATGTTTAGTTTTCTATATAGGAGTTATTTGGGGAAAGTCCATTTACAGTAGAGTCACATCTCCACTAGTTAACAGCAGCTCTTCTATTCTGAGTCAGCTATTTGTTTTACTTTGGTGGAGTCGTATTTACAGCTGTGTCAGAACACCATATATGGATTTCTGCTTTTCTATTTCACTTTAGTTTATCTATTTCACCACACAATATGACAGATGACCCATGTATTGCTGTATAAAGGTAATTTAGGCGGAGATTCACACTGGAAATATAGCAGCACACAGCTGGCACATCTGGATTTAGTGTCTCTTTTGCATTTTATTCATTTTAATATGGCAGCAATGACCTTAAAAAGGGGTTTAGTGAGAAATAACCTTTAACTATATATAAATCAAGTGGTAAAGCATGTAGGATGAAGACAAGTGCTTCAGTACATCTCTGTGCTAAATAATAAGAAGGGGCAGTTGCGAGTATTCACCGGTAGATGGCAGCAGTGGAGCAGCAAATACAAATCGACAACACAACTTACAAGTTAGAGGGATTTAAAATGCTGGTTTGTGACAGAATGATTGTTTTTCTTTAATGTTCTTATTATGATGTTGTTTAATTTGAATAGGATCATGCTATTTTCAAGACAGGCTACAAAAATGTAACATTTTACAGCCTGGTTCTTACACAAATGTTTATTTCTAAGCCTAAAAGCACTACTGACTTGGAGGAAAAATAAGTTTTAACAAGTATTATACAGATTTTCCTGTTGTATTAGTTACAGATAATTTCTAATAAAATTACAGGAAAAAAACACAGTAATTTACATGTTGACTTTATAAGCTTGAGGGTTTTAAACTGCTGGCTTGCAGCAGAATGGTTGTTTTTCTTTAATGTTTTTATTATTTTGTTTTAATGGGATCATTTGATTTTTTTAAAAAAAATGCTACAAAAATCTAGCATTCTGACACTTTATGACATTTATTTTATTTATCTTATTTCTTAGCTCTATTTATTATAGTGACTTTTAAAATTTATGCTTTTATCCTGGTTTTCATCCCAGAAATTGCTTTTATTTCCCTAAGTTTTTTTATTGTGTTTTGTTTTTATTTATCTTGATCTTATTTATTTTATCTTATCTTTTTACTTATCCTTGCTGCTATATTGGTGAATGGCGGAAACACTGAGCACCTTTTTGTCTTGTCACTCGATCAAGTACCTGCCTGTCAGGTTCATTGTGTGTTTTGTAACAGAATGCCAAATTTAATCATTTTTTCTGCAAAACAAATCTACCCATGGGTATAAATAAGATAACCTTGAACACAAATGCTTCGTTCTGTGCCTAAAAGCACAACTGACTTGGAAGTGAACTGCTGCTATTTTAATTGAGAGTTTGACATGACTGTTGCTATTATATCTCCAAATAAGAAAAAATATCTGTGAATATAGTCTTAAATAATATAACTCAACATAAAGAGAAGAGTGACAAGTATCAGGGAGGAGTTGTTCAGTTTATTTAGTTTATTTCAGTGTATATAGTTGAAATTTATTGAGGAAAAAGTGTGTTTTTATGTTGAAATGAGACGTGGACCAACCCAGTGAGTGAACGCATGTATGTCTGTGTGTTTCTGTCACGCCACCAGGCCGTCTACAACCTTGCTAATGTGGCCTGTAAGTGTCACGGAGTCTCAGGTTCCTGCAGTCTGAAGACCTGCTGGCTCCAGCTGGCCGACTTCAGACGTGTTGGAGAATCCCTGAAAGAGAAATACGACAGCGCAGCAGCCATGAGGATTGGACGCAAGGTACGGAATCCATATCTCGTGCATCTAGCAGCAGAAAAATAACTCTACATGTTACACTAACAGGCTGCACAGTGGCAGCGAGAAGATCCCTGGTTCGTGCCCCTGCTTTCCGGGGATCTTTCTGCATGGAGTTTGCATGTTCTCCCTGTGCATGCTTGGGTTTTTGTCGGATACTCTGGCTTCCTCCCACAGTCCAAAAACATGCTGAGGTTAATTGGTGGTTCTAAATTGTCCATAGGTGGTGAATGTCAGTGTGATTGTTTGTCTCTAATGGAGCCCTGTGATAGATTGCTGACCTTTGTCACCTGTCTAAGTCAGCTGGGATAGACTCCAGCCTCACACGACCCTAATGAGGATTAAGCGGTGTATAGATAATGGATGAATGTATGGATGTTCACCAATAACTGTCTGTTTACCCCACCAGGGAAAGCTGGAGCTGGTAGACAAGCGCTTCAACACTCCAACCCCCGAGGACATGGTCTACATCGACCCCAGCCCGGACTACTGCCTCCGCAACGAGACCACCGGCTCGCTGGGCACTCAGGGCCGCCTCTGCAACAAAACCTCGGAGGGGATGGACGGCTGCGAGCTGATGTGCTGCGGCCGAGGATACGACCAGTTCAAGACCTACAAGCACGAGCGCTGCCACTGCAAGTTCCACTGGTGCTGCTACGTCAAGTGCAAACGCTGCACGACACTCGTGGACCAGTTCGTGTGCAAATAGCATCGCTGGTGGACGCCGGGATGACGGAAGAGGGATGAAAGCAGCGGAGAGGGGAGGAGGTGACGACGGAGGTTGAAGGAGGTGACAGAAAGGTGGCTTTTTTTTCCAGGGTTTTGTTCAGGATATGACACACATTTCATTTTCTGTCCATTTTCCTCGTCGCCTTGTCTTTCACATCAAGAAAAAAAGCTTTCAAAAACAAATCTGCTGCCACTTTTTGAGCAGAGAAGGCAACTCTGATTTCTGTTTTCCCGCCCTCAATCATCACTGCTTTCACGTATGATATCCTGATCCCAATCATGAAGGAAGAAAGAACCAAAGAAGGACACATAGGGATGAACGGACCCGCAGGAGGAACAACTGGATCCTTTAAAGGGAGGACGCATGAGACTAGTGGGAGATGAAGAAATGAGCGACGAAATAAATATATAATAAAATAATAAATAAGCATACAAGCAACTTTGATTGTTATTTAAAGAGACTTGAGCAAGACAGCAGTTTTGGGCCCATTAAGAACTATGTATTTTGGAATCTCCCAGTCCTTTTGGAGTGTGGAGCCTCAGTGGTGCCATCACATGCGTTTTAATGAACTTTTGACCTTTGGAGAGAGATTCTGGCTAAAGTTGTGCTAAAATTGCCACGTGTACTGTTAATACCATACAAGAAATGCAGAATAGTGAGACAATAGAGGAGGTGTCATCTATTAGGGGTATAAATTCAAAGAAAAATTAATTGGAAAGACAAAATAAGATGTTTTTTTTGACACAACTGTAGATTTCTGTTTAAAAATCCACACATCACCTTGAGGCCATAAAGGACAACAGCGACCCCTCCATTTATCTCCATGTCACCGCTGCTCTTACTGGTATTACCGGAGCAGATTCCCAGCGACCTGACAAGTGTGTCTGCGCAGGTTAATGAGGCTTTTTGCCGGTTGTGGCCATCTTGACACCGCGGCTGTTTAAACAAGCAGCTCACACCGGCGGCTTCGGCTCTGTAACCTTCATGTGACAGTGAAGTGAACAAAACATCCATTAGCGAGATTAATGTGCTGTATCTGCCTTAATGAAGCTGCACTGAGAGACACCAGTGGACATCTTCATCTCATCATGTTACGCAATGTGTTAACAGACCTGCAACGTCGATTTTTGCCGCCGTTTTGTAATTCTTTTGTTTCATAATTTTGTTTTGGTTGACTAATCCGAATGATAGCTGATGACAAACAAGACAACCGAAGAGGACTGAACATGTTGTGGAACAAAAATCTGAAAGGACTGCAATTTATTACGTGCTACTTTAAGAAAAAACAACAACAGTGGATCGAAAAAGAAATTTTATTTTATTATTGTTTTTCATTCTCTGTTTTCTATGTTTTATACATGAGTATTATTGTGTATTCTTTTGATAAACTAGTCTTTGAAAATCTGTTTTTGAGCTCTTTTTTTAGATAAAGTCTGATCCGGGCCAAGATTTTTCACTCTGTCCTACCATGACAACTACAGACTCGTCTTTGTCATTGAATCTGTTTTGGAAAAGGAAAGGAATTAAGTAATACAGTAGAAGAGATAGAAATACACTGCTGCCATTGATAACAGAGGGACAAGTATGTAAAAAACAACTGAGATCTTGGAAATTGCAAAGAGGAAAAAAGACTGAACTTCACTTATTCTGGAGGAACGGTTGCCAATTACCTCTTCTGAATGTTTCATATTTTCTTCATACATGATCAATTGTATGATTTTTTAAAAAAAGTTTAAATTCTTTGAAATTGCTTAAAAATGGGACAAACATGGGCCTTTTCCCTTGTTCTTAACATTTTTTCTTGCAGGATTGAAGATCTCAGCTGAAAAATACATTGAATCTGGAATTAATCTTCACATTTACACTCAGATTAATCTCAAACGGCACCAAATAAACAACTATGTGTGCATCCATCTCGATCATATCAGTATTACAGTAGCCTAAAGACATGAGCGGATAACTAGAATTTTTTCATGTCACCTTGTGTTTATATGAATGTATTGTTTTCTTACATAAAAAGTAAAATATTATGTATGTTCGTAAACTTGTGCACCGTCTTCTTGGCCTTCGGGGTGTTACTTGTTCGTAGTGGATTTGGTGATTAATTGTGTTTGGTCCTTCCTGCTTTTGCTCGTTATTTTCTCTGATTTCTGTTTTATTTTCTCGCTCCTCCTCCAGACTTTTGAACCCATCAGATGGCTAAACAGCTTTACCCACAGACTCCTGTTTTGCTCCATGCTCGGGCTGAACAGTATATTGTTTATATTGGAGGACTGCAATGTAAAGTCAAACAAATTAACCGAAACTCATCATGCAGCGACTAATTCGTTGTACGATACAAACAAAAAACTTATTTACCACACCTAATCTACTCTGATTCAGTTTTCTCAACTTTGTTGGCACGACTTTTTTGACATGTGCACAGCAAAATGAGCAAGGGACAGGGGGAAAAAAACACTGAAAAATGAAGATTTTGTTGCAAAAAGAATTGTAGTATCAGTTGTATGGAAGTATATCAGCTGCAGAAAGGATCATGTTGATCAAAAACAGTTACTCTATCTGTAGTGTTGGCACGACTAACTCATTTGACTATTTAAAACTGCACCACAAAACTCTGTCTGATGCAAATCTGAATGCCATCCAAAGCAAATAACTTTTTTATGGATGCCTTTGGCAGAGTTGTGTCATGTGAGAAATCTTCCAATTGGCTTTTTTCCACATTTTTTGAAATAATTTTTGTTTTTGATGCAGATGTGCTGCCCTACAAAATCACCCAATCCTTCTAGGTTGATTAAATCTTTCCATTTTCAAGTAATTTGGTGAAAATTCCTGCATTTTTTTTCATATTGCAGTATAAGCCACAGAAAAAAAAAACTCAGTGACAGTTTTTTCCCAATATTCTGTAGCCCTGCCTGTATTCTTAAATCATTAAAGCTGGATCGTCCCTATCTTCTTTACAGTAGCAGCAGGTTGACTTCATCTTGTCCTTCTGTCTATAAAATGCTCCAGCAGCTTTGCTCAACAGCCTCTTACGGCTTTTAGTGCTGAATGTCAAGCACACAGTCATGGCTGCAGGTCCGTACAGTGACCTAACTAACAATCCCATTACTTTTAGCGGCTCACGAGTAATTGGATTAGACCACTGACCAGAACAGCATGACCAGCCTACAACACTGTCTCTGTGTAATCACCTGACAGGAGACTGTGTGAGAGATGTTCTCTTTTCATTATAGACCAACTGCTGCTGCTGCTGCTGCTGATTACTGCTCTGAAATCTGGTATCAGTGTGTTCATTTTGCACTTTTAGCTGTGAATGCGTTGAATGTCACTCCATACTGTATTTAATGAAGATTAGCCCAGTGAAAGTGTAACTTGATGGCCTGCTAACCCATTTCACCTGACAGCCATCTGCTGCAGAAATCTCTAACACAAACAAATTAGTGAGGTTTCTGTCTTCTCTGAGGCCTTTTCTTCTCATTCGCAGCTATGTTTTTTATCTTGTGCTTTTTTAATGCACTGTTCATGAAGAGGAAAGAGTAGAGATGCTGCACTGAGGATGTTCACGTCAGTCTATCTGCAGTTTTTGTGCCTTAAGTTAGTCTTGTATATTTTGCACCTTCTCTGGGACAAAAACATGGAGAGAAGCTTTTTGCTTTTCTTCCTGTTTAAAGCCAATGTATTGCAGAATCCACCTAGTAGGAAGACTCTCACATTTATATTCACATTTACTTCCAGTCTTCACCCTTAAATTTATCTCTGGACCAAGAAGAAACATCTGTCTGCTGCTGTCTTTAAAGGCCAAAAGTGTCATCTGCTGACAAACACCATCACGGTGTTTAAGTAAGGCCTTAATGACACTGAAGTCCTGCAGGACCTTTTAGTGTTCAACCACCAGCTGGCTAATGATGTAGCCTAACCAGTTTAGTGGCATCCTTTGCTCTCCTCGCAGTTACATTAGAGGAAGAATGGCTCGTGCAATTTATCTTAACATCTTCTCTCATTCGGTGTCTTTTCTCTGAGCTGTTCTGACATTGAAGAATGAGATCATTTCCTCTACAACCTGTTCTCTCTACATGTTGGAGCAGGAGAGGAGGAGTTGGACGCTCTGGTTTCTCCTCCTCCAGTGTCCAGCGGGGGGAAAGCTGTCAAGGATGGAAAGCAGAATAGACAGAAATAGCATTTAATGGGCAAAAATCAAAAGATCTTTGGTTGTACGGTACGATTTGTTCCCTAAAAGAAGCCATTCATAGTTTAAATGCCAGTAACAAAGTTATTTTTGATATAAGGGTATTTCACAATGCTGTCTTGCTGAGAAATGGCTGCTTTTGATGGTTTTACTGAAGCTGTACGTAATGCCTGAAGCAAACTGTACAGTGGGCTCTTGCATGTGTTGCTTAGCCAGCAGCTGTTGTAGCTGAGACATCTGCAGGCAAATTCTCTGATCTGGATTAGCTGAATTGAAGAAGACACAACCTCTTTTTTTGTCTGCACACACTCAAAAGTCTGTGTATTTGAGTCGGCTGCTCCGTTTCTGCCGCCCCCCCCCCCCCCCCCCCCCCCCCCCCAGTTTTCTGACACACAAGAAGCTCAAAGAACATGTCAAACACAAATGCTCATCCACTTATCCATAAGCTCATTCATCCATATGCTTTCTACAAGCTTTGGTCGGCGCAGAATGGATCCCAGAGTCTCAGTAAACCAGAATATCTAATCTTCTTGGGAGAGTCCTGGAGACGTGGTAAATGTACTGTGAGTTGGAAGTTCAATTCCCACATCAATGCTGTTTTTTTTTCTTCCTAATTGATGTCTTCTGTTTATTGCCACCCCACCAACCTGCAGCCGGCAGCTAACTGAGTGCACATGCAGCATGTTATGTATGGTGGCACTTTCTGTTATTGCCAGTGTGAAAGGGAAACACCTGAAACCTCTTGCACAAGTAATATATAAATATTCAACTCAAAAAGCAAAAAAAACCCTACATTTTTGGGCTCCATATCAAAGGCTTATTGATGGCTTCACTTATTTTTTTTGTAAAGATTATGCAGTCTGTGGTTGGTAATCAGACAAAATGTACATCAAAGGTGACCTACTGTGGTGTTTAGAAGAAAAATAACGCATGCAAACTGCAAAAAAAACATTAAGAATTTATACGTGTGAAAAAAATTATTAATGAAGCATCAAAACACTTTACCACACAAAAAATAGAAGGGAAACACCTGAAATACAAATTTTATAGAGTAATATACAAATATTCAACTCAAAAACCAAAAAAATAGACATTTTAGGGCATATCCAAAGCTTATTGATGGCTTCAGTTACTTTTTTTAAACCAAGATTATGCAGTCTGTGGCTAGTAATCAAAAAAAATGTAAATCAAAGTTGAGCTACTGTGGTGCTTTTTGAAAGAAAAATAGCACATGCAAACTGCAAAATGAAAATATTAAGAATTTATACCTGCAAATAAATTTGATTAATGAAGCACCCAACCACTTTAAGGGAATTAACTGTCAAACGTGCATTAAAATTAAAACAGTTAAATCAGAATGTGAGCAACGAGCTGCTCCAGGCTTCATGAAAATGTTTCCTCACAACTACACACAGCAGGTAAAGACACCACGTGACGTGGACATAAACAATAATGCACTTTTCCATCAGTGTGTCTGCATGATGGATTTAATGGGAATGGATTGCATTATTAACCTACCATCTTACACATAATTAACAACACAATTAACAATTCATGACGTTCCTCTCAGTGTGACAACTGCTTAACCGAAGGCGAAATCGCTCGGTAATTAAAACTTCCCACCAACCTGTGAGTGAGAGAATGAGGTGTGGTGAGATCCAGAGGTGTGGTGGCTTTCAGATGGTTCACATAATGTTTTATCACACCCTGCATGCACATGTTGGGTGTGATAAATCCTGCGTGTGAAGCATTCGATCATATGTGCTACATCTGAAGGCTCCTTTTGCAACTGAGGTTAGCTTCAGCTCTGTAGTTTCCACAGTATTTATATCAGTGGCACTTAAAATATTAAAAAAACTTTACTTCTTCATTTATTTCATGCACATGAAGCCATCTCACAATTCACATTTTTATCTTTCACGGTCGTACAACTTGAAATCTAATGTTTTTCTCACCTATTTTCGAGCTTTAAATTGACAATGTTACCCAAACGTAACATCCACTGAAGGAATTCTTGCTTTTGGTTTCCATCGTTTCAGAAGAAACACACAAAACACAGACACAAATGTGATTTCAGGTGTGGTAAACCTGTTGCGACTTGTTGACCCTGTGTGGATACCAGCATCCCAGCGACACAAGCACAATCCCCGCGATTGTGCACACACACACCCCTTACACATAACTTTGCCAGCTGATGGAAATAAACTTGTAGTTTTATGTACATTAATAATAAATTAGAGAAGAACTTTGTGTTTTTAAATGTTTTATGTTAAACTGTGCAGTTTATAACAGCATGAACTATTAAAATGAATTTTAAATAAGTACAAATGAGAATTAACCTCTCTTTCTGTCATTTGTGTGCTATAACACCAGATATAGTGTATTTGTGTTTCCTGTTGTTACCACAACCAGGTGAAGGTCTTCCAGCATTTAATACCTTCCTATTATCACACACTTTTAGTACACACACGGTTTGTAGAAACACTGACCAAATCTGATTGATTCTTGACCATTTCTTTAACTAACTGCAGCCAAAGTGTAATAATCCCCAAAGCTATAAAGCAGCTGAGTCTGCTGTGTTTCTCCATTTGGTTCAGCAATAACAGATTATCTGAACAGCCACAAGAAACATATTACACACACACACACTCCTACATACACACAAATAGAGCAACAGAGAACAACATTTAAATGCTGGATTAGCAACGTGGTGCAATCAGAAATCAAGGTTATGCAAACACAAAGCAGCACCGTACTGATTGTATGTTGCAACCACTGCAACTTCTGTGGAGGTCTGCAGAGCTGAAGGTCTGCCTTTAATAAGCAGCTATTCCCCATATTTGAAAGCGTAATAGATCATTTGTTCGAAAAAGGAGCAATTGAGGGTTTGCATCACATGAACACTGGAATGAGCCACTCCTTAATCTCAACACGCACATATCTAAATGGAAAACAACTTCATAAATAGTATTTTAAAAGTGGAGGTTTTAATTCTGTAGCATCTGCTTTGGCAAAGTGGTCAAACAGATATTTTTAAAGGAATCATATAATCCAGTCTTTAAAAGCACCTTGCTTGGTGCTTATGGAGAAACATTGTGTTGATCTTCACTATCAGTACCAGACAAGGTTGAAATCACATAATGTGCCGGTGTACATGGAGTCCTTGGTACAGATCTCTGAACGCACGTCAGCTACACTGTGAAAGAAATCAATAATTTAAACCATGCTACTCAAACTAAGCTCACTAGCTTAAAAATGACTTTCTCAGTCAACAATCCTGTGAAATGAATGTAAAAATTCTTCTCAAATCATTATATTTCTATAAGAATTTGGGATGCTATTGGGAAACCAAAAATATTGCAAATCTTTCTGTTTTGTATCCAGTTTTCTTCTAAAATATACTCATAAAATATATACAACTAGATTTGTCTACTCTTGTTTTAATGAACTAAAGAGACTACAGCTGAACTGATACACACTAATTCAAAGAAAATAAGACTTCAACAAGACAAGCACATTGCCTCAGGAGCACACAGCAATAATGAGGTTAAAGGCTGTGATTATCTGCATCAGCACAGCGACGGAGGAAAGACTTTGCCACCTTTAGACCCCTTCCAACTTGTATCTGTGAGACCTCTGCTTTCTTGGAAACAAAGCAAGCAGAGTATCTATTGAACAAGTTGTTGAACGTGTTTAGTGGTGATACTGTGGACCAGATTAACCAGACCAATAAAATTCTGTCGAAGTGTACTGAGTTTAGCAACACACCCAGCAGCTTGAGCCTTGCATCACAATAAATCCATTTGCACAATCATGCAATCAGTGCAGTACATCGGGTGTGTGTTTCAGTGTGTGTTCTGGAATGATACACTCATGGATAAGGTGCATCTCAAACCAGAGAAGTTGTGGTGATGGTGTAATTGCTTGCATGAAGTCATTTTTATCTCTCCCTTTTTTCAAAGATGGAGGTGGAACCGGACTGTCACACCACCGAGAAACAGGTTCTGTGCAGAATAGCTACTCCATATGACACATTTATATATGTATATCCTTATTAAAACATGACATCTGTCAAAATCTTACATCAACATACATCAAAACGACTTCTTTTTTGTTTAAAAAAAAAAAAAAAAGCTATTTAAAGGTTAACACGGCCACTATCATCCAAAAAAAAAACCTTGGAATGAACAATGGCTACGTCTAGGGCTCATAAGGGGAACTATAGTTGAGAGGACTTCTGATTTCCGGGGCATCTTACCCTGGTTGACCCCGTTTGTAACGTTTCTAGTTTGAGATGTCCTGTCTATTTAAACATTGTTGAGAGTTGCCCAATTTCCACATGGCAGCTACTTGCCAAACAAGTTTTTCAATGAAAAAACGCTTAAAACACCACCGAGTATAAATCTGGCAAAATACCAAACTATCACCTATATTTGTTTCCCATTAACAACGATCTCTATAGTTTTCTATAATTTAAGCTGATAGATTTTGCCTGTGAATAAAAACTACAAAAATGTTGCTCAGTTTATTGGAACGTGTCTTTCGTCGAGCGATCTGATTGGACATCCGACGCTCATGCGAGTCGCGTCAAACGCTAAGCTCCTCCCCCCGACGTTGAGTCAAGTCTGGTCCAGCGACACTCAGTAACCGTTCAGAGTGGAGAGCAGCGGAGCGGCGGCTACAACTCTGTCAACTCCTGTACATTTACCCAGAGCACGGATTCCTCCTCAGGCAGCCGCACCAGGTGAATAATACAACTCATATATATGACTGTAGACTGTTATCGCCGTTGTTTTGTCTTGTTTCAAGCTGTTACATTTCACTTTCTCAACGTAACGTTAGCTCCGCTCTGAATGTAACCTGCCAGCTAGCAGCTTTGCTATCCAGCTAATTCTGGCTGTCAAAACAACAGAGAGAAGCATAATCTGCTAGCCAGCGAGAAGAGCACGGCTTTGTTTTGTCTTTACGAACCATTGTTACTCATGTGGAGGCAGTATCTGGCATATTTAAAGGCAGATAGGTCGATGTGTGACGCTGTCAAAATAAGCACGGGCTCTGTTAAAGAGTTATGTGGCTTCTTTCGGATGTGGCAGCTCTTGTTAGCGGACTAGCCTGCTCGCTAGCTCGGTGTAAACAAACCATCACCGTAGCCTGCCGATGGGGCTGCAGTCTGCTTCTTATCTTGTATCACAGCTTGTGTCAAATGCAAGGTGGAATATATTTTTCTCCCCAACGTAAGGATGAACAAATAAAAATGCCCCTTCGCGTATGTCTTGTGTTGGAAGTGCACGCATTGTGGCTGTCAACAAGAAGGTAGTCTGGCTGGAGTTTGGGTTTTCTTTGTCTTGATTGCTCGCCAGTGTTGTTTTGACTCCTGGGTACTCTGAGTTTAGGGAACTGATTTGTGTGGCTCAGTTTGCTGCTGCGTATATGCTTTTTAGGCTATTTATAAAGGGTTAAGATATTCTGATTGTCCTATTTGCAAAAAAACACGCAATTAGCTGCGGTTAAGGCTAATCACTTGGTTCAGCTTTGTCCATTTAGTGTCTAAGTGTATGTTTAGCTTTTTGCTTCTCGCTTTGTTGTCTTTTAATGATGTTTGAATTTAGAAAAAAGCCCGGCTAATGTCAGCGACATGCAGTGTTTTTTAAACATATTTTTAAATGATTTGTGACATATATACCTCCCATCAAGTCAATGCCGCATTTTTGTTTCTGTAATAAACAAATGATCTTCTTTTGTAAATAAGTAAACATAAGTTGATTTCCCGTTGTTGAACCTCGTTTTATGTAAATCTGATGGTGCAGAAAACCATTCATTATTTGGTTAATGTGTTGAACAGTGGCTCAACTCTTTACCCAGCATTAACTACTCTTGAAATAATTATGATGGTTACTGCAAATGGGACTTATAAAAGTGGTTTGTTAGCTATCAGTCATCATCAGCAGACAATACTGAAAAACATGGCAGTTGCTGTAGTAATTTACCAGTCCTTCACTTGCCACAACTGAGTATTATTTTATATTTTAGCTGTAAAGAAACAATAGTACAGAAAGAGTAACTAAACTGTGGAGTGTTAAATTCTGATTTTATTGTTACATAATATTTGTTTTTTGCTGTATATTGTGTATGCCCAGCCCATGTCCATGTGCTTCTGACTGCCACAAAGCATGAGGTCATCTCATAAATATTTTATGGGCTGGGTAGCTGATAGCTTTTTTGTCTTGAACCCAAACTTTAACTGTACCAAAACACTTGCAGCCACCCTTTAACTTGAGACTAGCACATGGATATTTCATGAAACACTGCCTGCTTCTTCTTTTTAAATAGTTTCTAAAATATTTTTTTTGTGCTTTTTTATTGCCTTTTATGCATTTCTTCAGTTTTGCATTTTTAATCACTGTCTTCTTGTGCAGCTCCACCCTTTGGGACTTAACTGTGTCATTGCTTCTTAGTATAAGTTTTGCACCTTTAACAACACCAAAAGTGTTATCTGCAAACAGATTTATGCTCACTCATACCTGCTGTTATCCTCAAGTTTCAAGCACCTGTGCTTGTCAGTGTTACTTCGTGTCAGAGCCCATAAATGGCTGCAAAACAGGAGCGTGCATTATTTTTATATTTAGTGTGTACCATAGCAAAACAAGTTGTGTACAAAGCACAGCACCACACCAGAAGCTTACCGCATTCATTTCTCTAACATGTGTCTCATACGTTTTATTTTCATCCAACCAGGAAATTTGCTGTAATTTCCTGTTGGTTGATTTGTAGTTATACAATGAATACATCCAGTGCTTGAGTTCTGTGCACCAACTCTCGCTCTGGTAGACATGGCTATTGAGCAATACGTCATATTTTTACTGGAAGTACAACTCTCTCGAGATTTTAATGTATAATGAAGTCAGTCTTTGACAGTGTGCCAGGCAGAACAGCTAAACATAGCTTCTAAGAATAGTAGAGATCTGTCATTGCTAAGATGATTGATCATAAGACAGAGTAGCTACTCTCTCTTTCTGTTTTATTCCCCTTCTTTTTCTTGCTTTTTTCTTTGTCTCACAAATTTCAAAACAGGCGTGTGACTGTGTGTATGTGTTGTGTAAAAAAGCTAAAAAGAACAAAACAAGGCTTTGTTTGAAATGTTTTTTTATGTTGTTGTCTAAATAAGCATGTACAGACACTACAACACTTGCAATACACTCAGATGAATACACCTATTACGAGGTAATTATCCATAGACACAGTAAGCATCTTACACTGTGAACATGTAAGAGTGTAAAGAGCATTTAAAGACATATGTTTGTGTCTGTTTGCGTGTGAGAGTTTACTGGAGTGTGTCTAAGCAGAAACATTTGTACATGCTTAAGTTGGCTTACAACGATCAGCCACAACATTAAAACCACATGCTTATCATTGTGTAGATCCCCCTCATCCCTGAAAACAGTTCTGATCAGTTGAGGCCTGGATCCTCCAAGATCTTTGAAGGTGTGCTTTGGTATCAGGCATCAAAACATTAGCAGCATAAGTTGAAAGTGGAGCCTCCGTGGATTGGACTTGTTTTTTCAGCACATTCAAAAAATTGGACTGAGATCTAGACAATTTGGAGACTGTCAACATTTTGAACCATTTTCCACCTTCCTAAAACTATTCCTGAACAGTTTTTGTGGTGTGACAGGAAGCATTATTCTGCGACCAAGGAATACAGCTGCCGTGACAGAGTGTATGCGGTCTGCAAAAATGTTCAGGTAGGTGATACATGTCAAAGCAGCATCCAAATGAATGCCAGGACCCAAGATCTCTCAACAGAGCATAGCCCAGAGCTTTACACTGCCACCACCAACTTGCCTTCTTTCTATGGGGCTTTCGGTTACCATCACTTCCCCAAGTAACTGATGTAATCACGCCCAGATGCCCTCCTAGCATAAAACCAAATGGAATCATGAAACCAGGCCACCTTCCACTGCTCCATGGTCTAGTTCACGTTCCCATTGTAGGCGCTTTCAGAGGTAGATGGGGGATTAGCATGGGACTGATCTGCGCCTATAAAGCCCCATATGCTGCAAGCAGCAATTCTCTATGTGTTCTTAGACAGTAGTTTGTGCTACAGTGGCTCTTCTGTGGGATCGGACCACACAGGTCAGTCGTGTTACCCTGTTGGCAGTTCACAGATTTTTGTTCCTCGGACCATGTTTGGTGGCAACACCCTACAAGATCTGCTGTTTTTGGAGATGCTCCAATTCAGTCATCTAGCCATCACAATTTGGCCCTTGTCAAATTTGCTTAGATTGTTATGCATCCCCATTTTTGCTGCTTCCAACACATCAGCTTGCTGCTTAATATATCCGACCCCTCAATATTCTGTATTATTCACTTCGCCTGTCAATGTTATTAATGTTGTGCCTAAATAGTTTATGCCTCTGTGTATATTTTCTCCAGGATCTTTGACTGTACATTCTTAAATACTACTAGAAGTGTCACTAGACTGATAGCAAAACTAATTTCAGTTATAATCAGTAATGTATGGTTAATTTACATAATTTACATACTGCTTGCAGCTTCTTATGTGAATACTTGCTCTTTTCACTTTTTTCTATGATATAATTCAAAATATATTTGTGCATTGGACAAAACAGGCAGTCTGAATTTGCCAAGTTGGAGTTTGGAAAATTATAATTATGAGTTGTTACTTTGTATGGCATATTATAAACCAAGCCTTTAATGAAATAATTGGAAAAAATAAACAGGTTAATTCAAGGTATCTAGTTATATCATCTCACATTCCCACAATAGCCTTGTGTAAAGAATATATAAATTATAGCAAATGAGCTGCTTCATGTTGCGGCAATAATTTTTAATAACAAGCAGACATATCCAGAGGTAATCTATTTTTATTGGAAGCAGCAACTCAACTCCTCATACTTGTAGGGAGCTAAGAAGAAAAACTGCAACTACACAGTCTGCTCCACATTGACGGGCTAAAGATAGCATATATCTAGTAGCTTTAGGTTTCTCTTCATTTTAGGGGACTATTTTTATCTTGATTTGACCCACCATTGTATTACCTCCTAGTGTTTGGAAACCACTTCATTTAGCTCCACTGTGCACATTGACCTTGTTTTGGTCAGCTTTGTGCTCTGATGGTTTGTGGTGATTTGGTATCAATCAGAGACTAAGAGCTCTCACTCTAGTTGTCTCTGACTTGTAATTTGGACAGGATGTAGCCTCAGTATTATGCACTTGGAGCTCTAAAACATTTATGTAATTTCCCGGAAAGATTTGTTATGTTAAATGATTTTCTGCTCCTCTGCATTTTCCAATTTCATTGTGCTCAGAGTTGCTAGATCACTATCATATCGATTCTTTTAGGCTGCACCACCAATCAGCTGTAGAGAGCTGAACAAAAGGTGACGGGCGGTGTCAGCCATGTAGCTGTAGTGTACATGGATACTTCATGTGTGCCTTTACACACAGATCTATGGCAGTGGCTCCAAATGTTTTTGCCTTACAACCCCATTAAAACAATGCCTATTTGTTAGCCTACATCACTTATTATGACCAATATGAGTTATGAAAGAACATTTTGGCCCTCAGGCTCTACAATTTGATGGACCTTAGAGGCCTGGAGAGGTAAAGCTGTCCAGTATTTCACATCATGTGGCTGTTCCATAACCCCAGGTATGGACCCACTAATTTAAAATGCAGTGTCTGTGTGGATTGCTCTGGTTATAGGATTGCTATTTTTAACATCAGGTAACTTTTTTTTGTGAGTTGATATGCTCTGGCTCCTGCTAGCCTCAGTGAGCATCATTTTCTTTTTTGTGAAGAATAAATAGCCTGTTTAACTGTTGAACTATGTTGTGAAAATATCAGAAAGGTTGTTTGTTTGCTTGAGTTTATCCATCCATCCATCATCTATACACCGCTTAATCCTCATTAGGGTCGCGGGGGGGCTGGAGCCTATCCCAGCTGACTCAGGTGAAGGCAGGGGACACCCTAGACAGGTCGCCAGTCTGTCGCAGGGCTACATACAAAGACAAACAATCACTCTCACATTCACACCTACAGGCAATTTAGAATGATCAATTAACCTCAGCATATTTTTGGACTGTGGGAGGAAGCCGGAGTACCCGGAGAAAACCCACGCATGCACAGGGAGAACATGCAAACTCCATGCAGAAAGATCCCGGGAAAGCCGGGACGCGAACCAGGGATCTTCTCGCTGCAAGGCGAAAGTGCTAACCACTACGCCACTGTGCAGCCCGCTTGAGTTTATTTCATATCAAATTAAACATTTGCTGATGAAAAACTCTTCCATCTCCCCTGGAGAAGTACGGCTTACTATATCATAACACTAGCATAATACTGTTGCTGTGTATATTGTGTATTTCCAAGTACCACCTTGTCTATCAAGCATGTCTGTGTATAGTCATGTGGTAACTGTGCTGTGTGTGCATGGTGAAGCAGAGAACGTGTGTGTGTGTGTGTGTGTGTGTGTGTGTGTGTGTGTGTGTGTGTGTGTGTGTGTGTGCGTGTGTGCGTGTGTGCGTGTGTGCGTGTGTGTGCGCGTGTGCGCGTGTGCGCGTGCGCGTGTGCGCGTGTGCACTTTGTTCACGTCACACTGGTTGTCTTTGTTTAGCTCTCTATCATAAGACTGTTGGCAGCTGCATCAGAAACTCACTGTTGTATCAGGACTTAAGGGTCACCAGTGGACACACACTTTACTCACACACTTTGGATATCACGTTAAGTTTCGAAGTGATCTAACAGAATACTAGATTGTTATAATTCTCAACTGGTTTGTGCAGGACTTGAAAAAAGCAGTTAAGATTTTGTGTGATATAAATAAATAATAATAATAAAAAAACATTAAACACTGGCTGGTAAAGTGTGGGATGTCTTCTGCAATTTCCCCAAAAAGCTAACTCCACCCATGTAAAGCTACAAGTAGGTTAAAACAAACCCTTGCAATTATTTGCTCTGACTAGCTTTCATCTGTAGCTGTTAGGAGACAAGAGGATCAAAGGTGTGTTTTCAGTAATATCATAGTTAGGTGGGCATGTATATGTTGGTTACGTTTAAGTGCAGGTCTCAGTACAACCACATAGTTCCAGTGAACAGTAAAAGTAGTCATGTGGTCTGCAAAAGCAGGTTTAAATCACTGTAAAGCTGCCCCACGTACAAAGGGAGGCCTATTCACCGACCCCCTGCCAGCAGAACACACACAGCATAAAGCACAATGCCGCGAACTGCCCTGCCAAATGAAGAGTTTAACTTCAGAGTGACAAAACCAATATTTGTAAAAGCAAATGCTAAGTCTGCACCTGGTAAATATTTAAAGGGACACAGTAAAAGCACACTGGGTAGACCTTAGTTGACAAAACAGCAGGTAACAGTAGTTAATTGATGCACTTGAAAATGGAGAAAAATTATTTTAATTTTATCTTTCTGCAAGACGAATAGATTTGAAGTTATTTCAGTGCAGAGGCGGCCACTGGGACACCAACTGCAAAAAATAGAGCTAAGTTTTTGACGTCAATACTATATGCCTGACTAAGCAAGGTCAGGGGCTTAAGATGTTGACAATTTAATGAAATGAGTCTTCACCAGCTCTGAAAAATTCCTGCGCTGATTACTATACTCCCACACATACCTGACTCCAAACACTATTACCGACTCTCACTCACCCTGACTTTTCACAAATCTGTATTTTTTTACTAGTGCTTACGTTAACAAGGAGTTAAAGCAGAAATCAACTGACCAACAAAACATGACATCAGATAAGTGACACCGTGTCGTTTAAAGTGCACTTTCCAAAATGTGTTATCACAAGCAGTCTTTATCTCATGTAATGAGTTTGTGGCTTTTGGACTGATATGATGACAGCAAAAGTGCTTTTCCCTGTCAAAGGTCGCTGTTTTAATATGCATTTAAATAAGTTATCATGGCTCCTTTTAAAGAAAACTGATAACATTGCCACAAAAGCTGATACACTGCAGTGAAAGAGATAAAAAAGACTTAATCAGAAAACTATGACTAGATTAATTTGATAAATGCTCAATGCTCACAGTTAAATGTGCAATCACAAAATGTATCTGCTTAAATATGCACCTTTTTAGCACTATTTCCTTAACCTATTAAGAATTTGGTAAAGTAAACTTAAATTTAAATAAGCATGTTAGATGCTTATTAAGCTTAGGTATTTGGGTTCAGACGACTTTGACGTGGGAAAACTTGTTTGTGAAACATGTTTATGGGTAGAGATAAGATACAGATCAGTGCAACTGGTTTTTTAACTGATAGGTCTGTGTAACCTGTTTTTACGAGCTCTGTTAGCCAATGACTTCATCTGTTTAACTTGAAAAACCAGGGCGGAAGCTCAATGTCCAATCTCACCTGCTGAAACGCAATAAGATAAGATAAGTCCTTTATTTCTCCCCACGCCAGGGGAAATTTACATTGTTACAGCAGCTTATGTAGCAATAGACATAGTAATAGGAATAAAATAATAATAGAACAGTAGTAATAATATTTACAATATATACAGGGGTGAGAGATGAGGATGAAATAGTACAGTATTGACACACTGTAAGACAATGACAGTATAAAGTGGCTTAAAAAAAAAAGGATTGGTTTAAGAAAGGTGGCCTACTTTTAGTGTTAGATCAAACCTAGTGATTGTAAACCATTTGTAGCTGTCAGTTTTTTGGTCAGTCTTATGTCATCCTTAGCCATTGCATAATGTAAATACTATGTATGAGAGAGAAATTAAGGAGAATGTTGGCACTTCTTCTTATGTAAAACACTGTTTGTTTTGTAACCCTGTATGAAAGGGAGAGTAACGACATAGCAGGTGACACGCTACGGGCCATACCTGATGGAGTGACTCAGACACTGAGCGCATGTTGAAGGGAAAAAGTCATGCAGTTTGACAGCCAGTAACACTCACAACTCACAAACCAGTAGCGGCAATGATGGAACAGGGATGCTGAACAGTGCTGTAGTACCGGATAAACTTCCTTCCTCCGTCAAGTCTTTCTTAAAATCCTCAGTCTCAGGCTGTGTTGTCATTGAAATGTGTCGTAAACAGCCCAGACATTTGCTGATGAAAGGGTGGGAAAGGGAGGATCAAAGGTGTGTTTTCAGTAATATCATAGTTAGGTGGGCATGTATATGTTGGTTACGTTTAAGTGCAGGTCTCAGTACAACCACATAGTTCCAGTGAACAGTAAAAGTAGTCATGTGGTCTGCAAAAGCAGGTTTAAATCACTGTAAAGCTGCCCCACGTACAAAGGGAGGCCTATTCACCGACCCCCTGCCAGCAGAACACACACAGCATAAAGCACAATGCCGCGAACTGCCCTGCCAAATGAAGAGTTTAACTTCAGAGTGACAAAACCAATATTTGTAAAAGCAAATGCTAAGTCTGCACCTGGTAAATATTTAAAGGGACACAGTAAAAGCACACTGGGTAGACCTTAGTTGACAAAACAGCAGGTAACAGTAGTTAATTGATGCACTTGAAAATGGAGAAAAATTATTTTAATTTTATCTTTCTGCAAGACGAATAGATTTGAAGTTATTTCAGTGCAGAGGCGGCCACTGGGACACCAACTGCAAAAAATAGAGCTAAGTTTTTGACGTCAATACTATATGCCTGACTAAGCAAGGTCAGGGGCTTAAGATGTTGACAATTTAATGAAATGAGTCTTCACCAGCTCTGAAAAATTCCTGCGCTGATTACTATACTCCCACACATACCTGACTCCAAACACTATTACCGACTCTCACTCACCCTGACTTTTCACAAATCTGTATTTTTTTACTAGTGCTTACGTTAACAAGGAGTTAAAGCAGAAATCAACTGACCAACAAAACATGACATCAGATAAGTGACACCGTGTCGTTTAAAGTGCACTTTCCAAAATGTGTTATCACAAGCAGTCTTTATCTCATGTAATGAGTTTGTGGCTTTTGGACTGATATGATGACAGCAAAAGTGCTTTTCCCTGTCAAAGGTCGCTGTTTTAATATGCATTTAAATAAGTTATCATGGCTCCTTTTAAAGAAAACTGATAACATTGCCACAAAAGCTGATACACTGCAGTGAAAGAGATAAAAAAGACTTAATCAGAAAACTATGACTAGATTAATTTGATAAATGCTCAATGCTCACAGTTAAATGTGCAATCACAAAATGTATCTGCTTAAATATGCACCTTTTTAGCACTATTTCCTTAACCTATTAAGAATTTGGTAAAGTAAACTTAAATTTAAATAAGCATGTTAGATGCTTATTAAGCTTAGGTATTTGGGTTCAGACGACTTTGACGTGGGAAAACTTGTTTGTGAAACATGTTTATGGGTAGAGATAAGATACAGATCAGTGCAACTGGTTTTTTAACTGATAGGTCTGTGTAACCTGTTTTTACGAGCTCTGTTAGCCAATGACTTCATCTGTTTAACTTGAAAAACCAGGGCGGAAGCTCAATGTCCAATCTCACCTGCTGAAACGCAATAAGATAAGATAAGTCCTTTATTTCTCCCCACGCCAGGGGAAATTTACATTGTTACAGCAGCTTATGTAGCAATAGACATAGTAATAGGAATAAAATAATAATAGAACAGTAGTAATAATATTTACAATATATACAGGGGTGAGAGATGAGGATGAAATAGTACAGTATTGACACACTGTAAGACAATGACAGTATAAAGTGGCTTAAAAAAAAAGGATTGGTTTAAGAAAGGTGGCCTACTTTTAGTGTTAGATCAAACCTAGTGATTGTAAACCATTTGTAGCTGTCAGTTTTTTGGTCAGTCTTATGTCATCCTTAGCCATTGCATAATGTAAATACTATGTATGAGAGAGAAATTAAGGAGAATGTTGGCACTTCTTCTTATGTAAAACACTGTTTGTTTTGTAACCCTGTATGAAAGGGAGAGTAACGACATAGCAGGTGACACGCTACGGGCCATACCTGATGGAGTGACTCAGACACTGAGCGCATGTTGAAGGGAAAAAGTCATGCAGTTTGACAGCCAGTAACACTCACAACTCACAAACCAGTAGCGGCAATGATGGAACAGGGATGCTGAACAGTGCTGTAGTACCGGATAAACTTCCTTCCTCCGTCAAGTCTTTCTTAAAATCCTCAGTCTCAGGCTGTGTTGTCATTGAAATGTGTCGTAAACAGCCCAGACATTGACCAAAATAGACTAAAAATAGAGATTCATGTTGCACTTTAATTCATTGGCATCTGTCTTCAGTTAGGTGCTCAGTACGTTCCCCATCACTTCTGAGAGCTTGCTTGTTACTCTCTGATATAATTCTTTATTTTTTTGCAAAGAAAGAACAAAAATCTTGTTTATCAGTCTGTCAAGCAAATTCATAAGGAAGTAGCTTGCAATAAAACAATAAGGCACAGTTGGATGACAGTTTGAAAAAGATGTATCCACTTAGTTATGTTGTTCACTTGTGTGAAATTAAATAAAAATGCCAGAACATGGATGTTACCTATCTCTTCCCCTTGCCTGTCTTGCCACATTTCTCTCTCTAGCCAGCCTGAAACAGTTTCCAGTCTGTCTACGTGTCTGAAATTGGCTTTTATTTTTGCAGTAGATGGAGCACCAGCACAGTGCTCGTACTATGCTGCGTAACCTTTGTCCTACATTTGCTTTTTGCTGAATGAAAATAAAGGAAACACTGCTTACCTTCACATAGTCTATGACCTACAACTTAGTGGGGCATTACACAAACACCCACGCACTCATGCAGTCCTCAGGCATAGTTGCCTGTCTGACAACAAGATGATGCTGTAAAGCAGGTTTAGTGAATCATATTTTCTGACCTTCCTTAACATCTTTTCTTGCTTCACTCCTTCTTTTTCTCATTTATTTTGCAGAAGTGAATCTTTCACCCACTTCTGTCCACTGCCCTTGTCTGCAGTGAACTTCCTGATAAAACGCATTTTCTGTCCCTGGTTCCCTGGACCAAACAGCTCATGTTTGCAACATTTTTCACAGCATTCACCATCATTTAGGTCTCCTGCCAAAGCCCCATCCTCTATTACACATACTAATAGTTATGTTGGTAGGGGCAGTCTATAGTACACATGGTCATAGCTGCCATGAGTAAAGGGACCCTCAACCTAAATTGCGACCTCAGTGCACATTTTAAGAACCTGAAATGGGTACTTTTGCCTCTTTTTCATTTTACTTCCACTTTCTACAACTGCCATCGCTCATTCTTTTCCTTGAAAAGAGAAAGAAAAACAAGACCAAATCAATTCCCATTGACACATCTCCCCAGTTTTCAGTTGTTCTTATTTCCTTTCTTTCCTCAGTTGTTTTCTCTTTTTATCTGAGTTCCTGGTGGGTTTCTTTGTCGGTTTCAGGGATTGATTTTTCGAGCAGCTACTTCACTCCTTTACACTGACAACGGCCGTCTCCACACTGCTTTGGCGTGTAGTCAGCTGTCTATTATTCTAATTTGTGAGACAAGGAGTAAGATGGTTACAGCGAGTATGAGGGAATGCTGGGCACAAGCCCATGCCTGTGAATAAGTGACCTGTAGACTGTTAAGATGCTAATGTTAGCGTGATGACATGTAGTAACCATTCTTCTCTGAGCGTAGATTTGTCTAGCAGGAATTTAGGAATTAAATGTAGTATCTGCATGAACTGATGTGTTAAGCTGAAATCTATCACCTGCCGGTATCTTTAAAGCCCCCAAATTAACTGTTAATGTTATTTTTAAATCTCTGAAAAAAATAATAGTAAAAGTGCCTGTTTTAAGTTGTAATGCTAAGTTAAGCTTTGCTGCTGGATGTAGCTTCATATACCATGCACACACAAGTAGCATTGACCTCCTCATTCAGTTCTCAGCAAAAAAGCTAATAAGCATGCTTCCCAGAAATGTTCCTTTTAAAGTAATTTATCTATTAGGATTTAAAGAAAAGATAATTGTTCTGTGGGTGTCTTTGCATTTTAGTTCAGTGAAAAGTTTAGTGACATGCAAAGCTGCACAATGAAAACCGGCAGATTAGAGAGTGACTTCGCGAGCGCAGTGATGTACTGGTTAGAGAGATTGCTTTTTGAATAGATGACCGCAGGTTTGATCTCCTCCAAAGCCAATCAGTAATGTTCACGGTCCCATTCTAGTGGCCCTGCAAGAAGCTGAAGCTCTGCCTCTTCCCTTAATAATAAATAATTCTTTACAACAGCATCTGCTACATGTAGGGCACCTACAACTGCTTTAAGGGTGCTTTCACACCTACGTCTTTTAGTCCGCTTAAAGCGGACTGGAGTCCGCAACACCTGCAAGTACGGTTCGTTTGGGCTGATGTGAAAGCATACCAGATTTTTTTGGTTCGGACTAACGAACCGCACCGAGACCACCTTCGGGAGGTGGTCTCGGTCCGCTTCTATGTGAACTCCAGTTCGGTTCGCTCCTGGTGAGAACACAAACCTGTCTCCATTCGGACCACTTGATGGCGCAGCAGACTTTTTGGTCTACGGGAGCTTCCGTAGCAACCTGCACAGGGAATTTTACGCCAATCAGCGTACACCTACGTCATCGTAAACGCCTTGTTTTGTAAACAGCGCCGCCAAACGACTGGGGGGAGATATAACATTAATTGGAGTAGGTTCGGCTGCACAGTGGCGTAGTGGTTAGCACTTTCGCCTTGCAGCAAGAAGATCCCTGGTTCGCGTCCCGGCTTTCCCGGGATCTTTCTGCATGGAGTTTGCATGTTCTCCCTGTACATGCGTGGGTTCTCTCCGGGTACTCCGGCTTCCTCCCACAGTCCAAAAATATGCTGAGGTTAATTGATTACTCTAAATTGCCCGTAGGTGTGAATGTGTGAGTGATTGTTTGTCTATATATGTAGCCCTGCGACAGACTGGCGACCTGTCTAGGGTGTCCCCTGCCTTCGCCCGAGTCAGCTGGGATAGGCTCCAGCACCCCCCGCGACCCTAGTGAGGATTAAGCGGTGTATAGATAATGGATGGATGGATGGAGTAGGTTCACCTGCGAAAACACTGGTGTGAATGCGAACCGAACCAGTTGAAAATAGCAACATTGTAACAACTTTTGGGTCCAAACGAACCACTTTAGCGGACTAACAGGTGTGAAAGCACCCTCAGAAAAGCTTTTAAATACACTATAGTGTAATAAACGAAGCAACCTTCCATCTGCTGTTTTATAAACCTGTGTAAACTTGGCATAGGTTAGGAATCAGTTCATCAGACACTAACATGCTGAGCAGATAAGATGTGCTCTGTGACACTACACTAAAAATAAACACAGTGTAAGAACAAAGTCAGAGCTGGAAAATTTTTCCAGTGTAGCACGAAAGTGTCTGATCAATTCGCTGGAACTTATATCCTCAAAACTTCTTAAAAACACATCTACATCCTTTAGCCTGACTGCTTGTGTTGATTGTGACAAAATGTCTCATAGGTAGTATTAATATTTAAAGATCAGTAATGTGCAATTTTATAATTTCCATTTCACGTCATGCTATCGCATCCTGTAAGACACATACTGTATTGTCAGCTGTAGTAGATACATGCACTCGCAGTATTGTGACTATTGACCTTTGGGTCAAATCAGTAGCATCAATATTAAAAGTTCAATAGCATCCATGGTTAAAGAACAATAATGTGTATTAATGGCATGGCTCCATTCACCTCAGGGATGGTTGATGATGTCAAGAGAATAAGATATCAATATTAAAACTGGGGTTCAGGGAGTATACTGAAAGATTATTGCTTTTCAAATTTTACAGTTTATACATATATTATAATATAG
Organism: Amphiprion ocellaris; assembly: GCF_022539595.1. Lineage (NCBI taxonomy): Eukaryota > Metazoa > Chordata > Actinopteri > Pomacentridae > Amphiprion > Amphiprion ocellaris. The sequence continues at coordinate 17,151,174 of NC_072786.1, forward strand.
CTGACAGCATGCATTCAGAAATCTGCTCCGTTTCATCTGTTCAGGGAATGGTTGAAACGCACTGTCCACTGAGGAATTTCAATAAGGGGACGTGTTGCTCAAGGGTACACCAGAAGAGATATGAAATGAGAGTGCTGGTTTATTCCTTTCTCAGGCCAGGTTTACCCAGCAGGTCATCAGCCAGGCTCCTTCAGGCTGCTGCTGTTTTTATCCGGTGTGTTCGTTCCTGTGTCTGCCCCTAAGGTTGAAGTGTCACTGAGGGCCAGGTTGACGTTATTTTCTGAGCTGCTATAATTTGCAGGAAACAAAGCAGATGGTAAACTTGTCTCTGTGATTGCTTTGTTTCATGGGGGATTTAGTGTGGAAAATGACTGAACCTCACACTGGCACTTTAATAGAGGGAAAGAGGGGTGTATACAACATTCACAAGGCTTTTATGAGCCAAGAAAATTGTGATCATAGATTTACACGACATGGAACATCTTGATGAGTCACCCTGCATCCTGTTGTCGACAGACATTTTGTGTCAGCTGTTCTCTCAGAACTGAAACTTCTGTGAAGTTGGCTTGGACCATGGGAAACCCCATTTGGTTTGGGTGTGTAAAAACAATCATTTTTCTCCTCTCCTGTCCGTATCTTATATTCCATCACAGTCATTTTTTTATCTCAACATGGAGTCAGAACAGTGTGTTCTGTCTGCTTTGCCTCTGTTGTTGTGCAGCTGTTTTGTGTCAGTAACGCCAATGAACATGTGTCCTCATGTGTTTTGTGATTTTGACTCTGCAGGCAGCTTGAAAAATCAAACTACAGTACGCCAAGTTTTATTCACCTAAGCAGATGTTGTCAGCTATCCAACATCTATTAATGGTCATTTATTTTCCCACAAGGTGTGTACTTTGTATCTGTGGGGATCTGTAACTCACGACTGATCAATAGATGATACATTATATTGCCAAAAGTATTTGCTCACCTGCCTTGACTCGCATATGAACGTAAGTGATATCCCATTCCTAATCCATAGGGTTCAATATGACGTCGGTCCACCCTGTGCAGCTATAACAGCTTCAACTCTTTTGGGAAGGCTGTCCACAAGGTTTAGGAGTGTGTTTATGGGAATTTTTGTCCATTCTTCCAGAAGCACATTTGTGAGGTCACACACTTATGTTGGACCAGAAGGTCTGGCTCTCAGACTCCGCTCTAATTCATCCCAAAGGTGTTCTGTCAGGTTGAGGTCAGGACTCTGTGCAGGCCAGTCAAGTTCATCCACACCAGACTCTGTCATCCATGTCTTTATGGACCTTGCTTTGTGCACTGGTGCACAGTCATGTTGGAAGAGGAAGGGGCCAGCTCCAAACTGTTCCCACAAAGTTGGGAGCATGGAATTGTCCAAAATGTCTTGGTATGCTGAAGCATTCAGAGTTCCTTTCACTGGAACTAAGGGGCCAAGCCCAGCTCCTGAAAAACAACCCCACACCATAATCCCCCCTCCACCAAACTTTACACTTGGCACAATGCAGTCTGACAAGTATTGTTCTCCTGGCAACTGCCAAACCCAGACTCATCCATCAGATTGCCTGATGGAGAAGCGCGATTCGTCACTCCAGAGAACGCGTCTCCACTGCTCTAGAGTCCGGTGGCGGCGTGCTTTACACCACTGCATCCAACGCTTTGCATTGCACTTGGTGATGTATGGCTTGGATGCAGCTGCTCGGCCATGGAAACCCATTCCATGAAGCTCTCTGCTGAAGCACTGTTCTTGAGCTAATCTGAAGGCCACATGAAGTTTGAAGGTCTGTAGCGATTGACTCTGCAGAAAGTTGGAGACCTCTTGGCACTATGCTCCTCAGCATCTGCTGACCCCGCTCTGTCAGTTTACGTGGCCTACCACTTCATGACTGAGTTGCTGTCATTCCCAAACACTTCCACTTTCTTATAATACAGCTGACAGTTGACTGTGGAATATTTAGGAGAGAGGAAATGTCACAACAGGATTTGTTGCACAGGTGGCATCCTATCACAGTTCCACGCTGGAATTCACTGAGCTCCTGAGAGCGACCCATTCTTTTACAAATGTTTGTAAAAGCAGTCTGCATGCCTAGGTGCTTGATTTTATACACCTGTGGCCATGGAAGTGATTGGAACACCTGATTCTGATTATTTGGATGGGTGAGTGAATACTTTTAGCAATATAGTGTATTTAGGGCTGTCACGATCCCGAAACGTTAGTTGATGATTAGTTGTCATACAGGTAATTGTGATTAATGATTTAATTGTCTTTTTCTGATCATTTTATTGATATACAGGTGAATGTAAACAATTCTAACAATAACGCTAAATAATTGCGGTCAGCTCAAATAGAAACAATCAGGCAAATATGTAATGATTGTGACAGGCCGAACTCTATAATAACAGTGTTTCAAAAGACGTGAAATCGATGGGAAAGTATAAAAGATGCAGCTTGTAGTGATGAAGAATTTTCACCTTAGTCCGTAGTTCCCCTCAACTTTACTGAGATATATAGTGTGTTTCACGCCTCATACAGGGGAATTTAGTACTGAGGTTCCCGCTCACCACTGTCATAGTGGCAGAACCACACATCACAAAACTTCTCAGCTTTTTATATTGTCAGGAGAACTGTTTGTTCTTGTGTGGCAATCAGGCTACAAGACTATTATCCTGGGAACTCACTTCAGCTGCAAAAATGCCCATAAAAAGTAGTTTATTCCCCTTATTCTTTAGCTAATAAGGAGCCTGAGTGAAATCTAACTCTTCATCATGACAGAAAATGAGGGTGCGGCTTCACAAGAAATAGTGTGTGTAAAATTTTCTCAAATAGTCGATCGGGGAGAAGGAGAAAGGAGAGAGATTGATTGGACAATTTCTGGGGGGAGAAGCGTTTGATTTCGATTTGGGAACTCGCCCACCGGCCAGTCAGCTCAAATAGTCTTCTTCATCATCTTTTCAGCATAGAATAGTGTCACTGTCTTGTGGTCAATATCATGGGTTATGAAACTCCCTTTCTCGTGTGGCTGTAATGATTTTCTCTGTCATTTCCTCTTTTTTTCTTGCATGTTGTTTCTCTACCCTTTTTCTTTTAACATGACAATGTTGCTTCACCACCACCAGAATGAGTATTGTACTTTTTCCTATACTCGTATGCAAAGGATGTCTGCAGAGGACTGTGTATGTTTGCAAGTAATTCTCATGAGTTTGTGTCTGTGTGCGTATGTACCTTTGTTTTTTGAGGCTAGAATACCCTAACGTATGTGTGGTAGCAGAGGGAGGTAGTTTAAATGAAGTGGTTCAGTGCTCGGGGACATGTTCACATTGACTATTCCCCTCTGGAGCGCAGTGAGGGTGACACAGAGAGAAAACAGAAAACAGCTGCATTTCTCATCTTTTGCAGAATATTAAAGCTTTGGAGAGAAGATACCGCTGTGAAGACATGCAGATATGAACTCGTTGTCCCCTATGCAGGCGAAATGTTTCACTTGGTTACGAAAGTAAATCTTCCAAACCAAGATCTCCTTTAACTGTTTGCAAGAGTTTGTAGTGATTAAAGTCCATACATGTTTGGTAAAAATGCATACACAGCTTTACTGCTGTTCCCATCATGTGAATTTCTCAGAATTTAAAAAAATATTATACTAAATAGTAGTGTAGTGTTTCATAGAACAATGCTGAACTAGACTTTACGTTGGAGTGAAATTTGTGAGGTACAGCGAAATCAAGTCACTTCGACATACCGAGCAGAAATTTTTAGATTTTTACTTTACTTTATTGTATTTTGTAGAAATGGGATTGCAAATATAGTAATACATGACCCTGTAAATCAGAGGACTAACTGTATAGAGAAACAGTGATGCGGTGAGAGAAATATAAAGAAAAATAGACTGTAAGTTCACAACAGGGAGCGCATCTACTTCCTGTGTGTGAATCTCTTGTTCCTGTCCTTGACACCTCTCGCCGCTAAGCAGCTCACCATGACAGCAAGTTGGCAGCTCGTAATTGCTTGCGAGTACTTGTAGATGCAGTATTTTAAGGCCTTGATACCATGGGTAACTTTTTGAAGTGGCAGAGACAAAGCATTTGCTGTATCTTTATCTCTAGGGCAGAACAGCTTCCAATGAACGAGCGTCTGTGATTTTTCTGCAGGACACTTTGTGTCTTAGGAGGACTGAAACTTCTGACCTTTAATTTCAAGGCTGTGCCTCCACTAATTATATTTTGAGTCTGGACAGGCAGGTCCAAACAGAATATGAGGCCTTCCTAATGCATTGGCTGCTGCCTATAAGGTTATCCAGAGTTCTATTGCATTTATGTATTTGTTACAGAACATGACATTTATATATAGCATTTACTGGGTTTATTACAGGCTAGCCTTTTTTATTGATTCGCAAACTGCTTTTGAGATGTATGATATGGAAAGATATGAAGTAATGTCTTGGTTCTTTGTTTTGTTTTGATCAGAAATATTTTTAAATTTGAGGATAAACAGATGAGGCTAATTTTGTTTTTCTTTCCCTGCATTCTCTTCTCTTTTCTCCTTCTCTGTCTCTTTCTTGATTGCAGTCTCGCTTCGTTCCAATAAGTCCAGGTGTCAGTCCGGTTTAAAGACTTCTCTGCGGAGTCCAGGTTGGTCTACAGTGAAACATTTTCATCATCATTTTCTGCTCGCATCAGCTCCAGTTATCATCTGCTTCAATATTCACCCACATTTGTTTGGTCCCGTCAGGTTTGGTCACAGCCAGATTTTGTACGCATCCGCGAGCCTCTAGTCCGGTCCCAGCTGAGTTCATTTCAGTTTCTGGTGGAGGCCAGTCCAGCGTGTCAAGCTGGACGGAGGAGAGACGAGTGCGGCCGAGGGCCCGGCCTTCGTGCTGCGACATAGAACTTCAAATCTCATAGAAAACGCCACAGAGCGCACGCCTACAGATCCCATGAGTCCGCGGGAGAAAGAAGACACGCCCACCTCAGGTTCTTCAACCAGTCACCTCAGCACCACAGAGTGCCCCTCACACAATGGGGTGAGTATCCGACACACTCACATGCTGTTGTCTGGTTGGTTCAGGGCCACATGGCGTGGTGTGGGTTGACCGGTCACACAGGAAAAGTGTCTCACCAAAGCACACACCCTCACATTTATAATTTAATAGGTGTTGTTAACAGGGAGGTATAATATTCTGTAACTGATGCTGACCAGTCTGTCGGGTTAAAACAAAAACACAGAACTTAAACTATACACTAGAGTTTTTCTCTCAAATGACAATCTGAATAAACACATTTTTAGCAGTTGTAGTGAAAGACCTGAATGTGATTTAGTTTTAGTTTTCGTTCACATTTTTGCATCAGTGTATTCAAAAAGCAACCTGTGATAAACACATGCACCCACACTGGGGTTTATCATGTAGATAAACACAGAGTAGATGTGAGTCACACACCACATAAACACACACATTGATTAAAGCAGTATTTACTATTGCGGGTTAATCACTTGCCTACAGTGTGATGCTGCGGCTTGCTTATCGAACCTTTGAAGATCTAATATGTTTACACAGATCAAAAATCGAGTATATTAAATGTCATTCTTGCTGAAGATTTCAAGATAACTTTGCTTCTCTTTTAGAGTTGGCATTTTAAATATAAGAGCAGATTTAATTTTTGATTAAGGCCTTTAAAAGTACTATGTGATCAGTTAATTGTAATTTTGGGGGATTATCCTTAAAGCATTTAACTTTCAAACATGAAAAAATACAGTTCAATACATAAAATAGTGAAAGATTTAAGAGTCAAAGTAGCACATTTTCACACTTCCAGTGAACTGCACTAAAATGCAAAACACACACAATATACTCAAGTCTGCCCCGAAAACAGGCATGAAAACTTGTGAGCTTGACTACATAAAAGTATATTCATTAAAAAAAGAGCACAGGACAAGGTTACGAACAGTTTGTTGATAGAAATTAGACAAACTTTAAATGCTTTCTGCTGCTATAACTGATCACCGTAACACCAGAACAGTTGCTTATTTAGTGCCTTTTTTGGAGGCCCCTCAGAAATACACAGTTGCTGAAGGAGAATTGAGCTTTATGTGATCAGGTTTCACCAGTAGTTTCTTGGAACTAGGATTCTGCATGGTTTGAGCATGAGCCTGTTTCCCAAGGTTTTCACCCACCACCGCCTCCTTTTATTATCGACACCCTCTCCACCTTCAAGGCTTTTCAAACTCGATGATGAGTCATCTTGTGCTGTAGCAATTAGCAGTGCATCACGATGGGCTCGGCTCTGCGTCTTCACTTTTAGTTCCACTCTAAATCTAAAGTGATGTGGCTATTGAATGTGTGCAAGATTCACAACTCTAAAAATAGGCATGTTATGACTATATACGGACGTCTTCCCGGAAGGAAAGCAAACACATTACCAAAAATGTGTGTGAAAAGCATGCCATGAAGGCAACCTATTGAACTGATCAAACAAATGTGCCAGACGCTCTCCCTCAGAGGCATCACTTGTGTTCCGTTTTAGTCGGCGTGTGTGTGTGCATGCAGTCAAAGCTGCTGTTCTTTTGTTCAGTGTGAAAGGCAATCAGCAGAGAGCTGAAACACAATAGTGTTTGTGTGTGTGTGCATTGTGTCAACTCGTGTGTGTTTGTGTTCAGCCTTTTTACCTGCTGTAACACAACACGGATACCTTAGGAGGTGTTAGGGGCCCCTTGCCCTAGTCAGCAAGGGCAGGCTGTCTTAACACCCCACAGGCCACTCTTTGAATTTTTCAGCATTTTACGTAGGTGTTGGAGTGTGTGTGTCTTTAAATGTGTTTGTGAGTGTCTGGTATAGCTTTGGGGTTGGTATCACACTTCCTGTTTGCCATCAGACTGAATCAGATACCAGCCAGTCTCTTTGTTTGGCAGTTTGGGCTACATTATTTATGTATACATTTTATTTTATTTTACAGGGTTGGTTTCTCCTCATTGATTTTTTCCGGTTTAGACCTTTTTGAACTTCTCCCTGTGGTATTCTGGTATTTGAGTACTTTCCTGATCCCACCCTGCAATTTGCAGAGAAGAATTTTGGAACAATAGCGTTTTACCTGCCAAAAGCCTCACCCTTTTACCTTTGTATCAAGTATTTGATGTTACAGTAAAAATTCGCCAGGATGGCGCCTGTCAAACTAACACTAAAACTCTGCATTTTTCAGTTTGTATTCGTTTTAAGTGCTGAAGTTCCAACACTATTAAAATTCAATTAAGTGTCTTTTATAGGTTATTTAATTCAATTCAGGTAATTAAGACTTGAAGAATTTTGTGTGGAATGAGCTGTTAGGTCAGTGAGGTTCAATTGCAACTAATGAAAATTAGATTATTAGTGGAGAGTAGTAAAGATCCCACTGAGAACTAAATATAGCCAAAGAACCCAGTAAAATCTGATAACATTTAGCGGTGTTCCTAGGGACTAATTTCCCTGTTGATTAAATGGAAATGTAATTTTAGACTTGTTTACAAGTCTAAAAGTACGAAAATGCTGGTTGTGCTCAAAGGTGGATGTGATCGTTTTGTGCCCCTACATTGTTTATATCTTCCACAGTCATTGCCACGGTGAGCTGTGTTCTCTTTCAGACCGACTGTGAGTAAAAAATGTCGTATTGGTTGTCTTGAGTGTGGCTAGTGTTTGCGTTGCAAGCACCAGCAGCCTTCTTTCCTTGTGGTTAAAGTCTACATGTCTGTGCTCAATGTGGTTACACAATGCTCTGGTTGGTTATATGCCAGATATTTCCGGCACATTTTTATTTTAATTTCCTACATCAAAATGCTGCCAAACCACGCTACTTTGACGAAATGTCATCTGCCCCACTTTTGATTGACACACAATAGTTAACAGTTTTTGTACATTAATAAAATATCAATAATTAGTTTAACCAACTAGTATTTCTTGTGCTAACTAGCAAAGGTAGTAATGTTTAGTTTAGTTGATTAATTGTACACATCCCTAATATCATTATCCTGTTCTTTAACTCTCTGAAACACAAATAGCTTCTAGATGTTTTTTTGCTCCTGTGACGTTTTTCTTCACTCTGGGCTTATTCTTCACTGCAACATGAAATCCTTCAAGTCTAAGGAAACAGCACAACCATGGCTAGAAGCACAGAGAACTTCAAAATTTCTTCTATGCAGTATGACACAGTTATAATAAATATAAGTTATAAATCACAGAAAAAAAGAAAAAGTTGAATTTCTTTGATTATTTATTTTCCCCAAATTTAAACAACCTAGAATCATTTTGTACAAAAAGTGCCAGCATGTCCTACTAATAATGCAGGGAAAGCATACATCACGCTTTGTCATTATGCTGTGGAGTGCAAAGTTTTTTTTTTGTTGTTTTTTTTTTATTTTTTTTTTTTTACAGAGTTTGTGTTTCAGCAAATGGGTTATTTTCTGCAGATTTTTAAATGAGATGTACAGTGATTCTGATGAAATTCCAATGTTTAGCTGCCAGGTTTTTTGGTTTCATATGGTTAAAAAGCTTTTTATCGGAGAAAAACAACAACAAATCCTGAAACAAACTCAACGTGTGGTGTGTACACAGAATGAGCGAGAAGAAGAGAGCATCAGCCAAAAATGCAAACTGAGGATTTTTATTGCAAACATGCGCCCACACACAAATATTGACAACAATATAAAAGGGAAATTCCAACAGAAACTCCAGCAGTGAACAAATACCACTAAGATCTTGGACCTCAGAGTCCTTTGCACATCCTCTCTTTGTGCTGGCTTTTATTGCTTTTCATGCATCTCCGGTTAATGTGACATCAAGTTTTACTTCCTTTTATTGTACCTGCCGTCCGCAATCACAATCATGGAGTTGTTCCAGCATTCTCCTTAGTTATTATGTATTAAACCCACGGACAAATCAGTACTGGTAATGCTGACGTCCGGGTGCCTCTCACATGCTCCATTGATTTTTAAAATCTCACAGCACTGTAGGTGATACATGAGCCCAGTTTGATGTCCATTTTTTATCCAATGAGGCAAGACAACACAAAAACCTACTTTGAAGTCGCTTGAGAGATTAAAGACCTTTGATTTAAGCGCTCTGTATACAGTGTGATAACTTTGGCTCTTACACTACCGTTCAAAAGTTTGGGATCACTTAGAAATGTCCTTATTCTTGAAAGAAAAGCAGTTTTTTTCAATGAAGAAAACATTAAATTAATCAGAAATACAGTCTAGACATTGTTAATGTGGTAAATGACTATTCTAGCTGGAAACGGCTGATTTTTAATGGAATATCTACATAGGGGTACAGAGGAACATTTCCAGCAACCATCACTCCTGTGTTCCAATGCTACATTGTGTTAGCTAATGGTGTTAAAAGGCTAATTGATGATTAGAAAACCATTGTGCAATTATGCACATGAATAAAAGTGTGAGTTTTCATGGAAAACATGAAATTGCCTGAGTGACCACAAACTTTTGAACGGTAGTGTAGTTGCCGTACTAGTTCTGATTTTTTTATGTCTTCATCATAGTCACGGACACGAACAGAGAGAACAGTTTGTCTCGTGGTGGCCAGAGCACAGTGTGTGTGTTTTTGGCTCGGCATGAATGTGTCTTCGGAACATACCGTGTGTTTTTAAGGGTCTTGGCATCTTTTCTAAATTGTTATTGTCCCAAAGGAGCATTGCACATGTGTGAGTCACATGCTGAATCTCTCCGTGGTGTGCAGGGGTTATGGTGTACAAGGGTGAACACTCCTCTGCTTCGTTTGTTGCACATTCTGACTCTGCTCTGTCATTGGTCTCAGTGAGTTTCAGCTGTGTTCCTGTTGGTTGGCAGCTGTTTCCTGGGTCCCACCCTCAGCTATACAGTCAGCATGTGACTGTGTTTACATTGAGTCCAAAGTTCCACTGGAAGACGGAGATTTTTCCTAAAAAGCATCACCTCCTTTGCTCCCCTGTCACACTTATCTTCATCAAGCTTAATGTAGAGCGCCGAACAGCTAATTGGAGCAGAGGATCCGTCATAACATACTCGGTTTCCACACGTGTCTCAGGTGTGATGTGACTAGTCATTAGTCCAGTGAAAGTCATTAGCCAGATCTACATACAGAATACATAATGAGTCTGAGGGGAGCTGGGTGTATGGTTTTTTTTGTCTATGTGCGTGAGACAGAGAAGGAGAAGATTGGTCTTTAAGGACTTTTAAGAAAAACTACCTCATTTAATCTGAAGCAGATCAGTGTCTCAAGGGATTTCCTCTTGATCTTGTGTCTGTATATCATCCCGGACTGGCTTCTTAGCTCATGCGAGAAGCGTTGGAAGTGTCTGTCATCGTTACTGTGGACTTTGTCCTGCACTGTACATTTGTTATGGAATCTGTGAACACATCTAGATAAGAGCACATAGGCTTGAAAGTAAAGAGAATCAGTCTGAATAATTTACACAATCAGACTTTCATGTCAGCAACAAAATAAATAACTGACAAAACATTTATTATATAATCCTAGTATAGCCCATCTTGCTCTTTTTTCCAGGCTTTGAGCCAAAGCTAGGAAACGTGGACACATGCTCATATTTGATCGTCTCTATACCAGGGTTCTGTCATTTTATGTTAAAGTGATAGACTGAGACTTTTCAGGTATCACGTTGTCTATATTAACCTTTTTGCTCTTTATCTACCTTCACATTAGTGAAAAATAAAACATTAAAGTATTAAAATAACAGAATTAACAACTGTATCAACTGTATTGTCTAAATTCAGCGTGTGCCTGCAGCGCACTGATAAGTCTATTTACACTTTATCGGACGCACACATGCTTTCATGTACACAAACCTGTACACACATACAGTAAAGCAGTGTACTCATGTAGTGTTCCTTCAAACTCCCCCAAATCCCGAGTGTTTGCTTGTATAATAGTCGAGTTGCCCTTTTAGCGACTTGATCAAATTTTTGTTTTTTTATGGTAAATTCTGTTTGAAGAGAGTCTCTCTGGTGTTTCCGAGGAAACTGGTTCCAAGAAAAATGGGAACAGTTCACTGCTGAAGTATGACGACAACTGAGGTGGTTGGCAGCCGACACATGTGACTGTGTCAGACCAACGACTGCCTGGTCGCACTGACCTCCAGACTGTTTCCGTCATACATGATGAGCTGTTATACTGTGAACTCTGAGCTGAGGATGGACACTTCCCAGAGGGATGGGATCATATCTTTGACCGCATGCACACACGCTTCCATACTGAGTGAAATTTGACTCCACACCTCTGCCATAATGACTTGTTGGGGAGACTGGGCCGCTGAGTTTGAGTCACGTGTTTCTAACATACTGCAATATCAAAGCTGTGTCTGCGTGAGTGCACATGAGTGAGGGATACCCCAGATTTCCAAGAACATTATTTCTCTTCACTCCCCCCTCTTCTGAATAGCCTCTCTGAGTTGTAGGATCTGATTACAGCAACTTCAGCTGAGCAGTCTGCAGCCAAACCTCCTGCATCACCTGCTGCTAAACCTCAGCTCTGCGGCTTTCACAGTCTGGATTGATGTCCTGCAGGGGAAACGTGATTTCTTTTTCTGGTTTCAAGCTGACATCTGGTCATTTCCATTCTTTCATTTCATATGTAGACAGCTATAGCTTCCACTTTACAATCAGCTCTTTTCACCACCTTATATTTGGTATAAAGATGATCAGATGCTCATGAAAAGACACACAATGCACATAAAAACCCTCTGAATCCCAGCAGACGTGCTATTGTGTTTACATTTTAGATTTTGAAACAGTCACATGACAAAAATTCAGGGACTTTTAAAATCCTCTCACCTAAACTGCAGGCGGTTTTTATACAGAACAGGTAGGAGAGAAATATGGAAACAGATTCTTTTACCTATATTAAATGAAATCACATTTTTCTTCTGGTATTGGTAGCACCTATTGACACTTGGAAAAATATTGTACATGTTCATTCCAATTTAAGCTGAGTTTTGCTTTTTTATGATTTATGGCATTGTAGCTGTCCCATACTACATAGAAGACAAATTTGAGTTTTCGATACTTGTAATCAGAGTTGAGCTGTTTCCTTAGAGGTGCAGGACTTTATACTGCAGTGAAAAATGAGCCCACAGTGAGCAGAATCTGATAGGAGCAGAAAACACTTCAAAACTACTTGGAGTTCAGAGGGTTACGGATGGTTCTCCAGAAAGAGGCAGGACATCACTCTGTGACAGAATTGAAAGTGTTTCCCAGTTTTCTGTACGTATGCGTCCACTGTTGTGTAAAAACTGAAACTCTTCAAAATGTCATCTTTTCACAAGCTATCAGCTTTGTGGCAGTGCTTTTTTTTTTTACCATCTCTGCTGTTTTTAAGAAGGTTTATTTAGCTCTAGACATAAACAGAATGTCTGTTGGCTCATCTTTGACACTTAACCTTCTTATTTTCAGTTTCTGAGCATTTGAACATCTGAAGTGTATTTTTCTCTTACACTTTTCATCACCGATTAAGATACACATTACTTTCCAATTGTTGATCAATATTTTGGCATTTTAAATATGTAAGAAACTGCTGAAAATTTTTCATAGCAGTTGCTAAATCCCAAAGAGAAGTAATTCAAATGGATTCAAAAATCCAATTGTACTATAGCAATGTAATATCCAGGAAGTGTGAAACGGAAACAAGGGGATAGTACTGTAACAATTAATTTATTATCAAACCTATATTCTGTTCATTTTCTGTCAAATTGATTAGGTTACAGCTTCAGGTCTGTATCCTAAATAATGATTGTTTTGTGAAGTCGTAGTAAAATCGTAGAAAATGAATCAGCCTCAGCCACGAGGTTCCATATTGTTTTTACAACATCTTCTCTGTTTAAAGCTGCCACCTAGTTACATTACGAGGGTAATTTCTGAATATACAGTACATGTGTGGCTAATAGTAGTCAGTACAGTGGCTGTATTTGTACTGTTACAGTGCAGCAGATGCCCTCCTGTTGTTCTGTACATATTGTGTGAAATAGCGGTGTGTATGTCCTGTGTATGGTGTGCAGCCGAGTGCGTCACCGTGCTTCATTTGGCCCAGTATCATCTGTGCAGGTGAGAATACATATGTGTGTGTATATATACCAGCTTCTCTGCAGGCACAGATTTAGTTATGGCATCTTGAATCTGTTAGAGGACGCATTCCCCCTGCGCACACTCACACAAACACACACACACACACACACACACACACACACACACACACACAGTTATTCACACTCTGTAAGAATAACCTCACAAGCCACGGAGAGACTGGTAGCATCTGGATTTCAGCCTACACTTACATTACACACATGCATGGACACACACGAGAGGTTATTACTGACACACACTCAAAACCGCAGAGCACACGTGACTGTTTGGCATTCACCCAGATACCCTCCAGCCACATAGTGTACTCAATCACCGATGCTCCCCCCAACACACACGGAATCGATGTCAGGTGCCACCTTTATCTCAGCTTTGAAACACAGTGGATTTATTAGGCTGTGTTTTTACAGTTGCTTCAGGTGCGATGGGACCTCTTTGTGTTGCTTCTACACATTGCAGCAGACTGAGATTTGTCCTCATGCGCAGTTGAGCACAACCCCACACACACACATGGTGCAGACAGATAGACAGCAAGACAAACAAACTGAGACTTCAGGAACCTGAAAGTGAATGTCTACAGGCGACACGTCATAGTCAACACTCGCACTCACACAAGCAGGGACCATGCTGTTGCAGTGTATTTTGCCTAGTGGGTCTTTAAAAATGAGTTAGTCATGCATTATATATATATATATAACAGGACTTCTCTTTCTCTCTCTTTCTGCACTTCTCTTGTTCTCCTGTCTGTGTCTGTCTCACTGCTTTTTTTCTAATTTCCTCACTCTGGTCTCCCTTTTGTTCTTCACCTCCCTCTCCTCCTCTGTAATAATAAAAACGAACAGAAGGCACATCTTTTCTAATCATTTCAGAGGAATGTAGTATGTGTGTGTATGTGTGTGTGGAGGAGTTTGTCTGTTTTGGCATTAAAGGAATAAGGAAAAAAATTGGCTGCATGTTTTATTGCATACGAAGCCTTATCAATTTTTTCCACCTGAATCCACACACACACTGCATGTCCGGTTTAGTGCATGTGTGTGCGTTTAACTCTGCGTGGGTCTGTGTGTGTCTGTTTGTTTGTGCGTCAGTTATGATGAATGACTGTGTATTTATCACAAAGCACTAGCCGTATTAATTCTGTCTCCGGCTCCCCAGCTGTGACAGCTATTGTGTTAGATTGAATTCACACTGTCTGTTCGAAGCTTCCATTTATAAATGGAAGCTTCGAACAGACATTGTCGACATATGTTCAATAAAAATGAACTCTGTTTTCTTAAAATACACTGTGTTTTCATTTTTGCTTGTTACAATGCTAATAATCTGATTTTGGTTGCATACAGTTGGACAACAAAGCACAAATTACAAGCAGTGAGTGTCATAATTCACTTCTTAGTCACTCCAGCTCCTAAACTTTTAACATAGGCTTTTCTGCTACTGTACAATTACAGCATCCTTGGACCCTCTAAAGCAGGGGTGTCGAACATGCGGCCTGCGGGCCAAATCCGGCCCGCCAGAAGGTCCAATTCGGCCCCTGGGACGACTTTGTAAAGTGTAAAAATTACAGAAAAGACATTGGCTGCAAATTGTGAATTTGTAAAACCATAAATTTTAAATAATTTCTAGACCGTGACAAGTTGTTATAAAGTACAATACTATCTTACTCATTCTTCTTTTGTAGTTTTGTGTCTAATTTTTGTAATTTTTTGTCTTGTTTTTTGTCTTCTTTTGTCTGACTTTTGTTGCTTGTCTCATGTTTTTGTTGTTTTTTTCCTCATTTTTGTTCTCTTATGTTTCCCTTTTGTCCCGCTTGCATCATTTGTCTATTTTTTTGTCGTTTCGTTTCTCGCTTTTGTCATTTTTGTCTCGCTTGTGTTTTGTCCATTTTTTTGTCACTTTGTTTCTTGTTTTTGTCATTTTGTGTCATTTTTGTAACATTTTGTCTTGGTTTTGTTGTTTTTTTGTCTGACTTGTCATTTTGATCATAAAGTAAAATACTATATCATTCAGTTCCAGACACCTGTGACTACATGTTTTGTGCCTTTATAGATGCTCTGTGATCTGTAAGCTGTAATGTGTAAATGATAAACTGAGACATTATATTGCTGAAATTGCACTTACTTTTCTGAAGAAATTTCAGGTTGTTCATAATGTTTTGTAAAAAAAAAAAAAATTCCTTAAATGTGAACATTTTCAGAACATACTTTATTTGCACTAAACCAAAGAGAAAAAAGGTGGAGTTGTGGTTATTTCTAGGCTATTATGGTGCGATTTTACTGGTCCGGCCCACTTGAGATCAAACTGGGCTGAATGTGGTTCCTGAACTAAAAGGAGTTTGACACCCCTGCTCTAAAGGATTCTTAAGATGAATCTGAGGGGTTGAAATACCAAAGATTGTGTTTATTTTTCAATTTTTCTATAACCACTGCTTGCCCTAATATAGTATATTTCTACCTTTTAAAACTGTGTTTTAAGCTGTACAGTCTCAGAAGGTGAAGTCATTTATGGGTTAATACATATTAAGCTTATTACATGAGGTCACAAGTAGTTCTTTATGTATTTTAAAGGGGCATATTGTAGTGAAAAAGAGTTGGGAGACACTGCTTCAAGACATTTTTCTTGTAATTACATTTTACAGCATTCAGTACACATAAACAAACAGGTTCTATCTATTCGTAGTGTATTGAGGTCATCGTGTGAAGAACATAGTTGCGTCCCAGGGCAGATTTTCCCAACATGTAATCTTATTTCACAGTCTGTGTTGTCTTATGACCCTCAAGATGAATCTGTGTTGTTGTCAGACACCACTGGCCAGCAGCAGGTTTTGCCAAAGGATCTATAATGAACCCGACAGGAAGTTCACTTGTCATGCTGGATTTCATTTGCATGTGAGAGGAGGAATTATGCAAGCTGGGATCAATAAAGTCACACACATGTCTGAAATGGCAGCTTCATGTTAAAGGTCACCTCTTCTGACTTCCACTGTCAATGAAAGAAATTCAGACTGTTTAAAAAAAAAAGAGAGATAGACAGCCGCTCATAAAAAAACAAAAATCTGAACAGTGTGTCTGTTTCTTTTCAGAGTGTCCCAGATGAGGAGAGACGGATAAATGAAGAGGACAGCAGAGGAGGAGGAGGAGAGAAAGAGCAGGAAGAGGATGAGAGAAGCAGCGATGAAGGTTTCATGGGGATGACTCCGCTGCTTCAAGCCCATCATGCCATGGAGAGGATGGAGGAGTTTGTACACAAGGTAGTGCACACATTAATACATGAACTACCTATTTCCCCTCAATCCTCCCCTTTATCTTCATCTGTGTAGATGTTTAGAAGCACCGCATCTTTAATTCCACTCCACATTAACTATGTTTGTTTTACACAAGGAGTTTTATAACAGCTCTCAATAAAGCAACAGAGTAAAAGAACCAATAAAACCATAAAAACAGCAACGATAGAGCATTGTTTTCTGAATAAACTTTGCACATCACTTTTTATCTCTTATTAAGTTGTACTTTATTGATACTCTTGGTAAGTCTGGGTATAAGCCGAATTGAAAAATGTCCAAAATACATGTCAAAAATCAACCAGTTTGCCAGAGAAAAAATATGTTTTACTGTGTAGTTTAAGAACATAAAGTTAGTTGAGCCAACACATTCTTCTGACATTCACTTTGCCAACAACTGTTTGAAACATAATTGTGGTTTTGTTGGATTTCGTAACAACTTCTGGGATGTATCTTGTAGGGACTTTTTTCAGTCAAACATGTCACGTTGTTTTGAAATAAACAAGTAGGCACTGCAGACATTCAGAGTTGGTCTGTTGTTGCGAGGACACTGCTGCAACACAGTTTTATGAACTTGGAGACGCACACTGAGAGTCTGCTGAAATTGCAAACAGCAGGTTGTAAATTAGTGGAATTAATCACAGGAGAGAAGCTGTCAGAGGCTTCTCTTGCTCCTCTCTGTGTCGGGGGTGTTTTGCCATATCAGGCTTCACTTTATTTATTTACATCACTTGACCCCGATGCTGTTCATTTGACACCTACACTACACACACTCGTGATCACATACTGTACACGCAAACACACATACACACACACACACATCTTGTTTTGAGAGCTTCTAGTAAACAACCAGCTGCTGAACCTCATGAGGAACATTTGAATTTGATTAGGAACGATTTTCACATTAACATTTTCCATCAGCCTCCAGGCTTTTCTTCCCAACTTCAGATGTTTTTATGTCCTTTATTAACCAATCAGGTGTGGGAGGGTCGGTGGCGCGTCATACCTCACGACGTGCTCCCGGATTGGCTGAAGGACAACGACTTCCTGCTTCATGGCCACAGGCCGCCCATGCCTTCATTTCGCGCCTGCTTCAAGAGCATTTTTAGAATTCACACAGAGACGGGAAACATCTGGACACACCTGCTAGGTAAGAAACACACATTCTCACCAACACCTGTAGTAACGCAATGAACCCCCACAACCTGCTGACTGGTTTGAAAATCAAGTTATCTTTGGAAAAATCACCAAAATGACATTATTTATCACAGCCAGCAACTGTAAAATCATAAAGTATTATCAGATTATCAACCTCTAGATAGTTGTTAAACTATTGATCAGCAACGTGCCTTTCCGTAATAAAGATAAACCCAATCTAAGCTTAATATTATGATACTTCAGCAAAATCACTCTTTTCAACATGCGTCATTTAAAATGAATCAAAAATACGCTGTTTGCTCTCATCAGTTTCTGTAAAAAGCAAATAATTCTGAGTACATCAGCACATCCATAAAGCCATTAGTGATTCAGCTGCAACCAACAGTCGTGTGACAAAAATTCTGGGCCTTTTAGTTAAATTGGGCTGAAATGCAGGCTGTGTTTACACAGAGCAGACTGGAGACAAAAACAGAATCAAATTAAAAATTTAATTAGTTAAATATCTACAGTGTATAGTCACCATTGTTTTTGTAGTATTAAGTAGCACCTGTGGGCACTGGAAAAAAAAATTGTTTATTACATTTTTTTTTTTCAATTTTTGTCAAGCAAATTATCAAAGAAATTCATTTGTCATTTTTTAATGATTATTTCTGTCAGTCTGTAGAAAAGAAATCTCTGAGTTCTCTCTAGTTGAAGCCGTGTTTGTACTGTTTCCAAAGATATGCAGGACTTTCTAGTGAAAAGAAGCTCACAGTTACAGAGGTTGAGAGGCTTTAGCATGATTCCTAGACTAAGGCAGGGAATCACTTTATGGCAGAGTTCAATAAATGTTTTCTCACTTTTCTATAAGTACGTGTCTGCGTTTGTGTGAAAGCCAAGATTCTCCAAAAGCTCAGAAGCTCAGTTGTCAGCTTTGTGACAGTGCATTGGTTTTAAAAAGGTTTATTTAGGTTATGATGTAGGAGAATTGTCTTAACATTTCCGTAACTCTGATCCGCAAATGAATTAAACAAACTGAAACACTTCAAGTTGTATTTATATGAGACACGATTTCTGATTAATTTAATGTTATCTTCATTGAAAAAAAATGTCTTTCTTTCAAAAATAAGGACATTCCTAAGCGATCCCAAACTTTTGAACGGTAGTGTACATCTATTATAAATGTACCTTTGAGGTGCAACTTGATGAATTAATTCATGCTGTCACTCTGTTTTATGTGCTTTTGTGTATAAACCTCCTACAGCTAACAGTGATTGAATTCATGAGTTGTCAGATCTTTTATCATTAATGGCCCCTCATTCAGATAATCTATTTATTTTAGTTGATTTTCACATCTAATGCAATTCGAAACTGATTTTTCCTTAACCTTATAGATTCTTTTGATCTTAAGTTTTTGCTCCAACTCATCACCAGAGACACTTATTAGACCTTGTATTATCATCTAGATTCCCTCTCTCCAAACTGGAAATTGTGCATTTTTTGGTTGTTTCTATCCTAAATCTCTAAGCTCAGGTTCACCTTAAGTACTGATCTTAATATTGTCCCTACAAGAAGTGAGGAGGCGTGATGAAATGACAGATGTATAAGACCACACACTGTATTACAGCAGCAGATTATGTTTTAGATCCTGGATATTTAAAGTTACAAGAGTATATTGTTCTTTGTTCCTCTGCGTCTATTTCCGTCATGTATTACTTCACTTCTTTTATCCTAGAGTTAATCTTCATATTTATCCCGACTTGTTAGGTAATAAAAATCCTACACTGTCTGGCTTATTACCTTTTATGTAAGAAGTGTGTCGAGAGCTGAGCTGCTGCTTTTTGTAAGCAAATTAGATCCAGCAAATCCAGAACATTATTTTTGATTTTGGGTTGGCGACTTGGAATTAGTTGGATTTGTGTTATGCTAACTTTGGTTTCCACCCCATTTTTAAAATCTTTTTATTTCTGTGCCTTTTGTAAGCCAAATCTACTTCTGGATTATAAACAACTTTTTTGCCTCACGGCTCCCACCTAGTGGTGTGAGAGAGAAAGTGCACCTCAGTGTTATGAAATATTGAGACTAATAGTAATAGTATTTGACTTGTTTAAGTTAAACATAAGAAAATTAATACATCTTACTACTGTACCTGAAACCTTAACATTCTGTATTGAGACACTGTAGCATGGCATCAAGTGAAAACAAGCTGGCAGTTTTTAGTAATCCAGTAGAGACATGTTTGCAGTTTGTCTTTGTTAATATCACTCAAGTGTTTCTCACAGTCTTCTTGTCTTTCCTTCTGTCTCTTGCTCTGTAACTGTTTCCAGGTTGTTTGTTTTTCCTCTGTCTGGGTCTGATGTACATGTTCAGACCCAACATGTCTTTCGTGGCTCCGGTCCAGGAGAAGGTGGTGATCGGGATGTTTTTCCTGGGAGCCATCCTCTGCCTCTCCTTCTCCTGGCTCTTCCACACCGTCTACTGCCACTCGGAGGGCGTGTCCAGAGTCTTCTCCAAGTAAGAAAGATTCTGCAGCAGAAAATGTCCTCAAAGCTAAAATAACAAGACAAGCACTCCGAGATCGCAGTACTCCGCCAAAGCTTCTTATTCCCCATGTATGGCATTGTCAGAAATGCAAAGTTTTTTTTTTTTATTTCAGAAATGCAGCATTTCTTTTTTAGATATTGATGATCAGAAATCACGGCAACATAGAATATGGTCATTTAATATAGATGTACCCACAAACAAAATGACCTGCACTGAGCACAGGCATGTGTTATGCATGTGTACGTTATGTACGGATTCTGAATCTTGTGACCTAAATATGTAGCAAGCGGTGGGAATTGATGGGACTCGGAAACACCCCCACAATTTAATCAATTGTTCCTTGTATTATTTGCGATGGATAAGTCCCGATAAGTCCACAGCTGTCTATTTGTAGTGGGTCGTAATCATGTGATCGTCAGCAGTCAGCTGACGTAGTGTTCACTTGTTGTCATAGTTACAGTGACACCGTGCCTCTATCTTGTAATGATAGAGAAATCTTTGACCAATCCGTGGATCCAGACTATAAGCCACATCACTGCCAAAATCTAATCACTTGGTCTTTGTGTCATTTCTGACCTTCTCTGAAAATTTCAGTCCAGTCCGTTAGTCTGTTTTTGAGTAATGTTACAGACAGACAGACAGACAGACAGACGGCGGCGATCGTCACATAACTCCTCCACGTTCCTTGGCGGAGTACTAAAGCCAGTAGATGGTTAACTGTGTTGTGAACTGCATCTGGAATCATCTACTCTGTTTTTGTGTCCAGGTTGGACTACAGTGGGATCGCCTTCCTGATCATGGGCTCCTTCGTGCCCTGGCTGTATTACTCCTTCTACTGCTCCCCTCAGCCCTGCTTCATCTACCTGATAGTGGTGTGTACACTGGGACTGGCCGCCATCACCGTCTCCCAGTGCGACTTCTTCGCCACTCCACAGTACAGAGGAGTCAGAGCAGGTAGAGTGAAATAGTTTCATGATACATTTCAGTATTTGTCTTTTACTACTACAATCTAAACCCCAAAACCCAGGTCAGACGGCATGCTTTACAAAATAGCCAAATCACACCATTTATCAGAGCTAGAAATGGTGAAGAATGATCAGATTTTCAACTTTTCCCTGACCTGCTCATCTGTGACATGCTGGTAACCAAATCGAAGCTTAAAATTGTGACATTTGCTAAAAATCTATTAATTCCATGTGTCTCATTTAAAACATCCCCGAGAGTAGACCATTTGCTCTCATCAGATCCTGCAACAAACAAAAAATTCAGCACTTCTTTGCACAACTATGAAGCCACGAGTGACTCATCTATAATTTAGTCGTGTCACAGAAAGTCAGGGACTTTTAAGATGAACTGGCCTGAGTTACATGCTATTTTTATCAGTATTGGCCACACCTGTGCGCATTTGGAAAAATGTCATACATTTTTTTTATTGTTTTTGTAAAATAATCAAACAAAATCAACTGTTTTTTTTATGATTTATTGTGCTATGACTGTGTAATACACCACAACAGACATGCTTAAGTTCTCTCTTCTTCTAGTGGTTGTGTTGTTCCCATAGAGGTGCAGGATTTTATATTGAAGGGAACAATGAGTGGAAAAAATGCCCCCAAAACTACTTGGAGTTTAGAGGGTTAAAGCTCCTCTCATCAATATTTTATATTGGGGAAAGAGGTCAGTCAGTGGTGAATCCATGGAGAAAAGTCACACTGATTTCTTGATTACTTATTTGTTTTTGTGACCCACAAATTTGCCGCTTGTGTTCAGTGTCATCGCTCTCATCAGCGTTGTTTCCAGATGCAGCAGTACCACACTAACTGCCTGGCATTAAACAGGAGGCAGACAGAGTTAGCAGCTAACTGCTAAACATAACAGACCATTTAGCAGTTAAAGAACCAGACGTGCTTCAGGAGTCGGTGAAGCACAAAAACAGAGCTAAAAACGAGCCAATAGTGGACTTTAATTGGTCGGGTGGACAGAAGCATGGCTCAAAATATATTCTAATGTGACTTGGCATCTGCTAGTTTTGTAAATAAACAACTATTTGTTCATAAAATCACCACAATAGCTGTATAATGTGAGAATATATCATTATCAGCGTGTTGTGCTTCAGGGTTGAATTTGTTTAAATCTTGGTTTTCTAAACATGTACACTACGGTTTAAAAGTTTGTTGTCACTTTGAAATGTCCTTATTTTTGAAAGAAAAGCATTTTTTTCAATGAAGATGACATTAAATTATTAAGAAATCCAGTCTAGACATTGTTAATGTGGTAAATGACTATTCTAGCTGGAAACAGCTGATTTTTAATGGAATATCTCCATAGGGGTACAGAGGAACATTTCCAGCAACCATCACTCCTGTGTTCTAATGCTACATTGTGTTAGCTAATGGTGTTGAACGGCTAACTGATGATTAGAAAACCTTTGTGCAGTTATGTTAGCACATGAATAAAAGTGTGAGTTTTCATGGAAAAAATGAAACTGAGTGACCCCAAACTGTTGAACGGTAGTATATGTATATGTTCTTCTTGCATTGGTTCTCTAATGTGTTCATCTGCTCTCTCTCTGTTCAGGTGTGTTTGTGGGTCTGGGTCTGAGCGGTGTCGTTCCAACCCTGCACTTTGTCATTAGCGAGGGTCTGATCAAAGCGACCACCATCGGTCAGATGGGCTGGCTGCTGCTCATGGCGACGCTCTACATCACCGGAGCTTGTCTCTACGCCGCTCGCATCCCTGAGAGGTTCTTCCCTGGAAAGTGTGACATCTGGGTGAGTGTTTGGATTGTTTCTTCCGCCTTTTATTCACATTTTAAGTTCACATTACAGCAGCTGGATAGCTCAGTGATTAGCAGCCCTGACTTTGGCACAGGAAATTGGTGGTTCCAATCCCAGTCAGGGCACAGTTGTCCAGTGAGGACCTTCAGACAAGGTCCTTAGTGCAGCCCTGCCTGCCTACCTTGTGTTGTATCTGCTCTCAGATGTACGTTGCTTTGGATTAAAGCGTCTGCTAAATGAAACTGTTTTTCTTTCGTTATGTTTCTTTATCACACACACACACATGTAACTCACTCTTCCCTTTCTCTGCCCGCCTTTCTTTCTTTCTTTCTCTTTCGTAGTTCCACTCCCACCAGTTGTTCCACATTTTGGTGGTCGCCGGGGCTTTTGTTCACTTTCACGGTGTGTCCAACCTGCAGGAGTTTCGGTACACAGCAGGAGCTGGCTGCGCCGAGGACGGCACTCTCTAACGCAGAACACTGACTCACTCATCCACTGACACACGTTTTTGGAGAGGCACTGGTTCTAATAATATGCACAGAATCACACTCGCTCCTTAAACACACACATGATCTCCATCGCCCAAAACTGAAACCGAAGTGGCTTCCCGCTGTGTGTCTGTAATACACAGGACGGCCTCCCAGGGGGCGCTATTAAACTGACTGACGAGGGTTTTTTTTCTCTCCGTCTGTCTGTCTGTCCATCCCCACCTTCTCTGGCTCTGTTGCTTCGATTATAAAACCACCTCTGTGAGTTTTATAAAGCAGTTTTTGAGACTGTCTTAGAAGTATCTCCTGTTGTTCGGGAGGAAGCGACAAAACCTCCCTTCAGTAATTCTACATTTTATTCTAGAATTAATGGTTTGATTTCAAGAGGAAGCATAATCGTGGCTTTAAAAGAAAAAAACATTTTGGGGTGTTGCTTTTTTTTGTCAGATGCTGTTTTCCAAGTCACTTTTTAGAGCATTCAGATGTGAAAACGTGAAAGAACTGAGTGGAAAATGTCTTGGATTTCTTCCTCGATTGTGAAAGTTTGCGAGGGGGTGGGGGATGCTGGGAAACAGGGTGGGTGAGGGGTTAATAGTCACTTTTAAAAGTTAAAAAGAAAAACACACAAAAAAAACTTTTCCATGTAAATAAGATTTCTAAATTTTGGGTTATAGATTTGTATTAAATATATATAAAAAAATAAAATTAAAAAAAGATGCTATAAAATGATGGCAAGAATAAATGAATATGTTAGACGATAAATCGAGTAAAAGGCGAGGAGGAGAGGGCTTATATCTACTCTTGTTCTTGCTGTGGAGGAAATATTCTGCGGTTGGTGCTTCAGACAACTTTATTTAGTCCATAAACGTGACGATAAAAGGTGGAATTTGAGCAGAAACAAAAGGCACAGCACCTGAATCTTTAACAAGCTTTGAAATTCACTGGTTTTGTCTCCAGTGTAGGTGGGAAGTGGCAACTCAAAGGGTCACTTTTCTGGTGTAAAAACCTCAAATTACAAGCGAGGAGACGACAGAATTACTGTCCTGGAGTCACTTTTGTGTTCAATCTGCAGCGATTCTTAAATTAGACTTGCAGATTTGTGCAAAACCAAAATCAAAAACTATGAAAAAGATTAAGATATGTAGCGGTTCATTTATTTTGCTGTAAATTGTCTGATGTGTCTAAAAGATAAATTTGTATTCCGCCAGTTTATTTTTTCTATAACATGCCCTTAAATGATTTATTGAAACACATCAAGGATAGCTATGATATTTTTTATAGTAAAAAAGGCCCCAGAGTCGATTATATCATGTTGGTAAATCTGCAGTTACTTCAGTACAGATGCAGTTCATATTCCTCCTCCTCTGGATAAAATTCACCTCAATACAGAACAAGTTTAATCTGTCTGAAGACATGTTTATTTTTCTTTTCTTTTTTTTTGATTGAGTTGTATTTTTATTTATCCACTGCTGTTATCATTATACTTCAAGCTTTAAGTTCACTTTTTTCTTTTTCATTGATTTGTGTTTGCTCAGCCAGAGATCATCAGGTGAGGTGGGGAAAGGGCAGGAAGTTTCTTTAACCATAAAAACAGCAAAAACAAAAACACAAAAAAATTAAAACGACATGAAGTTTCCTCAAACGATCTGACAACGTTCTGAAAAAGTTCCATCTACTTTAAGGGCTCGTGAATAAGTCTCAGATCCTGAGAGATTAATACAAGGTGAACTTTTTGCATTTTTGTTTTCTGGCAATACCAAAATCTTACACCTGCACAATGAAAACACTTATATAAATAAATACTATATTCTCAGCTTGTATTTCTATGATTGTTTGAAATTGCGGTTTGCTAAACAATGAGTCGATTGACCTGCGTGTCTTCTTTGCATTTCGCTTTGCTTAGAAGAAGAAGAAAAAGATCTTATTTTCACTGTCATTTTTCTTTTCTTTTGGCTCATTTTCTGTTTCTATTTTATCTAGTTTATAATAATTTATTTCTCTTGGGGGGGCATATTGTCTGTTGAAGCACACGTTCCGTTCTGATGGGAGTGTTTGATTGCAATAGACCTTTATATCTGCTGTATTGTTCTAATAAAAAGGTTTTTTGAATCTGTCACTCTGTCTTCCTAGTGGTTAATATCTGCACAACACTAAATCACACATAATGAGCTACTTTCCTGTATTGTATGTTATTGTTCTTATAATAAAGTAAATCATTTATAAAGATTTGCTAAAAACAAGAAAACATTTAGCATTTGCTGGCCTCGATTTCCTAATTTTGCATCAATAAATGTAGGAAATGCAATCACAAATGTGAGAATCAGTTACTTTTCTGCCTAGAAAAGTTAGTGAAGGACATTTCTTTGTGTATGTATTTTAGAAAACTATAGACAACTCAACAAAAAGTAGCTGGATAAATGCTTATTTCTTTCTGAATCAGAGTTCATATATTTGTAGTTTAAGCTCCAGATGCAGAAAAGACATCAGGTTCACTGGACTTTAATTCAGTTTCTTATGGTTTATTTGCATAAATGTCAGGTAACAACGCTGAAGAAGGGGGGTGTATATTTTTTTTTAAATTGAGGTAAGAAAATTAAACTAGTTGAAAAATTTATACCAAAAACACCCAAAATCACGATATCATGTTCTAAATTTCAAATGCAATCAATCAGATCCCTTGCTGCAATTGTGTCTGACTGTTCAAATTCCTCTTTCTAAAGCACTAAGATGTGCACTAAAAGGCTGTATTTATGTATTTATTTGCGTTGAGTAATCCCTAGTGCTAGTTTTATTTGTCAAAAATGTCTGAAATATTTGGAGCTTTTGTGTATTTCATGCTTTGCAGCTTAGTATGTACACGCCACCTATTAGCTCACCAGTTTAAGGACCTAAATCTTATAAATGTTGGCATAAATTGTCTTTAATTCAATGCCTAATATAAGGAAGTACGTTTTTTTGACTACCTGAAATAAATATGGACCTGCTCCAGCGCAGAAATTCATAAAATGTCTGAATATAGACAGTAAGCTGCTGCCAAAACCTGAATAGTGAATGGTCTCTGAAATTATTCTATTCTATTTTAAGGTGAAAAGGAAGCAAATGCATTGTTTATGAAGGGAAATTCTCATGAATAAATCCATATTTAAGTTTAAAAGTTTCTACTTTCATACAAAAGTCAAACTTTTTTGTTGTCATGTTACAACGTTGTTGTGTCAGTAGGTGGCGCTAATTAGTTGTAAGTTCACTGAGGAGGGAAACTGGAGACAACGGCAGCCATGTTGGCTCAAATAACTGCCTCAGAGGGAACCACTCAAC
Organism: Amphiprion ocellaris; assembly: GCF_022539595.1. Lineage (NCBI taxonomy): Eukaryota > Metazoa > Chordata > Actinopteri > Pomacentridae > Amphiprion > Amphiprion ocellaris. The sequence goes on from NC_072786.1 coordinate 17,177,820, forward strand.
TCACTTCTGAAACTTTTCAGGTTAGAAATACGGTAGCTTTTCCGAAACGACATAAAGCGTATACATAAACGTTAGTGATGTGTTTTTTACGTTGCTATTTATTAAATGACGCAGTAAAAATTGGTGTTTTACCACGTCGTTTTCCACGCGAATAACACACGAACCAGTGACACTTCTTTCCTTGTCGTGAATTTTGTTTTCCCGACAAAGACGGAGTTCAGTAAAGTTGGAAAGATATTCACAGATTCGGACTTCCGGCATCAGTAACTCATGAGATATACGTTGTAAAAACATAAACGGTGCCTCTTTTAAATCGTAAGCTAGACAATGTGCTACAAGGCCAGTTTTATCAAAAGTCGCTGTCTTTCCAGCTGCAGAAATAACATTGATGTCTATGAGCAGCCGGCTGTGCGACAAGTGAACAGGGACCGTCTGCAAATAGCAAAACCGCTGCAACAGCGAAGAGACACACGAAACAAATATTCAATAACTTCACTGTTATGCATTGTAGTGTCACCAAAATCACTGGAGCCATCAGTTGGCTTCTGCTGGTCATACTACAACTCTTGGTTTGATATAAAAATATTTTTTCATAATTTTAAGGATTTTTTTTCTTATTATTATTTTATTAGTAATAAAATTCAATAACTTCACTCTTGTGTACTGTAGTGTCACCAAAATCACTGGAGCCATCAATTGGCTCCTGCTGGTCATACTACAACTCTTGGTTTGGTAATAAATTAAAAATCTGAATTTTAAGGAATTTTTATAGTAAATAAAATTCAATCACTTCACTCTTAAAACACTGCAGAAAAAATAAACTTCATCCAACCATCAAAAGGGTCCTACTGATCATACCTTCAGGTTTTTTCTTCCAAGTATTGTCCGTACAGTCCTTAACTTGGAAAATATTATTAGCGGTTTAACATTATGGTTTAAATAAATCAATTAACGCTGCAGCCTTGTAAGAAGGCATCTTATTGTCTTTCTTCCCAATCATCAGTACTTGAGGAGACAGTCTAAACAATTTAGTTTGGTATATTGGTGTTATCTGATGCTCTCTTTGGTGAGGATTCCAAGTTCCATTACTATTTAGTATCATGTATTTGGACAAACAGGTGCACTGTGGATCTAAAAATATAGCCCCACATACATCAAGAGAAGAGCCATCAGAGCTAATTTACTCATAATCCTTAAACTTCACACACAAGCATGCACACTAAATAGTCTGCACAACTTCACATGGCAATAAACAACCCAAATAAAATAACATTCAGTTGCTTTCGGTTATTAATGTTTCACAATTTACCAAAAAGATGGATGAGCACTTTTATCTGTTTCAACTAAAAATATCTGAGATATATAACAAAAATTTCAATACTAATAAAAAAATCCTTAAAATCACGAAAAAATACTTAAATATCAAACCAAGAGTTATTACTATAGTAGCATATGCTTGTCTCAAAGATTAGCAGGATCCAATTGATGGCTCCAGTGATTTGGTAGCACTACAGTCTATAAGAGTGAAGTTATTGAATTTTATTTCTAATAAAAAGAAAAAAAAATCCTTAAAATTATGAAAAAATGTTTTTATATCAAACCAAGAGTTGTAGTATGACCAGTAGGAGATGATTGAAGGTTCTAGTGATTTTGGTGACACTACAGTCTATAAGAGTGAAGTTACTGAATTTTATTACTAATAAAATAATAAAAATTTATTAAAATTCGGATTTTGTGTTTAATATCAAACTAAGAGTAGAAGTATGATCAACAGGAACCAGTTAATGACTCCACAGATTTTGGTGACACTACAGTACATAAGAGTGAAGCTATTAAATTCTATTACTAATAAAATAATAATGATAAAAATTCTTTAAAATTGTGAAAAAATGTTTTTATATCAAACCAAATGAATTTTATTACCAATAAAAATTCCTTAAAATTTAGATTTTCATATTTAATATCAAACCAAGAGTTGTAGTATGACCAGCAGAAGCCAGTTGATGGCTCCAGTGAATTTGATGACACTACAGTGTATACGAGTGAAGTTATTGAATTTTACTACCATAAAAATTCCTTAAAATTATGAAAAAATATGTTTTTGTCAAACCAAGAGTTGTAATATGATTGACAGGAGCCAATTGATGGCTCCAGTGATTTTGGTGACACTACAATGTATAAGAATGAAGTTATTGAATTTTATTACTAATACAAATTCCTTAAAATTCTTATTTTTAGTTTAGCACCAAATAAAGAATTGTAGTATGACCAGCATGAGCCAATTGATGGCTCCAGTGATTTTGGTGACACTACAATGCATAAGAATGCAGTTATTGAATATTTGTGTAGTGTCTCTCTTCGCTGTTGCAGCGGTTTTGCAATTTGCAGACGGTCCCTGTTCACTCGTCACACAGCCAGCTGCTCATAGACGTCAATGTTATTTCTGCAGCTTGAAAGACAGCGACTTTTGATAAAACTGGCCTTGTAGCACATTGTCTAGCTTACAACGATTTAAAAGAGGCCTCGTTTATGTTTTTACAACGTATATCTCATGAGTTATTGATGCCGGAAGTCCGAATCTGTGAATATCTTTCCAACTTTACCGAACTCAAAGATGGAGACGTCTGAAGAAGTTAGATGATAATAAAGAGGATATTTGTGTGTCGGGTTGCCACCTTTCAGAAATGAAAATAAAAGACGCCCAAGTTGTCTTTCAAGTTGCAGGAATAACATTGGTGTCAGCAGGAGTCAGTTGAAGGCTGCAGTGATTTTGGTGATACTACAGTGTAAAAGAGTGAAGTTATTGAATATTTGTGTCTCTCTTTGCTGTTGAAGCGGTTTTGCAATTTGCAGACCATACCTGTTTACAGCCGGCTGCTCATAGACACCAATGTTATGACCACTACTACTAGGAATATGTGATTCCTGAGTGCAGGAATCACATATTCAGTAAAACACTTTTATTATTTTTTATGGTTGCTGCTGTACAAATGATCTTCCTGCCAAAGTTTGATGCAGGGACTGAGTCAGGCTTAATGCAACTATGTCTAAGAGGAACATAAATTAATATGATGCAAAACTAATTAAAATGTGTCTTATTGACATAAATCAGATTCTTCATTGGGTAAATAGTATAATAAATTTCATTTATAAAGCGCTTTTCCAAAAACTCAAAGACGCTGTACATAAAATACAATAAGATAAAACAAAACTGTTAATTAAAATCAGTAGGTAGTAAAACAAGTTCAAGATAAAATACAGAATCACTTAAGGAAAGCAGATCTAAAAAGGTGAGTCTTTAAAAGGGATTTAAATGTGGTGAGGTTGGTGCAGTCACGGAGGGCATGGGGGAGTGAGTTCCAGAGTGTGGGGGCGGCAATGGCGAAGGCTCTGTCCCCCCAATGTCGCCGGCTGGTCCTGTGCGGGATGGAAAGGAGGTTTGTGTGGGAGGAACGGAGATTCCTGGGGGGGGTGTAGGGGAGGAGCAAATCGGTAAGGTAAGAGGGGGCAAGATTATGGATGGACTTGAAGGTGAGGAGAAGCAGTTTGTACTGGATGCGGTGTGAAATGGGGAGCCAATGGAGGTTCTGCAGGACGGGGGTGATATGGTCGTGAGAACAGGTTCGGGTGAGGAGTCGGGCAGCAGAGTTTTGAATGAGTTGAAGTTTATTGAGAACTTTGGAGGTGGAGCCGAAGAGAATGCTATTGCAGTAGTCAAGGCGGGAAGTGACGAAGGCATGAATGAGGGTTTCAGCGGCTGAGAAGGAGAGGAAGGGGCGGAGACGGGCGATGTTGCGGAGATGGAAATAGGCAGTTTTGGTGATCTGATTAATGTGGGGTTCAAAAGTGAGGTTGCTGTCAAATATCACACCGAGGTTGCGGATGTGAGCAGAAGGAGATAGGGTGGTGTTATCAATGGTAATGGGGGAGTGGGGAAATGGTGTGAGTGATTTAGGTCCAATAAAGATGAGATCAGTCTTGTCGCAGTTTAGCAGGAGAAAATTTTTCCTCATCCAGGATTTAATGTCGGCCAGGCAGCTGGAGAGAGAGGGGAGGGTGGTGGTGGCGGTGGTGTTGGTGGAGATGTAGAGTTGGATATCGTCGGCGTAGCAATGGAAGTGTTGGTTGTGGCGGCGGATGATGTTGCCGAGGGGGAGGAGGTACAGGATAAAGAGGAGGGGGCCAAGGACTGATCCTTGAGGGACACCATGGGACAGGGGGGGCGGTGGCGGATGTGCAGTTGTTGACCTTGATGAATTGTTGTCGATTTGTGAGATATGATGTGAACCAGGTGAGGGCGGTGCCGGTGATGTTAATGGAGGATTGAAGGCGGGACAGGAGGATGGAGTGATTGATTGTGTCAAATGCTGCAGAGAGGTCGAGAAGAATGAGGATGGTGACTTGTCCGGAGTCTGAGGAGAGGAGGAGATCGTTGGTGACCTTGAGGAGAGCGGTTTCAGTGCTGTGATGAGAGCGGAATCCGGATTGAAAGGTTTCATACAGGTTGTTGGAGGTGAGATGAGTTTTCAACTGGGCAGCGACGACACGTTCTAATGTTTTGGATAAGAAGGGGAGGTTGGAGATGGGCCGGAAGTTGTGAGGGGAGGTTGGATCCAAACCAGGTTTTTTGAGGATGGGGGAGACAGAGGCGAGCTTGAGGGGTGAGGGGACACAGCCAGTACTGAGGGAAGTGTTGATGATGTTAGAGATGAGGGGGGAGATAACAGGGAGGCAGTTTTTGAGGAGGTCAGTGGGGATGGGGTCCAGGCAGGATGTGGAGTTTTTAGTTCCAGTGATGAATTTGGGCAGGTCCAGGGGGGAAATGGGCGAGAAGTGGGCCAGGGGGGGAAAGTTCAGAGGGTTTGGTGGAGGAGAGGGGGGATCAAGTGAGGTGGGAGAGGTGACAAGGCTGCTGTGGATGGAGATGATTTTGTTATGGAAAAAAGAGAGGAATAGGTTGCACTTGTCGGTGGTGAACGAGTTTGAGACGGTGTCCGGGGGGGCAAGGAGTTTATTGACAGTTGAGAAGAGGGACTTGGGGTTGTTGGAGCTGGTATTGATCAGGTCAGAGTAGAAAGTGGACCGTGCAGATTTCAGGGCGTCTTTGTATTGTTGGAGAAAGTCGGAGTAGGCTTGGCGGTGAACTGTCAGGTTTGTTTTCTTGACAAGACGTTCCAGCTGTCGTTTATGGGCTTTCATGAGGTGGAGTTCGGGGGTGTACCATGGAGCAGAGTGGGAGAAAGTGACTAATTTGGATTTGAGGGGAGCAAGCTGATCAAGACAGGAAGAGAGAGTATGATTGTAGTGGTTGATGAGGTCAGTGGGGTTATTGATTGATGGGGGAGGGGAGATGGACAATGCAGTGGTCAGTGAGGCGGAGAATACAGAGGGGGAGAGTGATCTAGTGTTTCTAAAAAAGATTGTCCGTTTTTCCTTGGGCAGGGGGGTGGGGAGGCTGATGTCCATAGTTATTGCTAGGTGGTCAGAGATGGAGAGATGACAGCTGGAGATATTTAGGACTGTAAGACCAGAGGAGCAAACCAGATCGAGGATGTGTCCATGGTTGTGGGTGGGGAAATTGACATGCTGGGTGAGGTTGAGTGATTGTAGGAGGTCTAGGAAGTCAGAGGCAGATTTACTGTGAAGGTTGTCCATGTGAAAGTTGAAGTCACCAAGGATGAGGACTGACGGAGATGTAGCTAATAGCTGGGTGGCAAAGTGGGAAAAGTCAGGGAGAAATGAGGGGTTTGGTTTAGGTGGGCGGTAAATGATAGCAGTGACCATTGGGGTGGGACCGGGTAATTTAAAAACAAGGTGTTCAAAGGAGGGGGAGGCAGGGATGGAAAGTGGGATGGTTGTGAAGAGCTGTTTGTGGATGACTGCGATGCCGCCTCCTCGACCTTCTGGGCGGGGTGAGTTGAGGTACGTGTATCCGGAGGGAGTGGCTTGGTTGAGTGGGTAGAAGTCCAGTGGTTTGTGCCATGTTTCGGTTAGACAGAGGAAGTCCAGTTTATTGTCCAGGATGAATAATTGTAGAATGGGGCCTTTGCTGGTGACGGAGCGGGTGTTGAAGAGGGCAAAGTTCAGGTGAAGTGTGGATGTGTGATTAGGGGAGGGCTTCTGGGGACAAGGCTGTGAGGTCCGTGGAAGTGGGCGAAGGTTAGCAAAATGGCAGTTTCTGAGGGAGGGCTGCCGAGGTTGTCTGAAGCTGATGATGGTGGGGATTTGGCAGCTTGTTGAATTCTGGTAGAGCGGGGGTGACGGGCAGGGGGAGCCAGAGGGGGGAGGCAGTGGGTGTGCTGGAGGGGAAGATGGGGGGAGTTCCAGGTGGGGACAGAGGGTATCCATATCTGTGCTGTTTTATGCAGGCTTCAGAACAATCTGATCTACATGCGACTGACCTCAGAACTTAAAAATGCACTTGAAACCACATTTAAAGGAAATAGACTCCATCAGGTGGCACAAATCGAAAGAAATATTATATAACCAGAGGAAAATGCCCCTTTAGTGCAGCCCTGATTCAGAATTTAACAAAATAAAGAGGATATATGTAAACATGCATGTAAAAACACTGCCACACTTAGTGTAGCATATGACATAAAAGCAGGAATATGTGTAATAAAGCATTATTTAGCACAGAAAACACAGTATAGGTGCTCTTAATCTGTGTCTCATAGAATATATGAAATGCAGGATGATGTTAATGTGGGTACGCATTTTGATTTCTGTCTGTATGTAATACTGTTGATGTTTTTGCATGCGATTTTTCCGTTTTGTTGTGAACTAAACAAAATTCTTTGTAATTATGTTACAAATACAAACATTAGAGGCAGTAAAACGCGCTGTGGGCTATGTAGATAGTACACCATACATAGTAAATGCAAATGCAAAATGCAATCTACACAAACTTCTACAGGAAACACTCACTCATACACACAGGCTGACATGCAGAGGCACAAACACAGACACAGATGCAGTGTAAACAATAACCAATTAGAACAGGATACATCGTCAAAGGGGGTGGCGTTAACTCTGACGAAAGAACACGTGATTTTCATTTGAACGATAGCGCGCTAGGGGTAACAGCTCCTCAACTTTAAAACTTTCTGGTATTATTCAAATTGGAAAAGTAAAATATTAAGACTCACCCGAGTCTGTCTTCAGCGTTGTTGGGTTTTCACACTGTGGTGGAGCTCTGGCCGAGCTCTGACGATCGGGGACCCCTGTAGGCCGAACCCCGATGCCGGCTGCCGGTGTGACCAATTTGGGTGCTGGGTTCCTGGGATGTTGACCGGGTCAAGAACCCGTGGCTCTCGGAGGCTTCGGCTTCGTCCCCCAAATTCGGCTTCTTTTTCTGCGGGCCGTGTGTCTCTGAGTTGCCGGCACGTATTGATACCTGGCCCGGGTGGAGGTCTCCACGGAGATGGAACTGTAGGATGCTGCGGCAGAGCCGGTTCTAGGGACTGCGGGCCTGCAGGTCAGAGGTCGGTCAACCAACCAATCCTCGGCAAAAAACGACTCCAAATCATTCTGGCTCGGTAAGTACCTTACAACGGCCTCGTAATCTATAAACAGTTGTTTTTTTTTCCTGTTACATTATTTATTTATTTTCTTTAAATAAGCAGATCTATTTTAAAAACATAAAGACAAAACCTACCGATATCTGATTGTGATAGATACACCCATTGCCAGCCACAGGGATCACTTTTATGAGACAAGCAAAAAAAAAAAAAAAAAAAATCAAGCTTAAACTTGTGTGTCTCCTCAGGAGAAAGTGATTTTATATGCAAACTTATTAACAAACAGAGATACTTTCCTTGTGAAATGACAGAAGAAAAGTGTCATTTTCCCCCTTATAAACCTTATAAGCCGTTTTCCAGACTCGAGAGGCCCTCATGATCGTTCGTGTGAAAAAACACCCATGATGTGAGACTGACAACAGACAATAATGCCTTATTGAGAGGCCCATGTCTGCTCCTGATGCAAAAAAAAGTCTGACTGTGAGAACATGCACATCTCAAGCCATGTATCTCATCATCATGGAAGCAGATTCAATTCAATTCAGTTTTATTTATATAGCGCCAATTACAGTGAAATTGTCTCAAGAAGCTTTACAGAACCCATATGCCTGACCCCCAGAGCAAGCCAAAAGGCGACAGTGGCAAGGAAAACACCCTTTTAACAGGGAAAAAAAACCTTGATCAGAACCCGGCTCTTAATTTGGGGGGACCCATCTGCCTGCTGGCCGGGCGGGTTGAGAGGGACAGAAGAGGTAGAAAGGTAGAGATAGAGGGATGGAGGTAGAGGGGAAGAGGTAGAGATAGAGAGGTGGGGGGGGGGACACAAGGACCATAAAACACACAGTATAATACATGCATGATAAGACAGATGATACATGCAAAGTACAACTAACATGGAAACTAATTATAGTTTACTGCTATGGTGTACAGCTCTGGCATTAAATATACTACATATATAGCTGGTGGTAAATTCAAAAATATGTAGATGAGCAAATCAAGTATAGTAAGGGCAATGCAGAGTAGATCAGTGGAAATGGGCAGCTGGAGGTGGGAGAACAACCACACATCTGAAGCATCCAGCTCTGGGACCAGGGACACTCAGAGAAAGGACACAGAAAGAAACAGAGTGAATGTAATGCAATAATGGTATATATAGTAAATACATAGGTAGTTAGAGAAGGGCTCAGTGCATCAAGAGAGGTTCCCCAGCAGCCTAGGCCTATAGCAGCATAACTAGGGGCAGACTAAAGGGACGTCAAGAGGGGAAGTCAGTTGTGCAAATGAAAACACCAGCTCACCCCGTCAGGGTCCCCCAGTCAGCCCTAACTATAAGCTTTGTCGAAAAGGAAGGTTTTAAGCCTGGTCTTAAAAATAGAGAGGGTGTCCGCCTCCCGAACCCAAACTGGGAGCTGGTTCCACAGGAGAAGAGCTGATAACTGAAGGCTCTGCCTCCCAATCTACTTTTAGAGATTCTAGGAACAACAAGTAAGCCTGCAGTCTGAGAGCGAAGAGTTCTGCTAGGATAATATGGTACTATCAGGTCTTTAAGATATGATGGAGATTGGTTGTTAGTTGTTAGTACTGATACATAGTGTATAATTTTTTTCCTAAAAAAACAAGCATCTCTTGTTGCTATTCCCTGCAGGTTGTGTGTGTGTGTGTGTGTGTGTGTGTGTGTGTGTGTGTGTGTGTGTGTGTGTGTGTGTGTGTGTGTGTGTGTGTGTGTGTGTGTGTGTGTGTGTGTGTGTGTGAGAGTGTGCGTACGCTTGTATGTGACACTTTAGTTGAGTTGCAAGGGACAGAAAAAATGCATGTCCAAAACACTATTTTGTAACAAAACACAGAGCTATTCCTTGCAGGTGTTTTGTGTGTCAGTGTACATGTGTGTATGTTTGTGGCACAGTAGTTGAGAGTCAGAAACATGCAGAAAATGCATTCTGGTTTGTTGTTCTCACACTCTCCTGCATGCTGATTTTATGTGAGAACATACCAAAAACATACATATCGCAGTCTGCTGCAGCCCCCCATCCCTTTTGTTGATCTCACACGCATTGTGCATGTGGGTGTTGTTCACAGTCTCCTTCTCATGCAAAGTGGCTCGTAGCTGCATTGCTGGTGCTGCTGTGAAACTCAACTCTCACACGCACAAACTTTTTTTTGCACTCAGTTAATGTGAGTATAGTGTATGTCTAGTATGTATAAGTTTTTTCCTAAAAACCTATCGCTTGTTGCTATTCCTTGCAGGCTTTGTAAGTAGTACTGTCCAAAAACACTGCTAGGTACCTGCAGGCTCAGTGAGCGAGTGTGGGAAGGCTTTCAGACAATTAAAAGATGTGAAATATCATATGCGCATCCACACTGGACAAAAGTCTCAACTCTTTTTCCATGACTGCCTGCAGCCTATACCATCAACCTCCAATCCTACCTTATTCAGTTTTCAGAAATAAAAAATAACTAAAAGCTCTCTTTGGACCTGGTACCTGCAGGCTCAGTAAGCGAGTGTCTGCACTACCTGAAAGTAAGTGCCGCTTTATAATTTATTCTAACACTCTAACAAAGTGTGTGCATGAACATGTAAGCCTACGTGAATCTGATATAATCTGTGAATAATAACAACTAAAACATATTTTTTCATGCTGTTTCCTGTTGCAGGAGGGCCAACTGGATGTCTGGTGTCCATGTGGAGCTGGAGAATCAATAGAACAGCTTTTGTTTCTGACTCTGCCAAAGTGAGTAACATCATATCATCACAAACAGCCTAAAACCACCAGCAGTTTTTCATTTAATTTCCTCTCTCATTGTGATATGTGACCCTCTCCTCTGTATCTCCTTTTTTTTCCTCTTTTTTGTCAACAGTGTTGTGAAGCTCAAGCACTTCAGGTTCACCATGACCTTCAGACTGAAGGTCAGCAGCCCTGTTGAACTGTAACTGAACAAGGGAGCTTGTTGTGAATCCTGAAAATCGCATCGCTGCACATGTAAGACTTATGTTTAGAATCATCTTCATTTTATGTACAAAGACCCTGTTACTATGACAAATTTAGTTTTGCCCAATATAAAAAAAAAACCCATCAAATGTTTTTACATGTGAAGCTAATTGTTGGTGTTTGTGCTCTTATCTAGACAGGAACTCGTTACAGTTTGGTGAGTGCTGTCAGCCATTTGGGTTCCACATAGTGGTGTTTGGTTGTATTTTACATTTGTTGAAGTCAGATTTCGAAGGTTTAAGAATCCAGTATGTTTTCAGACATCCCATTAACTTGAATGTCCTAACCTGTTAGAACAGCATTACATCTGCGAAGGTGCTCACCGGCCTCAGGAACCAGGTGACACATCAGACCGTGGGATTACCTACAATGATGAGCTGTCACCGAGACAACAGGTGAATTGGTGTGTCGCCTGTGCCAGAGATCAGCACTCATGTTATTGTGCAAATAAGCAATTTAAAGTTGTGATGGTAAAGAAGTGGCCTCATTCTAACCATGTAACTCTGTTCACCACTTGTGAGGAGATGGGATGAAAACGGAGGGCCCATCATTTGAGGAGACACAGTAGGGGTACAGGTAGTGTCAGTGAACACAAACATTCAGTCGGCAATGTTTCCATGACATGGAAAGGCTTGAGTAACACAACCTGCCTACTTTCTACTACACGTTTAGGCTCAGAAAAAACCTTAACATAATTATGTTAAACCAACAAAACTATGGAATCACAGGAGTGATATAATAAAAAATAAATGTTAGAAATGGTAATGACACCCAGTTACGGCAATCAGAGGTCACCAAAGTTAGTGTGGCATTGGTGTGTAACTTTGCCAAAACCATGTCGGACTCTGTAGTTTTCTCTGGACCCCTGCCAGATCTGACCAGCGACGATATGTTTAGCCGCATGTCATCGTTTCGCCGCTGGGTGGTGTACTGCAAACGACGTTGGCTTTATAGACAATTGGAGCTCTTTCTGGGGAAAACCTGGTCTGATTAGGAGAGACGGCATCCATCCCACTTTGGCTGGTGCAGCTCTCATTTCTAGAAATATTGCTGATTTTATTAGAACTCCTAAAGCATGACAACCCAGAGTTCAGACCAGGATGCAGAGTTGTAGTCTTCCACACCTCTCTGCAGTTTCCTCACAGCTGTCAACCTCTAGGAATTCAGTTAGCTTTATTGAGACTGTGTCTGTCCCCCAACCACCAAAATTCAATAAATTAAGCAAATCAAAAATAAACAAAAGACATAGTAACCATAAAAATCTAATTAAAATTAATACCACTATTTCAACTGAGTGAAGAAACAGGACAATTAAATGTGGTCTGTTAAATATTAGATCTCTCTCGTCTAAATCTCTGTTAGTAAATGATTTGATAACTGATCACCAGATTGATTTGTTCTGTTTGACTGAAACCTGGTTGCAGCAGGAAGAATATGTTAGTCTAAATGAATCAACTCCTACTAGTCATACTAACTGTCATGTTCCTCGAATCACAGGCCGAGGAGGAGGAGTGGCAGCAATTTACCTCTCTAGCTTAAAAATGAACCAGAGACCTAAACCTAGTTACAGTTCATTTGAAAATCTTACTCTCAGTCTCTCTCATCCAGATTTAAAAGCTCAGAAACCAGTTTTATTTGTTGTTGTATATCGTCCTCCTGCTCCTTACTCTGAGTTTTTATCTCAATTCTCAGACTTTTTATCTGATTTAGTGCTCAGCTCAGATAAAGTCATTATTGTGGGTGACTTTAACATTCATGTTGACGTGGACAGTGACAGCCTTACGACTGCTTTTAATTCAATATTAGACTCAATTGGGTTTTCTCAACATGTAAATAAACCAACTCCATTTTAATCACACCCTAGACCTCGTTCTGACTTATGGCATAGAAATCAAACAGTTAACAGTATTTCCCCAGAACCCTCTTCTTTCTGACCATTTTATGATAACATTTCAATTTACAACAATAGATTGTATAGGAGTTAACAATAAATATCATTACAGTAGATGTCTGTCTGACAATTCGGTGACTAAATTTAAGGAAATAATACCCTCTCTATTTAGTTCAGCACCACTTACTGATATAATGACAGGGAGACCACAGGCAGTACAGATCGGCAGCAAGACATCAAGCACCATCATCCTGAACACGGGGCCCCCCAAGGATGTGTGCTGAGCCCCCTACTCTTCACCCTGCTGACCCATGACTGCACTCCGGCTCACAACTCCAATCTTTTGATAAAGTTTGCGGATGACACAACTGTGGTGGGTCTCATCAGTAACAGCGATGAGACACAATACAGGAGTGAGGTGAGCAACCTGGCCAGGTGGTGCAGCACCAACAACCTCTCTCTGAACGTGGAGAAGACAAAGGAGATCGTTGTTGACTTCAGGAGAGGACACACCCAGCTGCTCACCCGTCCCACAACCTGTTCAGCCTGCTGCCATCAGGGAGGAGACTAAAGAGTCTGAGGACCAGGACCAGTCGACTGAGCAACAGCTTCATCCACCAGGCTGTCAGGAAGCTGAACTCTCTCCCCTCTCTACCACCCGCTTCCCCCGCATACACAAACTCTGGTCAATAACGTCTGATCTGCACTGTAATGGCACATTCAACCGTCAAGCATATTTGCACTTTGTGGACTGTTGTTACTTATTTGCACTGTTCTGAGTATTCTGCACTAAATCCATCACTTTATCTCATGGTCATGTTTACATTTCACTCAGTTCTGCTTTTCTTAGTTCTTAGTTGTTGCTCGGCTTTAATTTTGCTTCCTTTGTTCTTTTTTGCCCTTTAATATCTTATTTTCTAAGTGTTTATTTAATGTCTACTGTTGCACGGAGAGAGAGTAACGAAATTTCGATTCTTGGTATGTCATGTACATATTGAAGAATTGACAATAAAGCTGATTATGACATTGAAATATTATTTTACCCCCGCAGAAGTGGATTATATTGTTAATAATGCTGCAGCCTCACTGCGTACAACACTTGATAGTGTTGCACCTGTAAAAAAGAAAGTTCTATCTCAGAGAGGACCTGCTCCTTGGTATAATTCCCAGCTGCGGACTTTAAAGCAGGCGTCCCGAAAGCTGGAAAGGAAGTGGTACTCCACTAATTTAGAGGAAGTTTATGTAGCTTGGAAAAATAGTCTAGTAATTTATAAAAAAGCTCTTCGTAATGCCAGGACAACATATTATTCATCTTTAATAGAGGAAAACAAGAACAACCCCAGGTTTCTCTTTGGCACTGTAGCCAGGCTGACAAAGAGTCAGAGCTCTGTTGAACCTTGTATTCCTTTAGCTTTGAGCAGTAAGGACTTCATGAGCTTCTTTACAAATAAAATTGTTACGATTAGAGAAAAAATTTATCTGGCCCTTCCTGCAAATGTCACAGATGTATCATCAAGTACAGATGCTTTAGAATTGGCTGTAAGACCAGATGGATATTTAGAATTTTTCACTCCCATACATCTCTCTGAACTAATTTCAATAGTTTCTACATCCAAACCATCGACATGTCTTTTAGATCCTATCCCAACTAGACTGTTCAAGGAGGCTTTACCTTTAATTAATTCCTCAATGTTAGATCTGATTAATCTCTCTCTAGTAACAGGCTATGTACCACAGGCTTTTAAGGTTGCTGTAATCAAATCTTTACTTAAAAAGCCCACTCTAGATCCAGATTCTTTAGCCAACTATAGACCAATTTCCAACCTCCCATTTCTCTCTAAAATTCTGGAAAGAACAGTTGCAAATCAATTATGTGAACATTTACAAAGGAATAGCTTGTTTGAAGAGTTTCAGTCAGGCTTCAGGGTGCATCATAGCACAGAAACAGCTCTGGTGAAAGTTACTAATGACCTTCTCATAGCATCAGATAATGGACTGGTCTCTATACTTATTCTGTTGGACCTTAGTGCAGCATTCGATACAATCGACCACAAACTTTTATTACAATGACTGGAACATTGTATTGGCATTAAAGGGACAGCACTGGACTGGATTAAATCCTACTTATCAGATAGGTTCCACTTTGTGCATGTCAACAATGACTCTTCTGAGCATACTAGGGTTAATCATGGAGTTCCTCAGGGTTCTGTCTTAGGACCAATACTGTTCACATTATACATGCTTCCCTTAGGCAATATTATTAGGAAGCACTGTATTATTTTCCATTGTTACGCTGACGACACTCAATTGTATTTATCTACGAAGCCAAATGAAACTAATCAGCTAGCCAGACTGCAAGATTGTCTTAAGGACATAAAGACCTGGATGACCTATAATTTCCTACTACTAAATTCAGACAAGACTGAAGTCATTGTATTTGGCCCCAAACACCTTAGAAAATTGCTTTCAACGCATATAGTTACTCTGGATGGCATTACTTTGGCCTCCAGTACTACTGTGAGGAACCTCAGCGTTATCTTTGACCAGGACATGTCCTTTAACTCATACATAAAACAAATCTGTAGGACTTCCTTTTTCTACCTGAGAAATATTGTGAAAATCAGGAACATCCTGTCTCAGAGTGATGCAGAAGACTAGTCCATGCATTTGTTACTTCTAGGCTTCACTACTGTAATTCCTTATTATCAGGTTGTCCCAAAAGCTCCCTGAAACATCTACAGCGTATGTGTATGTGTATACACACACACATATATCTATATATCATCTATTTATTCATCTCTTTATGCGTCACTATTGCATCCCCTGCGCATAAAGGCATTGCAAATGAGGACAATGAGCTGGACAACGGCACAGCAGCAGTCTGCAGGAAAAGGAAAAAAGGTCAGGTGAGGGAATAGGAACAATGGGAGAAGGGGAGGGCAGGATGGGGGGGTCCGGTTGGAATTAACAGAGAGGGGAGGTGGAGTAGTACAGTTAATGGGAGGGAAATGGGAAGGGAGGGGGGACTGGGTAGGATTGGAATTAGGAGGCAAGTGAGGTAAAGTTATAGAGGGAAGGGGTGGGGAGTGGGAAGGATGGGGGGCCAGGGCAGGAGGGGGATGGAGTGGGTTGCCAGGTTGGGGCAGAGGAGAGAAGTCCAGGGGGGAGGGCCGGGCCGATGGGACCACCCTCCTCCACGTGGGGCCCCCCAGTCAGGAGGTCCCTCAAGGTGGAAACGGAGGAGGGTGTCAGCTTCCGACTGGGCCTGGACACTTGAGATTAGGAGGATGAGACTGATTCATCTCTTTATGCGTTATTATTGCATCCCCTGCGCATAAAGGCATTGCAAATGAGCTGGACAATGGTAGGTTCACCAAAAAAGAAGTACAACAAAACAATGTGGAAGCACAACACGGTCAGGTGCTACTGAAGAGAAAAGAATAAAACATAACCTAAAGCGAACTTTACTCACAAGCTGATGTTAACCTACTGAAACGAAATAGTAGATAATTAATGCAAAGTAAACCCCTAACCAAAAAAAAAAAAAAAAATACAGGACAGTAGCACTCCTATCTAACAATGAGTTCTATATAAATCGGACTATACCAAAGATTTATTCGTACACACAAAATGCTCAACAAACAATGTTCATGAACCCTATCTGGACAGCTCAACTCCTGAACTGCCACCGAATGCTGCATGACCAAGCCTTTTGAGGTCCCCCTGGCACCTGGATTGGCGGGGGTTGTCTTTCCTGGACCAATCCGTCCTCAGCTCCTTGGCGGCAGGTGGGGCAAAACCACGGAGGCGGGATAGACGAAGACGGACGGCAGGCTTGCAGCTGCTGAAAATGAAAATGACAACCGAGGAGGAGGAGCCCTCTGCGGCGTCTCCGTCTGCGATGGCGTGCCATCCTCACCTAGATGGCCTCTGGAAGACAAGGCCATTTCTAAACTCTGTAATTTATGATTTTTAGACATTTTTGAAGCAAAGATTTACTGGTATCAGCTTCTCATATCCAAATATTAGCTACTTTTTCTTGTTTTCTCTTGTTTATTGTTCATTTTTGACAACTGGCTACACAGTAAAAGCATTTATTAAGCAATTTATACACTAAACAACCAGTCAACAGTAACTCAAAAAAAAAAATTGTCAGATGCATTGGAAGTCATCTGAAGTCAAGCCATTGTTTTTTTTATTTTAAACATACACAGCAGCAGCATGTAGAATAAGATTTAACCTGAGTAGAATACATATTGAGCTTAGACCCGACAGGGTTGTTATTGTGAGAATTTAAATCCATCCAATATCTATACAACGCTTATGCCTGCAAAACCCAAATATATAAAATATGTGTGTGTGTGTGTATATATATTTATATATACATGCATATAATACATATATATATTTATATAGAGAGAGAGACATATATATATGTATATATGTATATACACATGTATATATATGTGTGTGTATTATATTTTTTATAAAAAAAAATAGCAAAAATAATTTTTATATTGTTTGTATACATATATTTACAGATTCTAGACATGTTTTTTTACAGATTGTGTATCTATATAAATCTGTTTATAAATATATATATATATATATATATATATATATATATATATATATATATATATATATATATATATATATATATATATATATATATATATATATATATATATAATTTTCTTCTTTCAGAGCAACATTTTTCCTGAGCTGCTCTCAACTTTGATGCTCAGTCTTCTATGCCTGTTCTTTCTCCTCCATTTCATTGACAGTTTCCAGCAGCAGCTCCTCAGCTTTGAAGAGCGCCGCTGAGAGGCTGTCATTGATGCCAGTCATTCGATCAACTTCCTGTTCTCTGATGGCGATCTGCAAAGTAAACGCTCTTCACCATCTCTTGATTTCTGCAAGGTTCTTGGAAATGCATTTTCTCCAGATTCCAGAAAAAATTATAAAAGAGCTTTGAAATGATTATTAGACGCCAAGTGAAACCTCCCATCACAGCTGCATTTCTCAATGACAAACCTTTTTCTTTTTACTTTTTTGCGCTGATCTAAATCTACAACAGATAATCCTCATCCTCATCCTCTGCTTCCATGACATCGGCCTAATTCATGGTCGTAGTCTGGGTATGGGAAGAGGCCTGGTCTTCGCTCTGGATGACCGGCTGTTTCTCCTCTTCCTCACCCTTAGCGATATTGACCGATGTCATGGTTGGAGCTGGTGTCTCTGAAGAGGCCTGGTCTTGCTGGGTGTTGTGGCTCTCGGGCCCCAGCTGTTCTTGTAGCTGCCTTATCTGCCTGCTCTGGTTAATCAACAGTTCTTCCAATTTGCAGGTTCTGACCTTGCTGGCCTCTACCCACTTAAAGAACTGCTCCTTTTCAGTGAGGAGCTGTTGAAGACGGTGACCCATATTATTCATTCGCTCCTTCAGAGGTTCGTTTTCTACCAAAGTAGAAAACTTCTTGTGAAATCCAGGTGGCTTACTCGTTTGGGAAGCAGCCCTTTCAGGGGTGATGGTGAATCGAACTTTGCATTCTGCTTGATTTCTCTGAGCTATGGTAATGTAAATAAAGCCCTGAATGTACACCAGAAATAAAGAAATGATCCAACTAAGCACTAGTCCAAGTTAGAAGGTGGTTCTGTAAATGATTTGCAGGTCCTAAGGTGGTAGACATTCGCAGTTTGTCAATGCCGGTCGTGGTGTGTTGTCTGTCATCCGATCGTTCGAAGAAAACAGCTGCAGTGATTGTTGGAAAGTATAGGAAAGGTTCTGATCTGTCCTACATTTAAAAACGGCAAACAGTTTTCTACGTTTCATTTTGTTGTATTTACTCTTCCTTTGAAAATACCGCCTCCGCTCTGCCTCCACCTCATTCTGTTCAACACGCTCTGCAGGTGGAATTTTGTTTGTTTTTTAAACTTTATTTCAGTCAGCCAGCATTGACAAAGCTCTGCAGGTGAAGTAGACAGCTCTGCGACATGGCGAGTGACGCATGAATCGCGCGACACAACGAATCGATAATGAAATTCGTTGCCAACGCTTTTAATTGATTCATTGTTGCAGCCCTAATATGGAGCAACTGAAGTAATATGGAGCAACTTTGACTAATATGGAGCAACTTAATACAGAGCAGCTTTAACTAATATGGAGCAACTTTCATACAGAGGAACTTTAACTAATATGGAGCAACTTAACTAATACAGAGCAACTTTAAGTAATACAAAGCAACTTAACTAATATGGAGCAACTTTCACTCCTTTAGAGCAAGTTTGGGGTGACTTAGAAATGTCCTTATATTTGAAAGAAAACATTTTTTTCAATGAAGATAACATTAAATGAATCAGAAATACAGTCTAGACATTGTTAATGTGGTAAATGATTATTCTAGCTGGAAACGGTTGATTTTTAATAGAATATCTACATAGGGGTACAGAGGAACATTTCCAGCAACCATCACTCCTGTGTTCTAATGCTACATTGTGTTAGCTAATGGTGTTGAAAGGCTAATTGATGATTAGAAAATCCTTGTGCAATTATGTTAGCACATGAATGAAAGTGTGAGTTTTTATGGAAAACATGAAATTGCCTGGGTGACCCCAAACTTTAGAACAGTAGTATAGTACAGGATGGAGTCCCTTGTTAGTTCATTTGTACTTTGTCTACATTGAGGATTTTCAATAATACCCAAAAACAAGAGAACCAACAATTCAACATCCATTTTTTTTATTTTTCATATAAAAATGTAGACCTTGTGGACAGACCAGTTCACAAAAAAAAAAACCCTAAATCTAAATATTTGGACTCTTTGAAAACAGCATCGCAACATGGAGTCCTTTACCTAGATTCACTTTCATACAATTCAAACATTTTTGTTCCTTTAAAAACGCAGTAAAACGTGCCTCTTCTTTCTAATGAGCGTGAGGAACAAACAGCCTTTACAAATGAACGACAAAAAGCACAAAAAGAAAAAAATATAAACCAAGTATTTCCAAAGGGAAACAAGTAGATTTTAAAGCATAAATGCTACAAATACATTCTTTTCCCAGCAGAGACAAAAACAATTAAATAAGCACTTTGGTCTTCCTCCTCAAACGCACTGAAGATGATTATGCTAGCATTTATGAGAGTGAGCAGAATGCTAACTCAGCAACATTTCCGTCAGCATTTTACTCACATTCTAAGATATTTTCTGTGGGCATCAAAACTTCATGTACCATGTTGGATTTGCTTCACAGAATTATGTGAATTTCTAATACAATTTGTAAGTTCTGAGCTAGCATCCGCTGTAACGCCAAACACACACAACCTTCTAACACAAGTGAGGTACAAAGAAAAATCTCAACATTGAAACAAGATGTAACTTCTTTTCTTCCATTTAAAGTCTGTTTTTAAAGTGCATATCTTCATCCAAGGACAGACATGTTTTTACTGCAGTGTACAGAAACCTGTGACAGATGGGGAATAAAGGACTTCACTGAAATGTCATGCACACAAATCTACCGTCTTAAGTAGCTCTGGAAGTTTGATATTTTATATAAAATCCAATGAGTTTCTAAACTGGCTGGACTGATGGAGCTAATCTGTGAGGAGCTAAAACAGTTTTCATTATGATATGCAGGATGTAGCACCTCTAAAGTGAGAGGTTACATGTGAAGATAGTTCTCATTTAAGAACAGTAAAATTACAGAAAAATCTGCAAATGTACAGAGAAGCATCAAATCAAAAAGGGGAAACTGAGCTGAAAGCAAAACAACATTTTAATGTCAGAAGTCTGCAGCAAACAAAGGTAGTAACGGATTTAATATGAAATTAAAACGTAACCATCTACACTTGTATTGCTGGAAATACTGTTGACACCATTGACGAGGTGATGAAATTAAGTAAAAACAAATAAAAAGCGACGCTGACTGTAGCAAAGAATCCTTCTGCAAACCTTATTTTCTACATCTGTGTTGTTATTTCCATTAACTGGATGATTGTTTCTTTGCAGTGCTGATGGCGTCTGACGTGTTAACCGCTGCCCAGTGAGAACGAAATAAAGCACGAATATTCTCAGGTAAGTCAGAACATTTACCTGCAGAACAGAATCGTTAACGTCCATTAACAGATATGTAACATTTGAAGCATTCACATCTGGGAGCTGGTATAAATAGAAATTAGTTGTAAAGATTTTTTAAAACTAAGATTGTAAATAATCTCTCATTCTTATTTGCCAAATACCAGAAATTACACCAAACAGATGTTTACTTTTAGTGGACCATGAAAGTGTCCTTAAAACTGCAGTCTGATCACAATATACTCTATGGTTTAAAGCATTTACTGCATCTCCTAAGAATTCATTTAACGTATTACAACTGAAGTATTAGGTTGGAATAAAACTAGAAAGTGATTCTGACAAGTTCCAACCAGTTTGATTGCTGGAATAAAACCACCAGACTAATGTACGTATTTGAAAACAGGTTTTTAAAGTCTTGAAACTCACTCGACATATAAATAAAAACTTTCAGTTTAAGCAAATAAAACACAAATATTACAACAAAAAGGATTTCTGCCTCATCAGCATCTCAATACTTCGCCGTCAAATTTGTGAACGCAGCTGAGAACCTAAACCATCACGTTAATAATAATTTATGTTCATAATAATACTTTTTGTAGAAAGGTAAAATATAGTCTCGTGTCACAGACCACAAAAAAATGAAACAAACTAGAATTCAAATAAACTCTAAGTTAAAAACACTGAGTGGGTAAATAAATAGTTTGTGAATTGCACAAAGTGGGAACGTTGAAGGTCAAAGCACTCTGATATGTTGAGACTGACATTCAGTCTTTCAGTGAGTCCAACAGTCAGACAAGCGTTCAGTGAGTCAGTCAGCGAAGAGTCGACGCCGTTTCTCACTCCACTGTCATGATTTGATCTTCCACAGCTGTGGACAGGAGAAAACAAACAGGTTGAGACACAAATCAGACTGACGACTGTCCAGAATGACAGTTTGAAAATACAGGAAATTATACAAAAATTAGTAGTGCTGTAGGTGAAGCCAGCTTTGACTACTTAATGTGATTGCTGGCAGTAAAAATCTTAATATTTCCTCATGTGATGTTGCAAAACAGTAAAGCAAAGTAGCATCATATAATAAATGAATATTAAATGTTACTTTCCACTACTGTTTTTCTCTGAAATGTTGCTGCTGACTGGACAATGCAATAAATTAACATGCAGTGTTGATTAATGAGGTCGAACAAATCTTCCTCCATCGTGACGAAATAAAATATTCAGTTTTTTGTTAAACTGTGAGGCGTTGAATCAAATGTGTGATAAATTTGGACGATGTGTGTGGTGCTGTTGAATAATAGTGCTTTACTGTTAACTGCACATTTATTTTTATAGGACTTTAATTTTCTCTTTCACTTTAGTGCTTTTTAAAAATCGTATTATATTTTACACTTTTTGTACTTTGATATATTTTTCTTATTTGTATCATGGTGGTCACTTTACTCTTTCTTCTTGCTACTGCAACAACAGAATTTCCCCTTGGAGATCAGTAAACTATTTATATTCTATTCTAAAGCACTACTATCCAACTGTACAATTTTACTGCATCTTTCACAATTATATGTTTGACTCAACTTCTTGTTCAAACAGTTTAGGGTTATAATAAATTGTACGGTGCAACAGAAACCACCAGGCTGTCTATGATTTAAACCTTCTGGTTTTTAGTTTCCTCAAAGGTAAATAATGCATATTTGAGAATCAGAATTCATCTTGTTGAAAGCACCACTGTTTCATGCAGGTTTACTCAGCTGTCCATAAGCTACTCTTCCCCTTATGTAGATTTACTTTGCTGCAACATTTAACGGATTTAAACCAGGAAATATCTACGAAAATCACTGCAATCATTGTGTTTGCTTGCAGTAGTGGAACAAACTGTTGCACTACTCAGCTTGACATAACGTCCCTCTGTTATCGTACGAACAGATTGATGTTCAATCAGTCATAAGACTGAAGTGAATAAAACAAATACACTGCCTCGTTAGCTAATTGATCCTATTCAACCAAGAGCAGCAACTATAAACGTCATGTGTTTACCTTCAGGTTAAATCCTAACAGGTCAGATATGACTCCTGACACGGCAGACAGGATGACCACCTGGGTGATGTTGTAGAGCAGAGGGTTCATAGTCAAACCGTACAACCTGAACGGAGTATCCAGCTCCTGGAGACGAAAGAGAAGTAAAAACACAGCAGAAGTGAGATGAAAAGTTCTCAAGGAGAACTTAGAAGAGGAGTTTTGAAGGCCGACAGTCGGTACCTTGAGTAGTTTGGTAGCCAGTTTTAAGACGTTGTTGACCAGTGTCAGCTCCTCTTTCTTGTTTGGCTTCTTCTCCATCTTCAGATACAGGTTGATCTGTGAGACACACCGTGGGTGAGTGTGAGTGTTTGAAGGCTTTACTGTGTGTTTATGTGTGTATTATCTGTGTTTGTATACCTGTTCAGTGAGCAGGATGGAGGTGTTGCTGTACTTCTTGCTGGTCTCTGAGCCCAAAGTGACGAACCTGAGCAGGAACAGCGACAGACTGGAGCACCAGATCACCAGCTCCCAGTTATAGTGACACTCCAGGAATGTTTCATGGACGTGCAGCAGCTGGAGGGAGAGAGGCAAGTACATCATTCAGTTTATTAAGAAAATCTGTTAAAAAAAAAAAAAAACCAACAACAACATCATAGACTTATTGATACTCGTCTCATTTAAAAAGAGCAGAACAATATTGAGCCCATCAGAAAACCAACCAACCAGTTACTGCCTCAATAAGAGGAGCATTTTCAAGCGAGTTAAGTGACTGTAAAAAAAGTAAATGCAGTAAACTGTCTGTGCTGTTTCACTGGCACATTGAATTGCAAAATGCATTTCCATTGGAATAAAGAGGCCCAAAAAGTTCCAGAGTTCAGTGAGATGCTGCTCTCAGTGCTGTTTATAATACACCTACAATTTAACTGCTCTCATTTCAGGTTTGTTGTTACATGTGTGACTGAAAAAGCATAAATAATAAAGCTCATAAATGCTACTTGTTACGAAGATGCTCCTAAATTCGCCATCTTAAATTAAAATTCAGATTTCCCATTCATGTAGTTGTCAGTGTCATGCTACCTTTGTACTCTTTACTTCTGCATTTAGTGGGATAATTTAGCATGACTACTTGCAGCTTTCCAAATAAAGTTGATTGTTACATTTGTTTTGCGTCTGACCAAAGGAAAAACAGAAATTAGCTGCCTGTAATGGACACATCATCATTAACATAACTATTATTAGCTGCATCCAGGGATAGATAGCGCTAACAGTTAGTAAAATCTCCATTTCAGGCAGATAAATTCAGTCTGCTTTCAGTCAGACTTGAAAACAAACATTTAAAATGATTAATGCAGAAATTCAAGACAATTATCCTGTTGAACTTTGTTTCCTTAACCCCTTGATGCCTGAATTTATTTACAATTAAATAATAAAAAAAAAAATTTAAGTGTGTTTTTTGCTTTCCAACTGATGCTAAAATAAGTGGGAATTGTTAAATTGTCTATTACACATAGAACAGATATAACAGATATATAATAATTAGGTCCCACTCAGACCGGTCCTACGAGAAACCAGTGCTTGCAAAAGGTTCCGAGGTACGTATTGAATACGCACAAACCGGCATTGGAGGAATGGATACGCTATCTCAGTCTGAATGAAAGTGGTATGTTGCAAATTAGGTGTCAACTGAGGCGAAGAGTGCAAAGTTATGTCACTTAAAGTTCTGTTAAAATATACTGGAATCCTCCTTTAATGCAGTTTGTCATTTACCTGGGCACAGCAGATGAAGACCACAGACAAAGTGAGCAGGAAGGCAGACGACACAATGACATCCACTGAACGCTGAGGACCCCGTCTCTGTAGATTACATTAAATTAATTACATCTATGAATTTGCCCAGCTCTCAGACTGTCAGTGAATTTAATGCTACAGTTTAATACCAGGTTACCAGTAGAAATGACAGACAGACGTACCTTGAGGTAGGAGCGTAGCGACAGCCACATCTTGATGTTCTGAACTTTCTTCAGTCTAAAATGTGGGACTTCAGACTTCCTGGCTCTGCGGGCCGAAGTCAGGTGACCAAACAGCTTGGCAAACAGTAGCCTCTGAAACACACATGAACACAAATGACACTGGTAAGTTCTACAGAAGTCACACGGTTAAAATGAAAACAGTAGTTTTACAGCTATTTAATCAGGATTTGCTTCTCTCACCTGTTTGTAGGTTCTCTCTGCTACACTGAGCAGGAAGAAGAAAAGCCATATAAGGCAAACGCGCACCAGGAAGCTGAGCGTTACCATAGTGATCACCAAGGCGTCTGACCCACAGCCGCAGCCCAGCGCCACAGACAGCAGCTCATTGGCTGAGAGTGTCGTCAGCTGATCCAAGTCACGGTACTGAGCCAGTCTGCAGCACAGAGACAGATCAGGAGTCAGTAAAATATGCAGCAAAGATTTTAATGTATGCAGGCATGGCAACAGCAAATTTTGATTTCAGCTGAAAATGTTCGGTATACAATCTTCAGGGGGGGTCAGCCCCCCCGGAAGCCGAGAGGTTTTCAGTAAAATAGAGGTGATTTAGAATGAAAAACATGCATAGAATTACAGAAGACTAGATTGTAATGAATAAGTTAATTTAATGAAAAGTTAACTTACTTTTTCTTCAATGTTGTCTCACTGCATTTAGTCCTACAATTTTTACAGTTCTATAGGTCTTTTAACACTATTTACACTGGAGTTCTACACTGGTCACAAAGTCACTTCTAAATTAGGGTTGCCACCTTTCAGAAATGAAAATAAAGGACGCCCACCACGGCTCCTCGGGGCCACAGTTCAGTAAAGTTGGAAAGATATTCACAGATTCGGACTTCCAGCATCAATAGCTCATTAGATATATGTTGTGAAAACATAAAGGATGCCTCTTTTCCATCATTATGAGGTACACAATGTGCTACTTGATAAAACTGGGCTTGTAGCACATTGTGTACCTACAGAGAACAAGATTGAAGTTATTGAATATTTGTGTCTCTTTGCTGTTGCAGCGGTTTTGCAGACAGTTTCTGTGCATTCGTAACACAGCCGGCTGCACATAGACATCAATGTTATTTGTGCAGCTTGAAAGACAGCTACTTTTGATAAAACTGGGCTTGTAGCACATTGTCTGCCTTGCAACAATGGGAAAGAGGCACCGTTTATGTTTTGACAACCTATATCTAATGAGTTATTGATGCTGGAAGTCCGAATCTGTTAATATCTTTCCAACTTTACTGAACTTGGCGCCACTACCACCTAAGGAGTGATATATTTAATTTTGAAAAAAGCATTTAGCCATACTTAAAGCTTTAAGTGCTTTATTAACACGGAACAAAAAATTTTGTATTGTTTTATTATCACAGGTTCTGTCTGAAAAGAGGTGGCATCATTTTAAACAGTGAAATCAAACTAACAAAATGTAATGACCAACCAGTGAGCAATACTGGATTCTGCAAAAACATAAACAACTGAATGCAGAATACTGGACAAAGAAATTCTCTACAGACATTTTTTCCCATCTAAATCTTATCTTAACACAGTTAATGTATTAGCTTATTTATGTGTGTATGCATGTATTTACTGATTTATTTAGTGCTGTTAGCATATCAGAGTTCTGAGTTTTTCTTTAGATAGGCAAAGGCCATTTATTGATTACATATTGGCTATTATATAAATGTTTATTAAAAACTAAAAGGCATTAAAAAAAAATACTAAACAACTTAGGCATTTATTGAGTCACTAAAATACTGTAGAGTCTAGGACCACATCAGCATGATTATAAGCATCCTCTGGTAAACTAACAACCATATACTGATGTCTCTTAACATAAGGACTTCAAGAGATGATTAGATGATGCTACTTCTAATGTCGCCTCATGATTCCACCGAAAACGATCCCAATAGCTCAAAATTCCAACACGAACATGCCGCCATGAATTGTAACAAAAGAATGCATCGAGCCATTTGATTGGTCCAATCGTTGGCAGCTAACCAATTTCGACCAACCACAAGGCCTTTTACAATGCAGCAGGAGCTAGACTGGTTCTCTTTGTCTGTTACGCTGCGGGAGAAACGCCGAGCGCTTCTCAAAAACCGGGAGCAAGAGTAACAAAAACATACAGTGGGTACAGAAAGTATTCAGACCCCTTTAAATTTTTCACTCTTTGTTTCATTGCAGCCATTTGCTAAAATCAAAAAAGTTCATTTTATTTCTCATTAATGTACACTCAGCACCCTATCTTTACAGAAAAAAACAGAAATGTAGAAATTTTTGCAAATTTATGAAAAAAGAAAAAAAGTCATAAGTATTCAGACCCTTTGCTCAGTATTGAGTAGAAGCACCCTTTTGAGCTAGAACAGCCATGAGTCTTCTTGGGAATGATGCAACAAGTTTTTCACACCTGGATTTGTGGATCCTCTGCCATTCTTCCTTGCAGATCCTCTCCAGTTCTGTCAGGTTGGATGGTGAACATTGGTGGACAGCCATTTTCAGATCTCTCCAGAGATGCTCAATTGGGTTTAGGTCAGGGGTCTGGCTGGACCAGTCAAGAATGGTCACAGAGTTGTTCCGAAGCCACTCCTTTGTTATTTTAGCTGTGTGCTTAGGGTCATTGTCTTGTTTGGAAGGTGAACCTTCGGCCCAGTCTGAGGTCCAGAGCACTCTGGAAGAGGTTTTCTTCCAGGATATCTCTGTACTTGACCGCATTCATCTTTCCTTCAATTGCAACCAGTCGTCCTGTCCCTGCAGCTGAAAAACACCCCCATAGCATGATGCTGCCACCACCATGTTTCACTGTTGGGATGGTATTGGGCAGGTGATGAGCAATGCCTGGTTTTCTCCACACATATCGCTTAGAATTAACGCCAAAAAGTTCAATCTTGGTCTCATTAGACCAGAGAATCTTATTTCTCATAGTCTGGGAGTCCTTCATGTGTTTTTTGGCAAACTCTATGCGGGCTTTCATATGTCTTGCACTGAGGAGAGGCTTCCGTCGGGCCACTCTGCCATAAAGGCCCGACTGGTGGAGGGCTGCAGTGATAGTTGACTTTGTGGAACTTTCTCCCATCTCCCTGCTGCATCTCTGGAGCTCAGCCACGGTGATCTTTGGGTTCTTCTTTACCTCTCTCACCAAGGCTCTTCTCCCATGATTGCTCAGTTTGGCTGGACAGCCAGGTCTAGGAAGAGTTCTGGTCATCCCAAACTTCTTCCATTTAAGGATTATGGAGGCCACTGTGCTCTTAGGAACCTTGAGTGCTGCAGAAATTCTTTTGTAACCTTGGCCAGATCTGTGCCTTGCCACAATTCTGTCTCTGAGCTCCTTGGGCAGTTCCTTCGACCTCATGATTCTCATTTGCTCTGACATGCACTATGAGCTGTAAGGTCTTATATAGACAGGTGTGTGCCTTTCCTAATCAAGTCCAATCAGTTTAATTAAACACAGGTGGACTCCAATGAAAAAGTAGAACCATCTCAAGGAGGATCAGAAGAAATGGACCGCAGGTGAGTTAAATATGAGTGTCACAGTAAAGGGTCTGAATACTTATGACCGTGTGATATTTCAGTTTTTCTTTTTTAATAAATTTGCAAAAATTTCTACATTTCTGTTTCCTTCTGTCAAGATAGGGTGCTGAGTGTACATTAATGAGAAATAAAATGAACTTTTTTGATTTTAGTAAATGGCTGCAATGAAACAAAGAGTGAAAAATTTAAAGGGGTCTGAATACTTTCCGTACCCACTGTACCTCACCCCCCCTAAAATTTTCTCAGCGGATTTGGATGATTCACAGAAATGATCGATTTGAAAATTAAAACGGCGGATTTCCGTGGAACGGTGGAAAATTGCCATGCCTGTGTATGAAATTAAAACGGTGAGAATTTTCTCAGCGTCAGAAAAAAAAATGTCATAAAATTTTGCAATAAATCTTTTTTTAAAGTCTGTTCAATGATTTCCATTATGCCTGATTTTAATCTTTTTAAAACAAACTTTCTTGAGAAGGTGTTCTAACTTTTAATCACACTACACTTCTGTCTGGAATTACATTTCAGACAAATGACATCACTTCTACCATTCATGCATGTAGGGCTTCCCTTTATTTACAGTGAACAGATGTGTCAGATGTATGAATTACTTTAAATATCTGAAACATATTGCTAGTTTTTTTTTTTTTTTTTTTAGATATCAACAATGAATATTATAACTGGTAAATATCTGAAATGGGAATTTTTCTTATTCTATTGCAGAAAAGTTCTGTTAGGTAACAATATGAAATTTAAAGGTCATTTACATAGAAATGGTAAAACTGACATTTGTTGGAGGATGAATGATGTTGTGGACATTAAATATTCATATTTAACAGGGAAGAATTGAATTATAGATATCTGCAATATAAATCCACTCTACTCAGTTAATGTTAGAACATGTTAAAAGACTATTCATATGTAAGAGTTTGTTCACTGTACCTGTAAGCGAACGGTGTGAGTCCGAGCGTTACTGAAACCAGGTTCCCAAACACCTGGTAACCAATACCAGGAGTGTAAAGGTTCACCTGTACAAAGAGTCAAAGTTATTAGTGGCTCACTAGTTAGTGTTTTAGTCTTTCTGTCTGTCTTATGAAACCAAAAGCGTCACTCACTCTGTTCATGATCATGCCGCTGATCTCCAGCACTGACATGTCTGCCTTCTTACACTCGTTTCCCTCCCATACGATGGCGCTCACTCTCTCCAGGCCGGGGTTGGAGCTGTGCAGCCAGGGAACGTGACCCTGC
Source organism: Amphiprion ocellaris (assembly GCF_022539595.1). Lineage (NCBI taxonomy): Eukaryota > Metazoa > Chordata > Actinopteri > Pomacentridae > Amphiprion > Amphiprion ocellaris. The sequence goes on from NC_072786.1 coordinate 17,207,097, forward strand.
AGAACAGCAATATTCACATTAATACTGCATCCAGTCTGCTCTCTGTTAATATTTACTCCAGAGGTAAGAAAAAAACCTGGAAATATCTAATGTCTACATGATTTACAGGTCGGACAACATGTAGATTGAAACTGGATTAAATTTGGTTGTCAAGGTTACCTACAACTATTCTTTAAATGATTGAAGCCGACTGTAGTCACTTAAATGCAGCTGAAATAATGTAGAGTAAAAAATTACTTATTAGCAGTATTAAACATTTCTTCTAACCCTCTAAACCCCACATTGTGCCAGTAGGTTCAAACAACATGTCTTTACAAAATCAGAGCCAGAAAAACTGAATCATGTGATTTTTACATTTTCAATGACCATTTGATTGGGAAAAAATTACCCAAAACTAAGCTTAAAAACATGATATGAAATCACAACATTCTACATGTAAATTCCTTGGTCTAGAATGAGATTCTGCAAAATAAATAAGTTCTGCACTGCTCTGGGTAATATCTATAATATGTAGACTAATATTTTATTTTGCAGTATTGATTACACCTGTGGGCACTTGGAACAATATTGTACAAGTTGATGCCTCTGTTTGCAGAATAAATGAAGAAATTCACTTTTTTTAAAAATGGTTGTGTAATGCTGCACAGAAGACATTTTTGAGTTCTCGCTATTTCTAGTTAAGAGGCTTCAAAGACCTGATGGAAAGGGTCGTCTCTGTACTCCTTTTTAGCAGGAGGACAGACGGGTGTTCCTCCTCCTTCTCCCTCTGTAAAGAGAAGGAGTGACGGTATTAATTTACAGACACTAACCCACAGATATATATTTGAACAAGGACAGTTCATTAGATTAGGTACATCTGAATCACTGTTAAACACATATTGAGTATATTTGTTTCTGTCTGACCTGTTTCTGAAGTGCAGGATGATCTGCACTCTGCACAGTGCAGGAAATCTTCCCACATCAGGTCCTCGGTCTCTGACTCGTGTCGAGTGCTCTCCGAGTCTTGAGTCCTCAGACTAGAACATCTGGAGCTACAGCTGGTGCCGGACTTGGGGACGTCCTGACACACAGAGCAGAAGATTGGTATTTAGTGAAAACTATGAAACGTTAATACGAGTTAGGATTTGAGTGCGTTTGTTTACCTCCACAGCGTAGTGTTTCTTGTAGTGGTGGGAACTCTTGCGGTTTCTGAGCGTACAGTCACTGTTCATTCTCTCCACTCCCCTGCGGAGGGCGCTGTAGGAAGCTTCAGGGTCCTCCTCACTGGACGCCTCGTCAGACGCAGGATCCTTAGAAACACAGACGAATCAGCCAAATCCACAAGCCTTATGTGGTTCCACATATTTTAAATAATATCTTTTGACATGTAAATTTCTATGTTTGAGTCAAGGAATGAATTTAAACTTAGATTATTCAGGGGGTTTTTTTTGGCAGTTTTTGCTTTTCCAATTTGTGGACACGATGAGCAAAGTTTTTTGAGGGTTTATTTGCATCATTATATAATCAGACATATCAGTTACAACAAACTAATGTAAATATGCCGTTAACTTTTTGGAAAATGTATTCTCATCAGGGATTTCAGACATAATGTCCTCTTATGTACAAATGTATTTTGTTGAATTTTTCATGAGATACTGAAATATGTTGCATTTTGTTTTTATTTACAGTTTTTGTAAAATGGATTGTAGTAAATATGGTAAAACACTTAGATCTCTGGCACAGCCTTAAAAGTGCAGAGAATAAATAAATGCACAACTTTAAATTGTTCTCTTCATGTCTCAAACCTCATGACATGACTGGAGGACTCAGATTACTCACTAGCTACAGTTCTAAAGCTGAGGGTGTCCTGGTCAGTAAATCCAGCTAACCCAATCTGTGGTTTTGAGTCCAAATACAAATCTTAGGCCACAGTGACACTTTATTTTGGTTTTTGGAGTTGTTTCCTTAAACTGTATTCCAGTTAAATGAACTTTGATTGGTCACCTTACTGCTGTTGGCCAGCATCAGTCCTGAGCTGCGTCCTGTGTGAGCGTGTGCAGGCTGGATGTGGGAGTTCCAGCAAACCTCGTCAGCTCTGTTCAACAAATCACATCGCTGCTCGTGGAGCTGAAGACCCTCCTCACTGCTGCGGTTGGTCACCCGGCCGTCCAGCGACACATAGCCATTGTCCGTCTCTGTGGATTTGTCAATGGAGAGCTTGGACTTCTTAGATCTTTAGGAGGAAAAGGCGAGACAGGAGACCGATGGAGAAAGACGTATAGGAGGAGACATGTTTAGGTAAAAATAAGTAACAGGCAGTGACATTACAAGTAGTTTTAGTCTCATATGCAGACATGCAGTGTTTTAAACCACAAGAGCAGGCAGTCGACAACACTGTGGAACATTCATGGAGAAGTGTTGCATATGTGATGTACTGGATCAAACTTTAACTGATAGTTGGCTATGTTGACAATAACTGATTAATGGTTGAAATGAATGAAATATGGTGGATGTTACATATCCTGATAAAACAGCTTTTAAACTACGGACACTTAATGTTTGCTATAAAATCTGCCCGGTTACATCAGGAAATTGAAGAACAGATGAAGTGACTTGAATGATGAATAGCACAATATTATGGCTTTGCTTAGGCTTTGCTTAAAATTGCTCTACAATGACTAAACTGAAAAATTTAGTCTTTATAGTAATCTAATATCAAAATAGTGATCTTAACTAACTTGTTCAGTGTAGTTAACTTTAGCTGATGAACACAGCTGCTCAGTTGGACCAAATGTCCACAAACACTTTTTCTGCAACAAAATCAGTCTAAAAAAATCTCCCAACGTTTACTGTCACCTCTAAAATTTACTGATACCCAGTTTTATTCTATATTTACCCTTAAGAAATCTATCAAGCAGCTGAAGCTGATCCAGAACGCTGCTGCCAGAGTCCTAACACCAGGAAACTGGACCATATTACATCACTACACTGGCTTCCTGTTAGTCCAGGGATGGAGTTCAAAATCTTACTCCTGGTCTACGAAGCACTGAATGATCTCAGTTACTTATTATCTTCATTTGAAGCATCCAGAGCCCTCTGGTCATCAGGGACAGGTTTACTGTGTGTTCCCAGAACCAGAACAAGACTAGTGAAGCAGCATTCTGCTATTATGCTCTTCACTTGAGGAACAAACTTCCTGAAGAACTGAGGTCTGCTCAAACTGTCGGCTCTTTTAAATCAGGCCTGAAAACCAGATAGTTTACTGCAGCTTTCTCTTAGAAGCTAAATCTATTTTCTGACTTTTACTGAACTTTTGTTTTATTTCTCTGATTTAAATGTCTACTTTTAAATCATCTTTATAATTAATTTTAAGTTCTGTGATTCATTTCTTTGCCATTGTAAAGCAGCTTGAATTGCCTTGTGTATGAATTGTGCTATATAAATTGCCTTGCCTTAAAGGTGTAACTCCATATCATCAAACAGGATGAGGCTCCACCTGGCGGTTCAACCAGGTACTATATCTAATCTAAAGTTAATTTAGGATACATTTATATTTTTAATAGCAATTACTTGATGAACATTTGAGCATCAAGAATTGCTTTATCTATCATAAAATATAATGTAATTGTTAACCTTGGTTGTATTCTTGACTTTCTTTTGAAGAAGTATTAAAAAGAAAGTTTTTCTGAAAGGAATTCTAAATCGTTAAAAAGGTAAACGAGAGTAAATCAAGGGATTAATAAGTAAAATTATGTGACAGAGGCACTAGCGTCTCGTACTAAGAGCTGAAGTGACTGTGACAGATAATCAATGGATGAAGTTATCAAATGAAGAGTTGTTGTCTGAATCGTTCCACAGAGCTGCAGTCTGCTGAAAGCTGCTGAATTTGAAACATGGGGAGAAGCAGCAGCCTGAGACATTCATCCGTTTGGATCAGGCTAAAAATGAGTTAAAGAAACTTTAAGATAAATAATAAGGCAGAATATTTTTCAGACAAGAGCCGTGTCCCCATGCTTCTTTTGAACGCAGCTTCAACAGCAGGTTATTTACATAGCTGCAAAATCCCCCTGCTCCTGATAAACGATGGAAAGATTTGGCAGTACAGGAGTCGTCATTTATAAAGGCGGCAAAGTTTTAGTGGAAATCAGCAAAAATGTCTTTTCTGAATCAGTTATATTTTGACTTAATTTGTCACGTTTAGTTCACAACTGGGTTGAGAATTTTCTCCATCTTTCTCCAGGAGGATAAACGTTCAGGAGAGGAAATGATGTTGCAGCTAAAGAAGCCCGGGTTAGGTCTGAGTCAAGGCTGGCATTTAGTTTTAGATTTGTAAATGCAGCAAATGTGTTTTCTTTTTAGTCAAATTTCACTTAACGATAAAGAAAAAGGCATTAACTGTGAAATTTTACTGATTTTTCTGACAGTAAATAAAAGTTTTGAGTCAGTTCTTGTGGACAAACTGCAGCTCAGCCCCGACTCAGTTACATCATCTCGTTTTAGGAAGACGGGAAACGAAGATACACACCCAGCTTTACAGATATCATGCCAGAAATCTTGGAAGAAAGCGCCCAGGCTGTATGTGGTGCTGGCTGAGTGGGAGTGTGGCGCCCCCTCCTGTGTGTTATCGGTAGTGCTAGACCCGTCGCCTTCCCTATGCACCTCCATCTGAGATGCCTTCCTCAACTTCCTTCAGTTTGGAAATAAAGGAGGGTGGAGAGAGACTTAGAGCGAACCTGCAGACTAACAAGTGTTGAAGCTACAGCAGCGTGTCCACCGGGAGTCCGGCTGCACTGATGAGAAGTTTTTAACCAACACAGCAAGTTAAGTTCCACCTTTAACAGATGCTAAATAGTGCTGCGATTCACAATTTTACCACATCGCTGCTACTCAAGAGTACAACTGGCACCTGGTGGACACAGAGGCTGATTCAGAGCACTGTTAATCTGAAAACGTCATAAAATCTGCAAAACGTACAAGCCAAAAGTTAAATGGAAAAAAATGTATGACCTCAAGAGCAAAAAATTCTTAAATATGCTAATACTTTATAAAAGAAATGCCTGTGATTCCATATTTCTTTGATTTAGTAAGAGGAGATGTAATCTATGCAAAGAGGCTTTATCTATCTAAATGTGCATTAATCTGTTTTAATGTCTAAAACTGAAATATGAACACTGAATAAAGTCAGTTTACAATAGTTTGAAGTAGTAAGATGCCCTGTAAATCAGATTGTGAAAGATAAATGAACACTTCTCTCTGTAAAAACCCTCATAGAAAGGATTTAAGCTGGAGTCTGGTGTGTTTAAGTGCTGCTGAAGAGGGACTCAAGTACGAGATATGTATTGAAAAATTCCATATATTGTTATTAAAGTAAACCACAGTTTAGGCGTTAAAACTTAAATCTGAATTTACATTCAGACATATTTTTTGTCCAGGTTTCTCACATTTAATGCTTAATATGCAAATGACACATTTTCTAATTAAATATGTGCTAATCTGCATGTATTTCTTACCTAAATAAATATTTCGGTCTCAAGACAGACATGTAAGGAAAATATCCCTTAATCAACAATGAATTCTAGATATATTTTGATTTAGTGTGTTCTTTTGCAGAACTTCAATATAAACATTGCTATGAATAGATTTGGTTAATAATAATACCCAAAAAGACACGCCAGAGGGTAGAAGCTGTGTTTTGTTTTTCAAATTCATAATAAATTCAGCCTGTGATTGACAACAATTCTGGGTTTTAATAAGATTGTTTGACATTTTCTGTTATCGTAATGTGCTTGGTGATATTGAATTTGTTTTGTGTCAGTGAATGTGGGCCGGTAACTAAACAGAGCCTCTCCCTCCAAAGTGTAATGTTGATGCATGAAAGCATCCTGTTAAATCTGGTTTTAAATCGTTTCCTGCTGCAGCGACTGATAAATGTCTACGAGGTCTGACAGGGAAAAGAAAAAGGCAGATCCAGAGTAATATTCAGACAAACAGAATCGACTGTGTTTAATAGAACTCTGCTCTTTTCATGACTGACGACTCAGTGAAGCAGCAAACTGTTTGTTTTGTCTCCTGTAACTCTTTCCAAAACTGTGGCATGGTCCAATTTTCTTCCCGAGAGTCTGAAAATTGTCTTTATTTCATTGTGAACCAGAGACAGCAGCCACACACTGACAAGCTTTAAACCAACAGAGAGAAACTCACAAACTGCAAATCTAAACACTACAAAACACAGCAGCAGATAAGCAGCCTCCTCTACTTTCACACAGTGAACCTTCTGTCTAAACTGGAAATTTATCAGAGAGATTTCCTGGAGAAGTTGGCTGTCAGGTTTGTCTAATTTGCTGCTTTGTGTCTGAAAATGCTTCATTTTCAACACATGAAGTCATGATTTATCTAAGCTATATACAATACAAAAGTGTTTTTGTTTTTTTTTAAATGTCAGTTTATACTCTTTGCTCCTGAAAGGTTCTGTAAAAGACTGAAATTAACACAAACAGCAGCTTTCCTAAAATGACTCAGACATATGTTTGGATTTGTCTTTTTTGACAGAAACTCGTGGAAAACTCTCCTGATAAACACACTATTTCTGACTTAGAATTTAGTGGGAAAAAAATCACAAACAGTGAGGACAAGTGCAATCCAGAAGCAAAAGTTGTGGTTTTATATTCATGAAAAGCTCCCTTTGTAATCTGAAGTTTATCCTCTCATCTCTTCCTGGCTCCTTGTTTTGTCTCTTGTCTGACTCATTTCTTCTTGAACCCTGTCTTGTTCCGGTCTTGCTATGAGTCTCCTACATCTCTCCAGGTCTATTAATTCATGAACAGGTTGCAGGTTTCTATATTTTCCCTCCTTACCTGCGTCTCTTCCCCCCGCTGCTCGAGGCAGGTTTCGGGGTTCTGGTGGAGACGATCTGACAGTGGACGGTTCCCAGCAGCAGCATGAGCCAGATGGCTCCGAACACCTCGGTGGCCGGTATCCCATGAGGCTGAGGGATGGTCACATACAGGACTGCTGCTGCCACTGTGAGGAATATGGAAGAAAGGAACTGATTACAACAAAGAGAGTCTCAGTGTTACTGTTTAAACCTGGAGTATGACCAACCAGCTTTTAAACATTGTGGTTTTAGTTTATCTCTGCTCTTATCATCAACCCAGACAAGCCAACTGTACACAACCTGTCAGGCAGGAAATGGTGAAAAGATACTGAAAAGCAATTACAGAGGAACACCGACAGCATTGATAAAAACACCTGGAAACTGATTCAAAGCCACCCTTAACCAAGTTTAATCAATACAGTCAACCTCTTGATTTCATAACATGGAGAAGCCTGTAGCAGAAGAACTGTAAGGCCAAAATTCATGTGTGAGACTTCATTTAAAAGGGAACATCTCCTAGTTTAATAGGCTAAAATAGAACATCAGCTACATCAGTTCAAATTAGAGACCACCCCATATGTTGGTCAGTGAAATCAAAGATTTATCACTATCGGCAATATGTAGTCGGTTATCAGAACCTTTTTCCTGAACTGGATATATACAGAAAATAATACTTGGGATGATTTAGAAATGATGTGATCACATAGTTTGTCCAGCAGAGCGGCTCTAATTCCATTGTTAACAACTCTTGGTACTATGTGCAGCACATGTAGCGGAGTACGTATCTCAACTGAGTAGACGGTGGTGTGGAGTCAAGTGGTGACTTGAGTTTGTCAAGGACCATATTTTTAAGTTAATAAACAACGACCCCATAATTACTCTGCCAAGGAACGCGGCGAAGTGATGTGACGATTGGCGCTGGTTTGTTTGTCTGTTAGCAACATTACTCAAAAACAGAATAACGAATCTGGATAAAATTTTCAGGGAAGGTCAGAAATGACAGGGGCTGCACAGTGGCGTAGTGGTTAGCACTTTCGCCTTGCAGCGAGAAGATCCCTGGTTCGCGTCCCGGCTTTCCCGGGATCTTTCTGCATGGAGTTTGCATGTTCTCCCTGTGCATGCGTGGGTTTTCTCCGGGTACTCCGGCTTCCTCCCACAGTCCAAAAATATGCTGAGGTTAATTGATTACTCTAAATTGCCCGTAGGTGTGAATGTGAGAGTGCTTGTTTGTCTATATATGTAGCCCTGCGACAGACTGGCGACCTGTCTAGGGTGTCCCCTGCCTTCGCCCGAGTCAGCTGGGATAGGCTCCAGCCCCCCCCGCGACCCTAGTGAGGATTAAGCGGTGTATAGATAATGGATGGTCAGAAATGACACAAAGACCAACCGATAAGATTTTGTCAGTGATGCGACTTATAGTCTGGATCCACGGATTTGTTAAAGATTTCTGTATCATTGCGAGATAGCGGCACAGCGTCACTGTAACTATGACAACAAGAGAACGCTCTGTCAGCTGCCTGCTGATGATCACATGATTGCGATCCTACTACAAATCCACCGCTGCGGACTTATCCGTTGGAAATAATACAAGGAACGATTAAACTGTGGGGGTGTTTCCGAGTCACATCAATTCCCACCATCCGCTACATGTTTAGGTCACGCGATTCAGTATCCGTACACATGCATCACACACACCTGTCATGTTGTTTGTGGGTGCATCTATATTAAATGGATACATTCCAGTATTTCCTCTAGGACTTTTTCCTGCAGCGGCGGCAGGCTCCCGTATGTATGTGAAAATGTCAGCCAATATGTAATATTGGAACTTTTTAACTCTTGAAAAACCAGCATCACCTCCCAGAAATCCAATATCTGTCACTCTCTAGTTTAAACATAACTCAGTTAAGGCTTTGTTTATTATAATAATAATAATAATAATAATAATAATAATAATAATAATAATAATAATAATAATAATAATAATAATAATAATAAATAGAACATGTTTGATGTCAGAACTGTGCAAAGCACCACATATCTTCTACATCTTGTCAACCACACCTGCATGAAATTCTAGACCTGTGGGCCTAAATTTATGGGGCTTTCCGTGAAATGAACTGAACAGCTGAACTGTGGTGAATCTAACCATGAAGACGAAGGTTTAAACATCTATATTATATGTGCAGCTATGAGGTTTGAACTAGCCTAAACAGGTCACCAGCCACCTGAGGGCTGTTCAGAGGTTAAATAAATGTTGTAGTTGGAGCCTGAGTGCCGGTGTTGCTCTTTTTACCAGAGTGCACTTCTAACAGACTTGCACCTACATGCAGGGTGTCTTGAACTTCACTCTCTTTGACAGAGACACCTCAAGATAGCTTTCTCAGATATTTGTGGCTAAAAGTTAAGAGAATTGAAGTTTCCCTCGTTGTAGTGTTAAATCACCCAGAAGGTGTGTGTGTTTTATATAGTATGTGGGGGAAGTGAGCAGGAAGGGTGGAGGCAGAGATGAAAAGCAACAGTGTTTTCTTCTGTGCAGAAAAGGGCAGCATGATGTAGGAGGTGGAAAACACTGCTCAGAGGTCTTAAAAGTGTCTGTGCAGCGAGTGTGTGCAGCTCTGTGGGCGCAGACTGGGAGTACTCTGTGTTAGCAGGACTGTAAGTGCGTATTTTAAGAAAAACAGAGACTCAGAGCGCGGCAGCAGCTGTTTAACAGCTTGTGAACCTGGTTTTCTTATTAAAGAATCAAACACAGTGAGGGATAGTTTAAGGACCTGATCGATTAATGAATGTTGGAAACGATAGTGATAAAACTAGTTTATTAGAACCTTCTACTTAACCTCATTAGACCAGACTACAACACTACAACTATTTATTACATCTGTTTACTTGATGCAATATGCACTTTATAATCACACCATCACTGCCATAGTCACTTTATTTAAACCAGGGTTTACAATATTGCACGGTTCACTTTACAATCACTGCCACTGTCAGTTTAGTGCTTATTTCTTTATTTTTTATTACATTGTGTTCATTTGGTTAAGGAGGATCAGCAAATTAAGGAGGAACTGTCTAGTTTTCTGTGCATAGGGCAATAAACAATCTTGACACTAGAGCTGCAATAATTAGTTGATTGGTTGTCAACGAGCAAATTAATTGCCAACTATTTTGATAATTAACCAGGTTGGGTATTTCATTTTTTAAAAGTCTAAATACTCTGATTGAAGCTTTTTAAATGCGACTAAGTTCCTGTTTGAATACATCATTTTGAGCTTTTAGAAAGTCTGATAGATTTTTTTTTTTTTTTTTTTTTTTACCATTTTCTGGTATTTTTTTTAGACCAAACAATAAATTGACGAAGAACAGGAACTGTAGACACAAAATTAAACCCAACTGTAGGATCAATTTCTCACGTTTTCTAAACAGAATTTGAGATAAAACTGGACATTGCCACCACAGACGTCTTATTTTTCCAGTCGTACAAAGTTCACGCTGTCTTAATTATGTCAGTCTCCACTTCAGTGACAGAAACACGTGTAGCTTCTCTCAGACGTACCTTGCAGCAGGTAGAGAGCCAGCAGTAAGAGGAAAATGGCTCTGGAAGTGACCTGGATCCACCATCGGTAAAAGAACGGGAAGAAGACGACTCTGACGATGCCCTTCCTAGTCAGTGACGTCCACGGACTCTCAGGTTTGGCTTTGGCAAACGCCGAACCTCAGAGAAAGAGAACAAACACACACACTTAGTTTAATGAGAACTAATTAAAGAAAATGAAGAGCTCATCACATAATACATCCTGGAGTGACTTTTGTTGTTTTTTTTAATCTCTTCCTCTGTCCATCCCCTCGATCTGCTTATCTCCTCTCCGCCTCCATTTCTGTCTTGATTATCTCCCTCACAATGAGGATAAAACTGACTGCTCTGATGAATAATTGAAAGTGAGATCAATATGAGACAGGCACCCAGAGATGAGAGCAGAGATAGAGAGATGACGACAGAAAGAGTGAGGATTAACAGTGACAGGACGTTGGCCCAGAGACATGGCATCTCAGGTTCAATTTATGTTTGTCACTAAGCAGACGACGCAGTACGACTGAGTTTTTTTTTTTTTTGCTTTAGCAGAAAGCCCATCTCACATCTAATCTAATTAGCCTGATGGAGAGGAAGGCAGTTTCTGTTTTCTCACCTCTAACCAAGTCCACGTCTATGAGATCTGGTTTGACATGACCAGTCTTCTTTGGCTTGTTCCTCAAGCCCTGCAGGGGGAGACAGAGACACAGTCAACGCCAGGCAAAAACACTTTTAATACAGGTCTTCAGACTTGTCGTGCACTTTATGCCTTCATCAACACACCGTGCAGTCACACAGCTACTGGCTCTACTCCATCTAACAGCATATGTAGCTACTCACATCTAGTAGCTCATCTAGAAAACCAGCATCTACACTTTAATGTGTCACATCAGGCTAAATTTTTTTGTGCTACTCTGTAGTTTTTAGATTAACCCTACAGTCCTTTCAGTCTTTGAAATGAACAGTGTTGAAGCTCTTATTCATCCTGATGACTGTAGTTAAAGTTGATGCTTTGTTCAGGTTATGACCCTGGGAATAACTCTCCCCTGTGGCACGCTGCCTTCCTGTGCCAGTCAGTCACTTCCTCCTATGATGCATACGCCTTATACCCATGTCCATGGGTATAAGGCGCTTACAAATAAAATGTACTATTATTATTATTGTTATTATTATTATTTAAAACTGTGTTTGTGCGTATCTCAGAGAAGTTAAGTACAACGATGTTTGAGTTACTGCGGTGAGAAGATGCTTGTTTGGTTTTAATAAAGATTTCATATCAGTGATTCTGGGTGAACAGCTGTGACCACAGTGCTACATGTACAACCTGCGATGTTAAAAACATCTTAGAGGATGTTTAATGGGGAAAAATATTTTACACAAAACACTTGGTTGTCATGCTGCCATCTTGTTCTCTGATTCTTGAAAATATTTGTGTTTTTTTACAACACTTTTAAAAATACTTTGATGATCTTTGTGTGATCACTTTACTTCTGTGTCAGCTAGACATGATCAACTTTGTGTCTATATTCTCCACACCTTGACTTGTTGTCATGTCTGTCACAACATTTTTCAGCCAGGAGCTGTTCTGACAGCTTTAAGACTGTGTGCAGCTCCATTTTTTCTTATTTTCCTTAAAGGTTTCTTCAACTCTCTGAACTCCAAAACCCACTAGTGGGTTTGAAAGGCATTTTTACAACAAATAACCACAATTACACCACTTATCAGAGCCAGAAACTGTAAAAACAGAAAGAATTCTCAGATTTCCATCTTTCACACAGTCCTAGAACTACTCATCTGTGATGTGCTCTCGTCTAAAAACCTACACAAACCTCAAAATCTCTTAATTCTACAAGTGTCTTTTAAAAACATCAAAAATTGTTTGCTCTAGACACAGAAATTGCATTTTTTAGACTGCAGTTCTGATTTGAATTCTATAAGTTGTTCCCTAATTTAATCTCCTGTTAACCTGTTCTTTGGTCTTATATTTCACTAGTTGATTTGAAACTGGGGCATTTTTGGACAACGGAAATCAGGTATTTGATCATTTTGAAATACTTTCATTGTCAGTAAACAAGAGGAGAATTTATCTGAACAAGTTCTTTCAAGTCGTTGAATTTCTGCATATTTTAAAATGAGTCACATCCAAAGGTGCTGAAAAATACTACACAAAGCTGTCCACTTGAATCAGCCTGGCTCATGCAAATATTTACATACCGATAAATCAAGCTGTGTGTTATCAGTCAGCGCTCTGATATGGAGGCTCTTATCTTTAAATAGCACAACCAACGAGCTAATAAGCTGTGTGTCAGAGAGAGATGGGAAACATGAGAGTGTATAAGAGCAGCAGACAGTGAGTCTGTCTGTGCATGAAGGACTAAAAGAAGCTGATCAATAGATTCCTCTTGGCAGCAGATTTACTGCAGGGGTGAAATCCTTCAGAAGCATCTCGGCCGGCCACAGCGCTCTTATCTTCGTGCTATTCATAGCCGCTTATCTACTTGAACTACATGTTGCCTCAGTGACTGATCCGTACAAAATGTATAAATACCAGTCGATTATTTCAACCACACATCTGAGGAAAAACAGCATTAAAACAACCACGCTTTGCTCTTTGAATTCCCTAGAAAAGGCTGCCTGTCATTTTGCTTTACATTTATTCTTGTATTTGCCACATTCATGGGCAGGGAGATGTTGAAATGTATTTTACCAAGTCATTAAACCAGATTGTAATGTAGTTCACAGTTAACACCAGCAGGTGGTGACTGGTTTTCTCCTGCATTATTGTCCTGAGTTTGCTCTAATAAACCACATAAATATGTCTCAATCAGTAAACAGTGAGTGGGTGAAGAGCTAGTTTGTGTTTTTGGGTAAGTTATTACACTTGAAACTTCATAAAGTATGAATTCTTTTGGGAGAGAGAGCCTTCGTGTGTGGGTTTTAGCCCAATGATGGAACAGAAGTCATTTAACAAGCATTTTCTTGTCTTATTTGTTTTTGTTAGAAATAAAAATGTAAACATGAGAGAGGTTTTACAGGACAAGATTTATTTTGGCCCCAGATTATTCAGACCTCTTACCGGGCTCTCCGCTCTACAACTTATCAGGCATACGTTATTTTTGTTTTACAGTCTGTAGAGAAATTACAAATCTGATCTACAGTTATAAGAGCAAAAAGAGCAGCTGTATCTTTGTCTCACTGCTAAATATAGAACTACAGTTTCAGTAGATTTATGAGAGCAACTGGTTCAGTTTTCACGAGCCTATAAACAGTATAATTAACACTTTACAGGGGTGAGGAGGTGACACGTATATCCATACTACGTCTGCTGTAGATTCATTCTGTTAACCCATCGACTTCAATGTGTGTGCGTGTCTGTGTGTGCGTCTAAGCTCATTAGAGAGTGTTTCTCACCTCTCTGTTTACAAGATAAAACGCACCGTACAAGAGTAAGATGGAGGCAGAGATGGAGGTAAAGTAGAAACCTCTCAACATTAATTAAATGTGTGTGCAGTTTTTTAACTCCTGTCATGATTAACTCATAACTAAACTAAATGTAATCCTGCCTCATCAAGCAGCACAGTCAGGCCACTGACCTCCCATTTGGGAGCATCTGATGTAAGAGAATCTCTTATTGAATCTGAGAAGGCAGATATGAAGTTGTTCCATTTGAAGGTCACAGCAGACACATTGCAGTGTCACATAAACCTCTAGTTTAAGCCTTTAAAGTGATACGATGCCTTGCATAATGTCAACTATAATGTATCCTAATAGGCATTAAATCAGCCTGATGCCTGCTGGTAAAGAAATGTCTCGTTCCAGCAGAAGGACAACTTCAGACAGGCTGAAGCTGCTGACTCTGGGTGCTTTCACACCAAATCTTTGTGGTAGCACAAGACAGCAGTAGCACTAGTCAGTGTCCACTCTTAGCTTCTTCTTATTATCCTGCTGTTTTGTATTGATTTATTGCCTCCTTTCACTCAATTTTCTCTTTAACTCCTTTGCTTTTACAGCTTCACCTCTTTATAAATCTATCCAATATGCTTCACCTTAGCTTTTCTGTATATTCGGCTGTCTTCACGTGTTCATCCTTGTCATTTTCTCCATATGTTATTAACTTTGTGTCTTTTCTTTCCTGTAGTTGGTGTTTTGTCATCTCTACAGGTATTTCTGACTCTGGAGCACCAATCTTGCCAGTGCTTTTTTTTCTCTTGTTTGTCTCTGCTTTCCTTTTCTCTCCCCCTCACCCTAACTGGGTAAGGCAGGTGGCCGCCCTTCCTGAGCCTGGTTTGGCTAAAGATCTCTTTACCGTCAAGAGAATCTCTGGATCTGTCGGGCTTTCTATTGTATTTCCTATCATCTTATATGTATTTATTTAAATTAGTCAGATAAATATCTATAATTAACAATCCTCTACGGCAGGGGTGTCAAACATACGGGCCATGGGCCAAAACTGGCCCGCCAGAGGGTTCAATCCGGCCCATGCGATAACTTTGCAAAGTGTAAAAAATTAGAGATGACATTAACTGCAAATTTAAAACAATTTCGACATCTTGACAAGTAAAATACTACATCGTAGGAGTCTTAATGAACCACCAAGTTAAATTTGCAACTCTGATCTTATTTCTCTACTGGAAAGCACTTTGGCTTAACAGCTGTTGTTGTAAATGAGCTGTATAAATAAAACAAACCACAAAGGAAAAAAAATCAGTATGACAGTGTTTTTTTGATCATGAATGCAGTAAAATAAGTAAAGGCTGTTGATTATGAGCCACATTTCTGTTGTAATCTCTAAGCTGGAAATGCATCATCTTACCAAAAGATGCAGAAATTCTATCATGATCCTCATATATTTTGTCTTTAGTGAATCTTTGATCTGAGCTAATCTTCCGGTAGTCTGTGTCATTAAAAGGCTCACTGCTGCAGTTCGTTCAGTCCTAGAAAGACCTGCCTGGTGCCACACTGATCCCATGACTCATGCTAATTTAGCTGTTCACACAGACGACTCAGTTTCCCAATTTTTTTTACTTTGTCTGCAGGTAGATTGCCGTTCAAAAGTTTGGGGTCACCTAGGCAATGTCATGTTTTCCATGAAAACTCACACTTTTATTCATGTGCAAACATAATTGCACAAAGGTTTTCTAGTCATCAATTAGCCTTTCAACACCATTAGCTAACACAATGTAGCATTACAACACAGGAGTGATGGTTGCTGGAAATGTTCCTCTGTACCCCTATGTAGATATTCCATTAAAAATCATCCGTTTCCAGCTAGAATAGTCATTTACCACATTAACAATGTCTAGACTGCATTTCTGATTAATTTAATGTTACCTTCATTGAAAAAAAATGCTTTTCTTTCAAAAATAAGGACATTTCTAAGTGACCCCAAATTTTTGAAAGGTAGTGTAAACTTTCAGTAAACTTTCTGGCTTCCTGCAGCCAGTAACAACAAAGCAGCGTTGCATCATCGTAGGGTTAATAAACACACCAGGATCCAACATGGCAGCTCAACTCAAACCAACCAATCAGGGTCTAGCAGTCTACAGCTGTGGGTGAGCAGACGTGCACTGTGGGACAACAAGAGGGACGTCCTCACTGCTTTATACTCACCAGAGAAATAAACTGGAGAGAGGAGGAGGAAAAGACGGATGGAGGAGAACGGAGGAGGATGGAGGTGAAGAGAGGAGAGATGGGCAGGTGACACCCAGCCAGGAGGGCAGAGAGCAAAGAGTTAAAAGAAAACACTGCAAAAGAACTGGCGGCACCGTGAGAGACAACACAAACTGAATTAAAAGGAAAAAATAATGTGAGACAGAGGAGTGAAAGTCAAAGAAAGGACAAAAAGATAACAACTTGCCAAAGGGGTAAAGAGAGAGGCGAGACATTTAGAGTAAGCAGAGCACAGAGAAAGAAAAACGGGGAAATGAAACAAGTCAACAGTGAAATAACAAAAAAACATGGAGGTGTGGAGCAAACAAACAATAAATGAAACGCACCTTTATTTCTCTCTGCTCCACAGATTTCTCCCATATCTGTTGGTCATAGGCGCCAATCTGTAACACATATACAAAGAATTAATTTTGAAATGTGGAAGGAGAGTTGCAGTGAACAGACACCAGGTACAAGGTTTTAGCTACTTGATGCTTTGCACACAGGAAGAGGAGAAATGATGTAAACCACAAAAGGCTTCACTGACAGACAACAAAGCTGCAGCATTGCTCAACAACTTGCAAACTGCTGAGTAACGAGGAGTCAGTGGACAAACCATTTCCCCTTAAAGTATAAACTATGACAATGTCATGTCATAGCTGGCTCTCAATAAAATCCAAATTAACTGCCAACGCCCTGTCATCTTTTAGCTGCATCACCGCCGTTATTTAAAGCTTGATTATATCCCCATAACAACAGACTGTCAGAAGTCTGCAGCGACTGATAATTATGGGTCGAGTTTTGCTTTGTGTGGGAGCTCAGGATTTAAGACTCTTGCTTCACAATTGGAACTGTCATGATCTCGTAAAACAAGCTGGATTTTTACAGCAGCGATCTGGAGAAATCTGAAATGAGTCACTAAATGCAACGTGACAGTGACATAAGGTTTATCCACACAGCTGCAGGGAGAACTCCGCAAGATAGGATGCAAAGACATCTGCAAACTCAGCGTCGGTTTGCCTGTTAGTAACATTGCTCAAAAACGGACTAACGGATTTGGATGAAATTTTTAAGGAAGGCCAGAAATAGCACAAGGACCAACTGATTAGATTTTGGTAGTGATGCAGCTTATAGTCTGGATACATGGATTGGTTATAGATTTCTGTATTATTGTGATATAGGAGCACAATGTCACTGTAACCACGACAACAAGTGAACACTACGTCAGCTGCCTGCTGATGATCACATGATTGCGATCCTATTACAAATTGAACGCTGCGGATTTATCAGGATTTATCTGTCAGAAATGATCCAAGGGACAATTGATTAAATTCTGGGGGTGTTTCTGAGTCCCATCAGTTCCCGTCACCCTCTACATATTTAGGTCATGAAATTCAGTATCTGTACATAATGTAAACATGTATAACACATACCTGTGCTCACAGCAGCGTAATTTTGTTTGTGGGTACATCTATATTAAATGGCCACACTCTATGTTGCCGTGATTTCTGATCATCAGTAACTAATAAAAAATGCTGCATTTCTGACAATGCCATATGGGGGAATGAACATCCTTGGCGTAGTACTGCGCTCTCTGAGTACTTTCTTGTTTCAAATGTGCTGTATAAGTAACGGTGACTTGACCTGGCTTAAAATACCAAGAAGAAAAATCTTCCTTTCAAGGCGAGGAGTGCATAGACCTATATACAACTGAGACGAAACAACAAGTGCAGGACACAAACAGCAGAACCAGCTCCTCAGGACATGACTCAGCAGTCAACTTTCATCTAAAGGATAAGCAACACTCCTTTGAGGACAACAATGTTCACATTCTGGACAGAGAAGACGGATGGTTTGAGAGAGGAATGAAGTAAAACATGTCTGTCAAAGTAAAACAGCTTTAAACTGAAGAGGGGTCTACTGCATCACTTATCAGGTACGTATAATGCAGTCTTGAGAAAGATTCATGTGCTTTGAAGGCCATATATCTGAAACTCCTGATCAACCAGTTCCAACTAAATATGCCTTGTTGATGAGAGTCGAAACATCAGTTGCCCACTAATGATGGTCTCTGGATTACCATGATGTGGATGATAATCTACACAGACATGATGTCAGTCATTTCTGGCTACAGTCTTTGTCTACACTCACCATTACTGTTTCTGAAAATTACATTCACACCAAAGTCTGACTTTGTTCAGTGTAAAAGTTTCAAAAGACCAATGAAAGCACAAGAGTACTTAGAGTTACTACAGAGCAAAAAGGTGGTTTGTACACGACAGAGTCTGTATGGCATATGACAATAGCACACACAAATTCATTGTCATCTTGAGCTTTTTACAGTCTTTTGTCCTTGTATGCAAACAAAGTCACATTAAGCTCAAAACTGAAATGAACTTAAAATTCATTTTTTGGAGGACAAATAACCGCTTAGATAGAAAAACAGTGTTTAGTGGCAGCCCCAATGATACATCCTTTGAGGTAATTACTATTTTTTTATTCAGCAACATTTGACAATAATGAATATGTTACATCAGCATTTTACAGGTCCTTATCTAAGCCACGTATTGTTTACACTGACTTAAATCAAGACTTGTGTATCATTTTTTGCACATTTCTGTAAAATTCTGTTTATTTACCCAATTATTTGTATAAGACTTAACTGTAACATCCTCAGTATCACTCTCACACCTTATTATAGCTTCCTGTATACATCTCTGCCACAAATGATAAAATTACAATAACATAGCACAATATTAAACAAAAAAAGAGAACATGAATAAAACACAAAAATATATAAATAAGATTAAGTGCCAGAACAGACTAGGTCATCAGAGACATTACAAGGTGGATATAGTAGTTCACGCCTATAAAAACTGAGTCTACTGTATGTTTAAAGATTTCTTGTGTAGTTTTATATAAGTAGGTGCACATCCTGTGGACGATTCCATGTTATTCTACTGAAAGTGTTGGTAGAAGCGTGCCAATAAAAGCAGCAAAGAAGAATGCTGGCAAGTAAACATGGGTGTAAACAATGCAGGACTGGGAAATACTGTCATTTTAGCCATTTTTGAAGGGCTTTGTGTGAAACATGAATAAACAAAAACATCTCAACAAAGTTTTGCATTGGAGTTTGTGTTCTTCTAAAATTTTGACACCGAGATTTTACCTTTACTACAACTATCAGGCTTATGGTTGGGGAAAGTAACATATTGGTCAACTTCCAACAAAGTTTATGAGCTAAAATCCTTCAGTGAAGAAGAACTGGTTTGTTTTTTAAATATCTGTCTACATCAATTTAGGCTTCCAAGAACTTTATAAATCCCGATGCTTCAACATTATTCCCTGTCTGTGTCTTCATGGTGGTGAGAAGCAAACAGATCAAACTTCAAGTTTCCAAAGCTGTTCTTCAGGCTCAATTTACCATTCAAAAGTTTGGGGTCACTTAGAAATGTCCTTATTTCTGAAAGAAAAGCAGTTTTTTCAATGAAGGTAACATTAAATTAATCAGAAATCCAGTTTAGACATTGATAGTGTGGTAAATGACTATTCTAGCTGGAAAAAGCTGATTTTTAATGGAATATCTCCATAGGGGTACAGAGGAACATTTCCAGCAACCATCACTCCTGTGTTCTAATGCTACATTGTGTTAGCTAATGGAGTTGAAAGGCTGATTGATGATTAGAAAACCCTTGTGCAATTATGTTAGCACATGAATAAAAGTGTGAGTTTTCATGGAAAACATGAAATTGTCTGGGTGACCTCAAACGTTTGAACGGTAGTTTGTGTCATCTTAGAGCACCTCTCTAGTGACATTTAACAAAAGAGATTTGACTGCATAGTACGTGTTTTTGAAGAGGTGAGCATACATACAACAAATCACACCCAAGATACACATTTACAAGAAGCAACAGAGCATATCTACAGTATGAATCTTCTTTCACTGTCTCTTTTTCGCTTTCTAAAGTGGAGTTAAGAACCCGTGAAACTGGTCCAAAAGGTCGAGATCAGCTGGAGTGCACTTTACAAGAAACCTCTGTGACAGTATAATCTAGTCGTGCAGACAGCATTAATCAATGTCACAAACTCATATGGGAGATGGGAGGGTTTGACTCTGGGGAAACATATGCAGCTCCACCTGTCACAGGGATCAGAGGATCAATAGGCCTGCACAGAATGTGAGTGTGTGCATGAGGATGATGCACACTTATGGAGGTCTATGACGAAAACACCTGCAAGCAGTGTGCTAGACAGAAAGAAAAGCAGACAATGATACTGTTACCCACGAGATATTTCGGTACCTTTTCCAGACATCTGACCTAAGAACATGGACAAAAGAACAAAACGAAAACAATCCAAGGTCGACCTGCGCAAATTTCACCCAGGCAGGGTTGCCAGTTTCTCATGTCTCCTGCTTTGGAATCCACAATTAGCAGACTAAACTCTTTCTGTACAAAGTGAAGGGGAAAAAAGGAGGCTAAAGACTGACAATTTATTTGCTTTTTAAGACAACATGTGTGTTTGAGAGACATAAGGGAGTCAGCTGATGACCTGACCATAGCAGATATCTAGTCATGTGAGTGTATGAGCCTCCAAGGCATCGAGTCTGGGTCGCTCCACAAGCTCGCCAGTGGAAACTCTGCATGTTTAATGAGGCTTCATTAAACATGGATGGGATGAAAGGAGGAGAGAGGTCAAAGACGAGGAAGGAAGAACATGAAGAGACAAATAAAAAGAGCAAACAGAAGGTGATTGTAAGAAATGAGGACAGAGGGAAGGTGTCAAAAATGAAGATTAAAGAGATTCTTGTTTTTTTCTCTCTCAATCAGTTATTTTTGGATAATTTTGCTGCTTAATATTGTTACAAATGAAGCAAAAATTGACAGTTTTTATGTTATTTTTCTAAATATCTGCAAAACAATATCTCTCTGTACAGATATCTTGTGGAGAATGAAATTTCCAGAAATCAGACGTCTTGATAGTTACAAAAAACCCCAAAACTGATAAAAACATATAATCTCAGAAAAAAATGCTCAGTATTTGTGCTCTAACTCAGTGCACTCTGATATCCCGGTGTCAACAACCAGATAGCAGGACAAGATGTGGGTCAGACAGTGCGTCACATCATCCCATATAACAAGCACACTTTAAAATACTGATTTCTACAGTCACACGTGGTTGTCACGACATCGCTGCCATGCACGTCACACGCTACGACACAGATAATTACAGATTTCCTCAGCAAACCACAGTAAATATCTTTGATTCGATGTGTCCGCCAGCTTTCTGAGAACTTCCCGAAATACATCCTTGACAAACTTCTTCAACTTAATTCATTTTATCTGTAAGCAGCTGAGTTCTGTGAGGTTGTTCATGTGGTTGGATATTTTTTAAAGTTTCCCAAGGCAGCAAGAGTTGCACAAAGACTGTATTATTTGCTACAGGCCTTGGGCTACCATGAAACCTTGGCCAACCTGGAACAAGTCAGGAACAAGATGTTTTTATTATTTTTCTTCTTTTTAGAAAAAAAAATAAATTGGTTGCAGGATGATGATAACAATTAAATGTCCCAGACACACCTTTTTTCATGATAAAGTAAAAACTCATCACTAATAAACCAGATGCAACTGTGACCTAAAATGCCAGCATGGTCGACAAATCCTTGAAATGCTCTGGACAAGTGATTAAAAGCAAATTGTCACAATATACCACTTTAAATGAAGCAGTGTGGTGCTACAGAGATGGCTTGGCCTGTAAATAATGTTCCCCACATGTAAGGGAACATGCTTTTTTTTGGTTCACAGTGCAGGAAAACTAACATCACATCATTTTTATAGTTTTTTCAGTAGAAAAGAAATGCAAAAATGACCACTCCCACTAAAATTGTATCTCATAATGCAATATCTATTAAAATAATCACAATACGATTGCATATTGTTAAGCTCCTCAATGGCAGTGGCAGGCGTTGTTCATTCTTACCCATGATCAGTGTATACTACGTGGTTAAGACATGTACGCTGTGGTTTGACGAACCCGGTCTCATTATTCGACAGCAACACCTCAGACATTTAGCAGTGTATCTGACCCAAAGTTAAATGGTCATGCCACTGGTTTTGCAAATTCACACGAAACTCGTTTTACAATTTGTCACACAGTGAGTCATCCTTACTATGCGACAGACATGCTTTTGACAGTGTCTCGTGTGGCAATGCTACAACATGAATTATGATTTATGAAAAAGGTGAATATTGAACCGAAACTTCACTTTAAAAAGTTCCAGTAACTATCACCAAAAATCACAATTATTTATCTTCCCAAGTCACTCAGACCTAGTAGCTTGAGGATGAATGCTTGATTTTAAATTCTGCAGCTCCAAACTTCTTACTTATCATAAGTTCTATTTTAATGAGATGCATTGTCTAAGGCCACATACAAATGAAATAATCCACAGAGTAGATCAAGAAGAAACCTTTGAGTCTAAGCGGCTTAAGAGCCATAAAGTAAGGAACAGTAAGCACTTAGAAAATGCAATTTTACACAACCATTCAAAAGTTTGGGGTCATTTAGAAATGTCCTTATTTTGAAAGAAAAGCAGTTTGTTTTTCAATGAAGAAAACATTAAATGAATCAGAAATACAATCAAGACATTGTTAATGTGGTAAATGACTATTCTAGCTGGAAATGGCTAATTTTAATGGAATATCTCCATAGGGGTACAGAGGAACATTTCCAGCAACCATCACTCCTGTGTTCTAATGCTACATTGTGTTAGCTAATGGTGTTGAAAAGCTAATTGATGATTAGAAAACCCTTGTGCAATTATGTTAGCACATGAAAAAAAAGTGAGTTTTCATGGAAAACATTAAGTTGTTTGGGTGACCCCAAACTTTTGAACAGTAGTGTATGTCTGCAACAAGTAATCTGCAGTTTCTATTGTCCAGTTGCTTTTTTGTTGAACTGATTTCCCCAAACTTTCCTTTAATGTCTTTTAATACTGGTTTAAGACAATATAGATGAAATATTGTATTATACCGAGTGGTGACTTATCAACTGGCGACAATTTTAGCTCCTGAGGCTCCACCAGCAGAGAACAACTACCTTATCTGGGCACCAGAAAGCATAAAATCTGACGTCTGACTGACTGATTTACTGTGTGACATTTGGACTGACGACTAATTTTCCACCCCACTCAATCCATTAAAAAACATACACACACACACACACACCCTGAGATAGGAATGGATGCTTTGAGTGCGTGTGGAGGACGGCCAGAGGACAAACATGACCAGACTACTGAGCAGAAAGATAACAGAGGAGAGGGTGTAGATGAGGAGGACAGTAGGTATGGAAAGAGGAGACGCACAATTGTTGTTACATCATGGAGTCGTGAGGTAACAGAGATCTGACAGAGTGGAATTAACAGCGCTGTAAATCCTCTTATCCTGACACCCACACACGCACACGCACACACACACACACACTGATCCCTACATCAGTATCTGTTTACCTCTTTAGTAACCATTAGTTCTTTAGTAACTACACAATTAAATTACACTATCTCAGTTTTTCTCTCAGTTTTGAACCTTATTATTGTGCTATTAAATACTAAATGACACAAAAGATCACTTCAGGAGATCTCAAAAGGTTAACAATTCTCAGTCGTGGTCAAAGGACACAAGAACTGACACCATTTTCACTGAGAAAAATCCGAGACTTCCACGATTTGACAAGCAAATCAAGTGTTGAGAGAGAACCAGAAGGGAAGATGACGAGGCCAAGTGTGCCGCTGCAGCAATGCCGGTGTCACCATGACGACGGATGGAGGGACGATCCAGGCGGAGTGGAGTGGGGGGGGTGAGTTATATAACAACTGCCTCTGCAATGGAGGGGGTATTAAACCACACACAGGTTTACAGAGATACGGTGGAGCTGTTCAAGTGTGTGTCTGCAGGCTTGCATGAGGTTTAACACATTAACACAGATGCCCGCTGTGAATAATCTGCTTTGTCCATCAGTGTTGCCATTTATCTGCTATCTGTTATTACAGGCTACTTGAGGGGTCAAGTGACATCAAGCTACTGGAGCATCAGATACAGGAAGAGAGTGCTGCCTTTTCAAACACACACTCGCGTCCTCTGATTCAACCGTTTGACATTAAATCTGCTCTGATCAATATTTTCACATTACCCGTGGATCAAAGGCTTATGTAGTGTGAAAGGTGTAGCTCACAGTAATGAACCTACAGAGAATTATCACCAGCTCTGCAGCTCCCCTCATCTGTATGAAACCGTTTATTATCTTTCAGCTCACAACTTTGATTTTCCAGCCCTTTATCGTCTGTTGTTCATTCTCACAGCATTGTTTTCAACCACAGTATGCAGCTTTTTTTGGCCAAACAGCTCTGAAAGCCAAACTGTGCTCAGACAATCACAGTTAATGAGTAGCATTTAGCTGCCAGAGACCATAATATTACCCTCAGGAGTTCACGGCTGCACCAATACGGCCAAAATGATAATCACGATTATTTTTTATCACAACCAGGATCATGATTGTTTCCAGATTTTAGGGACACAATATTTTTATTGCACTTTCACACTGAACTAAATAGAGCCTGCTCTCAATTCCATGTTGTGCTACATTACTGTAGATGTGCAAATTTTTTTAATTCAGCACATCTCCTAGAGGCAAAATATGACTAAAACCATATCCAAAACTCCTTAATTCCAGAAACTGCATATTGATAGACAGTACAATTTATTAAAGTTTTATTTAGGCCTCACATGTAGGCAATGGGAGATGCTAACTAGGCAGCAGTGCAAAAGGAACTCTTGAGTTTCAGATAAATGTGCAACCAAAAATGACTTTGAAAAGAGTGAAATAAGATCCTGTAATGCTAGAGTTAAGTTTAAACTAGGTACTTTTATCCACATGGACTGTTTTCTATGAGTGGAGCATTTTAGGAATAAATATCTGTTATAATAATAATATTTGTGAAGAAAAAAGAGAAAAAAGGCAAATTGACACACCCAGAAAATGTAAAAAAACAGAAAGAATCAAAGTTCAAACATCCCGACGGTCTTTGAATTAACCATATGCGACATGCAGTTTGGCTGATGAACTTTAAAATCATGATATTACATAAAATTACCAGTATTTTATCCATTTGTTTTAAAAATCTGCCACAACTATTCCATTTGCTCAAGCCAGATTGTGTAAAAATCACAAAATTTACCATTAGTACCACTAATATAAAATAAATAGAGGCACAAAATAAACAGAAAAAAAACAATTAAACTGCAAGTATTTGTGTGACAACTAAAATGTTATAATTATGACAGCACTATTAGAGCCTAAAGACATTTTTTAGTGGTTCCAAAGCAAAACCTCTTTATTCTTTCAAAATGTTCCCATCTGACACACACACACGCACGCACGCACGCACGCACGCACGCACGCACACACACACACACACACACACACACACACACACACACACACACACACACACACACACACACACACACACACACACACACACCTGTCTGAGCTGAAAATAAACCTTACTCTACAGCAATGCCTCCTTCTGGGAGTTACTATGGCCACACGTGAAAACACACCAGATGGGTTAATCTGTACGCCACAACCAGCTGTCTGACCCACATTTCCTTTGCTCGTTTTTCCAGTCGCTGATTCTTTTAGTGGTTTATGTGTTGGTTCACACGTTTTACTGATTTCTGTCCTATTAACAGAGAGAAAATAAGTTGTAGCAACTTAAGCATTCTTTAGGCAATAATCATCCGAGTTGTTGAATAATCTTCTGTATAGTTTAGGTCATGTTTTTAATCAGAGTAGGTTTGCTCATAGTGGGACTGAAGACATTATTTGGCCTTCTGGTATTTTCAATATAGTTTAGACATTCCAAAAGACACCGTTGGATTTATAAAAACAGGTTCATCAAATATTTCCTATTTGTTGCAGCCCCATTTTTGATTAGCCGACAAATTTTAAACTTTCTGGGTCTCTGCAGGAAAAATCCTTGAAAATTTTCCACCTGTTGCTCACATGCTGAACTCAAAGTGTCCCTGTATTTACTCACACCCAAGTCTTGTGCATGCAGCCACTTAGACACATCAGTGGTTAATCAGTGTGTCAAGGCTGACCACACCTGGACAAGTTCAAATATGTGATTCCCACAAACAGGTGAGGAATTTTCCATCACAGCCGGCTCACAGTGCATAGAGGCGTCAAAGTAGAAGAAAGCAGGAAAAAGTATACTGATAGTTTACATAGAGACATAAAATGGACTTACAGTAGGGAAATATTTACCATTTGTTTGGCTGTATGTAGATTTAAAACAGAAGTGAAGATCTGGACAGAGACAGTTAATAGCTTCACTCACTTTAAAGGTCTTGATTCAAAGTTAAGTTCTAAATATCTAAAAGCCCAATTTTGCCTCTACAATGAGCCTTATTTTAGGGATGGCACAATGTTGAAAAGGTTGATTTTTAGTTTATTTTTTCAGTTATTCAAATAATGGTTTAGTCTGCAGAGCTGCTGCTGGAAAAAAGGTTCTAATACAAGTTTCTAGAACTCAGGGTGACATCTTTGCTTTGTTTGTAGACTTGATCATACAAAACAAGCAAAGACATTTTATTTACAATGATATAAAACAGAGAAAAGCAACAAGTCCATCCCCCCCATATAAAACTAAAACATACACTCATTTTCATTTGTAAAAGTTAAAAAAGCTCAGAAAATGGTTAGCAGATAATTTTCTATAGATTGATTCGTGAACTAATTGTTTCAGCATTAAAAGTCTAAACCTGCATTGGCCACATTAAAGTTGTTACAATATGTGAAGACAACACAGACATGTCATCACCTTGTACAGTTTATATATCAAACTGTTGGCAATTTATTTAAACATGCAACACAAAGAAGCAACACCAGCATATAATTGGAGTCTTATTTGGGTGACTTATGTAAGGTACAACATTTTTCAAAGGGCCCACAGGTGTTTTTAATACTAGAAAGGAAAAAAAAAGTCTCTACATACTAGAAATATTTTCCTATTTTCATTTTTAATCTAATCCACACTCATGGCTTATCTGCTCTGAGTAAGCCTTGCAGATATGAGACGTGTAGAAACAAATTATAAATGTAAGCAGTAATGTGTCTATAGCATTTACAGGATTATTTTCCCAGCATTTGTAGCACTTGGGGGCACTTGGACAAATGTTGCACATGATGATTCCATGGTTTTTATTTTTGCAGAATAAATATTTCAAGACATTCAACTTTTTCTTTATTATGATTGATTGCATTAGAACTGCTATACTGAACAAACAGTATTTATTAGTTCCGTCTAATTCTAGACATGCTGTCCTTTCTGTTTCCATCAACTGGCTGCTTGTTGGACTAAATGTCTAACTGTAAATTAGTTTGGTTAACAGGAAATATGAATATATTCATGAAGACATTATTAATAAGAAAAATTGGAACATTAGGACAAGTGATTGCGAGTCATTCCTGTTTGTTTTCTTACTAATTAGGCAGACAGATTTGAGGAACAGAGAGACTGCATTAAAAGAGGAGATTATTCAATTCTTCGAGTGGTAGCTGTTGGTATTTCTGATATTTGTAATGGTTTTCTGATGTGTGAATGGGAAGGAAAATACACAGATCTCACCCACAAATCCCAAACCTATGAACTGTGTCATTGACAACTATAAACACACCTTAAAGTCATCACACAAACAAGCTGATGTATTACATTTTAAGCTCATACAGGATACATTTAATGACAAAACGTTCACACTAAAGCTGAATAATATCCACTGCAAACCGCTTCCTATTTGGCAACAGCAAACACTGTTAGACATCAAAAGTAAGTCTGTCTGGCGCCGCAGCAGATACAGACTTCATGGCTGCTTGTGCCTTCACTGTGATATGGGCTTGGCGTAGCACTGTGGTGAGAAAAAGGCGGCCTCCACACAAACACAGCGCTGAGTCTATTTACAGTCTGCCTCCAGACATAGCATCGTCAGAAATATACTGTGACTCATGTAGACCACAGCCTGAGGGTTTGAGAAGCCGGAGAGGTCAGAATCGGTTTGAAAGTGTGGACATTTCGTTTCAACCTGGAATATGTCACTTCTTCGACTTCACAGGTTGTAAAGTTTAAATCCTCTGCAGAGCTCTGCTTCGGTAGAACACAATAACTGTGACCGGGCTTTTTATCTGTGCAGTTTATCTTGTACTGCTGCCATTAAACTTTCTCTCCAAGCCAGAGCGGTCCCATTTCTTTGATGAATTTCCAAACATTTTTGGAGCTTCACACGTTTAAAAATCAATAGAAAAAGGCGAGTTGTGAAATATACACGTGTCTGGCATGAATTTGAACTTTTTCAATGGCCTGGGTGAATGTAATTTGGTTGATGGAGCTCGTGGCTTGAAAAAAGGAACACATTTAAATAATTCAGCAGCAACATGTCTTTACAGGAACTGTCTGCTGGGTACTTCGGATGATTTACTGAACAATCCAGCCTTCACAGCAACTTTCTCTTCAGTAGAAAGTAGCTCTAATGAAAACTGACCGGGGCTTTTGCACACCAAAGAAATTCTTGGTCAATTGAAATCCTAGCTTCTCTTCAATTGGCTGCAGAGGGAAAAATCTGCATGTTATCTCATGAAAAACTAAATGGGCCACAGTGCACCGAGTGCACTCTACTTGCCAGCCTTATTAGCCTGAATAAATTATAAATCAGCATTAAAAGCTAACATTTGAAGCATATTCAACCTAGTTATGTGATACTGAAATGGTCACATCAGACCAGCGTACATCAGCCCATATTCATACGATTTCCAAATATAGAACTATATCAACTTATGGTCCCAGGACATGAACTATTGTGGAATTCAACAGAGAAAATAGTTCTGGATGATACGCAAAGTGCTGCAACCAAAGTTTACGCATGACTTTTTGTCCATTTTGACAAAATGCAGCCACACCAACAACCTGTGTGTCTATTAGTCTGGAGCTGACTCAAGTCGCAAGCTAAACCTATTAGTGTTCATTAGGTTGGTTGAGTTCCAAGTTATGAAAACGCAGGAGTGTTCACAGGTAGTCTGTTCCTCCCACCGCCAAATATAATACTGATGAAGCCATTTTCTGAGTTCTTACGAAACAACCACCATCGACTTCCGGCCTCTGAGAATTTCGCCAAATACAATCGATATAAACCAACCATGAGACTACAACCCTGAAACTTTCCATTCCTAAGATTGTGCAAATTGTTTAGAAGAACAAGGACACTTTTTGTAAATAACTTCTCCTGTGAGCAGCTTGAAAAAATGTCATCTATACCCGGCATCTCAAAACCTCAGCAACTAAAATTGAACATCTCTGAAAACCACCAGAGGTGAAGTGAGAAAATATGCTCTTAGGCCATTTCTTTGGACCCAGCCTATAAATAGATGATCAGGAGACTCTGGTTCCATAACAATAACATCGCCTATTATATGACCCGAGCGATGTCCTTATCAGAAATTCTAGACCACTCATAAAAGCCGAAGCTTCAAACACATTTTTCCATCATGTGAGGCCTGTCAGGAGCCACACACCTAAAATAAACACAGTTAAAATACTCTCCTGAGGGCAGAGTTTCATTATTTGGCACGATTTCAGGTGTTTACTTAATGCCAGTATTTATGGTGCTCTCTTGTATTGTTAGCATAGCCACTGCTGGACAAGAAAAGATAATAAGGTGCAATAGATTCATCTTTGTCTTTCAAGGTTTGCCTATCTGCTGTGCCAATACTAAGGATCACAGGAACAATTAAGAGATCTGAAGTGATGCAGAGGAGTACAATCATTCTGCCCTTGTGACTCAGCAAAGACGCAAAAAAACAGGATATGATGTCTGGTGGAAAAGCTACAAACCAGATCTTTTATGCATTTTAAATTCAGATGTTCAGAAATAAAAAAAAAATAAATAAAAAAAGAAAGCCTTAACTTAACCAAATGACACGTCAGAGATTAAGAAGCCCTGAGGATAGGTGTGATTGGTCCCAAAAACATTTTGTTGATTCATGACTCAGTCGTTGTCGTCACTGATGCACGTCTGCCCAGACAAGCTTAACTAGACACCCACAAAACATACACACAGTCAGTATAGCAACATAATGCCCAGAGAAAACTATCACGGTTAATGTTAATCTAAAGGAAATTGCTCTTAATCCTACTGCTTAGATTAATCCTACAGATGAGTAGCTTTAAAAATTCCTAAGTCATTTTCAACATTCCTTGCAATTAGATTAAGAACCAAAATAAACGAATAAAGCTGAAAAAAGCTTTGATTTTCCTTGACAGCAGTAGTTCACAGACACCGGTGTTTACAGCTACATGAGTCACGTTCAGTGTAATTATGATTCGATCCATTAGCTACACCCACTTTTTACTAAAGCAGGTCACGGATGGGTGGAGTCTATCTCAGCTGAGATGGGGTGAGAGGCGAGGTACAAACTGGACAGGTCACCAGTAAATCACAGGGGCAACAACCGTTACATAAACCAATTAACCCACCATGCATGTCCTTGGACTGTGAAAGGAAATAGAAAAGGGAGAACATGCAAACTCCTCATAGAATCCAGCAGATTCAAACCCACAACTTTCTTGCAGTGAGGCGACAGTTCAAACCACTTCACTGCTGTGCCGCCTGATTTACTTCCAGTGAAAGCGAATACTGACATCCACATCTGCCAGCAAGCAGAAGATCAGAGAGACGCAGAGATAAAAGACAAAGGCAGACAAATGTACAGAGAGAGGTTTAAGAGGAAGCAGAGGACAGACAGACGGACGAGGTTGT
This sequence comes from Amphiprion ocellaris, assembly GCF_022539595.1. NCBI lineage: Eukaryota > Metazoa > Chordata > Actinopteri > Pomacentridae > Amphiprion > Amphiprion ocellaris. Next base: position 17,238,037 of record NC_072786.1, read on the forward strand.
ATCGACAGACGGACGGGCAGGTTTGCGAGGGCTGAGCAGGCAGATGAGTGTGTAAGCTGAGAGCTGCAGGGGGAGCAGCGCTGGAGTCCAGCGGAGGATCTGATATCTGAGACTATGGAACAACAGGACACACAACACCAGCTTGGTTGGAGTCTGTGCAGAACAGGCCGACCACGTTGCTGCCGCTGACAGCAGTGAGGAGGTCATCGAAAGATGCTGGTGTAACAGAAAGAGTCCGACTGCTCTAATATCAGAATGCTTTGTAATTCTATCTTTAGCTTCTGTTTTAGGGAAGGGAAATGAAGCAATATTTCAGCTGTGCCTTTATTGGTGTGCTGTAGAAATAGAATAATTGCTTGTTATGTATATATTAATTTCTGTGTATGCTGGTTGATAAATAGCAAGAAGTTAGAACAAACAGATTTGTTTTCTGACTTTATACTATAATATACAATAAATAACTGTAATATAAAACTTTAAACCAAACACTGTGGTTGTATTTCCCCCACTATATACACTCACCAGATTTCTTTAAACCCTAAAACATTTATATTGGCCTGAAAATCCAGTATTGGTAGGACTATGGTGAGTGATTTTTTAGACTTTACACAAGTTAAAATAATAAAATCTCAAGAATAAGAATTAATGAGAATAAAAGCATCACCATCTCTATCTCTATCTGCTGAGTGTTTAATATGATATATTAACATCAGTACAAAATGAGCACTGACAGGCAGATAAAACCTGTCAGACTGAAAGTTTACAGCTAAGTGTTACCTAAAAATATAAATGGCCTGTTTTACTTGCAAGTTGAATTGAATGTGTACATTTGGGAAGTATTATATTTTATGTCTACAATTGCCAGTGGGCCATCATGATCAGAATGAGCAAAATAATATATTAATTGTACTACAGAGGAAACATGATGCTCTCTGCAATTAGGTGGAAAAATATGTATATATATTCAGAGATCGTCAAAAATCCAGTATCATACATCCCAAAATACTTATCTTTATTTACATAACACCTTTCTTAACAAGGATACAACATGCTGCACAAGTGAAAACAAGAAACAAACGACGGCAAAAGCAGCATAGCAAAAAACCATCAACAAAATCAAATTATTATAGAAAATTGAAGGAAATATGACATACATTATGCACTAAGTATACAAAAAGTGACCCAATGAAAGCTTTTTTTAATGTAATTATGTCTTCAAAAGGACTTTAAATGCAGACATCAAGTCAAGATTAATGATTACTAAAAAGTATTTTTTTTTATTAACCGAGTGCAGCCAGCAATCAACCGGTATACAAACCTACCAGCCAACAGTACTTTTCAATGTGAAGCAAAGCTCAATAGTCTTTTTCAAAGCGGTAGTCTGCAGGCAATTTAAAGTCAAAATGTAGCAGCACAACAACCTCCACTGTCATCTTCTCCCTTTAGATTAAATTTTCTTCTGTGCAGCATTTGCTTGCACAACAAGAGCACAACCACAGTCTGACTTTCTTTTATTGTGAAATAAAATACATGCACACCAGCATGCAAAAGGGAACAAAAGCACAGCGTCTTACCTTTTTCTGGTACCACACCACAGCATCTTTTACTTTGGAAGCCATTTACATTTCTCTTCTCCCCGCCTAGGGCATCTTAGACTGAAAACACATAGCGAGAGAGAGAGAAGAGAGAGCAGTGTGAGTGACGGAGTAATGAGGAGAGCGAGGGAGGACTGAGGTCTATACCTGGTAGGCAGGTGTGTCTTGACAATTGACGAAGGAAAGTGGGAGGAGAATACTAACGCATGCACACACACATGCACACATTGGTTTTTCTAGTCTTGTAGGGAAATTCCACTTAAGTGTCTTTATATCTTTATAAGAAAAAAAAAGTCATGTAATGTAAACGATACTGAATAGACTCCACCAGCGCTAATCCCAACTTAAACCCATTTCAGACCTTCAAAATCAGGACAGTCAGCACACGTCCTCACAATGCAGAGACATCCCAACTAGGATAGCTTTGGAGCAAAAATCCACCTAAACAAACTCAGAAACACATAAATCAAACACATTAGTAATAAAGCTAATCATTTCCCATGCGGTCTCCCTTGACACCCATCTGCCAACATAAAAACAGTTTTTCTAAAAGCCAGTCCAGGAGTATCACTCTAACCATTGTGGTTTGAGCTGGTTGAGCCCGCTGAATCAGACACTCGTGCATATATTTTAATGGACATGATTTAAGAATAGCTGCTGTATCACTTGCAGTCTTTTGGGTGTATTTATGATCAGAAAGACAGGCTCATAAATGCACAAACAGTTCAGACTGAGACATACTGTTACCGAACACTTAATTGTAACACCTGAACCCCACCCATACACACACACACACACACACACACACACACACACAGAGATAACAACAGCAGTACCAAAGTGCATTAAACTCTGTTTTGATGAGAATTTATGTTTGTTTAACAGGTGCATGTGCCAACTCTGTGCAGAAATGAGTTAGTTGCCGCTTAGCTTAGCATAAAGACCAGTAACAGGGTGAAACTACTGTCCTAGCTCTATCCAGTGGTCATAAAATCATTGTAACAGTACCTGTGAAGCTCACAAAATCACTTATTTGTTTATTCTGCACAAAAACAAACAAAAAAAGCACTTAGAGAGTGCAGCACTCCGACAAGGCTGCTCAGTCGTTGGATCATTTCTGACGAACAAATCTCAATAAGTCCACAGCGGTCGATTTGTAATAGGATCTCAATCGTGACAGTCAGCAGGCAGCTGACGTAGTGTTCACTTGTTGTCATAGTTACAGTGACGCTGTGCCACTATCTCACAATGATACAGAAATCTTTAACAAATCTGTGGATCCAGACTGGAAGCCACATCACTGTCAAAATCTAATCACTTGGTCCTTCTGTCATTTCTGATCTTCCCTGAAAATTTCATCTAAATCTGTCTGTCCGTTTTTGAGTAATGTTGCTAACAAACAGCCGAAAGGATAAACATACGCCAATCCTCATATGTCAATAAAGTAAAAATGGAAAAGCAAAATTTTAGACTGTCTGTATACAATAAACAAATAAATGCCCAAATTTCACATTTTTTCAGAGCCACAAACAAAAAAACAAAACTTTCCAACATTAGTCCTATAACTACTTTTGCTGTCAGGCCATTATGTCAGAGAACTTAACCAAGTCGGAGCTTAAAGCAATGGTATTTCATCAAAACTCGTTTTATTCAATGTCAAATTTAGGTATTTGGCAAAAATAAACTGTTTGCTTTTGTCAAATCCTGTAGAAAATATTTTTAAAAAATCTGTGCACTTCAGCAAATCCATGAAGCCCTTTGTGACTTGACCAGCAGCCACATGACAAAAATTCTGAGTCTTTTTGATTGAACTGGGCTGAACTGCAGGCTGTGTTTACACAGAGCAGATACAAGTATAGAAACCAAATATAAGTGTAAGCAGCAAACTATCTATAGTACACTAGAGTTACCATATTTTCCACAATAGTTCTAACACCTGTGGGCACTGGGGAAGATGCTACACATGTAGATTCTAGATTGTATATTTATGAAAGTAAATAATCAAAGAAATTATTTTTTTTTCTTTTTTGATGATTTACAGCATTATACTGCACAGAATTTTTTTTTAATTCTCTCTATTTCTAGCCATGACTGAATTTACATTCTTGCTTTTCTGGCATATGCTTTCTCCACACGCTTACACAAGCTGAAATGAGCCATCATTTAATGTACAACACAATATCATAGCGAAAGAATTGAGAAAAGCTCAAAAAAGTACGGATACCGCTGTGATATTAGCAGTGTGGTTCAAGAATATTAGACAGAAATTTATAATTATTCGTGATCCAATTCTTACAATAAGCCTCGACTTATTTCTACTATGAGGATACAACCACAATCAATCAATCTGCTGATTATGTTTTGCATAATTAGCCATTTAGTCAGGAAAATGTAAGCAAAGGGGTAAAAGACAGATCATATCACTTTTAAAGAATATCAATAAAATTTCCACTAGTGCCCTTGGTCAAATTAGATTACATTTAGTTTATGGTCCTGTTGAAGTCAATATATTTCATAATTATATTCAAGGCCAAACACCTCCACAATAACCTACAGTCACTACCAGTTGACTATCAGTATCTGGGTCACTGATGGGAAGTGTACAGGAAATAGAGCTACCATGCACCCATGAGCATTCCAGTATGTCAGTGTGACAGTCAGTGTGTTATTACAGTAAGCTGTGTTTGAAACAGGAGCTTTGGGTGATGGACGTGATGGGATCTTGTTTGTTGTGGTTAAAGTAGAGACAGTCGGGCTGAATCCACTTCAATAAGAACTGAACTTCAAAGTCAAAGCTCAACACTGAGGATAATAAAAAGGTGCGATTGCTAAGACAACAGAAGCTCCCTGATACTACTGCACAAGATCACCTGTTTATTTCCAAAGATTATTCCATCTTAATGTGATTATTGTGCATTTCTGATTTTGTTTTGTCACTGCAAGGACATTTGGTGATTACACAGAGAGTGTAACTTATTTAACCATGACTGTTAATAAGGAATAAATGAAAGAAAAAAGATTTGGAAGGGGAGATCGAGGAGAATAAGAGGTGGTTAATAGGAAGCTGTAAAGTGGAAAACATGGTGGCTTCGTGGTTAGCCACTCTCCTTCCCTCTTCTTTGTCCCAACCTCTCTTCCTTCCTCCTCCGTGTTTCAGTCTCTTTGTATCTCTTTTCTGCTTCTCTGTTACATAAGTGTAGCGTTGTCCTGCTGTGTGAGTGGGAGGGATGGATGGATGGAGGGCAGCAGTGCTGCCAGGCTGACTCAGAGGGTAGCAGGAGCTTTCCATTTTTTCTTTGAATTCGTTAGCTTAAATCCAGGAAGACATTAACCCAGTGAAATATTACTGTAAACATATGGAGGTATTTGTTTTTTGAAGAGTCTTAAAGAAGTCTGCTGCTTCCTCTCCATCCTCTTAACTTGTTCTGCTTTTACTCTCAAGCTTTCCACTAAAGGTTGAACAGCTAGTCTTAAGTAGCCAGCTGAAGAAATCCTGCTTTGCATGTGAAGGCTTGTCTGTGCTCCCAGCCAGGACAGTCAGTCCCTGACATATTCATTTACAGTGCATTTTTCTATCATTGTTTCTACTTCTCACTGTTTCTATGCTTAGATGTGCCGCTGCTGTTAAGATATGCTTTCTTTATGAAGATTGTCTGATGAGTCAGTTCTGTGACCGCCTTCAGTCCATGACACGGTTATCTTAAAGAAATGCATGTGAGAGATCATAGCACTAGACCGTTTGACAGCTCCACAGCTTATCTGCCAAATGCAAACCACAACACACAGTGTTTATATGTGTGATAAAGCCACCACTTCAGAGTACTTTTAGTGTGAGTGTGTGCGTCAAAGTCCTTATGTTCAAAGTCGTGGTAGAGCCAGTCCAAGACCAGTGTGTCAAGAATGTGAGAATGTGAAGTTCAAAAGCAGGAAGGAGAGAAAATGTTCTACTCCAGCCAAGTGTGAAGTCTGTATGTCAACCACAGCAGTGCAAACCACCAGAACAAAAAAATGTTACAAGAACCCAGGTCCTGCACACATAAATGCTGCATGTATGCTGCTTGCTGGTAAAGTTGCAGAGATGTGGCTTTATATGCAATGCAAAGTGCAACTGTGTGTGCGTATGTGCGTGCGTGTACACATTTACCCCAGAAGGCAAAAGACATTTTTAGCAACAGGAAGAAAGTCTCTTTCTTGCTGTTGTCTATGATTACGATCATCACTCCTCCCCCATCTCTCACTGTGTATCGTAGTGCCTCTGCTGGTTTGCCTTCTTCTCTTAGTGCATCCTGCTGCCATCTTTTCCTACATAAACACTGTACATGCACCCAACCATCCACATGGTGTGATTCATCAGACCAGGCACCTTCATCATTGCTTCACACTACTCCACATGCACATTAGTGAGCCTTGAACACCCAACATGCTGTTGCCTGTTCACCAGTTCTTCTTGGCACACTTGTGGTAATCACTGCACTGGGGATCAATATGGTTTCTCAGGGCAGATACCGATTATTGGTAGTCCAATGATGAAGCCAGCTGTACCAGAGCCAACGTGGCACAAGAAAATGATACAGACTGAAAAAAACACAGAATATCAGTCCATTAGCTTTAATCTTATGCTTGCCCATTTCTCATTTTCCAACACAGAGTGTTGGCTTGCCATTTTAATAAGATTTCCCCTGTCTGCGGTTTTAGCTGATGGTCCATATCACACGATTGTTTGTTGGTATGACATAAACATGCAAATAATGCATATTTTTACCTCAATGTGAAAGACAAAGACAATGAGATAATAGAGGAAACATAGTGTACACTCTGTCTTTGTGGTAACACAAGCAAATTGGCTTATGGTGTCAATAAAGGCCTTTAAACAAAAACTCAAGTGAAGAATTGGTGATAAAAGTGGACATAAAAGAAAAGAAACATGGAATAAAATGGTGAGTGCATATAAAGAGCAAACACTACAAGGCAGCTGAGAAAGTAACATCTATTTTCATCATTTACACACAGAAGTAAATCCTAATCCTTGACTCACACAAGAGAAATACAGATATTAAAGATCAGTTTCATGGGACTGATTTTGGCACTTTAAGATATATAATTCCTAAGATGTATAAATGTATACACGTTGTTAGGGTTGCAATGATTTTTATCAACATTCGCACTCAATGTGTCAGTGGGAGGAGATATGATGATATACACAGAGACAATATTAATAAACAACTAGACAGTATGCTGTGAAGTATTTAAAGATCATTTTTGGAAAGTTGCTAATCATTTCTGCAACAAAGAAAGGAGGTTCCTAGATTTGTCAGGTATTTTCCATGAACTGTTTCAGTTTTCAGTTACCTTCAAATATAAACAATTACATCAATATCTAAAGTTTTAACTTTTTTTTTTACTAGACAAAGTGACTATTTAATATCTCTGCATGATAAATGACAAACAATTCTTCTGTTTGTTTGAATTATTTAAAACCCCTTTAACACCAACTACGCTTTTGGTATTGGTCTGCCTAAATAAAAACAAATGGCCTATATTTTATCGTCTAGATATATGGTTCAATGAAGTGCCCAATAGGCTCAAAGGTAGGAACAATTAAGACTTTCAGTTTTACACTCTGCTGTGCATTACACCTGCAGTCGCTTTACCAGTATATATTAGAAAATGAGGCTGTCAATACGTATTTTACATGTTCGTGCCACTGTAATCTTCTATAGTAAAAGCAGTTTGTGTAGTTAGTTCTACATTGTGCTACTATCAGTAATTAAAGGTTAATGAACTGACCTTTGCATCATAAAGGACAACTTTATACGCATATAAGCAGACAAACGAGTGGCACACAAAAGCTATTGTTGTGCCTTCAGTTTCTGTAATTTGTTGTTACATAATAGAAGTATTTACGAGATCGAAGCGCACAATAAAAATGGTGTGTTGTCCAAATGTGGTAGAGTAGCAACTGCCAGCAGTTCCAGCTAGGAAAAAATGACAAAATATTAAATTGCACAACCACAAAATAACAATAATAGGCATAACCATAGAGGGAAAAAAACAGACACTCTTCCAGACAGACAAACCTAAGGGACCAACACCCCATCATTAGTGGGGTTGGACACAAACAGCAGTGTTTTCTGTTTTGCACTCCCTCAGACTCCCTGACAGTTCTAAGACCGCAAATCCTCCTCATGCAAAGGCAGCGATAAGAGAAAACACAGGCAGATCCTCCCTGTTCAAAGCCTTGAAATCTCATCATCATGCCTCGGTGTGATGCCAGCACTGATTCACACACATTATCAGACAAAAACACAGACAGCAATGCATATTATTGCCTAATAGGGCTTCACACACAGGATTAGGTGTAAACTGCTCAGTTATTATTTATACTGAAAAACAGAAGGGAAAAAAAGGCTCTTTCCTTACACACATTTCCCAAAACCACACACTTGCCGTGTTCCCAAAATACGCTATGGTTTCCTGAAGGGTATTTAGGGAACAGAGCCCAGACAACGGACACACATACAGCCCATATACTTATATGGTCACATAAGGCTGACTTCATAGAGAATCAACAAGAGTAGCAGCTAAAGCACGGTGTTTTCTTAGCAATTTCCTGCATTCAAACTAAATTTATAATCAGATGGCTTATAATTCAGAAGTACTCATGTTTCGTACTTATGCTTCACTGAATTTTCAACAATAGTCCTAGTGGCAGCAAACTCGTGTCAACAAGAAAGCTTCATTCACAAACGCACCCCATTACAAAGCTCTTAAAGAATTTAACAACTTCGATAACAACAGCACACACACAGTCTGCAGAACGAAGCTTGCCAAGTCTGTCTGACCAGTGGTCTGTCTCAACTGACCCATTTACAAAGAGAGAGAGACAGAGCAGTCAAGTTAGACAGTGTGTATTATGTAGGCCACTGTTTATATGAGGGCTCTTGTGCTAATGCCATGACTGTGCTGCATACATGTGTGTCTTTGTATGAGCAGGAAATGGTTGAGTGCAATTAGCCATATGTCTCTTCCAGATACCATATGAATAAGAATGAGTGTCAGTGGCTGGAGAGGGTTGAGTTTGGAGTGTTTTTTCAGTGTGTGTCATGCTGCCTTCCTGGGGCTAAGTGTTAAAAAAAACAAAAAACTAAAGACAATAATATGCATGTTAGGCTGTTTTTCTGCAGAGAGGTTAAGACCTCAAATGTTCCTGAATAATAATAAACAAATGAAATATTTTTGTTCTCAAATGCACACATGGTTATTGTGAATGTCGAAAGTAATTTAAATTTCTATCCCACATAAGAGTGTGTCAGGTCTGGCTTGACTTGACAGTTAAGTCATATAGGGGACGCATATATTTAAAGGTCCCATATATTGAAAATCCATTTTTATTGTGTTCTGTGGTTGCTTTATGGATGAGGGCATTCATTGCTACCAATCTTCAAGCCCTCCACAACTAGTTAGCCTCCTAGCTTTACAAGCCAGTAAGAATTTGACCCACTTGCTACCTCGCACCCAACTAACCAATAGCTCAAACTTTAATCCTGCCTCTAAACTGAAAACTGAAAAGTGTCTGGTACACAGATAATCAATAAATGTCAAGCACTCCAAGTCTAAATTTACAGGAACACAGTTATAAAATTTAGGAGTAGGCATTAAGGATCATCAATATATTTGATGATATTGAAAATTTGACCAAACAATAATGTACACTGGCTATTATTGCAAATTCTTAACTGACAAATCAAGACAATTCATCACACTGATGCAATAATCGGGCAAAAATTTAAAAAATTGCTATCAATCCAAGCTGAGACCCACCACTCTAGGAGAGTACCTTGGAAAGTTCTTGACCTCGCCCGGAACCAAGGAGTGTAACTTTCATTTTGGAACATAACTGTGCACTATAAAGCCTCAAATCACTGCCTACAAAAAGTCAAATGTATGAAGCAGTCACAGGAAAAAGGAGATTAAGCTTTAAGCTTTCTGCTGCTCCAGGACAATCCACCCAGCACAGGTCGCAGAAGCAGCCAAATGTGGCTTTAAACTGTTGTGAACCATCCGGCCTGACTTCTGTTTCCCAAACTGAAATCCTGCTTGCATAGTTGCTGGTCATCCATGCTGTTGAGGAGATACTGGAGACTCAAGATGTGACCTTCTTCTGCAAAGGGACAGTGAAGCTTGGACATCGAGTGCATTGAAATTAATAGAGATTATATTGAAAGATAATGCAAGAGCATTTTTTCTCCTGTCATGTTTCCTAGTGAGGCAGAGAAGTTTATGAAGCATCCACATATACACTATCATCTTGCCCAACTATAAGGCCTAGATGACTTTTATCTCTATTCAAACATCTCATTACAAACCTTAATGTAAGATGACTGCATGAAACCACAATCCATTACTAATCCTAAACTCTTCCTCTCCAAAATTATATGCAAAAGTCACAACAGAATTAATTCAAGTTATCTGGAAACGCACACACAAACATCTGCACAATCCAGTTTAGTTTTCTCCATGACACTGTGTACTTGTTTTTGAGTTTGTCCCCGTTTGTGTGCCCATTTCTATGACATCCTAACATCTCCATTTGCTGGAATTTTCCAACGCACACACACAGAAAATTGCTGCAGTTGAATGAGTGCTAAGAGTGAGGGTGTGGCGACTATGAGTGCGTATTTGCCAGCCTGTCTAATAGAGAGTGAGTGTGTATGTAGAAATGTGTGTGATGAGGACTTTTTTTAACAATGGTTCTCATAACATTTTACATAATTGGTCATGCAACCTGCCATCCTCTGACTTTACAATCTGACACCTCACAGCTACTCTGTTTCAAGACTGACACAAACACACACTTGCTGATGTGCTTTCTATTCTTAAAGCCTCTCATCATTGCAAATGACTGGGGCTGGTTTCCAATAATGTTTGCATTTTGCACTCAGTTCCAAGTTGTTAAAAGACTTCATTTGTAAAGCTAAAGGAATCTCTTATTGCGTCTTTTATCTCTTCGCTCTGCTTTATTTGAAAAGCACAATCCACTTAAGATTAAGGTAGTTACTGAGCTAAATATGCAGTCTAACTTCAGTCAAAGTACTTTTAATGCGGCTTTTCACTACAGAGCTTTGGTGGCTAAATAAAGATATGCAAAGTTTTCCATGAAGAGTTTCCCCACATTGGTTTAAGGTGGAGGCACCACACCTCACTTCAATGACCTCTCTAAATTCCAAACAGTTTCTATTTTTGTTCTATGGCTTCTGTTACATTTTCACTTACTATGAATTCATTTTCCATAGCACACAAAATGCCCTGAATTAGAGAAAACTTAACCCTCATAATGTCCTCCCAGTTGCCATACACCATTTGTCCTCTGGGGTCAAAATGATTGACTGGATTGACTGGTATTTAAAGCATATAGAATAAATTGTCAACAAATCTGATTTTATTTGGGGTCAGAATGACCTGAGGACAACAGGAGGGTTAAACATATCTTTTGTGCAGATGGACATTATTACTCCACCAAGGAACAGCGGAGTGATGCGACGATCATTGTACGTTTGTCCATTACATTTACAACATTACTCAAAAATGGACTAATGGATTTGGATGAAATTTTCAGGGAAGGTCAGAAATGACCCAAGGACCAACTGATTAGATTTTCACAGTGATGCGGCTTATAGTCTGGATCCACGGATTTGTTAAAGTTTTCTGTATTATTGTGAGATAGTGGCACGTTGTCACTGTAACTATGACAAGTGAACACTACATCAGCTGCCGGCGGATGATCACGATTGCAATCCTACTGCAAATTGACCATTGCAGACTTTTCGGGACTTATCCGTCAGAAATGATACAAGGAACAACTGATTAAATTGTAGGGGCGTTTCTGAGTCCCAGCAATTCCTACTGACCGTTATATCCACAAATCATGCAATTCGGTACGCCTGTGCTCAGCGCAAGGTCATTTTGTTTGTGGGTACATCTATATTAAATGGACACATTCTACAGTGCTGTGATTTCTGATCATCAATAACTAATAAACAAATGTTGCATTTCTGACAATGCTATATGGGGGAATGAACAGCCTTGGCAGAGCACTGCACTCTCTGAGTGCTTTTCTTGTTTAAAGTTGTATTTCCATAATCAAAGATACAATAAAACTTTAATTTCTTTGATTACTTTTTTTTTTTAAATGGCAAAAAATTGAAGCAACATGTACAACAGTTTTTCCAAGTACCCACAGGTTTTACCTACATTTAGGGGGAAAAAAAGAGGTGATTATTCATATAATAGACATTTTACTACTCAGATTTTTTATTTGTTTTCACAATAGTCCTACTCTGTAAACACAGCCTGCAATTCAGTCGAAAAGTCTGAATCTTTGCTAAGTGACTGCTGGTCGTAGTTGAGTGAATCAAGGCCTCTCAGTTGCACTGAGGAGCACAGAATTTTATAATTTTAACAGAATCTGGTTAGAACACATTAGGGAACGTTTTACATTTTAAAAAATTTAAACGAGACAAATAGAATGAAGTAATTCTGATGAAATATCGCAATTGTAAGCTTAGATTTGGCTAATTTTCCCAATGAAACTGAAAGATAATTTTCTGGAATGTTGGAAAGTTGTAAATGCAACAAAAAACTGTTTTTACAGTTTCTGTCTCTCATAAACGTTGCAATTTTGCTGTTTTTTTTAAATAACAATTTACTGTCGGATTTGGGATTTAGAGGATTTAACAGCACCTACCCCATCTTTTCTTTGATTTTTCTGATATAATAACTATAAGCTTCCAACAAAACAAAAGGTGCCACTACATCACACAGAGAATCTGTCCTCAAATGTGTTGTTTTGTCCACAAGCCAAATATACTCCAATTACTGTCAAAAATTAGTAAAGAAACATGGAAATATGAACATTTGGGAATCTGGAATCAGAAGATTTCATTTTTTTTCTTAAAAAATATTCAGACTAAGTAATCACATATCAAATAAGAGGATTAATTTGATAATTAATTTGATAGTTATGAGTTAATTGACTAAACTTGATTATTACATGATCTGTCCAAGGTTAATACTGCTTTATTAAGAAGTATTTTAAAATATGAGAGCTGGATTCTCCTGTTGATACCTTAAAAGTACGATACCATTTCTGCAGAAGCGTCTTGAGTTCAGTGGAGCTTAAGGAAACCAAATTAAGGTCAGCTGATGCAGTGCATGCTTCCCAAACCTTGTAATGTGTAACTGTACACCTCTGTCCATCCATCCATCTGACAGCAACAACATGTGAGGTTTTACATGCTGCTTAAGCTCTTGTCTCATTAAATTTGAAGCCCAACATGCCTCTTTTCAAAGTTTATTTGAGATGCTTTATCGACATGTATGCCAGGACAGCTTAGATCGGTGTAGTTTATGTCTCACTATCTGCTGCCGTCTCCACAAGAACGGCTGGAAGCTGCAAGAACAACTGCACAAAACAGAAAAGAAATTATTTTGCTTTTTTTTTTTTTTTTTTTTACCCTTGGTACATGAAAATGGAGCTGCTAACTTTGGCTGGAAAAGCAGACAGTAGTGGTCAGATAAGGTTAGATGGCACTGAGCACTAATCAATACTACTGACACCGAATCAAGACCCGATCTCTATGAGAACTTTTCAAAACTGCCAGACAAAAATGACAACATAAAATATGCAAGTGTTAAGTGCATAAAGCATGGTTTTCTATCTGTTTTGCTTCAAACACAAACTGACAACAGTGTTATGTGTCTCTGGGTTGTCTAATGAAAACATGAGCATAGAGAGACCTCCTTCATGAGTCCGGTAACTCGTGATGTGTAACACTAGCTGCTCCCTCTCTATCCGAGTGCTTCATTTTTAATGATGGGAGCAGGTTACCTCTCCAAGCTGGGGGAGGGGGCATGTGTGTGTTATAGTAAGTGTGTGTATGCTGCATGTTTACAGGAAATACGAAGCTGCTCAGGCAGTGATAAAGGGGTCGAAGGTGTCAGGGGGATTCATGGAAATGGTGTGTGTGTGAGAAAGAAGGAGGCTGGGATCAGGTTTTCATCATGTAGGGTGATTCCCTCTCAAGTGACACCAAACAACGCTACATTTGACCTATACATCGCTTGACTGGGTAGCATCGTATGCTCCCACTAGTTGTTTAGTGTGACGGTCACATGTACATCAGCCCCCATGAACTCATTTTATACCACAAACACCACTGTGAAGCTGAAACATTTGCTCGACAACAACTTACATACATGATTAAATTATTAGCAGATTACTGGATAAAGCTGGGAGATTTAGGTACAGAAAACTAACATGGAACCATAAATTGATTTTGTCTACTGGTGATAATCCAACAAATGTGACAAAAGGAGAAAGACAAGTTTACGTTGTATAATTGAAGAATGAATTGAAAGAGAAAAAAACTAAATCGATATAAAGCTGCAGGGAGCTGGGAGATGAAGATGATATAAATTTGAGGCAGAATCATGATGCATGATCTGAATTACATGTTATTCTGTAGATCTGATCAGATGAGATCACATGATTAGCTGTTTATGTGGTTGCCTGGATACAAAATCTGTTACTACCACTCAAGGCTAAAGGTCCAGTTTACCAATGCCTCAATCCTATTTTAGATTTTCTTATGAAAGCTTATGACTGGCAATAGTGATTTTTCAGTCCGTTGCTTCTTTTGAAAATTTAGTTGCTGCTAACTTGCTAACACTTGGCCATTCTGTCTTGTTCATCTACTTGCAGGCTGGCCAGGCTGCTGCTGGGTGGCTCTCAATGTAATTCAGCTGTAATCTTTGCGGAGTCTTTCATCCAATAGACTCAAACTTCAAAGACTGTAGCCGGAGGCAGTAGCCTGCTGCCTCATCACAAGTGGACTTTATGGCATCCTTGTTTTGCTGTGCAGCCTCAGTTAGCTAAGTGTACATAAGCCAGCTCTCCACCTGCTGCAGGTTCTGGTGGAAGTGACCTTTCAGCTCAGAGCAGATTTCCCAGAAAGCCCAACAAAGACACCAGTTTCCATCCAGGACAGTGAAGCGGAGTCTGCAGGATAAGAGACTCACTGGCGAGTAGGGACAGACTAAATGGATTATATAGATTATCACCCTATATAGTGGATCTATTCGGTACATTCTGAATATTGGATCTGATATTTTTCAAAATATTACTATCATTTAAAAAAAAAAAAAACAATTCCAGAGTAAATAAATACATCTTTAAAATGCTCTGATGCAGCTGTCTCTCGTTATCTGTTGTCACTTTGTGGCCTTGACCTGATTGTCTTTTCATCAGGATTTATAGTCTACCAACACTGCAGGACAAATGCTGAAAAGTTCTCTTTTAGTTAAACATACGGAAAACATAGATAAACAAAAGCATATCAATGAAGTTTTGAGTTTTTGTTGCTCTAGATTTTGACACCAGCTGTTTTATTTTCACTGCAAAAGTATGTCAAAGGTTTCAGATATCAGTGATGTGTGTCCTTGATTACAAATGATTAGTATCTGCCCTGATAAACCCATATCAGTTGATCCCCACTGGAGGGGCAGCTGAATGACAGAGTACTTCCACAACAGTGACATTGTCAACAACACTTTGTGAAACATTTCGGTGACCGTGGGCAAGCTCAAACTGCAATACAGCCAATAAGAATTAATGGCATGTAAAAAATTGATCAGCCTGAGTGTTGATTGTTTGGGCCAATAATTAGATGTTGTGATCCCCATTAAGTCAAACAACAGATTCCATAAAGGTGTGGTAGACCAATTAGAGGTTAAATTTTAGCTTAACCCTAATGTTAGGTTCATTTCTCAGGAACAGCAAAAATATTCCTGGGTCATGCTTAATTATCCAAAAGTGTCAGAAGACAAAAAATCCTGACAAACATTGTTTATATCTTACTGTTAACTCCATTACCAATCATTTATATCAATATTTAGTGCAATGGTGTTCTTTACCTCTCACAGATCATGGTTCAATGAGGATAATTCACTCATTTTTCATAAAAAAAAAAAATGCATACTAAAACTTTTTAAAATATGTATTGGAAAGAGCTACATATAAAATACAATAGTTTTAAATAAATGTACTTGTTTTTAAAAAAAATTATTTCACATTTTGAATTTTTTTTTCTTTTCATGGAGTTGATAAATGAACACAAGTCACCTCCTCTGTTCAGGGTGGGTTTGGAAATATGTAAAATTAACCAATTTCATTTTATATGTTGGTCACACTTGTTAAGCCAAGCAGAAGAAATTACATTCTGAAAAAATACTTTTAACAATTTTTTTTTTTTAACTTTAAAATGGGTCAGTTTAATCCGCAACATAACAGGAGGGTTAATCTGTCGTCTGTCTGGTTTAAGATTCATAACATAAGAGATCTCTAAATCAGACAATAGCAATTAAGATTGTTTATCTCCAATAAATCTTTTTATAATGCAAAATAAAGCTGAAACAGACTTCACTACTTGAAGGGTAGATGTGCTTTCAAATAAGCTTCTGTTCACGCTTAGGCACAAGTCGAATCATTTATATGCAAGTCTGACATATGGAATTTTTATCAAAAGTGTATATTTAGTAAAAAAAAAAAAGAACCCTCCATAGAGCAGAAAGCAATAGTGTCAAACAGTTGCATATGATGTGATCATGTAGAATACTAAGTCTCTGTGGCTCTGTGTTGGACAGGAAGCCAGAACCCACAGATGAACTGAAAGAACTGAGACAGACTGTAGACAACTTCACTGTCCAGCATGCACGAACACATGCATGCTAAAAAGAAAAAAAAAAAAGCTTTGTGTGTGCACTCCTCAAAAGGGAAGTATGTCTTTTTTTTCCATCTGTCTTTCTCTTTCAGACGAAGTGAACAGGACTCGTTCGCTGCCGTTGCTGTCTGAGCAGAGCGGCTTTATGTGTGTGAGGGGAGGCAGCTGACACCCTCACAGCAACACATCGCGGGGTGCTGAAGCATGCAACAGACAAACAAAAACAGTCTGTGTGGCGGTCAGGGTGGGGGGCTGCACAGTAGTAAACACACAATGAATTCACACACGGGACTCACCTCTGGTTCGGCCGTGTAGCTGACTGGTGTTTCGTCCCCACAGCCAAATGACGGCAGGAGCTGGACGTTTGGGAAACAAAGGAGAGTCAGGTCAGACTGTGTTTTGCCTCAGATGATCACAATTCAAACCGACAACAGCAGCATGTACGACTTTGTGTGCATCTGAGGCTCTCGCATACCGCAGACGGCAGTCATTCAGGAAAGAGAAACTCGCTTTTGGTCAGCAGGACTAATAACTACCTCAAATTTCTCTGTGAAAAGAGGGTTTTAGTGTGCATCCTGAGCACCATGTAATTGGGCTTTGGTATGGGTCCTTGTAATGAGGCTGCAGTTTTAAAAGCTGCATGAGTCATTTGCTGAGCTTCAGAGACGCACACAGACAGGCTGCCTCAAGGATTCTCAGAAAAGGTAATGATTAACACCAGGCAGCCAAGGATCCCAACAGACAGCTTAACAATGCTGCTGTTGTAGAAACTCATGAGACTGACCACCATCATCACAATCATCACCATAAACATCACCAACACACTATCTTTATCACCATCAATTATCTCTCAGAGTGACCTTCTTGATAATGACAGTCCATTGCGGCAGGTAATCTGTAATGTAAAGCCATGGCATGTCTGCTGAAGTTATTCCTGCATCCATTCAAAAAAATAAATTAATTAAATCTGCTACTTCAGTAGACAGAAGACGTGACTATAATCATTATAAATTCTATGTCATAATAAAGCAATCAAACAAACGTTTCAGTTTTCACCTCCCAAAATCCACTGGTTGATTTTAAAGGCATGTTGTCTGTAAAAGAAAAGGAAGAAGGGAAAAAAGTAAAAATAACACCATTTATCAGATCCTGAATTTGTAAAGACAGAAAGAGTTGTCAGATTTTCCCTTGTCGAAAGTTCATGAGCTATTTATCTGTGCTGTCACGCTCAGTTGGGAAAATTAATCTAAGCTTAAAATCACAATATTTAAATTCCTATATTCCACATCTCATTTGAAAGTCTGCAGTAAACAAGTTGTTTTAAGTAACTAGGTTCTGTAAAAAAAAAACAACAATTCTGCGCTCCTCAAAGCAACTCTGAAGTCATTGGTGACTCAGCTGACAGTGAATGATCACAGTGCAAAAATTCAAGGACTTTCAACTGAACTACAGGTGAGAAAGAGGAAACAAGCATGGAAATTAGAGATGTAAGTCATAAAATATACATAGTATGTAGAGTCACTGTTTTTTCAGCATTGGTAACACCTGAGGAACTTGGAAAAATGTACATGTTGATTCCAGGTTAGCAATTAATCGCGCAAATGCCCCTTGTTTTTTTTAATGATGTTTGACATTATAACTGTGTCATCACGAACAAGATATTTCTGAGTTCTCTCTACTTCTAGCCATGCTTTCACCGTTTCTACAGAGGAGCACAAATTTATATTGCAGTGAAAAATGAGCGAAAAAAGGTGAGGAAAAAATGTAACGGGCGAAAGAAGCATCCAGACACTGTGTTGAGTTCAGAAGGTTTGCGGAACAGAATTCCAAATATAAGATCACAATTAAAACAACTACAACAGAAGACCAAGCACGAGCTGAATATACTGGTCTGATAACATTTTTGCAATAGTCTAACCTGATATGTGACAAAACTGCAATTATTCTTATCCTGTAATCAGGAACATCCTGTCTCAGAGTGATGCAGAAAAACTAGTCCATGCATTTGTTACTTCTAGGCTTGACTACTGTAATTCCTTATTATCAGGTTGTCCCAATAGCTCTCTGAAACATCTACAGCTGATCCAAAACGCTGCAGCCAGAGTACTGACGGGAGTTAGCAAGAGAGATCATATTTCTCCTATATTGGTTTCTCTTCATTGGCTCCCTGTTAAATCTAGAATAGAATTCAAAATCCTTCTTCTGACATATAAAGCTCTTAACAACCAATCTCCATCATATCTTAAAGACCTGATAGTACCATATTACCCTAGCAGAACTCTTCGCTCTCAGACTGCAGGCTTACTTGTTGTTCCTAGAATCTCTAAAAGTAGAATGGGAGGCAGAGCCTTCAGTTATCAGGCACCTCTCCTGTGGAACCAGCTCCCAGTTTGGGTTCGGGAGGCGGACACCCTCTCTATTTTTAAGACCAGGCTTAAAACCTTCCTTTTCGACAAAGCTTATAGTTAGGGCTGACTGGGTGACCCTGACGGGGTGAGCTGGTGTTTTCATTTGCACAACTGACTTCCCCTCTTGACGTCCCTTTAGTTTGCCCCTAGTTATGCTGCTATAGGCCTAGGCTGCTGGGGAACCTCTCTTGATGCACTGAGCCCTTCTCTAACTACCTATGTATTTACTATATATACCATTATTGCATTACACTCACTCTGTTTCTTTCTGTGTCCTTTCTCCGAGTGTCCCTGGTCCCAGAGCTGGATGCTGGATGCTTCAGATGTGTGGCTGTGTTTTATGGTCCTTGTGTCCCACCCCCCCACCTCTCTATCTCTACCCCTCTATCTGTATCCCTCTATCTCTATCTCTACCCCTCTATCTCTACCTCTCTACCTCTTCTGTCCCTCTCAACCCGCCCGGCCAGCAGGCAGATGGGTCCCCCCACATTAGAGCCGGGTTCTGCTCGAGGTTTTTTTCCCTGTTAAAAGGGTGTTTTCCTTGCCACTGTCGCCTTTTGGCTTGCTCTGGGGGTCAGGCATATGGGTTCTGTAAAGCGTCTCGAGACAATTTGACTGTAATTGGCGCTATATAAATAAAATTGAATTGAATTATTATTTACTCTGATGTATTCTTGCACAAGAATTTCCTGTTTGAGAAACTGAGTTTTTTTAAAAAATTATTTTATGTTGTTATTTCATTAAAGAAAGGTCAGATATAATAAGCTGGGAGAGTTTCTGCAACATCTTGTACAGACGGCCCCTGGTTGCCGTCTGTTCTTGTCTACTTTCCAGGCGGGTTCATCTCAAATGAACATATTAACTCAATCTAATTTTATTGCAGTACAGCTGAATTACTCACATAGAATTTGTCTGGCCACTGTGAGGTTACTTGGCCTTTTCCTGTGACCTTTCTGCTCGCACTTAATACCGCAATGGCCATATTTCTATAAATTATATCACAATCCTGCAGGCCGTCCTGCTGCTGCAACATCAGATGATATGGCAGTCTAGTGTGTGATGTCACTCTTTTGCAGCTGATGATGTAACCAGCTCTGCAGGCAGATTCAAGCTGCACAACAGAAACAGCAATGCATTGTCTGGAAGGTACTAGGAGATGGATAACGGGAAATAAAAAGAGACAGAAACAGAGAGACAGAGAGAGAATAAGAAGGGTGAGAGAGAAAGAGGGAGGCAGCAAGAGAAACAAAGAAGCACACACAAGGTCATTTAATCTGGCAGGCATCCTCTACAACTCACTTTGTGTGCAAACACACAACAACAAACACACACTATAAGCTCCGATTGACATCCAGCTCGTGAACACTGCAGAACTGCATGCTGACTGACAAGTACTACTGGCCCAGCAGATGATCAATCACCGTCTCAGGGGCAGGCGCTTTGTGTAGTCGATCCTCTGTGTACGCAAGTACAGGTGTGCGTGAGGAGCGTCCTGGGAATCCCATGTCTGTAGACAGCAGCTGTGTGTAACACAACACTGCACTTGTGAACATGCAAGATGCAGCAAAGGTTATATTAGTGCTCGTCTCCCTTCTGTCAACAAACACACACCGATTTGCAAACTTTCACCAAGTGCTCTCGGAGGCGCAGTGTGAGGAAGGTTGACGTAAGTAAAGTGCCTTGCTTAAGGGCATCACATGACATCTAATACAATGAGCGATGGAAAACTACCTCTTATGTCCCTGACAATTCTTTTTGATGAAAACATTTACCTGCTGCGCTCATCTGAGAACTACTACTTGTTGACGAGTGTATGGCTCACTGAATAGAAAATGACTGCATATATTATTCCTGTAAACCCTCGGAATCCTAAGCGCTTTCCGCTCATTTCACATTTTTACTCACTGTGGACTCATTTTTCACTGCAGCATAAAGTCATGCACCTCAATGGAAACAGCACAACCATGACTAGAAGCAGAGGGAACTCAAAAATGTCTTGTTGTGCAGTATGACAAGGTTATAGCGCCATAAATCACAAAAAGAAAGAATTCAAAAAAACTGGAATCAACGCGTGACACTTTTCCAAGTTCCTACAGTGTTACCGATACTGAAAAAAAATATGGTGACTCGACATACTACAGCTATTTTCTACCTTTATATTTTTGCCTACTCTCTGCTCGGTGTAAACAGTCTGCAGTTCAGTCGAAACGGGAATCTTTGTCCCGAGCTCAGTCAGTCTTGGCTTCTAGGTTGCGTTAAGAGAATTTTTTGTTTATCTTACAAAATGTGGTTAAAGCAAAAGATACATATTTTCCAAAGTCTTAAAGAGGGCAAGTGGACTAAAGTAATTGTGATGAAAAATCTGAATTTTAAGCTTAGATTTGTTTAATTTTCCCCTCGTTCACACGAGTATGTTCAAGGACCATTAGAAAATTGAAAATCCTGCAAGTCGTGACATTCTGGCAGCATGTCTTTCAACCCACCGGCAGGTTTCACTGAATAACTGTGGCAAGTGTTAGAAATTTCTATGAATAAAAGCATCTCCTAGCTGCCTGGAAAAACTGTACATGTGATATACAGGTGGACCTACCACAGTAACTGTCAGGGATTCACAAAGTCACCAGCCTAGGTGAAATGAAAGGGATGCTTGTTGTTACATTGAAAGTAATATTCCTGATGTTTAATTTTTAGAAAGAGGAAGCGGCATTAAATATTCAAAGACACGAGCCCTCATTAAACATATAGTTGCTAACCTGCATACCTGACTGCACCCAAGTGAAACAATGATATTAAATTCTTGGCCACAGTTCAAACACAGCCAAGTCAAACAGCTGCAGCAGTAGACGATAGTGCAGCTGATCATTTCTCCTGCTGTCATTGTTTTACAGCAGGATTTACTGCTCAGACGTAACTCGATAGTCTTCAGTTCTTCGACTTGTATGGACATATTCCGATTAATACGAGAGCCATATGTTTTGCGAGAGCCATCAGTTGACAGAAAAGGGGTATTCAAAGACCTTAAGTTTGAAAGCGAAGGGTTGTGTTAGGGGTTTAATTATGACTGCAGAGGAAAATCTGGATGAGTGATGACAGCATTAGTCAGACACTAGAAAAGACAGACTGGCTCGATGGTAAACATGTTGGATAATCAGACCGCCTGCCAAACTGTGAGCCTGACCGCCCGCTGAAAGCCTGCGACACTTTCCCCTCAGTGGTAAAAGACAGGTAGAGGTTATAAAACAGACCAAATAGAATAGATAGTAAAAGAACAAACAAATGTTAGCGATTCAGATTAGCAGGCTGTAATGATTAGCCGATTAATGAGGAGCTGATAATTAAAAGACATTCAGCGAGGAAATGATTTAGTTGAGCTGAAAAGCCATTTGGATGATGACACAGGTCTGCTGGAAGAGACGCAATCTGGTCAGTCCAATTGTTTTCAAGCCATGTGCATCATTATATGTATATACGGTACTTGCTGTGTGAAATTGCACCTACGCTTCTCTTTCATGAAGGCTAATGTGTAAAACTGCATAGATTTTTTCCACCTGCTTGCCCAGCATCCCTGCAAAAATTCAATAGAAAAACTTTCTATGAAAATAATTTACTCATGCAACATTTTAAAACTTAAGGATTTGTGTACTTGTCATTTGCATTTTAAATACCCGTTTCTAGTACTCTGGGTACTGCTGTATTGCAGCTGTTTATTCTATTTTCTATTCTATTTTTGCTCTGTGTTCTTGGTGAAAAGTACACTACTACTACAGCAGGAAACCTGGCAAAATCACAAAGTGTGACTTGATTTGATTGATTAATAGTTACTTGAAGGCCTGCAACGTCAACATTTCTCCTAGCTATGCACACACAACAAGACAATTAAAAAAAACACTCAGAAATGGTTTAGCAACAGGGGTAAAATAACCAGATCTTTACGCAACAAGAAAACTTTATCAATCCCACAAGTGGCAATTTGTTGGAGCTGCTTTATGGATATATGGCAACAATCAAACATAGATAAATTGCCTAATCAAAAGCCACATCATTATTTGGGCATATGATGTGTGAAAGAGCACCTCTGCTGGGTTATCCACAAGTGTTGTGTGCGTTATGTTTTAAAAATGCATTGACTTTTCCATTATTTGTCCACCATGGCTATAAAATACAATGGGAAAGCCTGCAATGAAAGTAATGGTGACATATAGCCCTCATATAATTTAACTAGAAGGATTACATGGTTAAGAAAATATAGAGTAGTAGAGGGCACAAAGTGTAAAGGTTTAAAGTGCATTAGTGTCAGGCATGTCAGTAATACTCAAGTGTTGTAGTAAACTATAGCAGATTCTCATATGTTGGAGGTGGTGTTGCTGTGTTTGACTCCATAAAAGGGCACGACCTGTGCGGCGCTATAAATTACTTTAAAGGCAGCTAATTTTGAAGCTAGCTGGCAAGTAGTTGGGCACTGCCACGGTGTTTTCAGATAGTCTTCACGGTTCAGTAGCTTCACACACAGACAGACACAGTCCTCCTCCTCCTCCTCCTCCTCCTCCTCCTCTTACTGCTGCTAGCTCGAGTTAGCTAAGCCACCGGCAGCCACAAAGAGCCTCACAGCTGTGTTTAATGCCCGATTAGCGCTGTCCAAACGGACCGCGCTCAGTCTTACCTCCTCGAACCGCGTCGGCCGCTCCGAGTTCCGCACACACAGCCGAAGTGCGCTTCCTAAACGTGATTTACAGTGAAGTGAGCTCGCCAGCCTGCTCCATTGTCTGGAGGAGATGCTGAGTGCCTGCTCGCCGCTGTTTGAAGCATTAGCTTTTCGCGTTCTGTCGATCACTGTAAAAATACTACTCCAGCCCCGCGACCGTAAACCACCGCGTACAGGCGCGGCTACGGTTTAAGCTAATAACCGCCGCCGACCGTTAGCAAACCGGAAAGGAGAGCCAATGTCTCGCACAACACACCAGAAAATAAGCTAAAAGCACAAAACAAGACAGCAAAATGTCTCCGTTTCATACGGTAACACGACGAATTGCCATATGATTACAGCAACTGACAGGAATAGAAAGAACTTTGCTCACCTCTAGTGGACGTTAAAGCTTACTACAGGACGAATCTAAGTCTGCGCTTTTGCCAAAACTTTACGGTTAAATTGATGGACGTGAAATAGACGTGACGTAAAAAAAGGCTGACCAATCGGCTCGCAGAAGGGGCGGGACGAGCTCAGATAACGGACCAGAAATCCTCCGTCTGTTGTTGTTCACGTCTGAGGATAAATATGTGACTTTTTATTAGAAACATCATGTGAATATTAACGCGTGGCTCGCAGGGAGAAGGAGATGCGTAGAGCTGGAAACGCACTGAAGTAAGTGAGATACTGTACACCAGCCGATTAGCAAATATGCTATTAGGCTGTAGAAGCTAGCTGTCATCTGCTACCTAACCTGAAAATGAATGAAAAATAGCATTTTAGATCAGTTTCAGCTAATTTAATTGAAATACAGTTAACACTACTACAACTGGCATGTCAATTATAGCTATTAGTAGCTATTCCGACCGTGCTGTCTATTCTTATATGCAAAATGTCTTGCTAGTATATCGAAATAGTCATAATTTTAGTGTATTTCTAACCTCTGGTGTGTTTCTGTACCTTTTCCATGTATGTTTGGTCTGTATAGCTTCTGTTTGTAGCCTCCTCTGATCATCTTTGTCTGCAGTCAGTGACATGTCTCTGGCTCAGAGGGTTCTGCTGACCTGGGTCTTCACCCTGGTTTTCCTCATCATGCTAGTGCTCAAACTGGATGGAAAGGTAACAGTTCTTTATTGTCCCATTAACCACCAAGCTGAATAAAGTCAAGTAACTGTTTATTGATTAGAAAGTATTTTGTGTCTTGTTATCGTTCTTTATCTCCATTCACTGCTTTTCTGCTGCAATGGTCCATTATAGGGTTTTGTGACATTCAAAAGATATGTTGCAATTTTTGTTTTTCTGAAAAGGGAAAAAAAAACAGGAATTTTTACCACATGGCTTGAATAAGTCTATTTTAAAAGAATTAATCATTGTCAAGTAATTGAGGCAATATTTTAATGGAGGGCATCTGCTTAAAAAATAAAAATGGCTTAAAAAGGCTGAAAAATGACTGGCAGAGGACCTGTCTTTGGTCCATATCATCCTCTCTGAAGCTCAAATATTTCCACACAACTGACTAGGTGTGCATACTGATGACCAAAATTATCATCACAATGATTTGGATCAACACATAGATCACGTTGAGCGTATTATATCACAATTATCTATTGATTTTAAAGGCAAACTAAAATAAGACTTAAAATACTGTTCTTCTCCACCAGAATTCAATGTAAAATAAAATTGCACCCAGAATGAATCTCCTGCTGAGCATTTTCTCACTGACAGACGTTACAATTTACCAATGTTCCCTAAATGCCTCACATGCAGGCTCAGGTAGAAACTCAGCTGTGCACAGAGAAACTTTTAGTCTCCACGGTGTTACTGCAGCACAGCAACTCAGGCAAGTGTGACCAAAAAAATCACTTTGAAAATAATGAAATAAGGTGTTCTAATGTCAGATTTAAGCAAGATAAATCCAAGTGATTTTATCTACATGTGCTGTTTATGATCAGTGCATTTCAAATGTAAGCATCACAGTTGTAATTGTGAGAAGCCAAAATCGTGATTGTGATTCACTACTTTGATCGCAGCCCTACAGCTGGTGTTGCATTTCCTCTTGCAACTAAATCACCTTTTAAAATGTTTCTCTTCTGTTTTTTTCTGAACACAAGTAGAGCATATACACTATCATTCAACAGTTTAGACACACCTTCCCATTTAAGGGTTTTCCTTTATTTGTAGATTCTCACTGAAGGCATCAAAACTATGAATGAACACATATGGATTTATATTTTAATTTTTTTTTATTTTAGATTCTTTAAAATAGCCACCCTTTGCTCTGACTTCACACTGACTATTCACTTTTTTGTTTATTACATAATTCCATGTGTTCATTCATAGTTTTGATGCCTTCAGTGAGAATCTACAATGTAAATAGTCCCGAAAATAAAGAAAAACCATTAAATGTGAGGGTGTGTCCAAACTTTTGACTGATAGTGTATATCAACAAGCTTTGTGTCCTGTGAATGAAATTTAAAAAAACTAAACAACAACTTAAACAATAGTCATTATATCACACAGACCTGTAGATAAGCCATGGAAAATGAGAACTGTACAAATGTTTGTTTTAATATGATTAACGTTGTAGAATGATGCCTTTGATTTATGTTGCCTTATTTCTCATGCACATTGTCATGTCAAAGCTGAAACAATATGTTGTTCATACTAATAGATTTCTCCCACAGGATTCATAAAAAATCCCCATAAGTGCTCTGTTTAAGATTTGTAGTCATCCATAATAGACAACTCTTGATATTCAGAGCAGTAGATAAAAGTCTTGGCTTTGCTTTTCTCTAGGTGCAGTGGAACTGGTTCCTCATCTTCCTCCCAGTCTGGGTCTTCGACGGCATCCTCATCCTCATGCTTGCCATCAAGATGGCGGGTCGTTGCAAACCCGGGTACGATCCTCGCAACGGCTCGCCAGACCTGCGGCTGCGTACCTGGTACCTGACGGCCATGCTGCTCAAGCTGGGCTTCTGCCTGACGCTGTGCGCCAAGCTGGAAAAACTGGCCGACGTAAAGCTGACGTTTGTGTGCATCCCGTTGTGGACCATGTTGCTGGGAGCACTGGTTGAACTGGGGCTCAATATATTTCCTGAAAGAAGAGAGGCTTAAAAAGGATCAGACGGTTGTTTAAAACGTTAGCATGAAGCATCACATCAACAGCAAACCTTTGGGAAAAAAATACAAGAAGAAATCTTGGGAACAGATTTGTGTTTATGTGGCCACAACTTTGTGAAATCACTTAATTATGTTCCCAGAGATGACTCAAGACTCATCTCTGCTATTGGTATTCATCTTCATTACAAGAGACTTTGTGTAGAAATGAGAATCATAGACCTCGGACCTCGGTGGACAGTCCTGGGCTTCAGCAGAGCTGGGACTCTGCTGTTTGTGTCAAAGCAGAGCTGCTAGTGCATCAATGCATTCATTTAAAACAGCAAAAAATGACTGTTTTCTTTAGCAGCTGTATCTGTGAGACTACTGTGAAGCAAACACTGGAAAAAAAACATTAACATCCTCTTACGTTTGTTTTGTTATGAATTCAAGATGTCCAGTATTGTTTTCTGGTGTTTATTTTTACTGTATATAAGCAGCCGCAGCTGCGGTTGTAAGAAAAAATATCCCTCAGTGAGGAGCTGAATGGTGACTTTTGACTCCTGTATTTAAGCATAACTTTGACGCTTATTACCAAAACACAGTGCAAGTTTGCTTTCAATGCTTTAGATGCTGTGTTGCTGCATTTATGCACAGACTTTTTTTTACTTGTTCCTTGAGTAGTTTGCCAATTATTATTGCTTCCAGTTAGAAATTAACTTCAAAAGTGTTCATGACAACTGCAAGTTTAGCTGCAAGCACACAAAGAAATAAATAACTTGGACATCTGACATTGTTTTTTCCACAGGCTACTCCTCTCGGCCTCGGACAAGGTCTCTTTTGTATTCTGTAAATCATCGTGTCCCGTTAAACTCAGTAAGATCTTATTCTGTCTGACTGAAGTTCAAGGTCAATAAGACAAAACCCTCTCTGTGAGTTAAATTAATTTAATTACATTCCTACTGTGTGTTAGGTTTAATTATGGAGCTGTAAACTGAATGAAACTGCTACATGGAGCTCACCAGTGTTGCAGATTTTGGTGTTGTTGTCTCACTGGTTCATATTCAGACTTTACAGTTACATGACTCTGCATGAGTGCAATTTAATTTGTGCCATTGTTTCAAATGCATTCTTCACACGATGTTGCACTCTCTTGAAAAAATTCGAAATTGCATGCATGTGTTGTAATAATAAATGACCGATTTACACCACACTGTGGAGCATTTGTCTCTAGTTTTCATAAAGATGCTAAAACAGTCATTTTAGCAGCGGTACTAAGAACACAAATTCACATTCATGTGTTTCCAAAGTCAAGGATCACAGACTGTGTGAAACAAAGTGTTGTGATTTGGGAAGATCCTGCTGAGACGTGACCTGAACTGGCCTGAAAAACAGCCAAAAACCCAACAGCCAAATAACAGTCGGCTTCCTCTGACATGCACTCGTAAGTCTATCATGCTATTATATATAAATTGTGTAATAATTTAGGATTCTGCAGAGTTTTAGTGCTCAGATGTGCAGCTGTGTTTTCAGTCCTGACACTGCAAACAGCAGGAAAACTGCACGACAGGAACTGAAACCAGGGAGAAAAATAGCTCACTGGAGACTTCAAGGGCCTGTAAAATCAAGTCAGTTCATCAGAAAGAGCTACTGTATGTGCGGAAACAGATTAAACAGGGTGGATGTGAGAGGGATAAGTCATGCTGCAAAATGTCCATACTATCCTTTGACCAGATTATTATTTACACACCTGACACAACTATATTCTTCAGTAAACCTTGTATGTACACTACTGGTCAAAAGTTTTAGAATGCCCCAATTTTTCCAGTTTTTCATTGAACTTTAAGTACCTCAAGTCCAATGAATAGCTTGAAATGGTACAAAGGTAAGTGGTGAACTGCCAGAGGTTTTAAAAAAAGATAAGGTTCCCCAAAACTGAAAGAAAATGTAAGTTTCAGAATTATATTTTCAGGGACCAAGAAATGGGTTAACAACTTAAAGCTGTTCTGCAGCAATGGAGGTTGATCAAGCCTTGAAAGTTGGTGCTACCAAATCCTACAGGTGTCCCAACTTTTCTCGATTACTTACAACCTCCTCTGTCAGCATAAAAGTAGTGCTGAAACACACTGTGGCACCATACCATCGAGAGCATTATTTGAAAAATATTGTACTACCAAACCATTTCTGTGTAGCTTTAGCTCTGGAAGTCCTGTAAAGGGAGAGGGTAAAGTCCTGTAAAACATCTTGATGCAGAGAACTGTGACTTGGGAGAAGATTTGTTTTCCAGCAATGACTTGAAAAAAATTCAGCCAAAGTTATACATAAATGGTTTGAAGACAACATGGTGAATGTTCTGGAGTGACCCAGTCAGAGCTTTCTTGAATTTGAGAATTTGTGGATGGAATTGGAAAGTGCTGTTGTATCTTTTTATCTGTGATCGAAAGAGGGATTTCCACTCTGGTCAGATGACTCCATTTAATAACTGTTTGCATCTTGAAGATGAAAAATGATTCTGAATGTGAATACAGAAAACATAAATATAGATTTGTGTGAAAGGGAGTTAGTTATTCTTCTTTGGTAGCCCATTAATCAACACAAAACCTCTCATATTTTGTGACCTTTTTAAGGGGGCAATGAGCCACAGACCAAACTAACTGTATATTAAGTCATAAAACTTGTTCCAAAATGAGGGCAAACCAATGATGCGTCTGTTTTAATAATCTAAACAACTAATATAGAACACTGTCTGTCACATGGGGCCATTTTCCAACAGTGCACATTTGATACTTGTATACAATTGCTTGGGATTTGTGAAGCAGTGAGTGATGCACACTCAAAGACTGCGTCCAGTCATCCAGTGAGGATTTTCCAATGTTCCCTCCAAAAATCATTTCTTTGTCTGCTCTCCAGCTTCCTGCCTCACTCCCACTCACACTGGTAAAGGTCAGCTGAGCTCCTCTGGCACAAAGGGATGAAAATAGAGGGAAGGGGGCTGTTTTTGAGCTGTATTTGACCTGACACACACCAGCCCTGAATCATGGGGCTGCTGCATTGTGGTGTCTGCTCAGATGTGGCCTGTTAAAACTGCTGAGCTCATTGCTGCAGACTGCAGTGAGGGGGCGGCTTGCATAACAGCAATACAGAAAACACAGGCAGGTATACAGATGGCAGAGGTGCAGGGAGATTTTTACACATAAACAACAACAAAAAAGGTGTTTAGGTGCCCTAAAAAGTCACACAGGCATCTTTCGTTCAACCAGCCACACTTACAAACACAGAGCTACAGTTTTAATGTCCTTGTAAGGTTACAGGCGAATAATTTAACATATTAAAGCAGCAATAATCAATATTTTATCTTAATTATGGATCACACTGCTGCTTGTATGTGGAAAAAAATCAGTCGTGGTGAAAGAATCTACAGAGAATAATCACCAGACACTTCAGTTTTAGAGTTCAAGCATCTTTCAGCTCAATGTTTTGATTTTCTGGCCCGGATTTCACAGTTTTTGGTTCACTGGCCACAGCAGGCTGTCAAAAAAAACTCCTGGAGTCCCACTGTTTGCTAACATTTTCAGCATATCCTCTTAAAAAGTCAAATGTCAGTGCTGTGTTTGTTTTCACTCCCCTCCCCAAGTGACCAAATGAATAAATAAATTCAGATACTGCAGGTTTATAGGTACTCTGTGGAGTTTTCTAGAAACTAAAAAAAAGCGTTGGTTACACTCAGATTTCCTTAAGTTTTAACAGCTATAATGAGAGTATTTGCTTCCTCTTAAACACTTGAAAAGTCTATTTCTAAAGAATTTCCAATCTAGGTTTACATTCATGTTTACCTGCTTGTAGTTCTCTTCGCTGGTGCCACCAACTGTTGATCAGAGGAAAAGCTGTAAAAGAACGTCTCTATAAAGCAAACTGACCAAATAAGTCAGGCTCATTTCAGTTCATCTGGCTTAATTTCAGGTTATTTCAGTTCCAAAAAGGGAAACTTGCTATATGTCCGTGTAGATTCTCAGCCATCCCGGTCTTGGTCATTCTGTGAGCTTTGTGTTTTACTGAACCTCCTGAAGCTTCTCAAATTCAACACAGTTCAAGCGTTTGTGACGACCGGCGTACGTTTGTCCATCTGTTTGTTTGTCTGTTAGCGACATTACTCAAAAACGGACTCATAGATTTGGATGAAATTTTCAGGGAAGGTCAGAAATGGCACAAGTACCAAGTAATTAGCAGCAATGTGGCTTAACCCTTTCAAAACCACAGGGATCACCGGTGACACCGCGGCGCATGTGTATTTCAAATTACTGTAACTCCTCGCTACTTGTGCAATTTCAATCATTCAAACGGCCCCTGAAAGCTGTGAAACCTCGCTTTCTGGTGCTATTACATGCATTACGGTAATGACTGAGTGCCGTGTGGGGAGAGGGAGGAAATGAGTGGAAATGAGGAAATAAGTGGAAATGAGGAAATAAGTGGAAATGAGGAAATGAGTATTATTATGCTAAAAGGGTTAAAGTCTGGATCCATGGATTTGTTAAAGATTTCTGTATCATTGCCAGATAACGGCACTGTAACCATGACAACAATTAAGCTACGTCAACTGCCTGCTGACGATCACGGTTGTGATCCTACTACAAATCCACCACTGTGGACCTATCAGGACTTATCTGTCGGAAATGATACAAGGAACAACTGATTAAATTGTGGAAGTGTTTCTGAATCCCATCAATTCCCGCCACCCGGTACATATTTAGGTCACGTGATTCGGTATCCGTACATAACGTACACATGCATAACATACGTCTGTGCTCAGCGAAAGGTCATTTTTTATTAAAGATTTCATCCGTCAGAAATGATACGACAGAGCAGCCTTGGTGGAGTACTGTGCTCTCTGAGAGCTTTTCTTGTTTGACTTTGTTAACCTGCACCAGTCCAAAAACCAACCTAATAAATAATAACTGAAACAAAATACAAAATGATAAATGATTAGAAGTATGTGATAGTCACCATTTAGGCTTGCACCACATAAAATAAGCCTCAAACAAAATTCCTCCAATAGAATTCGTTAAAAGTACAACTGCAAAAAGTTAGGCTATATTGAAAACAAATATATTAAATACACTCGTTCAAGAGTTTGGGGTCACCCAGGCAATTTCATGTTTTCCATGAAAACTCACTTTTATTCATGTGCTAACATAATTGCACAAGGGTTTTCTAATCATCAATTAGCCTTTCAACACCATTAGCTAACACAATGTAGCATTAGAACACAGCAGTGATGGTTGCTGGAAATGTTCCTCTGTAACCCTATGTAGATATTCCATTAAAAATCTGCAGTTTCCAGCTAGAATAGTCATTTACCACATTAACATTGTCTAGACTGGATTTCTGATTCATTTAATGTCATCTTCATTGAAAAAAAAGATTTTCATTCAAAAATAAGGTCATTTCTAAGTGACCCCAAACTTTTGAACAGTAGTGTATATCTACTTCCCTTTATTTCCCCTAAAGGAAACCACATTTAAAATCGTATTACATTTAAAACAATGTCATCAAAGTAGACCTAAAAGAGGTTAAAGATGGCAAATGTTTTTAGGTCTAGACGTAAGGATCTAAACTCACATGTCGGTCTTGGTCAGTCATAGCTTTTCTTTTCATTGATGAAGTGCAGAATAAAACAGCCGTCATAGAATCTACACAGGACATTTCTTCTTCAATAGGCAATAAATATATATTCAATCGACCAGTAAGTTCTTGCAGCCTGTGACGATGCTCCTGGCAGCTGTTTGACCTTTTCTGGTTATTAGATGTTTGAATTCTTCATATGTTCCTAATAGCAAACTACTCTGTTTGTCAAAGTCGATCAATTTGATCCATGTTCGACTGCTCAGTCTGCAATTATCCCAGATTGAACCTGTACTGAATTAGCGTGATTGAGTTACCTTGAATCAATCTTTATGAACTCACTTTACCCCCGACTGATGGGTTTATTCAAAGTCAGGTGTTGGACTTACATCCCCACTTTTCTGAACATTTTTTCTCATGTTGGCATCTAAACCTCTTTCCAATATACTTAAATGATTAAGACATTTGTGCATTTTTAACCACAGCACCAATAAGAATCAGTTCTGACTCCAGGCTTTTCATCCATTGAACCTTTTATTAGCTAGGCTCATATTTAAAGTAGAAACCACACTACAAGTTTTTTTTCCTCTTTACAAAACTTCTTATGTACACTACAGTGTTGACAGTTAAAAATAATGGAACAAAATGAGATAAATAAACTCTGTGAAAACACGGCTAGCCCCTGAAGACTTCTGTTTTCAACCATAATTTTTGTCACATTTGTACAAAAAAATATATAAGTTCCTGTCATGTTTCTGTAACATCTAAAACCCAAAAGCATAAAAAGAGCTGCAGAGCGCCTTACAACCGGTATCAAGTGCTTAATTACCACCTCGTTCTCCCCAGAGCCACACAGTGAAGAGTTCTGTCTCCCAAAATGAAGCCTTTTGAGGCAAACTTACCAAGAAAAGCTAAGGCGTTATCTTCCGTTTTCCAAGATTTTTCAGGCTTGTGGTGAGACTAATCGGGAAAAGTACAACCCCTGCTTTCAGGATATCATTCCACTGAGCCATCTGTAGTCAGACCGCAGATATTTGTAGCATTTTCAGCGGCTTTAGAGACCAATTTAAGGCTTTGCTCTCATTTTCCAGTGAGAACCGAGACTCCTATGAGAGGACAGAACTCCTTCGCCGTGTGTCTCTGGACCATTTCGTTCACAGTTAAGGACAGGCACTGGGGAAATGTCGTGGGCTACATTAGCAAGTGGGCTGTACTCCAATATTGATAGTAAAATCAAGACACCAATGACTAAAAGTTCCACAGCTGTGGGACATGCACTGAGACAGAAGAGATCGACTCTAAAACCAGATATTTGGAGAAACATATTCTCTTCATAGTTGCTGCCAAAACAGACTTTCAATAATTTATTGTACTTTTTAAACACAGGAGGTCACGTCAGTCCCTGGGTGATAAATAAAACATTGAACAGACAGGATGCTCCACACTGTAGAGAGACTGGACTTCAGGTAAAGAGATAAATAGTGCTTTGGGAATGAGCTCTCAACAGTGTACCATCTGTTTTCTAAGCATCTTAGAGCATGTTTCAATAAAGAATAATAATAATAATAATAATAATAAAAACAATAATAGAGCGACTGAGGCCTGAATGCATTCAAAGTTACAGTCCTGGAAGAACCTGAAACTGCCCCGTTGATAGTCTGACATAATCAGGGCTTTATGAACCCAAAGTTCCTTCAATAATCAGCTGCATTTCCACAACAGTTGATGTGTGTGTGTGTGTGTGTGTGTGTGTGTGTGTGTGTGTGTGTGTGTGTGTGTGTGTGTGTGTGTGTGTATATATGTATATGCATTAAAAATGCTGTGAGGAGTCACATTTGGGAAGTCTTGACCTACTGTATCTGTATGATATTGCTCTTTGAATTCTGTTATTCTTATCCAGATGATGCCAAGTTGGTGAGCTCTTCATGTAGCTGCATATTCATTAACATCATGTTGCAGACTGGTTAGCATTTCACTGCAACAACTACCCAACACTTTGTAGAGTTTGGTTACATCCTTGGATTATCAAGATTGAGGATTTATTTGGGACCAATATGTTTCTGGATGTGTCCTGAATGTGTTTTCCTGAGACTCTGGAGGCCTGTTGGTGTAACAGCCTTGCCTGGGTCGAATTCTTCCTTGGCTGGCCAGCAAGCATTGAGCTTCCAAAATTAGGAAACCCTGTTAAACATCCAATAGACACCAAAAAAACAGCAAAATTACACTAAGAGCTCTGCCACTGGTGCTGAAGGGAAAAGGTTCAAGATGCTGTAATACTTTAAGCTGTGACTCTTCTAATAGCCTGATTGAATGCAGTGCTGCTGTGTGCTGTAGCTTAATGTACCGATTTAAAATTAACATGGGTTTTTTTGTTTTAAGTGGCACTGGAAATCTGCAATAACATTCTTGTTCGGCAATATAACAATAGAACCGATTAGAAAAATCACCTGTTAATTATGCACTTCATTAATGTTTTGTACCAATTTGAATAAAAACACTGCTACTTGCTGCCACCATATCAATAATGAGGAAACGCAGTTTGATATTCAGCAGATTATTGCGGAGCATTATTGCTCAAAATACAATATTCAGGAAATGTACTGTGATTTACTGTATTGACCAAGATGTATCAATACAGTACAGTCCAGGACATGTAGTAATATTACATCAGTACAGCACTGTGCCGTGTAATATCACTGTGTGACCCATCATTATTCCAGAAACAGTCTTGGGCACAAAGAACATACTAGAAAAAAGCCACAAAAATGGAAGCATTAGCTGCAAGTTTCACAAAAAGGCCAACTTCACGACCTTTTCATATATAAATATCTGACACAAGTCTGCAGAGATTTTCCTATATTCTTCCTACATGTGATGGCTCAAAGGCAATCTGATGTTCAAACAGGTTATGCTCAGTTAAAAAAAAAAAAAAACAGGACCAGACAGCAGTTTGGCAGACTAGGGAGCTTACTCGAACCATGAGCCTGAATAATCTCTTCTTCAGAGTTAAAACTGGTGCACCCTTCAGTCCAAAACAACCTGGAAATGAAATAAACTCTCAGTATTATTGAACTTGTGCACCGTCGATGCATCAGTATGGTCTAAGCCAGTTCAGTCCAACGGTCTGGGAAATGTTAAGTCCAGCTCTACTTGATAAACTACGATATTGTGTCCATACCGACATGCTCCACTGTCTTTCCTTTTTACACTGTTTTACAACAACACAACCAAAATATAACCTTGTACATATACAGTCCTTTAAAAACAGCATCATTATGTACAAAAACTACTATAAAATCTGCTCCTCTTCATGCTGTGGGGGGTGGGAGAGGACAGAGGGGGAAGGCTGAGGGGGAAGAGGTGGTGGAAGAGGAGGTGGAGGGGGAGGCGGTGAGGAGGTCGGAGGAGGCGGTGGGTGAGGGTAAGTCTGTGGCATCGGGAGCTGAACCTGCACCGGTGCTGAGGTTTGGTACGGTGGCTGCAAGGGGTAAGAACCGGGTGGCTGGGGGAGGTACGACTGAGGGGGAAGAAAATGGTGAGAGGTGAAGCCCGGGTGCTGAGGAGGGAAGAAGGTTCTGGCAAACTGGTGCGGGTGAGGAAGGTGAGGTGGGAGAGACTGGGCGCTGGTGAGGGGAGTGTTAGGGGGAGGCTGGAAGTACGGCTGTGTGGTGATGTTGGGCTGGTGGGGGGGAGGCAGGTGGAGCTGGCTCATGTGGACCGAGTGCAGAGGTTGCGTAGGGAGGGGAGGATTGGAGAGGGGACTTGGGGGGAGGACTGGAGGTCTGTGGGGGAGATGGGAGTGTGGCAGGAGGGGGGAGAAGGAGGGAGGAAGCATCTGAGGGAGGTGAGGAGGGGGGAGGTGCTGGGGGGTGTATTGCTGCATGTAAATTCCTTGCCTGTCCTGCGGCAGATGCATCTGCAAATCCACAGACGACCTGGAGTCCAAGTCCGAACTGTGAGTCCATTTCTCTGGGAGTGTTTGTGTTCGCGTCTCCGGCAGCGTCCGTGTGTCGACTGCTGTGTGTGTTCGTGTGTCAGCTTGGTAGGTGTGAGTCTGTACATCCACAGCAGGTGACGCCTGCGTCCATGTGTCTGAAAGAACATGTGGCTTTAGATGGTCTTTTTCCTTGTTGGGTTGATCTGACTGAGAGGAAGATGATGAAACGCTGGAAGAAGGACACGTGGTGAGATTAGAGTTGGCTGCAGGTTTGGGTCGAGTCGGGGACGAAGAGGCCACAGAGGAGGATGTTGACAAGACAGCAGAAGGAGAAGAGGTAGAAGATGGATGGGAGGCTGAAAAAGAAGAGTGCAAAGACGTGACAGAAGATCCTGGAGACAAAGAGTTGGAAGACTTAGAAAAAGGTGGAGAACGGGATGATTTGGAGGCCGAATGAGAAGCTGAAGACAAGGAACTTGAACTGGAAGACATTGTTCTGCTGTCTGAGTGATGATGATGGTGGTGATGGTGAGATTTCGATGATGCTTTGGGTTTTGTGTCCTGATGACGAGGGGCAGGAGGATACAGAGGGAGAGGTGAGTTGTTCTTGCAGGGAGGACCAGCTGGACATTCTACCTTCACCTTTGCAGGAGGTGAATCCTGCCGTTTGACTCTTCCACCTTCTTTAACCCTCTCGGTCGCCTCCTCTTTGCTTCTAGTGCTGCTAACGTTTGAGTCCACTGAGAGAGCAGGCTGAGACGACATAGGTGGAGATTTATCATCATATTTCTCCTTTCTGGCAGGTAGTAACGTCCTGTTTTCTGCCACATCCACCTCCTCGTCCTCCTCCTTTATCCTCTCCTTCACTCCTTTCTCCCTCTTCTTTTCTGTTTCTTCCTCCTTTTTCTCCACAACCACTGTTTCGGTCTCTTTCTCCTTTAACTCCTCCTCCTCTTCCTTCACGTCTTCCTCCTCCTGATCTCCCTCTCCTTGGTGGTACTGCTGGAGGCGGACATGCCACGCCAAGCTGCAGACAGCCGACACGGTCTTGAACTGGTGGACCACATTGCGGGGGATGAAGTAGATGTCATCGTGGCACAGGCGGATGCGAGCGTAGCGGATGCCTTCCCGCCGCAGCTGGTTCAGTTTGGCATCGTCCACCCACTGCACACACTGTGAGGACAGAGGACGAGAGGATTTAGACAGCTGCAATGAAGAGGTGCAACATAAAACATCTTTGGACAGTGACATCTATATTAAAATCTGCTATAATATCCCCATGAGAAAACAGAACACACTAAATCCTTACCTAAAAGAAAATATTCCTTCAACATGCAAGTAACACGAGGCTATTATGATATTTTTTAAAAAAAGACTGCTAAAGAAGCAACATTGTAAAGTAAAGTCTGTAATCTGTTGTTCTTTTTGATCCCTTCCAGAACAGGTACAGCTGCTTTGTGGCTCATTATCTTAACTTGCTGAACCCCAAAACCTCATCAGTGGGTTTGAAAAGCATTTTATCTTTTCGGAGGGAAAAAAACACAGCAATATTAAGCCATAGTAGAGAGTGGAAACTGTTAAACCCTGTTTGAATCTGACTGTTTTGTCAGAATACTTAACCAAATCTTAGCTTAAAATTGAATGGAAAACACTTTTTTACTCTGCCAAGGAACGCCACGGAGTTATGTGACGATCGGTGTACATTTTCCTTCTATGAATCTGTCTGTCTGTCTGTTAGCAACATTACTCAAAAATGGACTAACGGATTTGGATGAAATTTTCAGGGAAGGTCAGAAATGACACAAGGACCAACTGATTAGATTTTGGCAGTGATGAGGCTTGTAGTCTGGATATATCGATATGTTAAAGATTTCTGTATCATTACGAGGTAGCGGCATGCTGTCATTATGACAAGTGAACACTACATCAGCTGCCTGCATCAATTCACGCCGCCACGCAATTCGGTATCCATACATAGCGTACGCATGCATAACACACACTTATGCTCACCACAAGGTAATTTTTTATTCATTTATTTAGTTTGTGGGTAGATCTATATTAAATGGTCAGATTCTATGTTGCCGTGATTTCTGAATACACAATTTGAGGAATGAACAACCTTGGCGGAGTACTGCGCTCTCTTAGTGCTTTTCTTGTTCTACATGTCTTATTTAAAAAACTGTCAAAACAAAGCCTTTGTTCTAACCACATTCTGTAAAATAATATGAAAAGATTATTTGCTGCAACTGCGAAAGTCACAAGTGACTCAGCTATGACCAACAGTCACGTGACAAAAATTCAGTAAACTTTAAGCTGAACTGCAGGCTGTGTTTACGCAGAGCAGACAGGAGACAAATAAAATAAAAATGGAAATGGTAAAATATCTACAGTATGTGTGTTTTTTTATTGGTAACACCTGGGGGCAATTGGAAAAATACTGTATTTGAGGATTCTAGATTTTTTCAATTTCATGTTAAATAAATAATGAAAATCCTGACATTTAGTTTCTCTTTTTAATAGTATATGTCATTCTAACTTTGTTCAGCTGTGCAAAAGAAATTTTTGAGTTCTCTCTACTTATAGCCAAGATTGAGGTTTTTCCATAAAGGTGCAGAATTTTATACTGCAGTGAAAAATGAGCCAACATCGAGCAAAAATGTGGCAGGGGCAAAAATTGCTACATGGAGTTCAGGGGGTTACTTCAGATTTGTTCAGTTCTGCACTTCATTTTGTTCTCATTAACAGTGTTAATCTACAATGAACACTGAAGGTTATACAGGGAAAACAATTAGAAAACAATCAAACATATGTGCTTCTACTGTTTATTTTGACAGAATGGAACCCACAAGAAAACCCTGTAGCCAAATGTTCTGCATTCAAAAGCAGCTTTCAATATTAGGGTGGTTTTGTCTGGAATTAAATAAAGGGACTACATGGTTACAAACTAGTCTACATTACTGGCTTTTAGATAGAAACCGAAATCAACACTGTATTGACTATTTGTTAAGTTTATATCATCTTGCTGATTCTTAATAATCTATGTAACCAGGATTCTCTAGAAAGCAGTATTGATACTGGGTGAATTAACCTGGTGAACACTTTCTTTTTCTGCTCTAACTTGCTGTAGTCACATGGGCTCCACCAGGTGGCAGCATCCAACATCAGATGGGCTGGTTAAGTTAGATTAATGCTGCACTGTGGGTGTGATTCTGTATCTAGTTTGAGATATTACAAAGGTGACTTCACTGATGTTAATGTAATGAATGAACAGTGACTGTTGTCATGTTATCTGTGTGTGTGTGATGTAAGACCTGAGACAGTGGGGGTTCATATAGGTCCAACTGCAGCCTCTGAACTACATAGGGGAAATCACCAGCATGAAAACATATAACATCTTTGGTAACACGAGGCGGCTCCGAGCTGCGAACAGGGGAGGGAGGGGAGGAGGAAAGAGAGAAGGATTATATGATATCTGTCAGCGAGTAAGCTGTGTAAATACTGAGCGTGTGCCGCTTCTAGACAAACAGCGATGTACCAAACTGTCTGACATTTACAGTGTGTGTTTGTGCCTGAGTGTGTGTGAGGATGGCGTGTTGCCCCGCTGCCTACCTTTCCACAGAGCACACAGCCTTCAGCACCCCTACGGCCGCTGTGGTCTGACGCTCGAAACCCTGTCCGATGTGGTCAGCGTGGGCCCGAGTCCGATCCTCGAACAGCATCTCTCTGGGCTCGCTGGTCCGGGGCAGCGACTGCAGCAGGTTCTTCACCTCATTGGTGGAGCTAAGAGAGCAAAGGAAAGATCAGTCCTTCAGAGAAACAACAAAGTGGAAAAGCAGAAGAAAAAAACCCACACAAGTGCCCACACAGTTGATTCTGCTCCTCTGTCTGCTTCCCTGCTGTCTAAATAAAGCAGAAAATGACTAAAGGTGAGCGGGATGCTCGCTCTCGCTGTCTCTTTGTTTCCTGTTTACTATGTAAAAGCACAAAACTGGCTTCATCTGCTGGTTTTGTTGTTATCTGGGCTGACTTTCCTGTTGATGAAATCCAGATCCTACAGTGTGACATGAGGAGCAAAGAGGAAGTTAGAGGGGTTTTGGTGCAGAGGAGGGAAACAAGCATCACTATGGATGTTCTGAAACATCCGTACGTAGTATTTATGGTTTGTTAAAGCATTTTCAGTGAAGTTACAACTGGCAATTAACATTATTATTGATTTATCTCCTGAGTCGTATCTTGATTTGTGGTATAGTCCCTAAAAATGTCAGAAAACAGCAAAAAATGGTCGTCATAATTTTAACAATATTTACATGTTTAGTAAATATTGTTTGTTTGTTCCTGACAACCTGAACTCTAAACATATTTACCTCAACATCACAGAACACTAAGAAAATCAGCAAATATTCACATTTTTGGTGTTTTTAATTATTTTTCATGAATTAATTAACAAAACCACTGCTGATTATTTTTTGCGGAACGATATAATTAAATAAGCAATTAACTAAGCGCTAGTGAGCATTGCAACACTTCTGAAAGATTAATTGATTTACTAGCTTGATTATCAATTACTTTGCGTTTGATGAATTTGAAGTCTTTTCTCATGCACAAATGAAAAAAAAAAATAAATATGAAAACACATTTCTCTGTTTCAAATAATTACAAATGAAAGCTCAGTCACCAGTAACCATGAATCCAGAAAAAAAATACAGTTAATTTTTCTTCAGCTCACATTATGAAACCAAGAGATGATTTACAAATTAACTGATAGTCCATAACAAAAAGGGCTGTGATATAGTAGACATTAATAAACATTCCTGTGGTGTATTCAGTGAGTGTTAAAGCATCCACTGAGCGAGATTTTTTACTGCATGCTGTGAAGCCACGTTCATCATCCTGCATATAAAAATGATGTATGAGGGTTTTTCTAGCTTCAGAGCAATAGCTCTTACTTCTGATGCAAATTATTTTCCATGTTTGCTGGTGGCAAAATGCATGGACCATCTTTGCATGGTCAAAAATGAAAAAAATGGAAATCAGTAACATCCTCGTGTGCTGTAAGTCGAAACAGTAAGTCGCATTTGCAATCACGGAATGTAAAACTAAAGTAAACAAACGGCGATGCCAGAACACATGCAGAACGTACAGACTTGGCTTCATGCATACAGACTGAAGAGCTGAGGAGTAAAAGCATAAAAATGAGCCGTGCTGCCAAACAATAGAAGTACTGCAGTCAGCTCACTACTGGATCAGTGACTCACACTGGAGCTGCAGTCAGATTCAAACAAGAGTATAAACACACACGCACAGAGTCTGCGAGAGATTCCTTCGAGAGCGTAACGCAGACACACACACACACACACACAGACACAGCACAGAAGCAAGACTACCCGTGCTGAACACTGAATTGTGCATTCATTCATTCAGAGATAAGAGGAGAGAGGCATGAGCTGGTGGAAGAGGAAGAAAGAAGCAGAGGAA
Organism: Amphiprion ocellaris; assembly: GCF_022539595.1. Classification (NCBI taxonomy): domain Eukaryota; kingdom Metazoa; phylum Chordata; class Actinopteri; family Pomacentridae; genus Amphiprion; species Amphiprion ocellaris. The sequence continues at coordinate 17,279,628 of NC_072786.1, forward strand.
AATAGTACAGAGAGTGGAGGGGAGAGATGAAAACACACACAGGCACACGGAGCTCAGTGTGTCTGAGCTGACTGCAGGCTGACAGTAATAAATGTAAAACCAGGAAAGCTGGTAAGTGAAACAGTGAAAAGAGAGAGTGTTAAAGGGTGGAGTGCTGAACGGTGCAGCAGCTAGAATGATATTTGAAAGTCTAACAGCTGCTATAGTTCTTTAAATATCCTCTATATGTGAGGTGCTCCTGTTCTGGTACCGTGTCTTTTAGTATGTACAGCAAGTCTATGCACCAAACTGTCATGGTGCCTGTGAATGTGTGGCCGGATAAAGTGGGAAAAGGAGGAGAAGAGATGAGGAACAGATGAATGGCAGGATGAGTGCTGAGATGATGGAGGGAAACAGGATAAAGAAGGAGAGAGGAGGGCCGTCGAGGGATAAGGCAGGAAAAAGACTTTAAAGACAGAGGAAATCACCTTCTCTTAGACAAATACTGCTAATGTACATTTTAAAGCCACACTGATCTGTTTTCCCACCAGGTGTGGTAGTCAGAGTTCAATTAAACCTCAAATACACTCACAACGTGAGTCCAATGTGTTCATGAAAATAAAGCAGGTAAAAGTCATTGTTGGTGACAATTTGACTATATGCATTTTGTTTATCTGTGAATTACTGTATTTATGTAACTCTACTCTTTGATCTTATCAGCACTTGATTAAACAAGAAAAGCCCTACATCAAGGCTGCTCAGTCGCTGTATGATTTCCAATGGATGAAATCTTTAAAAAAATGTGTGCTCTGCAGTGGTGAATTTGTAGTAGGATCGCAATCATGTGATCATCAGCAGGCAGCTGACGTAGTGTTCACTTCTTGTCATAGTTACAGTGACGCCGTGATAAAGAAATCTCTAACAAATCCGTGGATCCAGACTTTAAGCTACATCACTGCCAAAATCTAATTACTTGGTCCTTGTGTCATTTCTGACCTTCCTTGAAAATTTCATCCAAGTCCGTTATGGCGTTTTTGAGTATGTTGCTAACAGACAAACAAACCGATACCGATCGTCACATAACTCCGCTGTGTTCCTAGGTGTAGTAATAATATGACTACACACAAGACAGTCGGTGGTAAAAAATGTCACTTTTCCATCAAGATGGTGTTACAGGAGCCCTACTTAAACATGAACTCAGACTTGAACCTGACAGTTAACCTGCTTCAGACCAGGCTAGTTTCTCAGCATAAGTTTCCAAAGCAACTAAGTTTGAACTATGTTGAATTTGTCTGAGAAGCTTCAGGAGGTTCAGTAAAACACGAAGCTGAAAAGATCACCATGACCGGGATGACTGAGAATCTACACAGACATACAGCAAATCTGCTTTTTTTGGAACAGTAATAATCATAACTATAGCAGAGTCCTTGTGCTGATCTGTCTGAATTAGGGTTGTCATGATTTCAATTTTTTGAGCCACGATTACTGTGGAAGGAAATATTGCGATTTTACGATTATTCACGATTATCGACATTATGAAAGAAAAAAACCCAGTGTTTGTATTTAAATAAACTCTTTAATAATACTTAAACTTTTTAACATTTACTGTTCTTATAAAATAAAATAAATTGTTCCAACACGTCTTTGTAGTAAATAAAAGTGCAAATTGCATTACAAAACAGTCACTAACTTGAGGAACTTAAAGGCTTCTTTAGCTGCCATCATTAAAACAAAAGTTAGTGAGTAAATTCTAGTAAGTTCTAGTGAAGTGCCTCTTTGAGACTTTTATGTATTATGGAATGTTGCAATTTAATGTATGGTTGATAACGTAGTGTTTACTTTGTAAATCAAACAAAACAAAAAGACATAAAAAGAATACATTTAAAGATTCTAAAAACACTTCATTTTAAGCTTTAAATATCCTCCACAATTTTAGACAATATAACTACAGAAAAAAGGATAAATGGGAGTCTTATTTATTTTTACTAAAACGTTTATATAAACAATTCACCACTAATTTTACAACAATTAATCAAAACACCCGGATCATTTCCCAGGGAAAACTCTAGAGTCTGACAGGAGGTCCAGGCAGACAGACAGCCTCCCTGTCCTGGAGGTTACCGTCTCCTCCACTACCACTGTCAGCGGGCAGCGGGGCTTCCCGGACCACACTCCCTGCTGAGGGGACCGGGCCGACAGCATCTTCGGAGGAGGGCACGGGCTTCCGGAGCCAAAACAACCGGCGGGTCGGGAGCTCCGGTTCCCTCCTGCGCTCCCATTCCCAACCCGCCGCGGCCCGCCGCCTTCCCCTCGCCTGCGGACGCAGGAAAGCAGCCCGGCTGCGACGGGCGGGGAACGGGAGCGCAGGAGGGAACCGGAGCTCCCGACCTGCCGGTTGTTTTGGCTCCGGGAGGAAACTCGGGGCGCGGGGGGTCCTCGGGGCGGCCCGGCCGCCGGACCGCTGACTTCGGAACCGACAGTTACCGCGCGTGCGGCGGACATTCCCATCTTGGCAACCTCATTGCGCACAGCGGCCACAATATTAGGGACACTTCGGCGGGCCGGAAACCCAGAAATTATTTTTTCTTTCTGTGCGACCCGGTACGGGCCGCAGACCGGTGGTTGGGGATCACTGCTGTAGTGTTGCCTACACACGTGTATTAGGCCTACGTCATTGCCGCCCCCCCCTTATTTTTGAAACTTGTGGTAAAAGTTGTTAGAAGCGCTGCACTGGTTGGCACTAACGCGGTCTTTGCTGTACTTTTTTATTGGGAAATGATGATTTTACCTTGACTTGGACATACAGCGGTGGATGATTGTCACGAAGATGCTGTATCATGTTGGTTGTATTCGCACCTTTTGCTGCAACTTTGCGACGACAGGCTTTGCACGTGGGGTGCCCATCCACGAAAACCTCACCTTTAGCATCTTTTGGATACCCAAAGTGATCCCATACTGCTGATTTGAGTCGCTTTTTGGGAGGATGCAAGTCCGGAGGAGCACCCCCGTCAGCCATCCTCAATTTAGCGGTGAGTGAAGTCAGTGATGCCGATTAGACAGGAGCGCGCGCACAGGCCAAGGAGCCACTCTCTCTCCACTCTCCACTCAGCGCAGCTCACGCTTCTTGCATTGCACCTCTCGCGAGGCTTTTCTACGGATAATCGTGGTTGTGAAAAATGTGACGAATATCTATTCATAATCGTGGTTATTGTAAAACCGGTTAACCTTGACAACCCTAGTCTGAATATAAATGGATAATGAAACAGCGCCACAGCAAAAACTTAAAACAACGGGAAATGTGATAGCATGTTACAGAGCTTGGAACTTCAAATGTTTTCTTTTTCAACAAGAAATTTTATGTCATTGCAGGGAACAGAGGATGTGAAAAGAAGCCATAAAACAACAGGAGGAAATTATTGCACCGTAGCGAGTTCAAACACTTTCAGATCCAGCCAGAACTGGAAGAACTCCTCAGCTCTTTATACGTTCACGCCTCTCCACCTTCATGTCACACTGCAGCTTATAAAAGCTTAAATCCCCACAGATAAGACAAAATAACCCACTTTCACTCTTTCTGTGGGAAAATTCAGTTGATTATTACAACCGGTGTTGCTGATCTGCACATTTGTGAACATCTGACTTTAGCAGCTTCTGGTAACATGGGTTATTGTTATCTGTATAAGCGCTGCCTTTGTATATTGTATACTTGCAGAGATGGTTGAGTAAGCTACGTAGATGTAGCCAGATAAGTGTTATCGTCGCCTTCAAGTGCCTCGTCAAACTTGGATGGTGCAAAAGGTTTGCTTTTCCTTAAATCAAAGACCCTCTTTTGACTAATATTTGAAGACATAGGTGCGTTTCATTTATGTTCTGTATCGCATTACCTAATCTGTGGGATGCTGTTGGCTTCCTTAGTCTGCATACGTAAAACATTTTTTACAGACTGTTTGTCAGAGTTTTGTGTTGTCCGCGGGCTCACCCTGACTGTCAGCTGTAAGTGGAGTATTGGCATATTTTGCTTTGTGCATCTATTTTCTGGACGATTTGCAGAGAGTTGGCAAGGAGACTTGTATCTGCAGCTGTGCCTCTTGTTTTGTCACAATGAGTGTTCTCACTTTGCCAGCACAATATTAGTCCAAGACGGGGAAAAATGCTCTGGCTTGTTTGTATTTCTTTAAACCAATCACAATAATCTTGGGCTGAGATAAGTGAAGGATGCGGCTTCAGTGTTACCTTAAAATAGTGACAGGTGGAACATTTGCACACAGGGAGACGAGCACTGTTAAATGTATAATCCCCCAAAGAAAACTACAAACTAGATATATGGCTTTTTTGGAAGCACTCATTCTTAAAGTATAGTAGAAATAAAATGGTTAATACTATTGTCTTTAATAGCAGGGTATTACAATACCTCTGTAGTTTCAGTACACTGTGCAACACTACAGAGCATTTTATGGAGAATAAGGACACCCTGTTAGAAAATCAATTATTTGATTGTTTACATTTTCTAGTAACCTGAAGCATCCTCATTTGCTGCTTTGTAGGATTAAACACTGCTCTACAATTTGCTAACCATGTTGCAACTATCTTAGATGTTTGGTCTAAAACTACTGCAAATATCCACATTTACAAAGCTGTCACTGCAAAAATTTGTCATTTTTCTATTTAAAAAAACACCTCAAATGAGTGCCAATCATTACAATACTTTCATTTAATCAGTCTTCTTATCAATTAGTCCAATTATTTTCTTTATTTCAGAATTGTTTGAGATCTACCTCTTACTCCCCTAAAAACATCCCCACCATTCTCTCAATCATTCATCACACAATTTGCATTCACACAGGAATATTTTGTCCCTAATCAGTCTCTGTCCTGCTCACAACTGGTGCTGGCCACGGCTCCTGCTGCTGCTGCTGTTACTATGCAATTACTGTAAATCCCAGGAAGCATTGCGCTCTTTCACCAAAAGCCGAAATATTTTGGTTTTATTTTCATCGTCTGACCACTATAATCAAGCTCAATTCTCAGACTAAGAGTCTCAGAGCTCTCAAAAATGCACAGCAGCTTGACTTTTTCTCTGAAACCACAAACAAAAAGAAGCAATGCTGTGAAGAGATGTTGTCCATGCAAACAGGCTTCCTTCTTTCAAAACAACGCGTTCAAACTGCAGCCAAGGACTCACTGCAAGCAGGATCATGTCCTTCTCTCCACACTTCACCATATTTCTTTCTGTTTTTATGTCTTTCTCTTTATTCACACTGACAGACATAAACAACAACACTTGCACAGCTATGGCATTTTTAATATATGTGCTATCTTCAGAGTTCCTGCAAACAACAGCAAAGTAACTCCACAATAAATCAACTTAAAGCATGAGAGGTCAAGAGGATGAAGCAGAAGACAGACTGTAAGAGAAACAGAGAGAGAGACAGGGCAGATATTAAGAGGCAGCAAGAGGGCAAGGACTGAGGAAAAAAGGCAAGAGTGGAGAAAAGAAAAGAAAGAGGAGTTGTGAAGGAGAAGAGGGGTAAAGATGTTGTCACTCTATAATCATCTCTAATGATAAATTGCAATCAACTGATGGAGACCAGACTCAAGAGAAAGAAGAGGCAACAGTTTGAGCATCCTTTTTTCTATCCGTCCATCTGCATCTCTAAGAAAATAGATGTGCTCAGTCCCAGCTGTAACACAAGTGTTTCTGACAGTCAGACAAACAACATCACACACATGTCCTTTAAACGCTGTCTTGACAGCCCTCAACAACACCACCAAAACACATACAAATGTGTAACATATAGTATGAATTGATTTAAAAGAAGGTATATGTCTTTTATTAGTTCCTCTTATTGCACCCATAAAATCAGTTAAAACAAATACATCGGCTAAATAACACAATAATCATTTGGTTTCTAAAATGCAAAATAAGTGACCAAATTTCCTTACCAACAGTCAAAAACCCAGAGATTTCAAATTTACAATGACAGAAAAAGTAAAAGCCCCAAATCCTCACATTTCAGAAGCAGGATTACTTGAAAAACTGTATTACTGAATAAAGAATAATTATTCTAGCCATTACAAAAACAAAACAAAAAACCTAACAACTGATGTGGTGACTAATCACCAGAGACATAAGAGAGAAATTAATGAAGCGAGGAAGGAATGTGTGCGGTGTGCATTGTTCCATGTTTGGCTGGCTGCCATGTGAAGTAGCGTCTGATGTAACAATGATCTCATCTGAGCAGCGGGCCACATAGCGCATCACACACAAACGTGCACACATTCTCTCTCATGGTCTGACTCACAGAAATCATGTGTGTTCGAGAGCGAGCCTACGTGTGAACAACAATGACACTGTGACACGGACAAACAGAGAGGGGGTAATTGCCTCATCCGGCGCTGTTCGGCAACAACAAAGCTTCACGCTGCTACTGCGGCTGCTGCCTCAATTTGGCAAGTGTGCTACTGTTTTTCATAATCAGTCCTCATGGGCAGCGTAGAGAGTACAGAGAAAAGCTGGCTCAGTAAGGTATACAAACACACCACTGAGATTTGTAGTCAGTCCAGACAACATTCACAAAGACCAAAATCCCTGCTAATTCTATCTGTCTCTGGAAATATTCGCTGGTGTCATTTTTGAGTGTATTTCGGTAAACAGCTGCATACAGATTACTGCTGGACTCACCGTTTTCTTTTAAAAGGAGACTTTGGTATATCAGCTACAGGTATCATCTGTTCTCCTGGTCTGACCCACATTATGGGACCGTCGTCGCTCTCTGTGGGACTCATCAGCCTCAGACTGGAGAAAGTTCCCCACGGAAGAGTCCGCTGAGGTCAGACAGACGAGGAGAGAAAAAAAAAAAGAGGACGGGAAAGTGACAGACAGAGGAGGTGAGGGAATAAAATCACAACAGCATGTTAGCACATTCCTCATTTTATCAGCTGCTAACCAATTCATCAAGCATCTTATTTATTCCCAAAAGGAAAATCTCATGCAGAAGACACTGCTCCCCTGGCAAAACTTGTCACTGGCACCCAAGATGCTTCAGAGGGTGTCAAATAAGAGCCAAAGCCGCCGATAGATAGGAAGTGCCAGAGGATGTGTGTCTTTTGATATTCAGCATACGGTGCCACTCCTCCACACTGCATGCAGGAGATTTGAAGTGTCAACACAGAATAGCAAACAGAAGACGAGCTTGTCACTCCTGCATTTTAGGGACGGCGGTAAACACAGTATTTTTGGTGGTCAGTTCCTGCACAGACGTTTTCAAAGAGAACCACTTTCCTGAATTGGAACTGGGAGCTGCATCAAATCACTTGACACACCACTTAATGCCTCTTGTTTGCCAGCCACCACCGAGAACATTAGGTGTGTTGTTGATGTTTGTGTCTAGCATCCGTTCTATTTGCTATTTCCAAATGATCAGTGGTGCAAATGCATCAAAATATTCATGTTAGTTTTAGCTAATGCATCCATGACTAAACATTTAGAGCAAATAGGCCATTTTTCAGGTTTAAGCCAGTAAATTGTAACTGTAGCAACTAAGCCTGTTGTTCTTATCTGACAGTGTAAAAGTGTTGTGTGACAGTGTTAACCTGCTGAACATAGTCACACAACATCTTTACGAATCCTCCAACAATGTTACTGTAACAATCACAGCACAGCTGAGCTTCCTTTAGATTTATGAAAACAAACAGCAGCACATAATGAAAATGAATGCTTTGGGCATAAGAAGCAATAACGGTTTAATAAGGATGTCCCAAGTTGAACTCGAGGATGAGTATCGATGCAGACCAAACAAAGTTTTAATGGATCAATACTGGTTAAAATAAAGCAGATCAAATTTCAATCCTTATTGTATTATAAGCTGTTGCCCACCTCAGCGTTGCTCTGCACTGCAAGCATTTCACGACAAACAGTGAAAATTTGTGTGTGAATGTGAAAGATTATTTGGTTACACTGATGATCGCTGACAAATATTTTACAGATTACCTTTCATGCAGTGCAAGTTAAACACTTTACAAATATTATGCTTCCATTTGAATCCCCATGTCGCTTTCTTATTATCTATCCATTCATCTATTTTGCCGCCGTTTAGGATTACTGCCATTCATCTCGTCCAGACTCACCTTCAGGAAAGGTGACTCCTCCAGCATGCCAAGGAATTCTGGGAAATAATCTCCGACCTCCTCGTCCACGGCTCCCACCAGGCTGATCTGTCTCATTGCCCCAGCTCTGTATGTACCATGACTGTATGTCTTCTTCACCTGCAGCAAGCACATGATGAGTAAAAGATTACACAATGTCACAATAGTCCTACTTTCACCCAAGTGAGGTTGATTACTATGTTCAATCAGACAGCAGGAGCTCAGTTCTTAAAGTGGCACAGGTGAAAAGAACGCGAATTTTCACAAAAAACCCTGTGTTTAGCTGAGTGTACAAATATCTTCTCTATTGAGCCGAGTACAAACACCAAAGTACAGAGAATTTTAAATCAGTTTCTCCAGCAAATTTGAAATCAGCACTATAATGCTACACACATCCAAAAAGAGTGCAATCCTGACAAAGTCTGATATATTTCCTTTGTTTACTATTTATTCCAGTACAGATACAGTGAGAAGATACTAAATTTTCTCCCTAACAAGGATCATGGGAGAAAACAAAACAGCACACATGGTGATACTAACTGCAATTTAATGGTTGCAATTTCTCTTCATTTTAATATTTAATCTTCAAAACATTACAGCATCCTTCTGCAAAGGTATTATGGAGCATCCATGGCCACTGCTGGTATGAAAGTGAGGGCTTCTACTCCTGACCTCTTTTTTGGTTACCCTGATTACAATATAAACGCTTAATATTTTCATCTTTCACCTTCTGGAGCACTAATTTGCAAACTTTTTGAAAAGCATCACCTTAAAGTAAAGCTATTTGTGTGCACAACTCCTCTTTACAGATTGCATACGCTTAACTGATGACCAGTTCAATCAAAGTATGTTTTGCTCTTTGTTTGATTCAACGTATTCTCTCAGCAAATCTAGTTTTAAAAAAAAAAAAAAAGAACATCCAATTTCTCAGTTAATAGGTTATAATAATTTCTGGATTCTGGAAATGTTCCTAACATTTTGTACTTGGCATAAAGTTACATAAGACTGTTAAAAAAATGTACAATTATAGCCTTGACCAAAAAAAAACCAAACAATGGTTATATAATGTATATGTATTCTAATTCTGCTGATTCCAGTGGGACTGAGAGGAACACAAAACAAGACACTTGAAAATCTGAATTGGAGGGAAAAACACACATGGAAGCTGTTAATCATTACTGGGTATCAAAATAGACACTGTATGTGTGCACGTTGGCAGTTTCACTGGATGTTTCTGCTCCACCGGTGTGACTCAGACTGTTTGCTGCTTTTCACTTGGCTGATAGAGCATCGTGCTTGTGCGACTGTGTGTCTAACCCGTCCCTCATACCCTTGGCCCTCAACAGTGTCTTTGTGTGTGCAGTACGTGCAGCATGTGGCCTGCATGCTGTACTCTTGGCTGATCAGGATGTGTGTGTATTTGTGTGCATGTGCGTTGGCCAAATCCTTGGCTACTCGCCTCTAGTGAGTCACCACTTGACAACAAGGCAGAGATAAAGAGAGAGAGAAGGGGAAGAGAGGCAGACCAGAGGGAGGAGAGCGAGGATACACAGGAGAGAAGGAATGAGGGGAAGAGACAGATGGAGAGAAGTGGTGAGAAGCAGAGGGAAAGAAAGTTTACGAAGACAAGCTGTGAAAGACACACAGTGAGTGCAGAGGAGACGACGAAAACAGAATGAGTGAAAAAGTAGAGGAGAGGATAGAAATGACTCTAAGGGAAGTAAGGACGGATAAGGGTAATTAGGTGAAAATGAAGATAACGTGGTTGCAGTTTTTTTGGAAGACGAAAGAGCGAGTAAGCACACAAAACGGGGATAAGGGAGAGACGGCTGACAGCGGAATAGGACACATCAGATAAGTAAAATGTAGAGATGTTAAGGAGACAAGAATAAAGGAGGATGAGAGATGGATTGCGACAAGGTGGGAAGAGGAGATGAGGCAAGTTAGAGAAGATGGGAGGAGGGAAGTAATGAAGATTGAACAATAAATTGGAAGAAGACTGAAGGGGAAGGTTCTTAGCGGCTCCCAGGTGTGTCTTTGAGGAAGGCACCATATCTCCAAACAGCTACTTTGAGGGCCATTCTAGAAGAACGTAGAGGCAAGTAGCAGGTGTCTTCTAAAAATGCCTTTAAGTAAGCCTCTAAATGGCCACATGTGCCTTTACAAAATGGTTTGAATACATGTATCAAATAACTGCCTATTGGGGCTGAACTTATGTGAAATTAACTAAATAAGTCAGCTTATTGTGCATGGGTGGGCCGAGCTGCATGACTGTTTGTTGTGTTTATTCACTTCATTTCACTGCATCTGTGCCCTGACACCGTTTCATATCTTCACAAGATGATGATGACTAAAAGCTTGAAATACTCACTCCACACATATAAACACAACTTTAAATAGTCTGAGTGAGTCAATGACCTAGATACTGAGAGAAAACTGTGTTTGTGTGCACACATGGATTCAAATGCCATCAAGCTTACAAGTAATAGCTGACTTCCATAGTATTCCTCAGCCACAGTAGGTGTGTGCATTTGTGTATGTGCTCATCTTGCTGCATGATTTTAATTGTGTTTGTGCTTACAAGTGTCTATTTCTGTGTGTATTTACATGTGCATAATTTAATATAATAATCCCTATGTTGTTTGCAAAGAGAACAGTCTCTCACTATCACAGGAGAAGTATGAGGAAACACTACTAGTGCCTCAAATAAACTGATAAATTTAACACTCACTAGTTCACAAATGCTTTTAAAACACAAATACACACCTTTTCTATATTAAGTGCAGTGGAACAGAAAGAAACAGGAAACATGACGACTTCCTCAGATGTACGTTTCAAGATGCTTCAGTCCTTCCTCTCCTCTGTGTACGTGTGTGTAAACACATTCTCCACTTGCTGTTTCACTAATATTATCTATTTTTCTCTCGTCTCCGTCAGCCTCTCCATCTCCTCCTCTGTTTCTTCCCCTCATAATACTCCCGTCTCTGGTGGGAAATCTATTAGATCAATCTTCTCTTTCCTGCTCTCCTTTCCGTCTCTGGTTCACCCACTTGTAAATTCTGTTTCCCTTTCTTTCATCAACTCATCCTTAACCCTCTCTAGCCGAGCTCATGCCATGCCATAATTCCCAAAGCTCTTTCTGACCTCTCCCTGATCTCTGTGCATCTGCGTTCATCTTCCTCTCTTTTCCAGCTCTGAGTCTCACTTTTTAAAACATTATGCCCAGTCAGACTGAAGAGTACTAAGTGTATTAGGCTATTATTGTCCCTGCTGCTGACTGGTGCCTCCAGCACAATCGGACACACTTTTCTTTCATAATCTCTCTCTTGGCTCAGCTACAGAGAGAAGCATGTGAACAACACTTAAATTAAAAATAACGCAATAGTGGCTTCAATCTCTTTTGTTATGTGATACATTCTTTTAAGTCTAAGTTAACATCAGACTGATGTGGCGCCAAAGTTTAGGCTTGTTTTGGAAACACTGTGCTGGAGATGGTTGAAGGCCGAGTACAACAGTATTTCCTCTAGGTTAGTTTGTCACCCAGTTTTAAAGCAGGACACCTACAGTGAAGGAGGCGGAGAAACAACTATGTGAGCTGCGATGATGTTTAGCCAAAAATCGTGAGACAGTATAAAGGTAATCAACGGAGACCACCAAAAACACAAGTGGGATTTTCCCAACAAATAAACATAGTCTTGCCTTATTTTTGCCCAACATTGCCATGTGCAATAACATCAAGATTCAAAAGTTTTTCTTTGTCACATGCTCATACAGGGCAGGGAAATGCAAAGTTGCTGTTCCACAAGGCTGTACAATAACAAGGCATGACAAAAAAAAAAAACTCCCTTAAAATAATTGTTAACTGAGTTGCAGTCGTGTGTGTGGATAAATCCATCAGTCATATACGATACAAATCAGCATTCTAGCTAGTATTTTGAATACAGATGTAGATCACTCTTTCTTTTGTTCATTATGGGTTATCTTTAGGTAATTACATCTACTATTCAAATGTTTACCAAACCATATCAAATGATTTACTACAAATATAAATCTAAAATGACTTCTAAAGTCTAAATTTTTTTCTCGCGTCACAGGAAAAAAATCCTAATAAAATGCAAGAATTTTCAGAATATGTGCATTTCCTACATTTTCAAGCTCACTTCTCTTGCCTATTGTAATAAATTTATGAATTTATCAAGTAAATGAGACTGAATTCCTAAAAATGCTCACTGTGCTAGCTGTGCATAGTTGTGAATACTCAGCTACGACAGCAAGCACAGTAACACAATGTGAGTGCAGGTTAACAAAACAATAAAAAGCTGAATCCAGTTCTTTTGTTTTGTAATAATCTTCTGGTGTCGCAACTGAGTGAATTTTAGTTGAAAGACCGAATTACCTCACTGTCCAAGCACATCGTGTATTGACTGTTGGGCTGTGCTTGGCCTGAGAAAATGGAGTGCTGTAATCTTCCATAATCCTTACCAGCACTGAAAATGGCTTCAGACAGGTACTGAATACAAAATACAGCCACACAAGAGAAGCAGGACAACAACTTTCGTGCCTGCAGTCACATCTTGAACATCAAACATACTGTGTCTCACACTACTCGCTATCAATTACTTTATGTAAGTTACTCGTAGAGAGGTGTGAGGGTGATTGTGTCTCATGCTCCAGGAGTCCACATATTAGAATTTAGCACAAACAACAAAAACACGGCAAACAGCTGCAATATTTTGTCTGTCTTTTCTTTTCCCATCTGCGCACACACATAAACACTATAGAAAAAGCAGCAGTCCAGTCATTTATGGCTGGAACACAGAGCCAAACACCAGAGCAGAAACAGAGAGATAAAAGAGAGAGAGAGAGTGACAGATGAACAGAGGGAGGGAGACACAAAAAAGGTGGAGACCTACAGAGAAAGAATGGTAGGAAAAAAATGCGGATGATAAACCATTAATCTGTCAGTGTATATACCTGCGCCTGTGTATATATATTATCAGTATGCATGCACACATCTGTGTGTGTACGCGTAGACTGTATGTCTACTTCCCAAGGTCACTGCTGAGAGCTAGGAGGGAGGAAAAAATTAACAAGACCAGTGGACAATGACGTTAGCCCTGCAAGGAACATTACTCTTAAAGAGACAGCTAGGGACACAGGCTTGCAGGGAAAGTTTAGTCAAAATGTAAACAATAAACACTCTAGATGTTTAATTTGTTCATTATCTGAATGTAATTTATTCAACTTCTCACGCTGAGATCAAGGATGTGTTTGTGGAGGCAAAGCTGACCGAAACAGAAGGAAATACACACAAGATTATGAATATTTCATTAAAAAGGGAGAGGGATAGAAAGCATAAACTGATCTACCCCCCCCCCCCGTAATACCACACATACACACATACTCAAACAGTATTGTCGCTGGTGCTGCATGTACTCACAATGACAAAGACCAGGCAGTATCTCAGTACAAAGCCACTCAGGAGGTTTAAGGCAACAAAAGGCTTTTCATTAGTGAACTATAGACATGGGACAACTCCAAATCTAGCCGTGTTGTTGCACTCAGAGGAGACCATCCAGAGCAGCAACACACACACTTTTCTTGTCTTTCTTGTTTTTCCAGTTTTCCTCAAAAGGTTGTTTAGTACATTTATTGAGGAGTGGGTGAGACTGCAGCTGCTCCTGTACTTGTGGTTTTAAAAGGGAGAGAAGAAAACACCTTTTAGTGTTGGTTTTGACTCTCTAGCCTGAGTTACTGTGAACCTGTCACCTGTCTGACAGCAGTCATCTCTCACAGTCTGCTACTCACTTCTCACTTTTTCATCCTCTTACTTCCTTTTCTGTCACTTGTCTTTTCTTATATCAATGTCTTTTTCTCATCTATTTCAGTTTTGGTCTGATTTAGCCTCATGGCTTTTCTTCACATTTTGTTGTCACCCCTTGCCTCTTTTCAATCTCTCACATTTACATCCTCAATCTTTCCATTTCCTTTCTTAGACACTAAAACTGAGACTAAGATTAAGTAGCAGTGAAGTGAGCGCAAAGCCCAAATGTGCACTGTACACAGCTCCACTGTTGTTGATAATGTTGTCATTTAGTGTAAGAATTAGACATTGGTATAAATGCCAAAAGCTGTTTAATGCTGAGCAGATGGAGGCAGATGCTTCAACCAGATGGTTAAAGTCACAACAATACAACTTGTTCATGCACACAGCAGGCATCCAGTCTTTTTCTTCAAACTATCTCTATTCTTCCCCGAGAGTCCTTTCATCTGTTTCCTCATTTTCTGTACTTTCTATTAGGAATGTCACAATAACGGTTACTTTGGTACCAATTTAATGGCAGAAATCTAGAAATTGTGATCTATTTGTGTTTCTGAGAAAGTAGTTAACCCTTTGATGCACAACATGAGCCAAAAGTCACCCATATTCAAGGGAAATGGGTATCTCTTGACCCATGTTGTGCATCAAAGGGCAAAGTGCTATAGATGCCTTAGGTACTGGAGATACTGGATTATAATCAACAACATGTGGAGAGAAGCAACCAGTAAAAGTGCATCAACAGGTCTGCGGTAACACATGTATGAAGATATTTTATGTTTAAGCTGCATGATGAGCAACAAGTTAAATAACTAGAACACAAACGAAAGGAGGAAACACCTCAAACTTATCTTGGCACAGCAAAAACAAGCATTCTAGTCTGTAAACAGAATTCAAGATGAGTGAGTATTACCTGTCAACATTGTATTAACACATTATTAGAACAGCACGTTAACTTCCTGAGGTGCTTCTGTTATTGTTTGTAACTTGTGACAGCTGGCATCTACTCTACTGATACCTGATACACAATGTTCAAAAGGGTCAACACGATGTTGTTTAGGCTAGTGTAGAGAAAGCTAATAGAGCGAGCTGGGTGCTGCTCATAACAGTGGTAGGCTGCTATCATTGGCATTCATCCATCCATCCATCCATTATCTATACACCGCTTAATCCTCACTAGGGTCGCGGGGGGGCTGGAGCCTATCCCAGCTGACTCGGGCGAAGGCAGGGGACACCCTAGACAGGTCGCCAGTCTGTTGCAGGGCCACATACAAAGACAAACAAGCACTCTCACATTCACACCTACGGGCAATTTAGAATAATCAATTAGCCTCAGCATATTTTTGGACTGTGGGAGGAAGCCGGAGTACCCGGAGAGAACCCACGCATGCACAGGGAGAACATGCAAACTCCATGCAGAAAGATCCCGGGAAAGCCGGGACGCGAACCAGGGACCTTCTTGCTGCAAGGCGAAAGTGCTAACCACTACGATCATTGGCATTCAGTCTGTCAAAACATAATACTGTGTAGAGTTGACTGAATAGTTGCTAACTACTAAATTAATTGCCAACTATTGTGTAAATCAGTGAATCAGTCGGAATACCTTTTTAAAGAACAAAAATTACAGAATATCGGACTTCAGCTGCTTAAATTTTTTTTTTTTAGAAATTGGTGACCTGATACAATATATAAATAGACATTTGAGGATGTCATGTTTGGCTTTAGGAAACACTGATCAACATTTCACACCTTTTTAAAACATGTCACAGACCAAATCAAGAAAATAATTGACAGAGACAATGAAAGTAATTTATAACAGTGTATTTTGAAATATATTTGACTAGTATTGAGAATGGTGGAAATCCAGTGGTATTTTTGCAGACTACCAAATTTCTGTTATAACATCCCTGTTTGCTATGACAAAACCTTCCCTTGACTCTCTACAATAATCTCTTCATTCATCCCTTTTGTATTTTTTTTGCACTTCTCACATGATTTCCTTCAGCTTTTCCTCTTCATTACTTTTCACTGCTTTTAAACGAAAAAAAAACACCTGTTAAAATCCATCAAGCAATGCCAAAGCATTCTTCAGAATGAAAAAAAGAAGAACAGGAAATTCTGCAACAGATGGTCAGGCGGCTCTGATCTCGACATGATAGAGTAGGTCTGGGATTATATGAAGAGACAGAAGCAAGCGAGATAGCCTGAAGCTACAGAAGAACTATGTTAAGTTCTCCAAGATCCTCGGAACAACCTCCCTGACAACTGCCTTGAAAAACTATGTGAAAGTATACTGAGAACAGCTGCCATTTAAAAGGAAAATGGTGGTGACACAAAACATTGACTGTGTTTTGATTTTAGCTATATTTTGTATGAAGAAAATCGAAAAGTAAAAACTATTCATGGAATTACTTTTGAAAGCATAATAACTTCAATTTAAGCAACTAAGCTTTTGTGCACTACTGCATATCAACTGCACTACAAACTCTAGTATTTGTTATACAGCTGAAAATAAAATATAATAATAATAAATACCTTCTTATTTAATCAGTTGTTTGATTGTGGAAAATGTTTATCAGTGGTTCCCAAAGTGGCATCCTCACATCTTTTGTCCACAATCTAAAGATTCTCAGTTTGCTACCATACAGGACCAAAGAAATCAGAAAATATTCTAATAGCTCAAAGCTGGAATCCGAGGATTTCAAGTTTTCTCCCATTTAATGGAATATTTCAATAGTCAGCAATAAATTATACAACTGACAAGTATTCTATTAATCACTGCAACTCTAACTCATTAAAGCAATATTTTTCTTGAACTTTGCTGACATGAACAAAATACTGACCAAGACGAGAAGCCATTCTTAAACTCTGTGTTCACAGTGTATAATAACAGAGAAACCATCAGCAAAATATGTTTCACCCAAATGCTTGTAGAAAGACAATATTTGCACAAAGGTCACACACACACAGACACACAGAGATGCATTGCTGCTAAGCTGAATTTGTAAAAAACAAAACAAAACACACAGCAGCCAAGGAGCTGAAGAATCTCGAGCCAAACTCCATTCACAAACAATGAAGGTTTTCCTTGCAACACACCAGAGCACTTAACACGACACATTTTCCACAGAAACTAAGGTGTCTGTGTGTGTCTGTGTGTGTGTGTGTACACACATCTGTCTATGTGTGTACAACAGAAAATGACAGGCTTTAATTTGCAAGCCTCCGTCTCTTCCTGTGTCAGCATGCCTGTGTGCGAGAAGGTTAGACACCAAAACGTTGCTGTATGGACAGTGCTGTGTGTATCATGTCATCATCTTTTCTCACTGCAAATGCCTTTCATCTTATATCCTTCAATTACACCTACTAAATCAAATGGCTTCATCAAAACTGAATGTTCTGAACAAAGTTTTGGTACTTTCTCTGGCCAGAACAGAGCAAACGCCTATTGCACAAAAGCTTGTCGCAGTTTAAATGTTCTCAAAAGGTCCTGTGTTCATGGACAGTTGTGATACTCAGCCTGATACAAAGGACAGAAAATGGTTTGGAAGCATTTGACACTTGCTATTTTGGACTTCAGACCTTTCTTTTTTTGAGTTTTCATGTCTGATAGCTCACCATCTGCTCTGTGCTCTCTGGCACTACAACTCCAGAAATGAATAAGCAAAGGCGAAATCTGTTCAGATGAGTATTTTTGTCAGCATAATTGCAGAATTGTGTACATCTGTTCCACTAATGTCTCTCCCACATTGTGCATATATTCTCTATGAAATCAATGCTCCCCTTTGTTTGTGATTATTTCTGACTGACCTGAGAGTAGAAATTAGCCATCGTGGTGGTTTCTATGTCCTTCTTTCCTAATATTTCCATTTTGACTGGAGCTGACGGGAACTTGGATGAGAAGTAGTCCAGGAAGTCCGGTAGGTACTTGGCTTCCCCATGGATAATTCCCATGACATAATGAGAGGCCTGCAAAACACAGTCAGGACTGCACTTTAGATATGGCTGATGTTTTTTTTTTTTTTTTAAATATATTTGGGCACTGTAAACAGCTTTATAGGTATAATGTAAACATTGTTACTGTAGACTAATTATGGCATAAAACAAGAGCAGAGGTGAGGCTAGTAATTGAGTTTTCCAGCAGCAGATGCTCAGCTGCAGCTGCACTGAACACAACACTCATGGATCAATCTGATCAGTATCTATGCTGCACCTGGGATGAGTCCTCGCTGAATGCCAAGGTGACAAACTCTTGGGCGAATCTCTGCCTCTGGTCCACCGACAGAGAGGAGAGCTGGGAGGTGTAGGCGTGAGCCACAAGGGCCCCTCCATTAGGCTGGTTCTCTATGTGAATGTAGGGGGCAAACTCCAGGCCCGCCATGCCAGGATAGGTGCACTGAGGGTGGTGTTTGGTTGGAGAAGGGAGAGGCGTCTTGGTGGAGGATGATGCAGAGTTGAGAGAGTTGTGGAGAGATGAGTTAAAGAGGGATTTAGAGGTAAGAGGTGGAGAAGAGGACAGGAGATGAGTTTTGTTGTTAGGATAAACTGGAAGAGGGGACTTAAACGGAGACAGGGAGGAGTTGTTTGTTAATTCAGAAGAGGAGGAAGAAGAGTTGGGGGAAGAAGCGGAACCAGGGAGGAGAAGCAGGCCGGCACAAATGGTTTGGCAGGAGCGGTGGTACATCTTCACTCGCTTGTGCTTTTCCCCCTCTTTGTGTTTCTTCTTCTTTTTCTTTTTCACTTTTTTGATTTGCAGCTCCTCTAAGTTGATCTTGGCTTTCTCTTTTTCATCTGGACAAAGTGACAGAGAGGGAGAGGGGAGTAAAACATTTTATTACAGGAGAAGGCATTCTTAAAACATCAACACAAAGTATAAAAAAATGGAATTTTGAAAAGGCTCCAAGGCAGCTTTGTAAGAATCTCTCAAGGCTGTTTTCTGAAGTGTGATGGATCAACAAACCAAAACATCTCTTCGCCACCTCCAGACAGTGAGAAAAGATTTTTTTCACTGACTCACAGTAAATGAGATCCTCTTACAATGACGACAGCTCAGAAAAATAAAATAAGGTGAACAAAATGAGGAAAACTGGAAATAAGGTGCAGATTTGCTCTCCAGTATGATAAAACATGTTAAAGAAAAGCAACAATGACGAGAATACAAACTTCCTCCTTGGTTTATGTTTAGTTGTAATAATCATATTAACCAGATACCTGCTAAATTCTCTTTTTAACAACAACAAAACTGAAAATAATGAGCACTAACTATTTTAAGCAAGTGCAAACAGATGACTCATAGCTTTTCCCAGATGGTGTGCATCTCCTGCGGTGTATCCAAAATATAAATTGAAGAGCTCTGAAATTAAATCCCTCGAGAAAAGCAGATATGACTAAGCCAGGAAACGTGCTTTCCAGTAGCATATCTGAAAAGAGATAATGCTGTACACGGACGTCCATCTCTTTAACGCCTCAGGAAGGACAAAGTGGAACATGCAAAATTATGCTACTGTATGTATTTGTCTGCGAGTGTGTGCGTGTCAGGGCATGGCAATTTGCAAACACGTCAGCTTCATTGTTGCCCAGTTGTTGTGTAAACAAGCAGACATGTAGACATTTACTGTATATTGGTGGGCACACGTGAGTCACACTGATAGAGGTGTTGCTGCCTCAGCATAATTCAAACATCACCTCACAGAAAAACATGGCTCTGGTCTAACTTGTACTCCACACACGTTCAATGCCAGATAAGGCAGGAACGAGACAGAATGAAAAACAGCAGAGAGAGAGAGACTATTGAAGAGAGCAACAGACAGAGAAACAGAGAGGAGGTATTTGCAGTACAATACCCAGGCTACTAATCCAAAAGCTCTTTAACCCATAAATCACCCCTCCCCCTATTTTCCCGGCATCAAATGCACACATACGTTTATTCCCAAACGTCAACCTTCATCAACCATCAGAACAGCTTGATACATTGGCGACACTGATCAATTAGTTGGAGTTGGTGATAAGATTTGGAATTACCTGACTATAAGTATTTAATTCCGCTGTATCATGCTAATGAACTGCAAATGGAAACATTAAGATTACATTAAGATGTGTCAAACAAATTCCCCTTTTTTTTGTATTACAATAATAACAATATTCTGCATACCTACAAGCAAAGTCCCAATCAAGGTTTTTTGTACCTCTGATCAGTCATTTAATACTTAGTGTCTTTTAGTATCAGTTATAGGTTAATGTGGCATATAGTCCTGATGTACGGACCAAAGAGAGCTAGCGAGGAATGCCCAGTTCTTGGGATTGACAGCATCAATGAAATTTTTGGATTCCCAGTTTTAAAACTTGTCAGGATTACAAAACTCCAGAGGGGTGAACTACAAAGCAAGTTTGACATAGCTAGGCTTTCTTTGAGTTGGCTGGTTCGACATACCTAAAGCTCTATAGATGATGGCTATCACGCTGGTGGTTATCAGCTTTCTGTTCATGTTTTCTTCATCAGGCTCTCTGGTGCACCCTTCAATAAAGGGGGGCATTTGATTCATCATTTGACTTTTCTTCCACACAAAATGGGCCGATCGCATGCTGCCTCATTCAGTTAAGAAGAATGGGGATTTTATAATAGTGAGCTAAGAAGAATGAAACATTTTATTGCAGCAAAAAGCATTGTTGTTGCAAATGGTGGTGGAAAATTGCTAATTGTCAAGTTAATTTATTTTATCACTCAGTACAGTCTTAATGCATCTGCTTGGATCCATCATGACGGCTGCACATTAGAGCTCTTCAAAATTAAACTTCATTCATTTAAACATGATCCTCAAGAAGCCCATTTAGGTCCGACACTCTCCCACAATGAAGGATACGTGGAAATCACTTTAGGTTTTGATCAAACAGAAGTGAAATTAATGACACTGATTGAATATGCTCTGGGGTAAATACTAATAGACCAGTCAATCTCATAATGTGTGTTCTATTATCTGCAGTACTAGCAGAGTAAAACTGACTTGGTAGCAATCAGGACAAAGCATAAAAACATATTTATGCATCTCTGAATCAACCACAGGATGCTTGTAGGTTCCTGTGGCAAAGCAACACGTTCAATTTGCCTGTCGTAACTGCTCAGCTTCATTCAGTGGGTTTACTAAGTCACAGCTAAACAGGTTTGCAGATATAACATAGTCCCTCAGGAAAAGAATTGATGAAAGGCTGGTGCTTACAGCCAGTTTACACCTCTGAACATAACCTCTTCTAGAACAGGTTAGTGCTGCAGCACAAGTTACCATGGTGATGTAGCAAGTTAAAAGAGGGCCACCTTACTAACACCGAAAACTTTGGCTTCAGGCTCAACATACCTCGCTAATCTATTAATCCCACTTCATAGTACATGCCTCAGGTTGAGCAACTGTAAACAACAACAACCTCCAAAGGCATCCTGCACGCTCACTGAAAATGGCAGGTTTTGCTGAAGACTAAAACCGTGCAAATCAGCTGGCCTGCTTGGTTCTTCCAGTGGCCACTTTAATGACAGTGCTCATCTCCCTGTGTCCAAATGTTTCACCAAAACAATCCCCCATCACTATTCTGCAGGGGGACCATTGCTGCGATCTGGGATTAGCACCCCCAAGATGGTTATGATCAGTTGACAGGAATACAAACAAGCCAGAGGGTTTTTCCTCCCTATAGCATGATAAGAAAAAGAAGGTGAAGCCAGACTATTTTCCAGCACTGCCGCAGCACTGTGGATCTGTCTGTGTGAGACTAGAGCTACATGTTGTATAGCAGTGCAAACAACACAAGTTCTAGGCTTACAGAATTTATTTTGTGATGTTTGCAGTAGGAAACCAAGCAATAGATATGCGTCAATCAATTACTTTTACACCTTTATTTTACCAAGTAAGACATTAAAAACAATTTCTTATTTCCACTGGCAGTCTGGTAATGACAAGCATTTTAAAACTAGATTACATATGGGCATTTTCTTGGCAAGTGGCCGTTTTACAAGCAGGATAAATAACCTCAGAGTCTGTACATTCCATGATTGTAATAGATGGTATCGGGGCAAAGATTTGCTCAATGCAAAGCGGAGCTGCCCTCGCCTTTGTGTCAAGTGGTACTGAGCCTCCTGTGTAATTTATCACAGTCATGGAACATATAACTTGTTGGGTATAATCCCTCAGACTTTTATGGTGTGTATGTGCACTCTGTCAGACAAGTTAAGCTGAAACTCAAACATACTGGCGAGTGTTTGCCCCAGTATGTGAGACCTCTGTCCTAAATTTAAAGTGGTCTGAATCTGTTGTTAAAATAAGATAAAATTCAATTTTATACTCATTGCACAGAGTACAACAAAATGCAGTAATTACATACTGTAGCTTGTTAGGAAGCTGGGGTCAGAGCGGGGCCACAGTACAGCGTCCCTTAAGTAAATAGGGTTAAATGAATAGGCCAAAGCCTTAACTGCTGAGCCACCACTACCTCTGCTAAGCCACTATACTACCTAATTGTACATTTCCAGAAAGGTTCTTTTGCCAGATTTAAAATAAAACACCTCATTGCAGCTCTCCAAAAGAACAATCACTGAATTTATGAGTCTTAGCTGTTCTTTCATCTTAGGACAGAATCCAACTGACTACCTAATTGCCATCATTACACAGTTCATCCTTTAGAAAGCCCCAAAAAGTTTCATTTTCAGCTGTAAAATTTCCCACTACATAAATGTGTTTACTTATGCTGTGAATTTAACAAAAATGGTGCAAAATATTGTTATCAGAATTTGTTTTGCTATCAGGCCTATAAAATCCAGTGTCAGTCAGGCTCTGTGGTGTTTATCATTGCAGAATGCCATATTATATCACAGTAAAAATATGTTTTCCTGCCAGAATCAACAACAAATATTCACATTTGACTGAATTTTAATCTAATTAGTGTTTGATTAGTGTTTGTAATTATAGTGAAGGATCCCTGACAGTAAATTCCCACCTGTTCACTCTCTGACAATAGCTCTAAATCACATTTCAAAAGAATACCTAATATTCTATGCCCCCATTTACAAGACATTATCTAAATGTGGACAGCCTAGAACGTCTCCGCTCTACTTGTACACACACACAAACACATTTGTAAAGAGTGGACCACTTGTCTGGACGGTCATGATCAGTTTAAGGTCAGATAAATTCCCTAGTGAAAGGCGCACACCCACACTCGTGCAAACAAACAGTCTCAGTGGTAGTAAAGCAGCCTTAGTGTCAGAATGGTCGTTTGCGGTTTATTGATTTCCTATACATGTTTCCACTGGCTGCTGCTCTCTCTGTCGTCCTTTTCAATTGTAAACTTAACACTCTCTCACTGATTAAATTTCTAACTTTGCCTCCCCGTGTCTGTCACTCCCAACATTTACAACTAATACTCTCTGATTAAATGCCGCACTCACCATTACTGAAAACTATCTGTCTGGTGGGAAGACTCCCTCCTCATTTCTCTTAGCAAACAATCTCACCATCAAATTCAGTGTGCCTCTATTATCGTAAACACACATGATTAAATACCAAACTCTCTCACAGGATGACTGCAGGATTAACACACACTGACACATTCTCTCAGTCTCTTTTAAGTCCTGTCTTTTTCTAACTCTACACTCATAATGAGAAGATGAACCAAGACTGCTAGGGCACATGTCTGTTTTAAAGAAAGTAAGAAGATTGAAACAGTGCACCAAATGACCCATCTGTCATTTTCATCTGCAGCTACTGGTCATGGTGTGTGGCTAAAGTGCTATTAAGTCCTTGAAATGTCACAGTGCAGTCATGACATACCAACATGAAACAGTCGCAGTCTGGCTGAAGCTTTTGAACAAAACTTATCAATAAAAGTAAATCTGGCATCCGTGTATTTGTGTATTTGTGTGTGTGTGTGTGTGTGTGTGTGTGTGTGTGTGTGTGTGTGTGTGTGTGTCAGTCTGAAAAAGTCTTAAAAAGAAAACAGCCGCTGTTGACAAATGGCTGAGCTCAGATTACCCACGCAGAGGTAGGCGGAGATTACAGTCACAAAGCTCTGCAAATAATTCACTACTGTCTAAAGGTTAACAATAAAAGTCCCTGCTGCATTCATAAAATGTGCACACAGTAGAACGGGACGGATACAGCAGCATGCTGACTGGCTTTTCATGAATCTACCTGCACTTGTGTAGACTGAATGTTGGCAGTCGTGCAGACAGCAGTTACAGTACATATGTTTTATATGCTAATTTTTACTGGACTCAGCGATCACGTTAGCCAAGTGTATTTAAGGATGAAACTAATAGCTGTTTTCACCATGTGTTTGTATGTATGTGTATATATTTTTGATTTTTATGTATTATTTGCAAGCATTTTTTGAGGGAAAAAAAATATCTTTAAATCACACATTTTAGATTTTTTTTCTTGATGAATAATTTAACCCTCTGACACCCCAAAACCTTACTGAAGCTTAGAAAGGCAAGTTATTTTTTAAAAAAACAAACCAAAATTGGAGCATTTATCATAGCAATAAACTGTAAAACGGGACGAACTTTTTAACTAATCATGTGTAATCTTCAGTTTAGTTGGGGAAAAACAACTAAATCTAAGTGACAGTAGCTGATAGGTCAATCTAACTTTTTTGCACTTGCACTTAATGTAAAAAAGCCAAAGCTCAACCACACATTTTGTAAGAACCACGTTAAAACTCTTTGCTGTCCTAAACAGAGACCAACAGCAGAAAGAAAGAAAGAAAGAAAGAAGACAAAGACACAAAAGGGCAAGAGAAACACAGAGAAGCAGACAGATAGCAAGACTGGAAAAACAGGGAAAGAGAAAGGTTGGCACTAGAAACATGGGTAGCCTACGCTGTTTTGTCAGCTTCTACTATTACAATCATTGCTACCAGATTCAAAATCAGCTCACACAGAGTCAGAAGGTTAGACTAAATAAACCATAAGCACCATTTCTTCCATGTGAGGAGCAGCACAGTGTAAAGGTCACCCTAATACCTGGCATCAAGTTCTCAAAGAAAAAAATACAGTAGTTACAGCCACTGAAACACTAATGACGTTTCACACCACCACATAGATACCATGCTATATTGGGCTTTTTATGGCTACTGCAGTGTTGTGTTTTGTGTACGCTGTGTACAGTGCCTTACAAACATAATGATGATTTACTGTACAGCACCCTGTAGAAGTGGGTCATGTTTGGTTACCTTAGCAGCAGCTTTCTAGTGTGCCTCCACTGAGATAAAATACATGCCGAGGTGCAATAGGGTGCACTTATATACGCAAAAACACAATTTAGGAATAAGTGCAGCTCAGTGTGGAATGTGTGATGTGCTTCTAACATGAGTTTCCTCCAGTTTTTGATGTGTACTACAGCTAGTTTGTGAGCAACACACTACAGAACATTTACATTTGTAGCATTATCTGCAGACCATTTTATATTTTCTAATTTTAATAAACCAAATGATTAACTGATGTACCAAGAAAATATCCAACTAAATGAACAGATTAGTTATTATTTGCAGCAGTCTACTAATCCCCTTTTAATTATGATAGTGCTTTGTATATACTAATGTCCTTAAATGTTTCTAACTCATGCTGAGCTGCTTTAATGTGCTACTTTCACCAATGACCAGTTTAACCAACAGTGGAAATATTGTTTTCACCCCTACTAAAATCACTCAGTATGCATGTTGGAGTGTTTTCACAAACCTTTAATCGGCTGCTTGACTTCTCCGTTCTCCCTGTTGATCTCATTCATCACTTTGT
Organism: Amphiprion ocellaris; assembly: GCF_022539595.1. NCBI lineage: Eukaryota > Metazoa > Chordata > Actinopteri > Pomacentridae > Amphiprion > Amphiprion ocellaris. The sequence continues at coordinate 17,305,343 of NC_072786.1, forward strand.
GCTTCTTCTTCTCCTTTTCTCGCTCTCGTTCTTTGACCTTCTTCTTCTCCCTCTCCTCTCTCTCCCTCTCCTTTGCCTTGTCCTTGGTGGAGTGTTCTGTGAAAGCAGAGAGGATGCTTTCAGGTCTCGCTGGTAGAAACACATTGACACGAGAGCTCAGATCAACACACTCACAAACACACATGTATGATTTTGAGCACACTTCATTCACTTCGATTGGGTTCTTTAACCTTGTAACTCCACTCTTGCCGGGTACTTCACCTCACCTACCCCCTTCTTGTTGATTTTCACAAAACGGTTGGTTTTTTTTCATCTGCTGCAGAAAATGTCATCTCTCCAACAAGCTTCTACTCTTATATTGTATAGCAATGACCTTTAATTTCCTTTAAGGCTGCACCAGTTACTCTGCAACTTCACCCATAACCTTAAAGCTACATTTCATTAAGACGCGTCACGTTTTCCCCCTAAACTTACCACTCTCTCATGTTCTGCCTTTATAATAGGCAAAACGCTCTGGTCTTTAAACTCTTAAAATCCTCCCTTGCTTGCTTTTCAGCTCTTTTATTTCCTCTTCTAGCACTTCTCTGTCTGACAGAAACATTTGAGTGTTCGGAGAGTATTACAGATTGAGGAATTGGAGCATACTCTAATGCAACACTCACTGCAAATCGCTGTGGATGAGTGTCAGTTTAAAATATAAATATCACACCATCACACACATCTTCAGTTGCTGGAGTGTTTCCTGAAAGTCAAGGCATGTCCAAGTGTGTGTACGCTGACACATACATCAAAACCTCTTGCCTCCAGCCGAGCTAAGAAACCCTCACCTTTCTTTAAATAACTTTCGTTTTATCAAATCTTTTATTAGTCGCCACCTTTGATTCTTTATTTCCTTTCATTTTCGCACAAAGATAAAAATCCTTTATTTTTTCTTCCATAGTAGCTATTTTGTAGTTTCTTTCTCTCTTTTCCTTTCCAAAGAACTTTCATCTTTGAACTCGGTCAGATCCGTCTTTAAAAAGGAAGCTATTCGCTCTCCTGTGGACGTGGGGAGTGGGAAAGTGAGCACAGTGTGACTGGACTCACTGTTTGCAGGATCAAAGAAGAAAATGCTTTGAAAGTAAAAAAGGCTTAAAGGAGCTGAAGGAGAATTAGAGGTACATTGATACACTTCTGCAACGATAATATTTAAATAAATACCTCTGTATTTTGAATTTTAGTGCATATTTCTACTCTGTTACTTTACATGCATGTACTCGTGTTCCTCATACCTGGCTGTTAATAGGAGGAATGCCAAGAGTGTTAACAAACCATTTTAAAAACTATGCAAAGTAAATGCTACAAAATTACTAGACACGCATGCTGCCTGATAGAAAAGAACTCAGCACATCTCAAAACATCAATTTACCTCCACAGGAAGCAGTCTACAAAGGAGGGTTTACTCAGATCTACTGCCAGATTTAGAAAAACATGTCAGGCCAAGCCAGAGCGGTAACGTTCATAAATCTTAAATTTAGAGGCGTTGGACGATAAATTAGCCCAGGTGGCTGACCTGGCCCTAAACGCTGGAGCACATGCTGACTTAGCACAGCTTCAGAGGAGGGTGTTCCCCTTAAAATAAAGAGAAATTTTCTTTTGTTCATCTTGAGAACCACAAGGATAAAAACTGGGTTATGCAATGACTGCAGTCTGAGAGGCTATTCCGAGACTTGTAGGGGCGGGTCACAAGTTCAAACTGTTGAGTCATTAAAATGTAAAGTAAAGTTGATACTGTCAGGTCAGAAGTGCAGAAAACTAGAAGCTTTAAAGAAACAGAAATGAATGGGATCCATTTTTTCCTACACTTTGTTTTCTGACTATCTTGCGGCAGCCAGTTTTGAAGGGGAACACAGCAGGTGGTTTTCACAGTTTGGATGATCAAAGGAGAGATAACTCTTTGAAAGACAGGGGGCTAGAGGTAGGCAGTTTGTAAACTTCATCTGCACAACTACTGACTGGTATCTAACTTTTTAGAGCTGAAAAAAATTTCAGAAAATCAATGGGGTATCCACATTTGATGTTTTTTTTTTTTATGTAAATTTCAAACTGAAATCCAAGTTTCTCCAATTAATTGCCCTTGAAATTAACTTTATTATATGTTTGAACTTGTAACCTGGGGCAGCGCTGCAGTGTTAAACACTGCTGCTCTGCCAGGTTTGTTAGGAATATAAGATGAGCGGCTTGTCCAAGGTGTTCCCTGTCTCTCGCCAAAAGCATACTGGGATATGCTCCAGCGCCCAGTGGCCCTCAACCAGATAATCTCGACAATAAAATGTATGACAGGATCGCAGTAAAGTTAGAAACTTCACTGTTAATCATGCAAAGGTTTCAAAGCCTTTCACATGACTTACATAACAGCTACTAAATTCATTTCTTATTTCTCAGTATCTGAATAGTCACCGACTATTTCTTTCAATCTCTTCTATCTTTCCACGGAATTCTCTTATGTAGATAATTATGCAAATTTTGTGTTTGCGGGTTTGTGTCTGAAGGCTTCACAGATGAGACGTAGGGAGCCCACCACTGTAAACATCACAGTTTGAGAAGCAATTTCATGTGAAAGAATGCTGGACACTAACAAGCGCATAATTCTAGCAGTAAACTGACACACTGTGCCAACCTGTGGACTACTGGGATGAATGGAAAGTAAAAGGCATCCAGGGCCTTGTACATGTTTAAGGGGATATAAGCTGAAACAGATCAATGTGAAACACCCTGTAATGGAAATTCTGCTTCTACTATCAGTCTGCATTTTACATCTCAGCATATATATGTTCAATTGAGGCTGACAGGAACAGAAAGACACACACCATCTGTGAAGCTAGCCGTATAATCTAGGGACAACCAAAAAGCCAAAAAATATTTTCACATCGATTTGGATCCATGCAGTTGGACGCACAGTAGGGCTTCAGGTACTCCCACATTTCAGGAAAATCCTGCTACTCCAGATGGTCAGTCCACCCCTGCTGGTGTGGCAAATCCGAGCTTCGCCAAATGATTTAGCAGGATGATTCATACAATCTTTGTCATCTTACTGCACAATACTACACAAGCAGACTTAAGTATCTTGTAATTTTTTGTGAGAGAACAAATAATTAAGGTAAGTTAATTGGGTGCTGATGGCATTGAGGCTTCACTTTCTTCTTAATGTAATCGACCACAGATGTGCAGTCTCATGGTACATTTACATCGACACAAATAAATCAATTATGTGGTTCATGAAAGCTCTCTTACTTTTAACACATCATAGCAACACACATAACTTTTGAATGCTGCAACCACGAACACAACAACAAACAAATACCACTTGTGATACTATCCTCTCTTAAAACATGTAGCATTAGTGTTAATCTGTGACTTTGGTGACACATAATAGATCAAAACATCTTGAGCGATAAGAACAAGGAGTTTATATTACAAGAGGTATTTAAACGTCTGTGAGTATTTCTGCTATGTTTGTTCAGATTTCAGTTCAATTTAAATGTAAGTGAGATAATCCATTTAATGTATGTATTTGGAGCCCTGCACTTGGATATAATTACAATATCAGACTGCATGTAAACAACCTGGGTGTCAACAACAGGTCACACAGCTGAATTAATAACTACACCCTAAACACAAGCTTAATCTGCTTTATATTTAATCATATTTTTGAAAAACATTTCCCTGACTTTTTGAATTTTTCCTTGTTTTGGTGCACTTGTTTGTTGCACTGACTCCCATCTCCTATTTCAGTACCAAATGTAACGGGCGGTCACTGCTCCCTGGCTCTTGCCTTCAGCCTCGCTCCAACAGCAACCCCGCCACTAATAATATTACTGTGATGATGTGATACTCTTTGGATCCCTGTAGGAAAATTCTTTCCCTGCAGGAAGGTCAGAGCACAATTCGGCTTAAGAGCAGCCCTCCCGAAGCTGACAGAGATTCAGTCCCTGGCTCAAGGACATTTTCCAGCACTGGATCTCAAACTTGTGTCCTTCTATAGAACAGCAGTCTGTCAATTTGTCAGTTTTAATCCTTGAAACATTTTGTTCAGGATTAATGTGCTTTTTTTTGTACTCCACACTCATGTACTTCCCTTTCTTCACATTCGAAGCTACTCAATATAATTACAGTCTCCTACTGCTGGCCATTGAGTAGCACACTAAAGCAATTAGAGGTCCAGTGCTACACTCAAGAGTGCCTCAGTGAAACTATTGCAGCAGTGGCATTAGTTATCATTAGTTATGGCTGCATCTACATTTTGCCAGTCAGGTCCCGTGATGAAAATGCTGCAACCTGAATAATAGCACAGCAGAAGTGTTGTAAAAATATTCATAAGAACCGTACATACAGCATATAACACTTTAAAGTTTACTAAAATCAAAAACTGCACTAATTAACTGTTAGTGTAATGACTGTCATGAGAAAATGTATCAATTACCAAGCTAAAAAAATTAATTCAACATATTTTTAACACAGACAACATGTCATTTTTATTTAATGAGTACCACCAGCATTTATCTGTTCTTGAATAAAGCACTGCCTGGCACCCATCTACTTGAACAAAATAAAAGTGACTAACAACACAGCCTGTTTAAAAGACTGTGTTTCCTGATAGTGTTTTAGGGCTACAGGCCAAAAATACGTCTACTTCTGGTATCCTAATTGACAGCGGTGGCTGTTCAGACTATGCCATGACCTCTTAAACTACCCAACTGGAAAAGAGTGACATATGCATTCACATATACTCTGCATGTGCACACTTGGTCCTTTCACTGATGTCTAAACAGTAACACACAAAAAACATGAACACACTGGTAAGCACAAACGTACGCAATATTTTGAGATACTGCTTTGATGTAGGGCTCCAACTAGCGACTATATCAACTGTTGATTAATCTGTTGACTGTATTCTCAATTAATCATTAAGTTGTTTGGCCAATAAAACCTAAAAAAATAGTGATGTTTCCCAGGGCCCAAAATGATGTTCTCATATGCTTTGCTTTGTTTACAATCTTAAGGAATTCAGTTTACTGTCATAGAGGAGGAAAGAAATCAGGAAATACTGATATTTAGGAGGCTGAAATCAGACAATTTCAACAATACTTTGATGTGAAGACGATAAAGTGCAGAGAAAAAAAATACGGCATATAAATTAAACACACTTGGTCCACTAGCGAGGCAATTATGATGGATAAATTAGTGACCTCATGGTTGCGATCAATTAAGTCAATAAAACATAGTGTAATTACAATACAGTAATACGAATATTTTTGGTGGTAAACTAAATTAACCTTGAGGTGGTTGCATCTTCTACAAGTATTTTGTGCTTGTGCACCCGTTGCTGCTAATATACTCTAATTGGTTAAGATAATGAGAAGCAGGACTTCAAGCAAAAGCAGTCAGTATGGAAAAAAAGAGTAATGATTATGATCCACATCATTGGCTAAGAATATTTCATTAATATCTCACTATTTAATGCAATAATGAAGTGAATGTTTTCATTATCAATATATGTCAGTAAATTGGGAAAATGCACACTGTCAAAACAACTATCCCAAACCAAAAGACATTTAATTCATACTGACATTGTAAATCCTCAAATTTCAGTAGCTGGAACCAGCTTATCAGTGTATGTTTGTCATATTTGCATGATCAGTGATAATTCACTTATCACACTAAGTATTTAATGAATTAATAATTAGAGCACTGGCCCTAATTCCATTATAAGCTGTGTTTCATGTGCAATTTAAATAGGTTTATCAATGTGAAAGATGCAAAATGCACAAAGCACTTGTTTGTTTTTGTGATGTTTGCATGTAAAACAGATTTGTATCTGTAATGTGTGTTTCGTAGGCTTATGAAAAATCTTATGTAAAGCTGCATGAGTCACATAAAGAACTGTGAGTTATCAATGACAAATCAGCATTCTCCCCACCAATAATAAATTTTTATCACCTTGACATTTTATTGCTAATCACTAATGTAAGTGCACTTAACAGCAAACTCATAATAATGTTAATAAAATCAGTTACTTCAATAAAGTGTTTATTGAGCACTAGCTCTAATTGCACAAGTTGTGTTTGATGTTTGATGATGTTTGAGTTTGATGCGCAATGTAAATACAGTAATCTTTGATTGATAATGAATGTGAAAGATGCAAAACACAAAAGTACTTGTTTGTTTTTGTCATGTTTGTGTGCACATTTTGTCAGATCTACTATGGGTAACCTCTGCATTGTTGTCTTACAAAAGTGAGACAAAAATGTTATATAAGACTTCATGAACAACAGGGTAGATAGGTAAAGGAGAACTGTTAACGTTGAGAAATCATTATTACCAGTATCAAATCAAAATTACATTGAAGCTTCATTGCTAATCACTTATGTAAACACACTTTAAACAGCAAACTGATATGAGAGCACTGTCTGTTAATAAACTAATGATTTCGAAAAAGTATTTATTGAGCACTGTGCCTATTTGCATTAAAAGCTGTGTTTGATGTGCAATTGAAATATGATGCATTTGTTTGTTTCTTGTGATGTTTGTGTGTACAACAGAATGTCAGATCTACTCGTACATGTAGAGAAAATGACATAACTATCTTATGCAAGACAGAATAAACCATAGAGTACACTGCCATTCAAAAGTTTGGGGTCACCCACACATACTTTGTTTTCCATGAAAATTCACACTTTTGTTCATGTGCTAACATAATTGCACAAGGGTTTTCTAATCATCAATCAGCCTTTCAACACCATTAGCTAACACAATGTAGTATTAGAAGACAGGAGTGATGGTTGCTGGAAATGTTCCTCTGTACCCCTATGTAGATATTCCATTAAAAATCAGCTGTTTCCAGCTAGAATAGTCATTTACCATGTTAACAATCAACAATGTTGTCTTCATTGAAAAAAATGCTTTCTTTCAAAAATAAGGACATTTCTAAGTGACCCCAAACTTTTGAACAGTAGTGTACATAGGTAAAAGAGAACTTGGAGTTACAATGAGAAATTAACCCTCTCTCAACCAATAATAAACCCAAATTATACTGCACTAAAAGCACTAATGTAAACACATTTTTAACAGCAAACACTGTTGGTAATAAAGTATCAATTGTTCACGAGCCCTAACTGCACCAACAAGTCGAGTTTGGTGAGCAATTTAAATATTATGCATTTGTATGTTTCAGTGATGACAGGATGTCAGATCTACTTGTACCTTTAATCTTTGTTGTGTCGGCCTGTAAAAATGAGTCAGAAATCATACTTTAAACCACACGAGAACAGCGACTGGGATCTGTATTTTCTTAACCACTGTGATCTAAATGAACGTTTATGTGGCTGAGTGAATACAGCATCATCAACAAGCCGCGGAGCTCCGTCTCCCATACAGCCTGGGGTTACAGAGGGGGGCGTGGTGCTCGACCAAAACAACACTTACCCTATAATGGCGGGCGGCTGTCATGTTGTTATGACAGCAGCGTGTAGTTTTAATCGCTAAAAAATAAAGAAAATAATTACACATAGAGGGACCGCACAAAATTATATATAAATCACCTGAATTATTTACGCTGCTTTCACAGAGTGCGCCTTGGTTTTGTAAAATATCTTGCGTTGTTGTTGTGTGAATTAAACAGATTTTTACATTCAGGCGATGCGACGTAACGACGTAACAATTCCGCCGCAGCACGAGAGCAGCTGGTTACGATCTAACTGCCAGGTCGCGCGACTGCTGCCCCGCTCTTGTGGAGCTCGAGGGTTCACGAGCGGGTGAAACAGGCGACGGACGCTGGCAGCCATGTCCCCCTCGAGAAACATCCACCGAACGGGGGTCCAAACTCGATGTAAACTGCTCCCCCGGTGGAGTAATAACCACTAAAACAACGCTAGAGTGTTTTACCGGAGATAAGTCACGGTTAAGAAGCGAATTTAGAACAGTAGCTCGTCCGAAAAAGGGAGAAATTAGACGGCGCATGTTCGTGTCCCAAGCGGCTGAATCTACCACGAGCCAAGTAGCTATAAAAGGGCAGAAGTCTTGTTTAGCTTTAATAAACACAACTCAAAGTTTAAACTAACATTTAAAGACAAATAAAACACCACAACGGCCTACCTTTGGGTGGCAACATGACCTCTCCATTTTCTCTCTTCACCGCAGAAACGTTGTTTAACCTACTGATATCGTTGTTGTTGCTGCTAGCGTTACTCCCGGGTCCGGAGGTCAACAATAGTTTATGTTTCTTTTTCTCCTCCCCGCCTCCTTTCCCTTTCTCCCTCTCCTTCTCTCGCTGTTTGTCTTTGCTCGGTTTCTTGGGTTTGGAGGAAGAAGGCGCTTTGTGGAGGAAGAAATCGCTCTGTTTGAAGACTTTATGCGGCTGGGATCCACCGGTAGCAGGCACCGGGGGGTTGGTGCTGCTGCCGCCGCTGCTGCTCGTCTTAACCGGGCTAAAGCTCCACAAACCCGCGTTGCTGCTGCCATAACTCTGCTGCTTCGTGGGCTGCTGCTGCTGCTGGAGTTTCTCTTTGCCGCTACCGTTGCCTCCCACTCCTCCTTCCCTGCTGAGTTTCTTGGGTTTAACGCTCGTTTCCTCGACTCGGACCTTCTTGGGCGGCGGCGGCTGGTTGAAATCCCGGGAAGCCTGGGAGCGGTTGTCCGGCGCTGCCTTCGCCTCGGTCGGCTTGCCGTGCGCGCTTTTCACGGAGGTTGGAGCAGCAGCAGTAGCTCCGGGGAGGTGGACAGAGCCCTGCGAGTCAGCCATCTTGAGGCTTCTCTCTCTATTTACCCTCTTCCCCACAACGGCCGCCGCTGCTGCTGTTTTTTTTTTCCTGAGCGCGACGTGCAGGCTGTGGAGAGGCGGAGCCGACCGGTGACTGACAGGCAGGCAGCGAGAAGGCGGGACTAAGGCTTGACTGACAGGTAACGAGGAGAACTAGGGGCGGGGCTTAGGACATGTGTCGTAATAACGGGGGTGCTACTAGTGACGATTTTTTTCTATCGATTAATAGAGCCATCAGCTATTTTGCCGATTAATCGATTAATCTAAATGGCTAATTTTCTTTCCATATAAAGCAAAATGACCATTTAACTCAAAATTGTTAGTAAAAATGCACAAACAGCACCAAGTTTATAAGCTTCTGCAATTTCAAATTATTATTTTTTACTTTTATTTTTTTATCGAATAATCCATTGACTGTTTTATCAATTATTCTAAATGGTTAGCTTTCCCCCACTAAAAGAAAAATGAACATTTATTTCAAACTTGCATTATTTTGTGAGCAGCACATCACTACACTTGCACAATCACGTTTGTACCAGCCTAGAAATATTTTTAAAATACGGTATATTTTAACTTTTAAAGGTACAGACCATTTGACATGGATTGTTTTCACACTTTATAGCTACTTGAACATAAAACAAATCTATCAATTGACTCCAGATGGTTCCGAACTCAGCTGGCACGAACAATTGTTAATCAATCCACTATTTTACTGATTAATTGATTAATCTACAAAGCTAATTTTCCTCTACAAAAAAAAGTTGAATTTGAATTTTCTGAAAATATATAGCCAAATTCACTGCATTGCGGTCGTCTTTAACTTCAGTGTATGGTGAGTTAGTGTGTTAAAAATAAAAATGAGTTTGAAAAAGCTACTTTATTACAATTAATAATTAGAAGAAGCTGATTCATAAATGTGTTTTTAGTGGTGTGTGTGTGTGGTTACTAGAACTGATATTAGGTCGGTTTACCTGTAGCAAGTTTATTTTTTGTGTGTTTTTTTTTTAACTTGTCATTTATGTCAGTATTGTGTTCCTACTGTGTTGTCACTGTGATTATTATGGTTTATCATCATGTTGCTGTTGGCTATTAGTAGGTTGTTTTGTTTCAGTGATTTTGATACAAAAGGCACATGGGAAAAGTAGCTGTTTTTATACTTTTTTTTTGGACTATAAAAGCATAAAAATCTGCATCCATGAGGGGTTTTTTGATTAATTGCATTTTACTTAGTGCTCACTCACACTTTCTCTGATTTAATTGCGATTTGGATTTGACAGCTGTTTGGTTTGACAGCTGTTGGCACAAAAGGAGGCCTGCAGTGCAGCTGGAGATGCACTGGAGCTGCATTAATCCAACATGCTGAGAGGTGCTGCACAGACTAGACTTCCCTCTGGTCCTTGTCCTCCCCGCTGCTGCTTCTTCTTCTTCCAGGCTGTACAAGTCAACAGGAGCGGCCTGATTTTTTAGCAGAGAAACCACAGTGGCCACAACTGACTGACAGAACATGCAGGGAAAGCGTAACGCGCAGATGGTGGCAGGCTGTGATTGTCGAAATCCAAATGTTCCCATTAAAGAGATAAACTTTCCCTCTTTATCTAATCTTCACAACTGCATGAGCTTATCACTCTCACTCTCGCAGACACACAACACATCATTATACAGTGTCGTGGATCCTTCGGCACTGTTTACACTTTGATTTATTGAGATGAAAACATTTTCTCCAATCAGACAGGCGCGACTCTTAGCACAAGGCCCGTCAGTGTGTGACAGCCAAGCGTGAACACTAAACATGATTAGCAGCTGCAAGAGGCGGATTGTAAAGTTACAACTGGCCATAAACATTGTGACAAGATTACTGCATGATGCAAGCCTGAAATGAAATCTGATGTCTGCGTGTGTGTGTGTGTGTGTGAGCAGAAACGGCCAAGAAGTGTGTATTGAGCAAAGTCTACTATCTACAATATGTGACTAATAGATCAAATTTTCATTTAGCTGAACACATTTGATATCACAGCCTTTAAAATAGAGCTGACTAAGTTTGAGTGTCTTCAGACGGCCGTACAGCCTGCTGCTGTTGCTCACATACACTCAGCACTGACTGGCTATATTTATAAGCCATTACATAACATGTTAAACTGCTCATTGGGGAAAACTGAGGTGACCCAGTTAAGACAGCAACCTGGCTTAATTTATATTAGTCAGAGAAAGAGAGACTGGGACAGACTGTACATTCATATTGTGTTACTGTGCTACTGAGAGCAGAAGTCTAGCAGAGTACCAGCTGGGGGTAATAGAAAGGGGGGAAAGTTAGAAAACATGCATTATGCTGTAATGTAAACAGTATTTTATACATTTTGTTCACTGTAGTACTTAAAAAGCCAGAGGATGCACTATGGTAATGGTCAGTGAAATACATTGCTTATTTACTCCCAATAAGAGTAATTAATTACTACTTATTACATTACTTTTGCATGAAATTTACACAAATCCCAGCCCTAATAAGGAGCACACACACAAGCTCTTCCTTTAAATGTCTTTAATAGGCCACAAAGCTAACAGCAAAGTTTGGGGAAACCATTCCAAAGAGCAGAAGAATCACCGCCATGTCTCAGAGAATCAGGGTGGCACTGCAAGAAAGCTATACACACTCTAGATAAAGTTAGTTACTGTAACCAAGAATATGTGAATTTCGGAACAGAAATCGTGTTACATGTGGGACTTTTGAAATCCATGGGATATATCATCCATACATTTTTATTAAAAGTAAAAAAAAACTAATGTTTTTTATGTTCATTATGATCATGTCTTTACAAATTCCATAATTATTTATTATGGAAACAATCACTTATTAATAAAAAATGACTGGATATCACTAAAATGTCAACTAAATAACCATCCGAACTTAATAACAACCATCTTCTAATTAGCTAAACAATAATAAAATGAGCTTATTCAAAAATAGTTTTGATAGATATTTTTTTTGGCAATATATAAAATTTTATATGGAAAATAATGATTGTATCTGTCTCCAAGAAATCACTTTCAACTAAAAAACACCTTTCAAGGAAGTGTGTTAATTCCAAATCACATGACCTGCTCCACATGATGTCATTTCGCCCTGAAGAAAAGACTGGCAAGACTCCAAGGCTTTCTGAGTTATTTAATATAAAGTAGTCAACAGGTTTACTACAATATTTTTATGAATGACTTTCAATTTTACTCGATTGTATAGATAATATTTAGAAGAATCTTTCTGTAAAAATGCCATGTGGTGTTTGGTTAGAATAAAAGAAATGTTGATTTTAGATCTGAAAACAGGAAAAATGTCAACTATGATACAAAAAGTCCCACAATTATATATTGACTCACATAATGTTATGTGATTACTGTACATCATGTACTTACATAGGGCTGCACAGTGGCGTGGTGGTTAGCTCTTTCAGTTTGCAGCTAGAAGATTCCCCGGTTCGTGTCCCGACCTTCCTGGGATCTTTCTGAATGGAGTTTGCATGTTCTCCCTGTGCATATGTTGGTTTCTCCAGGTACTCCGGCTTCCTCCCACAGTCCAAAAACATTCTCTCTTAATTTCAGATATTTTTCTGATTTCTTTGCTCTTCTGTTACAGTAAACTGAATATATTTAGGTGGCGGCGCGTGCAGATGCAGCGGCTTCTCTCTCCCGACAAAAACAGTGTTTTCGTGTGTTTTTGTGAGCCTCAGTGCTCTTGTATGTCTCTTTTTTGCCCAATATCTTATTTTCTAAGTGTTTATTTAATGTCTACTGTTGCACGAAGAGAGAGTGATGAAATTTCAATTTTTGCTATGTCATGTACATATTGAAGAATTGACAATAAAGCTGACTTTGACTTTGACTTTGATATTCCGGTTGTGGATAAAACAAGACATCTGAGAACCTCATCTTGGTCTTTGGAAAACACTGATCAACATTTTCCACCATTTTCTAACATTTTAAAGACCAAACAACTAATTGATTAATCGAAAAAAATGGTCGACAATGAAGATAATCATGACTTGAAGCTCTATTCTATACAGGCCTGCAAAATTATAGTATTATAGAGCTGTGTAAAGTTTTCTGTGTATTTTTCTTCAGTGAAAGTATGATAGAAGGTGAAATTTGCAATTATTTTCCCCACGTGCTTTCCACCTTTTTTTTTTCAAAGTTCACAACACAGATTTTCTTCATTCAAGGCCTCAAATGATGATTTCCGATGAGAGCAGACTAATTATCCAACAACTGATGCTCTTGCAGTCTTAATTACAAGCAAAGGTAAGCATGGAGTCTCACTGTATGACTACAAGGGGACATGAACGTGGATTAATAGGACGTGCTTTTGTGCATGAATGCGATCTAAGAAACACACACAAAAAGATAATCTGCTCTGAGGCACATAAGAAGTTGCATTGACCATGTTTGTATAATTAATCTGAAATAAGCGTTGGCTACACGTGAGCACCAGCAAATAATTACAGTGCAGCTGCTTTCCTGCTGTGCTTCTCTAAGTGTGTAAAGGGAATACAAATGCGAAACCCTGAAGGTCTCCGTGTAAGACAGTGAGCCACTGTGTGTTTATATCCCCCGCTGGGATTAATTGTCATATTAGTGCGTGTGTGTCGACTACACTCGTCTCTGCAGATCGTTCCAGGTGTGAGAGGATTCCTGCTGTGACACCCCCTCCCTCACCCTCATACAAACTCATAGATATGCAATTCACATCAACTAGAAGTTCATTTGGAAGTCAGTTTCAACTGACATCATCATAGATTACAATTCAGCAGGAGACGCAATGAAATCACTTTATCAATGCTTCAGAAAGTGATTTACTAACCACTTGGCTGGTCTGTATTATAAATTAAAGGATGCCTATTGTGCCCCTGTCAATAAATTAATTAAAGTCTTATGCATCCCCAGATGGTAGTTTTCAACTCTTCACCTCAAAATACTGCAAAGATGAGATTGTATACGCTCTGGTTTGCTAACAGACAGACAGACAAACTAACGGCAATCGTCACATAACTCCGCCATACAAAAAAAGAAAAAGAGGCGTTGTCTTTACTTAATGTTCATTTTTACTGATTGATTTCTGCAACATACAAACATTGTGTGTGGGTGTGTGTGTTTGCATGTGTGTGTTTATGTGTGAGGGGAGGAGGGGGCAGGAGGGCGTGGCTGAATGAGAGTCCCACAGGAGGTGATGAGCAAGCAGCAGCGAATCACGTCGCTCACGCCACTAATGATGATTGGAGGACAGGGGAGCAGGGGAGGGCGGGCTCTCTCTTAAAGGCACAGGTGGGCTCTTTTCTGAGATCGAGGCTAGTTTGAGTGTGGGGGAGGTAGGTGGGTGGGTGGATGAGGATAGAGGGTTGAAGGGGGCGAAAAAGAGAAAGAGATGGAGGCAAACCAAGTGAGAAAGTTAAAAAGACTGTCGCTTCTTTTGTGTTTTGTCAAAAGAAAGAAAGAAAGCAGCAAGTTAAGTAAGAAGGAAGCAAGAGGAGAGAAAAACAAGAAATGCTCCATCTCAGTTGTAAGTTTTTACTGAAAGAGCAAAAAGAAAAAACTAAATAAAATGAAAAACATGGAAAGAGACGGGAGAAGAGAGAAATCGGGGTTTCAGGTCGGGGTTGGGCAGTGGACTTGTGACGCAACAAACAACCGCGTATACAAAAATAACTTTTAAAATACCATTTACAAAAAACGACCATTATTATTATTATTATTATTATTATTATTATTATTATTATTATTATTATTATCATCATCATCATCAATATTATTATTACAATCTTATTCAGAGCCTGTTGTAGTTATCTGAAAGGGGGCCGGCTGGCAGTCTACGCTTTTCCTCTGCCAACCAATTAAAACAATATTTGTTTTGTTTTTTTTCCCTCAATCTGTTAAGCATATAATTCGAACATAAAAATAAAACAACCCTGAAATATTTGCCGGAAGCAAAAACAAAAGGGTAGCAGAATAATTTACAGTTTGAAGGAAAAACATTGTGTAGAGGGGAGGAATCATCATCATCATCATCATCATGCACTGACTTTCTTACATCTTCTGTTAATAGGAACATTTAAGAGATAGCAAAAAAAAACCAAAAAACATCTGAAATATTATATACCTAAACTGCCCTGTACAGTTCTTTATCTTTATAAAACAATGCATATACTATATAGTTATGGTAGCTAATGAAGGAGAAGTTAAGGAAAAGGATAAAACAGTAGTCCTGGGTCCCTAAGCTGCTGTTGTCTTGTTGGATCATTGTCTCAGAAGCAGGTGAAAGAACAACAAGCTGTCAGATGAGAAACCAAAACAAGTCCGGTGTTCAGAGGAGCGGTGAACGTGTCGAGTCCCAGGTTTCAGATTTCAAGTGTTTCAGGTTATGTGTAACATTCATACTCCGAAACACTGAGGTGAGCTGCTGAAATTAAAAACTCTCACGGTTGTTCATCTGAGGGCCTCACCAACGAGAGAACGGAAAGAAAAGACGACAACAGCAAAACAAAACAAATAAACAAAAAAAAAAAAAAAAACAGCGAAAAGGAGTCTGAAGTAAAGACCGAGAGAAGCCAGAAACACAAAGAGAAAAGAAGTCGAAGGAGAAGACAAATTAAGGAGGGTTGTCATTGGCTGTCTTCTCTGAGAGGCAGACTAAGGCAGGCTCATGGTCGCAGCAGTGAGAGTGAGAGTCACAGAGCTGACCAGTTTGGTCATTACCGACGTCTTTAAAGTCACGTCACCTCTGATGTGATTCCAATAAAGAACAGAAAATGTAGAAATTTTGGGGGCCAGAGTCTTCAGAGTTGAGGGTCATGACACTGATCAGAAAAAGAACAGACATATTTCCTCTACACAACTGACGTCCCTTCTGATTTTCCTACTAGCTGGGCCTCCGAAAAATGATTCAGATTAGCTTATTTGAGAGGGAACACTGCTCTTTGGTCTCCTATCCACTGCCACGGTATGAGCAGATGTTTAACACAAACAACGCATTTCTTTTCTGTCTTGCTGAGAAATCTCATGTCTGTATAGTAAACACAAAGCAGCCTGTTAGCTTAGAATGAAAACTGGAAAAACCAGTGTAAATTAAGGTAACTACCTACTGGCTCCAGCTACATATCTCCCCTAAAAACACACACACAGCCTGTTTGACTGAAGATTGCAATGACCAAACTGTGTTAGCCCATGACTCAAAGCATAGAAATTTAAAATACTAGAGCTGGTATTACTTCAGCTAACACAGGAGTAAATCCTATGGGAAAGGTGAGGAACGGGTGAATGTTGGTAACAGTCAGTTCTAGCACTTCTGTTTCTATGCTGATCCTTTGTAATGTAGCACCAGCACATAGGAAGAGGGAGAGAGAGATTATAAAGAGATAGAGAGAGAGAGAGCACCCTGGCAACCTGTACATATCCAACAGAAAAGGTTGCATCATGGGTAACAGATTATCTAAGTTCGCTTTGAAGATTGTTGTTCATTCAGTAGGAGGCAGCAGACAACTTCTGGGAGTTTAGTTAAATCTCTCGCCTCCCACAGTAGATTTTCTGATTAAAGACAATTCCTGATTTGAACAAAAAGGATACTTTCTTCTGATTTGGCATGAAACGCATTCAAGCTGAACACTTTTTATTAAGAGTCACACCTACATCTCTCTTCTAGCCAAAGAAAGGACAATTTTCTTGAAGTGTCTATAGTTCAGGGAGAGAACTAGACCCTTTCTTAGTTTAATCTTAAGTGGCCAAAAACAATGAAAACACAGGAATTATGCTTTAACCATTAAAAAGGAAAATAGCCAGACTGATCCACGGTCAGCATCTAGAGAAACCCTCTGCCATCAGCGAGCTGAGGAGGAAAACGTGAGCTTTGTTCTACAATGGGCGAGTCTCTCAAGCGGTAACTGTCCGGCTTTGCACAGTGGCACTTTGAAGGAGGAGGAAGAGTAGATGAAGAGGCACAGAGTTACACAGAAGGAGGTTCTGTGTAAATATGTGCTGTTTGTCTGCAGGGCATCTATCAACTTGGTTTTTGGACCAGCCAGGTGAGATCGGTAGAGTCCATTTCCTGACAAGGGCGGGCGGGAAGACGGATTGTTCCATCATGTCCACTCCAGGGGGGGTTCTCGAGGGCCTTTGGGCTGAATGCAGCGGTTACCGAACCCTGAAAGGAGAGAAGCTTTTAGCTGGGTTACAAGAAATTTCTTCTCCAGAGTAAAATGTGCTTGTGACTCTTTCCTGTTCTCCATCAAACATTTTCTGCTCATGCAGCCCAAAACTAGACTTCCAATCAGCAAAAGCAACCTCAAAAAACGATGACATTAACAGAAACCATGTTAGTCAGCAGCATTTTCTGCACAGAGACCGACAAATTCAATGCTTGTGCAAATAACATTTGTGCTCCTTCAGAGGCCTGACTAGTGGAGACCCGACAAACAACAGTGTTCAGTCATGTCAGAACGTCTAAAAGAAGTACGACAGCCGACTTACCCACCGAGCTCTGCCTTGCTGTCTGTTGCTGTGGTGCCAGTAGATGCAGGGTCAGCTGGAGATGTCTTGTTGACACAATCTGACACATCTGGACACAGAGCAACACACAAACACACAGTTTAATGGGGTGGAAATACTGTGTGAATAACAGTGGTAGAGTGCCCATGAGGTGTGATGTAAGATCTATTTAAACTGCATTAGTTTTACTGAGGGAGGAGTGAAAACACTGACGCACATGTAAATTCATTTCCTACTTATATGAATTAGGCTCTTTCTCTTTATGCATTAAGATGCTACATATTCTGACAGACATGCAGTGTTAAAATAATTTCACTACCAAGGAAGTCAGACAGAATAGCCTTTGTTTAGACACTCAGAGTTTGACATTTTAAGGTTCTGAACCACTACAACACCCACATCTCAGACCAGAACAAACATCAGTCACATCTCTGCCCTTCCAACGCTTTAATTCACAACCAGATAGGTTGTGTACATGAGTACGGACAAAGAATAATCCTGCCACAACCACTGGCTCATTCTGACAGACAAACAAGCAAACATACTGAAAAATAAGTTTCTGTCAATGAGAGTATTGAAGCTAAACAGAGACAGTAAGACATGAGTGAAGAAGGAGTAGCGGATCAGGATCAACAGCAGCAGAAGACAGTCTCACATTGAGCTGAAATGAAAAACAGTGACTAAATTATGGTAAATAACCAACCCCGTTTCAACCAACATATCTTTGCCATTTATCTTATTACTTTACTGTTGCTCCTCTTCAGTCAACCAACATGGGACAGACTGATCGCCCTGGTAACCCCGAAATAGGGTGGTATGTTAACATAAAATCACAATGTTTCCCTAAACCTAATCAAACACTTTTGGTGCCTAAACCAAGCATATTGTTGTCAAAATGTGAAACAAAGCGCTGTGTTTTCCTAAACCTAACCAAAACAACTGAAGGTAAACAAGTGAAAGCAAAGTTAAGTCTTGGAAAAATGGTGCAAACACAAGACGCCAACGCTGGTCTCTTGGGTGAAAGTTGTGCTGCTGACCTATGCCTCCATCTTCCCCTCCTACATCCAAACACAAACTTTGTGGCTCTTTCAAAGTCCCTTTTAAAAGATCTCAGGGGAGGTTTGTTTCTAAACCAAATTACGTTTCATTCAAAATGTAAACAAGAATGCAGTTGAAATACTTCGTTTGAAATTCTTTGGTGTTTTTGAGGCACCGGCTGGACCCTGGACTGTACTTTAGCTGTTTGAAGGCCACTCTCAGTCTGTTTAGAGCCAACAGTCTCAATAGGAGGGACTCACGTGCACTAATGTTTACAGGAACTTCACTATCTGCTACAGACACCATTATTCCACTATTTATTTACACAGCATTTAGTTGCTTGCTGCCACATTAATATTATATTTCTGTTGAAAACCTTGCATGACACCTTCAGAGCCTGGCTTTCAGCAGGTGTTTAAATAAAACCAAAGTCTTTTTATTCTTTCTAGCGAGTCAAACAGTTATTCCCTTTTCATTAAGCTGTCACACCCACACCAAAACTACTGAAGCAATAAATTGCCAGTAACCATCATCAAACAACCCTCGTAGCACAGATAAGCATGTGCTCTCGTTTTCATTGCACCTCTCTACAGACATGTTTTATCTTTTTTCCCCCTTTTCTCCCTCTCTCTGTATCTCTGTTACTCTCTCGCTCTCACAGCTGCCCTTCTGACTAACGCTGTCAGTCTTATCATGCTCAGGCTAATTTGTGAAGCACTGAAGGTCTGTTTCCTGCTCTGCTCTGTTGACTAACCCGCTGTAAACACATAAACAGGGACACGGAGGGAAGTGAGGAAGACACGGCGAGGTCAGGCAGATGTTCACCTCTGCAGACGCCAACAGACAGCAGAAAAACACAGGCAGGTAAACAATGACAGAGAGAATTAAAGCACACTGAAGTGCTGTGTGTTCGTACCTTTATGTGAACTGCTCCATTCGGCTGAGGCGGACGTTTTCATGTCCAAAGGGTCTGACAGAGGGAAAGGAAATGAGTGAATGTGACACAGAAAGAATATTTGAAGACAAAAGAACAACTATTAACGCATAAAACAAACACATTCACACACATTCCAGGATCATTTCAAAGTCACTTTATACAACACTTTTATATTTTTCCTCATCATTCAGCCTTTAAATCAAGCTTTTCTTTACCATTATGCCGCAAAGTAGAGGCCAAAAAAATCCACTTCGGCCCTCTAAAGTGCAAAATATATGTATAACAACAAATAATTCCCTGTAATATAATGAACACTGATCTTTTACAAACTAACGCACCATTTTAAAGCCTCAGAACATGTAGTCTTCTGTCATTTCCTAAATCTCTTTGCCCTTCATCTTCCTCTATCTGTGCTTCTATTTCAAATTCACCCCAAAAAGCAATACACTACAACCAACTACACCTTCTGAAAAAAGATACCGTTCACAGTAACGCTTGTGTTTGGCTGCCTGAAGCAGCCAACGCTGACCTCTAGTGTTGTAAAACTGAGAAAGCCTCTCACAAGCGCCTTCCTCATTTATAACACAAAGGCTTAATCTTCCTTTTCATCTTGCGTGCTCCGGTGCGGCTTAATATTTCAATATGATTTTCTTCAAATATCAGAGCGCTGCACAGGAAAAAAGAACGCAGGAGAAGGCAACAGGATGGTCGAATTAATAAAGAGTCCGTCCTGTGAAAAAGAGGCCACGGACTTACTGCCTGCAATATGTGTGTCCATCTGTCTGTTTGAAGTGAGGATGACAGACTGAATCCCTACCTGCTCATATAATACAAGCTATCAGGTAAAAGAAGTCAAATCCTTCCTGTTTAGCTCATTTCACAGGCTGGAAACTGCATCAAACAACCACAGCTGACTACCACACAACATGTACCACCAACATGAAGCAACACCAGACGATCTGGACCTTTATTTTACCATCTACGTATTTTCTAGTTCATCATTATTGATCCGTCCACCTTCGGAAGCCGACCGGTGAATCCACAGAAGCGGAAACACACCTGAGGATCTCGACCAATGCAAACGCACCTGTGGCCAGTATGAAGGACTCGGGGGTTCTCTCAGGGAGGGGGGGAGGGGAGTCGTCGCTGTCCCAGCAGTCTGGGTTAAAAGGTCAGAGGTCAAATGAGTAGCGAGGCGGCCGAGAAGAAAGAAAAGAGATCGGCAGTCAAATGACAAGGAGACAGAAAGGCTCAAGTAAAGGTGTGTTATCATTAGAACAGGGGTGTCAAACATGCGGCCCGCCGGCCAAAACCAGCCCACCAAAGGAGGCCAATCCGGCCCGTGGGATGACTTTGTAAAGTGTAAAAATTAGAGAGAAGACATTGACTGCAAATGGTAAATTTATAAAATTATAAATTTAAAATAATTACTAGACCTTGACAAATTGTTCTGATCATAAAGTAAAATACTAGACTACTCAATGTTCTTCTGTAATTTTGTGTCTCATTTTTGTAATATTTTGTCTTTTTTTGGCTGACTTTTGATGTTGATTTCATGTTTTTGTCGTTTTGTTTCTTGTTTTTGTCATTCTGTCTCATTTTTCATTGTCTCATTTTTGCAATATTTTGTTTCCTTTTTGTCTCCCTTGTGTTGTTTGTGCAATTTTTGGTCTTGCTTGTGTCCATTTTTTTGTCACTTTGTAACTTTTTAATCAAATTTTTTGTCACTTTTTTGTTTTGTTTCATGTTGTTCATCTCATTTTTTGTCATTTTGTTTCTTGCTTTTGTCGTTTTGTGTCTCATTTTTTTTATTGTGTCTCATTTTGTTAATATTTTGTCTTGTTTTGGGATTTTTTTGTCTTTTTTTGTCTGACTTTTGTCGTTTTAATCATGACGTAAAATACTATATCATTCAGTTCCAGATACCTTAAGGGTATTGTGCCTTTTTGTAGATAAACATTGATCTGTAAGTTTTAATGCACGTGATAAACTGAGCCATAATTTCTGTACTATTGTACTCTTTTAGTCTTTATCTTGTTAACTATGATATATTGCTTTTGTTTCTCTTCTCTTTTTGGTTTATTAAGTGTGTTCTGAATATTATTACAAGTTGGTGTCAGTATTCAAATAGTGCTTTGCGGTCGACATACCATATCCAAATTTGGTTGTGCCAATAAAGTCCTTTGAATTTCAAAAGATGCACACACAAATACTGGTATGACAAGCACCATTTTGCATTTATACTCCCTGACCGTGACAGATTCAGAGATCATTTGTTTTCCAACATGCTGGTAGGCATAAAAAAATCTTTCTCTATACTTATCTTCCTAACAGTGTCAGGGAGTACAGGCACTACTAGTTTAACTACATTTTCCAGCAGTAGTTGGGTAATCATTAAATGGGTAAAATCATCTTATGTTTTGCAGAAAGCTAATTACTGTATTGCGTGGCACAGCAGAGAAAAAAACTGCTGCCTGGCACTATTTTAAGATTTTTGGAGGATAAACCTTCTGAACCAGAAAAAACATCCAGTGTGTTTACAGAATCACCATAATTACATCATTTATGAGAGCCAAAAACTGTAGAAACAGAAATAATTGCAGAATTTTTAAACTTTCCTACAATCCTTGAACTAATTATTTGTAATCGTCAGACAATTTAAACAAATCCAAACTTAAAATTGTAATATTTCTAAAATACATATAGTCCAGTATTGGTGACACCTGTGGGCACTTGGATTTTTTTTTTTAAATTAGTCAAACAATTCAAATGTAACTTTATCTTGCATTATGATTTGTTTAATTATAACTCTGTCACAATGCAAAAATTATAGTTTTAGTTTGTCTTTACTTCTAGTTATGGTTGTGCTGTTTCCGTGGAGGTGCAGGATCTTATACTGCAGTGAAAAAGGAGCCCATAGTGTGAAAAAATGTTACAGGAACAAAGAAACTGTTTTGGATCCAGAGGATTAAACAAGCATTTATTCATGCGTTGTATTTTAATTTTGCTTTCTATTGCAAATTTGTTCCAACGTTTCGAAAATAGTATTAATTCTACTAATGCAATTGTTAAAAAAGCTCCTCATTTGATAAATAATTGAATACTACAGATTTTTTTGTTGCAAATTTTTCCTCTTTTTAATTTACTAACAGAGCTATGAATATTATATGTTAATGTTAGTATTTATACAGTAGTGTGCAGTCAAACTACTGCGTCTAAATGCAGCCATGGAAGTAAATCTCTGAATATCTTTAAATGAGTATTACTAGAAGCATCATGTGGGTTTTGTAGCAGACACATATGCAGACTACACTGAGGCTAATAACAGTGGTCTACCTCCGTTGGAGTCATGGCTGACATGTAACTGCTGTTAAAGTAGATGTTCAAGTCATTATCAGTCTGGTTTCACAAACTCCTCAAACACTATTAAAATAAATCCAAAAAGGCTTATTTTCTGGGGTCTTTACTGGTTAATAAATGCACTCTGGCTTAATTTCCAACACGGCTGATTAAATTGCGACAAAAACTACTGATGTGTTCCCCGTCGTTATGATTACATTGTCAACTGTGAATGTTATTTTGATGTCCACAATGTCTGAGGGTAGTTTGGTTCATCTATGCTGAAAAATTACACACGGATCATTAGCATTAGCTCCTGCTGCAGCAAAGCAAGGGGACGTGTAATGAGGAGAAAATCATTTTGTTTTGGGGTCCAGTGAAGGCTGTCAGTATCATTACGACTGCTTCACTAAAACCCAGCGGTTAACTCTGTTTAGCTGAAGCTTCTTACCTCCTACCACCTTGTGTTTGGATGAAAACAAACCAAGAAAAACATAAGACCGACTATTTATAAAAATTCAATTATCTCAGCCTGAATCAGCTCTGCTTTCTTTACAGGCTCAAAAAATAAGAGCATGCAAGGGATTTTCCTGCTAGAAAAATGCAGCTCTTTTTAATGCAAAGGCAATATTCTACGAGACATTTGGTATTAATGACCTTACTGGTGACCACGAGCTTAACTGTCTCATTTCTCACTAAGACCTGGTGGAACTCTTGATGAAGTCTGACCCTTTAATTTTATTTTCTTCCATTCCTTTGAACTGAAATGGACTGAGAGACTCTGAAGGGTTGCCTTCAGAGTATAGAACCTCTATTGTAAAATATCAGCCTCATTTCCTTGTGGTGACAGTCTATTGATTCTAATGCCTGTTGTCTCCAGTGAGTTTTTGCTCATTTTGTTTAATTTAATAGCTTAATTTTACTGCCAAATCCTTACATTTTTGGATCCTTTTTTTGTTTTTACCTCAGGTGCTACCTCCTCTTTACAAATACCTTTCTAATTCTACATCTACAGACATTCTAAGCATTTTAAATTAGTCATTTGGAGCCGTTTGTTTTTTTTTTTTTTACTGCATATAACCCCATTGAGTCACATGAGTCTTGATGAAAGGGCTGGTTAATTTTACTGTAAACATAATATTAGTATTCCTGTTCTAACTGTAGTAATGTTCAAAAACTGTTCAGTTGAGTACAAATTACAGTTTAAGTGTGGTTATTCTTGTCTTTCATTTTCTATTTTTGCTACATTTCACATCTCTACATATTGGTGTTATTTTTTACATATTTCAAACCAATTATTCTCACATTTATAGAGTCTCATTTGTTTGTCATAGACTTGCAAAGCACCTCAAAATGCAGTTAAATCAATTTTTTAATGATTTATGATTAATCCCACCAGCAAAACAAGCAGCCACCAGCTTTCTCTTGACCCACCACGAAGCAGCAGTTTGCTCAGTGCCACTCATCAACAAGCAGCCATTAGATTTTTGCACCCAATCAAACAGCAGCCGTTAGCTTTTCATAACCGAAGCGCCGCCGCAGCCCAAACAAGTAATGTGCCAAAAAAGCCAAGCAGAACCAAACAGTCGACCTCGGGACTGTGAAGCAAATATTCCTGCATTTGGTTTTAAATACTGGAAAAAACTTGAGGAGAGCATGACGTAGTCAGACATTTAATGGCCACCATAAAATTGGAATTTTGCTTGGTACATAGTTGGGAAACACAGATTTGCACAAACAACTCATAAAGGGGTCTGTTGTGGCTGTTTGGGTTTTAATGAGAAGCCATAACAATGTCAGTGTACCAACTTTTCACACAATAATTTTTCTGTGGCTCCTAAACATGCAGAATGTGACCAAAAAAAATGCTAAAGAAATTGCATTTACTTATACGTAGCCTTCCTCTTTCTTTAACCCTCCTAACAGTTTTTATGTGTGCTTTTATTTGCTCCTGTCACATTTTAAGCATAGATTTGGATCATTTTCCTCCAATATGCCAACATTTCTGTCTAAATTCAGGAGTTTCTGGGTCTAATAAGTAAAGCTAATTTACTGCTTTTGTTTAGCACATTTGAACGACAGCCATTCAAAGATATTTCCAGTTTAAAAAAAGAAAAAGAAAATGATTGGTGATGTACATTAACTTAAAAGGTTTAAATATTGGTGTTGCAACCCTATAGAGTTATTAATGGTGTGATTTTACCTGAGTAACTTACACTACAGTTCAAAAGTTTGGGGTCTCTTACAAATGTCCTTATTTTTCAAAGAAAAGCATTTCTTTTCAATGAAGATAACATTAAATGAATCAGAAATACAGTCTAGACATTGTTAATGTGGTAAATGACTATTCTAGCTGGAAATGACTGATTTTTAATGGAATATCTACATAAGAGTACAGAGGAACATTCCCAGCAGCCATCACTCCCGAAATTGTCTGGGTTATCCCAAACTTTTGAATATTACTGTATGTAATAGGGATTACCACTTTACCTATCAATAATACATATTAAGGTCCTACAGTGTTATTAATTATTGAGATTAACCTAACAACAGTAATAATACAGTTAAGACCTTTCTGTATTATTAATTACAGAGGCAAATGGTGTAATTTTGGTGATTTTTTTTATACCTTTCAAACAAAACTATGGTATATTGTTATGTAAATTTTGGTATACACACGACACAATATGCCAGCCTGAACAACGTTTGGTCTAGTTTTAGTTTTTATATTTTTTTTGTTTGAAGCTAGTGCTCAGCCATCAAACAGACTCAATTCGTGCTCTGTCACAGTTTAATCTGATATTTAAAAATGCAGATTATTTCTCAAATCAACAAGCCATGAACCCATTCAGTCTCAAAAGAACTCCAAGCCAAAGTCCAGTTCAAACCACAACATTCCCCGTCAGCTCCAAATCAAAGTCAGAATCCGATTTCAGAATCACCAGATTTTGAAATCAGAAGAGATAAAGATTTAAAAAAATCTCATTGTCGCTGTGAACATGACAGTAAGGCCAAACAGCATGACGCTGCTCAGTTCAACCCAAACGTTCACACAAGTGGCTTTTATCAGTATCATGCAGTGTTGATCCTTCACCGTCCAACATGCACACACAGTTCTGTGCTCACACGCTGAAACACAAACATTTCTTTCATTCTTTGTCCCATTCACAAACTCACTCATTAAGACAAACACAAGCTGAAAGAGTTAGAGTGGAGTTATTCCGACAGATGTTTGCATGTTAACATTCCTCGCAAACCAACCAATTAGACAGTCATGCTTTATGTGAGGCTCACTGGACACTATCTCTCTGTTTCTGCTGCTACATCTTCTTTATCCTTTCTTCCTCCCTGCCACAATGTGTGTTTGTGTGTTGACAGATACAACTTGTCATTAGCATGTGGTCTGTCTCAGACCTCTGTCTCCTCACTGACCCAGAAAATGACTCCACAGTGTGGCTTCCTTAGGCATATGTGAGTGTGGATAATAAAGACAAGTTGTCGGACTTACTCAAGTGCCTTTACTGGTGTTTAAAGGAGAAGATCTCAACTAGACTACTTAGAAATGAACTGAACTAAACTTCCATGCTTAGTTTAGTTTGTTAAGTGTGTAGTTTGTTAATTTAATGTATGTGTTATTGATTGATTGAGTCAGGAATGCAGCCAGTTAGTCAAACATTGAGTTAGATTGACATACTTGTTGGAGTTGCAGAGGGTGACGGCGTGCTCTGTCCAGCAAGTGACAAAGGCAACACCTTCCTGACCAGCTGCTGGTCTCCTTGGTGGGGGGGTGTGGTTACCATGGCCGTTGCCGTGGATACACTTGTACGGTATCCCTCCTTTCCTCCAGACATCTCTCCGTTCCCCTCCTCGTCGGAGTTATCCGAGTGCAGGGGGTTGGTGAAGCTCAGGGCAGTCCTAACAGGGGTGGAGGAGGAGGAGGAAGAGGAGGAGAGGTGGGAGGAGGAAGAGGAGGATGGAGCGACACGGTCCGAGGAGGAAGAGGAGGAGGAGGTCTTGGGGAAGAGTTTTTCGGGGCTGTTGCAGGGCTGAGTCCAGGATGCGTGGCCGGCTTTCAGGTCTCCTCCCTGAGCGTCGCTCTTCTCGCTGCTCTTCACAGGGAGGTGGTTCGGTCTGGTCAGGACGCCTCCATCTGCATGACTCTCCCCACATCCTCCTGCTCCTCCCTCAGTGCCCGAATCCTCCGACAGCGAGGAGCTGGACGTCAGCAGGGACTGACCAGAGCGAGCTTTGAAAGCGTGGCCTCTTTGCAGAGCGCAGCTGCTATTGCTTGAACTGGTGCCGCTCGCTACTCCCATGGAGGAGGAGGTGTCAAAGCTACGAGGTCCTTCCTGCAACGGCACCTTTTTAATCTCAATGCTGAGCTTCCTCTCGATCCGAGGAGCACCAGAACATTCAACGACGGGGGAGAGGGGCGACGAGGGAGTTTGGCTTTGGCCTGATTCGGACTTTGTCGATGTTGAAGACAATTTGTTGTTGTAGTTGTCATTGAGATCCAGATTTGAGACATGAGTCTGCTGCTTACGGCTTAGCAGGTCCTGGTCTTTCTGCTCCGACGGGCTGGTCTGCTTGTTTGGACTGGGCTCTGACTGGTTCTGCTGCTGGTCCGTGTCCTTTTTCTGAAAATAATGAAAAGAGAAATAAGACATACAGTCCCCAATTTTAGCACAACATCCACACAGAATGCCACCAGAAATCTTTGTTTGATGTGAGAGAGTTCAGAAAAAGCTGATGAAGCAGCACCCACACAAAAAACATGCAAGACTCCCAGGTCAGGAAAGTAAGAAAGCACAACAACCTTGTGGACATGCACACATTTTCATATTATTTACAATTCTAAGTTTTTGCATAATTATTTAAAATAGCTGAAACTTAAATGTCAGCATTGGCTGCACCGTAACAGATTTTAACTTAATGCTAATTTGGATCTGTTGTCCCTGCAGGGCGGCGCAGAATAACAACACAATAATAATAAAAATCGTAAAATATTAAATTACACAGCAAATAAAATACACAAAACATGCAATACAAAACTACAAACTACAGTTTATTGTGAATGTTTGCTTCTAATGTAAATACATGTAATGAAGATCACAGTTGAGCAGCTTTTAGCAGACATTTTGAGTTGGTTTATAAAGAGCTGATTGAACTACAGCCCCTCCACGTTGACCGTTTTCATTCTGTAACTTGAACACAGTGAGGCGTTCGACTTCTACAGTGAAAACCAAGTATATTTGAAATAAATTTCACTTTAGAAAACTCCACACAAAAGCAGAAAAGAATCATCTTATTGCTCTGAACAGAAGAGACATGAACATCAGTTGTGGATTAACTGTTGAACTCCAAACAGTTTCTGGGCTTCTGTCACATTTTCATTCACCGTGGGTTCTTTTTTCATTTCAATATACAATCCTGCATCTCAACGGAAACAGCACAACCATGGCTAGAAGAAGAAAGAACTCAAAAATGTTGTTTGTGCAGTAGAACATAGTTATAATGCCATAAATTGTTAAAAAGTGTTAATAATAAAGACAAAAATAGTGACTATAAATGTTTTAGGGCCTGTACCTCAGAATTTCTGTCACTAATGGCGCAACGGTTGAATTTTTAGGGTTTTTTGAGAATCTAGTTAGTGTAGTTGCTTTTTGGGTAGATTTTTAAATGAGACGTAAAACAAAGTGGTTTTGATGCATTGACATTTAGATTTGTGTGATTTTCACAGTGAAAAATGAAGTCACAAAAGATTAGCTCCAGGATTGTCTGAAAGCTAAGAATCCTGCTAATGTTTCTGATTTTGCAGTTTCTACATATAACAAATGGTTGGATGTTGGTGATTTTCTAAAAGATAACATGCTTTTCAGATTCAAAAGTGGGTTTTAGAGTTCAGAGGGTTCATTCACATTTGCTTCCTATAAAATGTGATGGTTTAGTTCAGGACAGACATAATTAAACAAACAATCAATTGAGAAAAATAATAAGCAACTACATTGATAATCAGCCCATCATCTAGGTGCTTTTTCTAAGCAAAAATGTAAAATATTTTCTTTTTATAGTTTCTCATGCATAAATTAAAAAAAATTATAAATGACTGTAAATGTGTGTACAAGGTGAACTAGTTATTTGAAAAAGACAATTCAAAGGACTTAACTTTGGAAATTGAGAAATTCTGACGAACATATTTTACCCATTATTTGATGTTTTACAGACAAAACTATAAATCTGACTTTCAGTTAAGTGTCAGAATAGTCAGTCATGAAAACATTCACTAGCTTCAGCCCCAGTTAAATTAAATCTCTAATCACCTGTTTTTAAATGACACACTGCAAATGATGTGCAAAAACATAGGACAACTGAGACCAACTCCATATCAAAAGGTAAAAATGCAGGGTTGTTGAAGAGTTTTGACAAGACTCCTGATGTTAGACTCATCTAAGTCTCAATTATTTTGTGAAAACTGAGCAACGGCATCTGCAAAATGCCTTGAGCATAAGAAGAGCAAGTTTTTCTGGACTGAACATCTAACTGTTGGTGTAATAAAAGGGACGCAGAAACAGAAGTTAAGGAACTATACATTTGCACAAAAACTTTTATATATTAAAACCAATAAATTTGCCTTTTAGAATATATCTAAGTTGTATATTTGCTGTGTCTGAGCCGGCTCACCTGTGTCACGTTGTGCTGTGCCGTAGCGAGGACGTGTATGACAGGTTTGGGATGGTAGCGGTCGTTGTCCTGCCGTACGTTGGTGACGGTGGGGAAGGCTGAGGGGGGAGACGGGGTCAGAATGGGAGGTACTGGGTGAGGCTCCGGGGGCTGAAGAATCTCCTCCTTAACGTCACCTTCTGCCAGGGAGCTGGACAGAAACAGAGAAAGGCAACAAGTTTAGATAACAGCAAAAAACAGAGCTAAACCCTGACAACCTTTTTTACCAAATGGATATTACACTTTCTGAGAGAGGCGGGTGTTTGATGTTCCTGATAAGAAATCTCGCTTCTACAGAGCCAAAAATGCAACCGAGGCATTGTAATAAGAACAACAACCTCATCAGCATAAGGTACATTCACAAAGATAAGACAATATTTATATAGAACATATTCTACTTGTTTCAGTGTTATAATATGTAGCAGGATTACTTGCTTTAGATAAAAAGAAAGTAAGGAAATGGGTTCAGTTAGGAAAATGAAGAAAAGGCAAGAATTTCATCATACTGGTGAGTCATATTTCAGAAAGGAAGGCATCAATGTATAAAATATTCTCTATCTAAAAGGGAATAGGAAAACTGAGATGATGAAATGCTCATATTAAATTTATTTCATACATGA
Organism: Amphiprion ocellaris; assembly: GCF_022539595.1. Lineage (NCBI taxonomy): Eukaryota > Metazoa > Chordata > Actinopteri > Pomacentridae > Amphiprion > Amphiprion ocellaris. The sequence goes on from NC_072786.1 coordinate 17,335,314, forward strand.
ATAAAACTAAAAGTAAGTGTCGGCTATGTTTTCTCACCACTAGATGGCAGAATATTAAAAAAGTCTTGCATTAGGCTGAGATGTATTACATGTCTCCAGATTCTAGGTTTCTACTGTCAGAGAACCCATATTTTGTGGATTCAGGATTAACAAACTGAAAACAGCTTCAGAATCAGAACCTCAGAGTTTCATTTACCTGCAGTGTTATCTAAGATACTTGAACTGCAGCGCAGAATTGAACACAAATTTAAGGAGAAAATGTATTTAAAATTCATTGTGAAAATAAATACCTTGAAGGACTCAGATTTTCTATGCAGGAACCTGTTGAAGAACAGAAGTGTTTCTCTTTTCAGCTACCAAAATGAACAAAAAGTATCCCAGCAGCTAGCCAAGTGAAATTTTGTTTGTTAAACAAAAGCCTACATGTATACTACTGTGTATCTCAGAAAATAACTTGTAAATGCACATATAGATGCTCAATGTAGGTGTGTAAATTACACACAGGATACTGAGGTTATGCCAAAATCAGCCACAAACCCATGGAAAATCATACATTAGGCTCTCGTTCCACTCCACAAAACATACATTTACATGCTGTACGTATGCAAGCAGAGGTGTAGGCACAGACAAACAGTGAAAGGATGTGGTGGTGTGCTAATTCCAGAGCACATGACTGAGGCGAGCGCTAACATAGCAGTGACTGCACATGATGCTGTGTGTGTGGATCAAAGGCAGACAGACACAAAGTCAGACACAGAAGTTGCAAACTAGAAGCGCGGGGAATTTCCTTTTCTTGAGCAACTGTGGAGTTGCAGTCACACTGTAAAAGGCTTCCTCATTAAGCCTCAGTGCTGCAGTACAGCTGCCATCGGCTGACACTCTCCTATGACAACAGAAACTGTGATCTGAGTGTATTTCTGTTTACTTGAAATCTTTGGTAACTATTTGTTTTTTTAATAGTGACTTTAATGAAATGCAAGTAAAATATGATGAATGTAAGAATAACAAGTCCCAAACAGTTTGATTTAACTGATAAATACAGTGACACTAGAACTGTTGTTAATGAGTTTTGCTGTAATTGCAGCAGTGAGGTCACATGCTTGCTAGAGAACAGTTCCGCTGTTGCAGAAGAGTTTTTTTAAACACCAGAAAAATCAGTTGTCTACCAGAAGTCATTTTTTGGCAGTTTCTCAAGCATTACTTACATGGCAACAACAATATCCTTAAACAGAGAATTCATTGATAAATACACTCACACAGGGAACTGTTTTTAAAATAACTTTTGTAATAATTCCCAGTAAGGAGGTCCCAGGTCTCCATTAGCTGGAGAACAGTTCTGCTGTTGACATCAGGCCTGAACCCAGCTTGATACAGCAGAATTTTTGTAAGTACCAGAACCTCCAGTTGTCTTTTCAAAGACATGATTAGCTTTGACAGCAAACATTACTTTTACTGCTCAGTCATTGTATCATTTCCGACAGATGAAATCTTTAAAAAAAAAAAAAAAAAAGACCTTGTACTGAGCATAGGCATGTTATGCATGTGTACGTTATGTACGGATACCGAAACATGTGACCTAAGTATGTAGCGGGCAGCGGGAATTGATGGGACACAGAAAAAACCCTCAATTTAATCAATTGTTCCTTGTATCATTTCTGACGGATAAGTCCCTATACGTCCACAGCAGTGGATTTGTGGTAGGATCACAATCATGTGATCATCAGCAGGCAGCTGATGTAGCGTTCACTTATTGTCATAGTTACAGTGACGCCATGCCGCTATCTTGCAATGGCACAGAAATCTTTAACAAATCTGTGAATCCAGACTATAAGCCATATCACTACCAAAATCTAATCACTTGGTCCTTGTGCCATTTCTGACCTTCCCTGAAAAAGTCATCCAAATCTGTTAGTCCTTTTTTGAGTAATGCTGCGAACAGACAGACAGACAGACAAACGTATGCCAATAGTCACATAACCTTGCAATTCCTTGGCGGAGTAATAAAGTTGCCAAAATTACACCATTTATCAGAGCCAGAAACTGTGAAAACAGAAAAATTTTGCAGATTTTTAACTCTCTTACAATCTTTGAACTAATGATTAACTTCTAGTATTATTAGGAATATGAATCAGAGAAATTAAAAAATACATATATATTTTTCAGAAAAATCAGTGGATTCTGTAAAAAACAAATTATGAAAAAAATCAGTGCTCCTCAGCATAACCATGCATCTATTAGTGACTCAACTGTGACCAACAGTCACCTGAAAAATGTCCTAAGACTACATTCATAAAATTCAGGTATAGGACAAATACGTAAACAAATCAAAAAATTAGTCAAATATCTGTGGTAAGTAGAATCACAGCTTTTTCCCCCACTATTTGTAACATCTCTCAGCACTTGGAAAATTGTTGTACATTTTGGTTTCAGGTTTTTTACATTTTTTGTATGTCATTTTAATGTTGCCATCCTGCTCAAAAGATTTTGTAGTTCTCTGTACTTGTAGTTTTGGTTGTGTTGTTTACATAGTGGTACAGGATGTCATATTGCAACCAAAAATGAGCCCATAATACGTAAAAAACATGACTGGTGCACAGAAAAAAGTTTCAGATTATCAATTGATAAATAAAGTAAGACTATGAACTCTTTTTTTAGTTTGTGATAATTCCCAGTAGAGAGGTCTCAGGACTCTATTAGCTAGAGAACAGGCTCGGGGTCGACATGAAGCTTGAATCCAGACAGTTGCACCAAACTTTTTGTAAACACCAGAACCTCCAGTTGTCTCTTAGAAGTCACTTGTTGGCAATTTCTAGCCTCTAGGCCAAACATTACTTAAGCAAGAACGCCTATATCTCTTTGTTTTCTCTGATGAAAACATTAATTACCCATGAGAATTTCTCCTTCTATGTCATCTTTGTTGCCTGAGCATGTAAAAGATATATTTAACAAGAATGCAGATGGTTCCTGTTGGTGCTGATGGTTTCCATGGGGATTTGAATCATTGAGATGCCACAGAGAATATTTAGGCGATATAAAAATAAGTTAAAATGAAATTTTAATGACTCCTGAGAGGAGGATGAGCTGTTACAGGAGCAAACACTACTAACTCAGAGCAAAACAAACAAGCAGTATCAATGAGAATAAAGGAAACTGAGGCTGCAGGCAAAGATAACACACTGAAAACTGCAGCACAATGACACGTGTGATGAAATGTAAAAGTGGATTACAACACTGTAAGAGTTGACATCAAGTGAATAAAGTACAAATAGTTTGAGCCCAAACTGATATTGGGTTTCTGGGCTGATGCAAATTTTTAGGGAATAACAACTTCTGATGTTAATAAATTGGCCGAAACACTTTGCAAATGCATATATAGCATGTTAGCGTTATACTGAAAAGGAAAAAGGTTGTTTATTAACTTCCCAGTAATGTATTTCACAAATTAACTAGCAACTAATCATGAAGACACCGCTTGACTTGGCACCACTGTCTGCTATGTTCTCTGCTACATGTGCTGAAGACGGTTAACAATAAACTGTAAACAACAGAGTCAGAGTGCACTCTCTTGGACAAACTGTGGTGGCACCATTGCTAAATTATTCCAACTATGGTTTTTCTGTATTATCTTCTGTATAGAAAAAAAAAGACAATAAAAAATGGTGCATATCACCTGTAACTACAATATACACTTATAGCGACAGATCTGCAACAGGCCAGCGTCGGCTTACTGATACACTACCGTTCAAAAGTTTGGTTTCTCCCAGACAATTTCATGTTTTCCATGAGAACTCACACTTTTGTTCATGTGCTAACATAACTGCACAAAGGTTTTCTAATCATCAATTAGCCTTTCAACACCATTAGCCAACACAATGCAGCCTTAGAACACAGGAGTGATGGTTGCTGGAAATGTTCTTCTGTAACTCTATGTAGATACTCCATTAAAAATCAGCCGGTTCCTGCTAGAATAGTCATTTATCACATTAACCATGTCTAGACTGTATTTAGGATTCATTTAATGTTGATTTCATTGAAAAAAATCTTTCAAGAATATGAACATTTTTAAGTGACCCAAACTTTTGAACGGTAGTGTACACTGTTTGTGCTCTACAATTGGTAGTGTTTTTAATCGAAAATGACTAATTTATAAAACTACTTCATAACACAACTGCACCTAGTCATGTTTGCCAAACAACCAAATAAACAAATAAATAAAAGTGGTCCACGTCTTGTGTCATAGACAATTATACACCAAAATGTATACAGATATAAATTTTACCAGTTATCAACCATCCACTCCACTTTTGCTAACGGGTGACACAGTTAAGACCCAAACTGGAGCAACCACACATTAAGCCCCCACATACAACCTCCACTCCCACACATGACTTCTCTGGAGCTTGAAATTTATGTAATAACATCACCCACACTAATAAAAAAAAGCACAAACTCAAACATTCACGCAACAACTGCACTCTGCCCTCCACATATGTAGTCCTTAGGGGAAGATGCAGCATTTTTAATCACAGAAGGACCTGCGAGCCGTCACAGGAGGCAGGAGGAAGCTTAGAGGGAGACGCTTCCTGGTTTCAGTTTGTGCCGAGGATAGTTTCACATAGACAGCCAGGAGAAGTAGCGACGTGCACACTCTAACCACACAGATTTACACAGCTTCTCCAGCATGTATAGCTTCTGCCTGCAGGATTAGATGAAGATTAGTTTGACTGTTTAGGAATGATAAGAATTAAGAACTGGCAGCGTTAACAAGCACTGTAAAGTTGCTACAAGATAAATTTAACCTCAGGTACTTCTGCCAAACATCTCAATATCAGCCAAATCACCACTGGGCAGTAGTCAAAAAGCACCTCTACAATTTATTAATATAATACTATTTATCAATATCAATTACAGTTAAGGTGGAAGATGCTTTGAGGGAATATAGAAGCTGAAGGTCATCCACTGCACTGGGACACTCAAATCTGTCTTACTAAGAGCAGTAACAGGTTAAGATATCCATCACACTCACTTATCTCTCTTTTGCAGCAATAGGATACTACAGTAAAAACAAAAATATGTCAGGAGGACTAAGTTTAATGTTATTCTAATCCTACTTTTCTGGGTTTTTTCTTGAGTAGCTCTTCTTTTCCACTATTTTAAAAATATTTTTCAATATGTTTACATAGTGGAATTATGTATTAAGCATCTGAACGCCTGCATTTTTTGCTCCTGTCACATTTTTACTCACTGTGTGCTCTTCTTTTAACTGAAATGTAGAGTCCTGCAACTCTATGGAAACTGCACAACCATGGCTACAAGTACAGAGAACTAAAAAAATCTCTTTTGTGCAATATAGCAAACATATATTGACAAACATCATAAAAAATCAGGTACATGTACAATATTTCTGTAAGTGCTCACGCTCACAGGTGTTATCAACACTGAAAAAAATTGTGGCTCTACGTACTGTATATACTTTTCAATTAGAGGTTGACCGATATTTTCAAAGGCCGATGGCGATACCGATTTTTAAAAAAATTTTCAGCCGATGGCCGATATCTAAAGCCGATTGTAGAAGCCGATTTTTAAGGCCGATATCCTTTTTTTTTTTTTTTTTTAAAAGCACATCGATTTCAAATGGCAATTTAAACACTAAAAGTATATACATGTATATATTACACATTAAATACACTAGTAGAACTCTAACATTTATTGAACACAAAAAATGAAAAAGAACAATAACATAAAAAAAATACTTAAAGTTTACAAAAAATACAATTAAAAAGTAACCTGAAAGTGGTTAGGGTTAGGCTTGTTGTTGCCTGGCTCACTCGCTCTGCTCATGCTCCGCTCATGCTCCGCTCTCTGAGTGCCGGGGGTCCTTCTAAGGGAAAAGCGGTCGCGGCAGCTGCCCGTACGGGTGCCTGATCACAAATCGGCTTTTTATTTGTAAATATCGGCCGATGGCCGATATTGAAAAAAGTCCATATATCGGCCCAAAATATCGGCCGGCCGATATATCGGTCTACCTCTATTTTCAATACATTTTTCATTTTCTTACATAAATGTCTAATTTCTGCGTTGTGTAAACCACCCTGCAGTTCAGCTGAAAAGTGACAGAATTGTGGTCATGTGACTTGCAAAGTCACGAATGGCTACATGGATGCACTGAAGACCACACGTTTATATTTTTTTTTAAAGAATTTGATTGTGCAAGTGCTTAACTTTCTGCCAAATTTCTACAAGAAATAGTAGAACAAAGAGATTTTCATTAAATATTACGATTATAAGGTCTGATTTGGTTACATTTCTGTTGGTGAGTTAAAAATCTGACTAACAATACAGACTCTGTCTCTGATACATGGCCGAATTTAGGCACTTTCTAAAAGACAGCATGTAAGCTAGTTTTGGCGTTCTGAGGGTTAAGTGATGCAATAAGCAATAGCTTATTAATGGGAGCACTGATGCCAATTTTCGGGACTTGACAGTCTTCATAATCAAGATGCTACGACACATTTCAGCCACAACCCAGGAAGTAATCAGGTCTGACATCCAGCCCTAATGGCAGAACATGCTGCTACGTATGAGCAAAAACCCATGACTCAATATTTGTAACCTTGATGCCAGCATCCCTGGACTCCCTGCAGTGTCTCCCTCCACCTCTAACAAACAGAATTTCCTCTGCACAGACACACACCATTAAACTCACCCACTGGGAGTGTGGCCGGCAGAATGTGGACTATGTTGATAAAAACAGCTCTCACCATCACTAGAGTACTCTGAGGCTTAAACTAGGGGTTGACATTATTTCTTTAGAGACAGAAGGATGACGCAGACAAAGACAGACACATACCGAGACACGGTTAAGTAAGACAAGTGGCAAGAGAGAAACACTCATATATTCCTGACTGTCTGCTCTGCCCTACTTCCAGGAAAGCTTCTTATTTTGGCAGCATTATCGAGTTCAAATTTGTATGTTTTACTATGAACAGGAAAGGAACTACTCAGTAAACAGATCACTTGCAGCTACCCCCTAAAATTAGGACCTCTAAAAAAAATGCTTGCTTTCCCATCAAACCGGCTGGTACAACAGACAAATTAAGGAAACCAAGGGTATGGTAATTTTAGTGCAGCAAGAGAATGCAAAAAAAGACAAGTTGGCTCCAGCAAATGGAATAACCATAAAAAAGTGTTTACAGGATGTGCAGATCAGACTTTCACAATGCTCAGGAGGAACTTTGGTCAAGTCATCCCTAAAGAACAGCTTCACTCTGACAGATAAAAATTCAGTTGGCAGCCATCATGAAGCAACTGTACAAGGCAGAACCGCCAATACGAGACGAATGGCTGAAAATTGAGAATTAAATATATATTATGGAGCAGTTAACTCGTAGGATAAGAACTCAAGAGGAACAACGTTGAGAGAAATGATGAAAGTGAATAATGTTTAAATGTCAAAAAGACAAAAGAATTAACTACTGAATATGTCAAAGAAATGAATAGCTTTTGTGGGTCTTTTTGTGTAAATTTGACCTTTCTGCATTCAGCTCAAATATTCCATTCAGACAGCTGATGAGAGGAGCTCCCCTGAGGTCACTCAACACTATCTGTGTATTATATTAAAGTTTTGGGTCTGATTGTTTCACTCAAAGGGCAGATTTTGTTTGTTTGAAAATATTCATAATAGACTTGCTTTAATGTTTAGGGCCTCTGCTCCCAGTCACCCTCACATGACACCTTGTTAAAACTGGAAATTAATTTTCCCCTCAGTGGCGACAAGTTGTCTATGTCCAGAGGCAACACAACAGCTCCAGATCATGATGATGCCACCACCATATCTCAGCCTTGGACATGCCTATTCAATGATTTGTGGACGGTAGATTCATGAGCAGAAATGTTGATCAGCTCCAATGAATTCTTTACTGTGGGGCCCCTTTACATTTACAGCATTATGCTTCTGGAGTCCTTTAGTCTCTTAGCTAGGCAACCACTTCTGATGAGACAGTACTAAATCAGTTAATAAACCGATTATCTAAAAGTGGATTGATGAATATCTGAACTCACTCTTCCACATAACTTCTTAACCCTTGCCAGGTTTATGCAAATCAGCAATTCTTGATGATAAATCCTCTGAGAACTCCTTTTTGTGAGGCATGCTTCACATCAGCAGATGTAGAGTGATTTTTTATGGGTCAAAGTAGCTCTAACCAACACCTCAGATCATGTTTTATTGATTGGACTCCAGGTTTGCTAACTACCGACTCCAATTAGCTTAATAAATTGTTGATAACATTAGCCTGGGGGGTTAACATACTTTTTCCAACCTACGCTGCGAATGTCTGAATGATGTATTTTACATGGACAAGAAAAACACAATTTGTGTTGTTGATTAAAATTGCTTCTGCTGGTGATCACTGTGTTGACAAGTGTCAAATTTACACAAAAATGCAGGTCATTCCGAAAGGTTTACTAGCTCTTTCTTGTCACCCTGAATGTAATCACATGGATAATTACAGAGTCTGACATTCACACATTAGCACACAAAACGCTGTCAAACGGAGCATTTTTACACAATGCTTCTAGCAACAGGTAATCAAGTGAGACTGTCTCCTGGCAACAAGATGTACCCCGTGACATTAAAACATCAGTACTGAGGCAACTCTGTGGCATCAATGAACCTTGTTAAAAAGTTGTAAAGTGTATATATTGGTGTGTTAATGGGGAAAGGGCCCTCTCGACTGAAGGAAGAAGTAAAGAGGGACTGAAGATGAACTGGCTTTGAGAAAGTAGAGCAAAACACCTGCTGGGCACATACTACACAGCAAAATTAAAAATGAGAGGGAAGAAAGAGGGCAGAGGGAAGCGAGAAGATAAGAACGGAACGAGGAGCAGGATGAGACAAAAAAAATATATCAAAGGATGAGATACAGAGCAAAACAGTAAGACATACATGTGTATTTGCAACAGATAAAGAGTGGGTGTGTATATGCGTTTGAAATAATATGCCTGCATGCTCATAAAAGACTATTTGTTCTCAGAGGGGAAGATAAAGCATGTTAGAGTTCTACTTTAACTAGCCTAGGGATGTGGTGCGTTCAACACTATGTGGTGTTGCAAAGTATTGCAAAGTGTTGCAAAATAATCTATAAATACAGCTCCTCCTCAGGCAGCTGTTAACAGCCAAACTGAAGTTAACTTTGGTAAAGTGGAGGCCAGCTGTATCTGTGGGCTGACAGGAACTATTGTGTCAGAAAACTCTGGCTCGTTTGAGGTGAAGACTGCGCCTTCTGCTTTTGTTTGGTCAGTTTAATATGTTTTCATTGTGTGCTCCATGCAAACTGTTGTGTTGTAATTCTTTTTTGAGTTTCTCCCACAAACTACAACACCCGCTATGTGCAGTGATGCGCCACCTCACACCCACAACTCATCCCTGTGTGAGCCTGGTAATTCATCTGCGTGGAGGATCAGCTTATTCTTCAGCTAAAGAAGGAAGGACACACCTGTGCAATATCACTCTAAATGTCAAATGATTCTAAATTGTAGCACCTCTCCTGCCTCTTATGAACAACAAAAACAAACTTAAAATACCGGGTCATCTGTAGAAACTGAATATGCCTGTTACCACTGTTGCAGAAGTTAGAGAGACTCGAGATGATCATGCTGTAATTTCCAATTAGCCTAAATTCACGGATACGGTTATTAAATGACCCATGACACCAGAATTTTCTTAGTATTGGACGTACCCTACTGTTCAAAAGCTTGGAGTCATTTAGAAATGTCCTTGTTTTTAAAAGAAAAACAGTTTTTTCAACCAAGATAACATTAAATTAATCAGAAATATAGTCTAGACATTGTTGATGCGGTAGATGACTATTCTAACAGGAAATGGCTGATTTTTAATGGAATACCTACATAGGGGTACAGAGGAACATTTCCAGCAACCATCACTCCTGTGTTCTAATGCTACATTGTGTTAGCTAATGGTGTTGAAAGGTGAATTGATGATTAGAAAACCCTTGTGCAATTATGTTCGCACATGAATAAAAGTGTGAGTTTTCATGGAAAACGTGAAATTGTCTGGGTGACCCCAAACTTTTGAATGGTAGTGTGTGTGCTGTGTCTGTTTGCATGGCTGCATCATGGGCAGACAACCTCACAAAGACGTAAAAGGACACACTAAGATCAGTGACAACTAAAAATCAGGTGGTGTAGAACGAGCTAGAGTACCACTAATCAGAGCTGCAGTGGTTTTCCTTCTAAAATGAAGCCACAAACAGTATACTGCTTGCACAGCTCTGCAAAACACAAAGGAAATTGCTTCAGATTCGGCACAGTGATTATCAATGGACATCTCACTGCTCAGACAGTATGAACAACCTCTAAGGATGGAGAAAAACACCTTTGTTTGCTGTTTGTTACAAAGCTACAAGACTATACTTTGCTCAATAACATGAAAAAAAGCCTGATGAATATTGGGAACGCTATGTTTGGTCACATGACCCAATAAATTTGTTCAACTCACGTGGGGTCCAGCATGTTTGGCACTAACCTGGTCAGGACAGCCACAGTAAATACATAGCCCTGACAGTGAAGCACAGAGGTGGGAGTGTGAAGATATGTAGCTGCATGGGTGAAATAGGCATCCAGCAGATGAGGTTTATAGATGCACCATGAATGCTTGTGAAATCTGTGACCTAGACAAGTATGTCGCTTGACTTGAATCCAATAGAACACCTGTGGGGTATTTTAAACACAGAGGTGGAGCAATACAACCCCTCCAGCAAAAAGCAGCTGGAAAAAAATAGTCTGAGGAGGGACAGAACATCCAGAAAATATTTGCAACATTGGTTTCCTCCGTGCTGTGGAGGATTGAGTGTCATCAGAAATAAGGATGTACATACTAAAAAATATTTGAATATTAGTGACGAAAGGTGTAGTGACTTTTGCTGCGTTGAATTTCTACTGTGGGGGACACATTTATTATATAGCACATCAAAACTGTATGTTTTTAATTATACATAAGTGCAAATACTCTACTGTTAACCCTATAGAGCCCAACATAGCGGCGGCGCTACGATTGCATATTCATTTTTGATTGGTGGTAGATATGAAACCAGATAAGATAGATCAGTCATTCTTTTTGCATATAAAATCTGGGGAGTTCCACTAATATTTCAGAAATTCACCATATCTCAGAGCGCTTTTTTGTTGCAGTGATGGGTTTGTAAAAATACACAATAAAGCGCATATACCAAAAATTTTCATAAATTAGACCACGGGATATTGTGCAACTTTTTTACATTTACAAATTTGAAGGATACAGCTATGCAATTTCGGTCTTTTTAAATATATGTGGAAAAAAACAAAACCAATTTTTGTTTTTTAGGTTTTTTAGGTATTTTTAGGCACTATAAAGCAATTTATTGTAGTAGTTAAGACATAAGTCAATACATATTATTAAAACTCGGGATATAAGGGCTATATTGATGTAAAGCAAATAAAAATACTCCAAAAAATTGCACTACAGTATCAAAAAATCCAAGAATATGTCCTGATGGACTTGCACAATTGTAGGTCTTATAGAGTTAAACATAAAAGTAATGTAATTAGTGATAGGATCATTATACAGTTAAGTGATTTTCACATTGTTTTATTGTTATATGTTGTGCTTCAGTGGTAGTTCTTGAAGTCAAACAACTTTAACAAAGCAGATAAAAGACCAAACACAGAGGATGTCTTACCTGCGTATACGGGGAGGTTTTGGAGGTGGAGTGTCCCATCTTTCATCATTTGACTGGTGGCTTGCTTTGTCCAGACTGCTTTCATCCTGGACAGACACACAAAGAGAAAATAATATGGACTTGGGATAAATGATAAGAGCAAAATCTGTGGTGTGCCATTATACTTGAGATACTTAAATAATGAAGTGTCTCAGCTAAACAGTTTAAAAGTTCTTCTGCTCTAATACATACACTTCTAACATACACCCCAAACACTAAGTAGATGATGAAATAAATTATTTCAAACGTGCTTTAATTAAACAAATAGCACATGAATACGCAACGAATTAACCAGAATATTCACTTAAATTAAAAATTATAACTATAGGAAATTAAAGTTTAACTTCCTCTGCTCGCTTTAAAATAGTTTCTTCTAAACTCAACAAAAATATTATTGACATTTCCTTCGCTCAATGCTAAATGGTGAGCGTGAACCGAGAGTGAATGCACGGTACATGTAAATAAAATGACTTATGCGATGAGGTTATTGTGCATGTTCGGATTTTAATGTCAATGAAAGAATAATTTATGCATCAGCACTTCACATCAGTATCATGGCTTTTTCATGACCGAATAGTTGCACCACATTTGGCTTTGATTTTAATTTTCCCCATTGTTGGCTAACCTGTTTTAAATTTTTACAAAGGGATGCTCATTTGTCAAACATGTCACATAAATATCCTGAGGCAAAGTAATTACTAACATTTCCTGAAGCAATGTACCTTCCTTGTGCTGCACTTTTAGTTGACTACATTTACTTGACAGCTATGCCTGCTAAATATTTTAGATATCCAGATTTACTGGTTCCTTCTATCACTAACTTTAAGACATTTGACTTCCATTGTTACAGGATATGCTGTTTATATAATTTTCATTGAAATGTAAAGCACCTCTTCCTCTAAATCCTCTCTATGAACTCTCTTTTTTTCTGATGTCTCTGGAGCAGACGTAGCGAGGTGCTGCAAAATTGCTTCACTAAATGATCAAAATTGTTTCTGAAAGCAACCCTCCTCCTCCCACTGTTCTCTCTCTTCCTCTCAGCTCTCGTCTTCCTTCTCTCCCCTTCTTCCACTGAGCCTCATTAATTTGACTCTCATTCCATTCTGATAATGAGAAGATGACAAGACAACTTCAGTCGTCATAAACTCACGACAAGAGGGCAAACGGGGCCACTTCAGCTCTCTGAGTAGTACAATCTGCTGAGGAGCAGCGTACATGATGTAAAAAACAGAGGATCCGAGGGCAGTTTCTTTGGCTCTATATGTATGTTCGTGTACGTTGTGAGAACCAATTTGGTAGGAATGTGTCCTGCAAACTGTGGTGGCTGTGAGGGAGCACAGAAACGTGTGTGGGTTGTGTGTATGTGGAGGGTTATTGTTCGTCCTGTCATTGAGAGCACCTATGTGGGTGTTTTAGTCGCTAACAATGGCTGACTGGATATGAGTCAATGTGTGTATGAACTGAGTCAGTATAATGCACTGATAATGATTTGCTCTGTGTGAGTGTAGTATTCTTTCTGGACTTGTAACTTTGTAAAATAAAGTTATAAACAGCAGCAGCAAACTCAGAGTGGAGCTGATGTCCTCCTTGCCGCATCTTATTTTAACAAATGATTAGTAGCACCAATTGTAAAACAAGTCAGTTTCTGACTACAGTGGGCTAGTCTGTAGTCTTTGTGTGTCAGCTGATGCCTTTCTAATGTAAAAAACAGTTGTGTGTGTGTGTTCTTGTGACTCTGTCTTGCAAGGGTCCCCCTGTCCCAACGGATGTGTGTCTATTCTCAGACTCAAAATGCATTCTGGGAGAGGGGTGATGTCATCAGAGCTTCCTAAGCAGGAAGTCAGCTCCTGGATTGCTGCCAGCGACTCCCTCATCGTCTCTCTGTGTCCCCTGTCCTTAGATTTCCACACTCACCTCCTTTCTCTCTTTTATCCAACCCTTATCTTCATAACAGTGTTGGGGGAGTACCGGCACTACTAGTTCAACTACATTTTGCAGTAGCAGTTGGGTAGAGGAGCTATTTTTAAAATCATCTAATGTTTCATTGCAAGCTAATTTTTCCATTATGCAGCGCAGCAGTGAAACCAAATGCTGCAATGCACTGTTTTAATTTTTTCACAAGATTATGCCTCAAAATCTGCCCATGGGAATGTGAAAAAACCAAAAAACAAAATTACACCATTTATCAGAGCCAAAAATGGGAAAAACAGAAAAATCATTGGGTTTTCAAATTTCCGACAGCCCTAGACACTAACCATGCATGACTTTTCCGTCTGTTGGGAAAATTAACCAAATCCAAGCTTAACATTGTGATATTTCATCAAAATCCTTTTGTTCTTTGCTCTAACCAGATTATGTAAAATCTAAAAATGATTTGCTCCTCGAGGCAACTGCAAGCAGTGTTTAAGAGAACAAATAGGACACGAGTATGGAAACAAATGAAAAATCTAAGTAGTAAAATTAATATAGCATGAAGTTACTTTTATTTCAGTATCAGAAATACATTGTGATACTTGGAAAAATGGTCCAGGCCATTTGTTTTTTTGCAAAAGACATAATCAAAGAAATTCAACTTTCATTTATTTGGGTTTTATGATTTATGGCATTATTAAAAAAAAGACATTTTTGAGTTCTCTCTACTTGTAGCCATGGTTGTACAGTTTCCAGGGAGGTACAGGAGTTTGTACTGCAGTGAAGATGAGCACACAGTGAATACAAATGTGACAACTAGCAAAAATTGCCCTGAGTTCCTTGGGGTCCATGGGGTTGCATAACTCAAAGAGGACGCTACTTGTGCAAATTTGGCACCTATAGCTTCCCATCCCAAAAACTTAACTTAATCTGAACTTAATTTCTGATTACATACTCTTTAATTTTCTTTATATTAAAAATAGTTTATACTGTAACACTTGATGTGTAACAGCTTTAATGTGTTATGCTACTTTTTCTAAGTGTGTGTTCTGTAGTTTCCACATGAAGAGTAGTTTAAGCTTTTCTGATACACAATGATGTGGGATGAGGAAAAAGACTGATGGATCGTTAATCACCTACAGCCTGTTGAGGAGTGTCTGTCTGTTCCTTTGCTGTGTGACCCCTGAAATTACAATTTCTCGTAAAACTTGTATTTTTGTAAAACTCTGTATTCACTTGTATGTATTACATGTTTGTATTATGCTCCCAGTATTCAACACAATTTTTCCTCATGGACAAATAAACTCTGTCTACCTATTTATTTTTTTTAAATATTCAACCAAATATTCAATATTTCAACCAAAAATTTGTTTCAAATAGTGTTTTTCCTAATGTTTAATGCTGTGAAGTCTGATTTACTGTTCACATTGCTTTTGTTTTTCACAATCTGACTTTGTGTTCATTTTTTCTTTGAACTCTAACCTAAAAAATGTGTCTGTTCAGGAACTGTGATCATCCAGGAGGGGTTTTGAAAGTGATTTGCACAATCAAATTTTCTATATTTCCACCCAGATTGTTAGTATTTTAATATAGATACGTTTTTAATATTTTAAATTACTGTTTTTCATTTGTGTGCTTTCTTTCTTTTTTTAAATGTGTGTTTGGTTTGCTGTGATTGCACCTTGCAAAGGTCTGGTCAAGGCCTGCTTTTCTGTCACCTCAGACTACATCTCAGGGTTCGGAGAACTAAACACCAGTGTGGTATTAGGGGTACTGAGACAGCTGCTGTGATCATTACAAATATCCCATTTAGGTGCATTTAAAGTTACAGTAACAGGAATTAAATGTTTACAGTTCCTTTTGCTTTCTACCTGTGTTGTTTTAGTCATAAACTTTTTGGCTTCACTAGACTTCTCTTGCTAATGGTGGAGGACCAGGGACAATTGAGGACATGCCGTTTACAGTGCATGTGTTTGTGTGCGGGTGCTATGGAGGATAGCAGTGACTGACAGAGCAAAGCTTTATTTCACACTCTTTTAAATAGGTCTAACTCTCTGCAGTCCTCTGAGACTTCCCTGTTGGGGAGATAGCTCCTTCTTTTTGGCACAATCACTGTAACTCTCCTCTTTCTGCTTGTGTAAAGAACAAAAGTTTTCAGAAGGCCTCTCCTCACTCTCCTCTATCCTCCTACCCTCTTTCCCCATGTGACTAATTATTTGTGGGTTTTTTTTTCCCACTCCGACTGCGTTACTCAGTGACATCCTGTCTTTCTTTAACATCAGACAGCATACACAATGTGTGTGTGTCATACCATGCCATCGTGTATCTGCGTGTTGGTGGGACTCTCCAGCAGCTGTAGCTGTTTCTGAAAAAGCTGAGCAATTGCTCTGTGAACTAACTCGTACTGCTCCTAGAAAGACAAAGATAAAGAAGGTGAAAAAGTCATAATGAGGGAGAGGAAAAAGTGCTGCACAACGTCAAAGAACGGGGTTAAATTAAAGAGAGGTGGGGTGAAGGAGCGAGAGAAGAAGCAAAGGAAGGATTTCAACAAATCAATACCAAAGCAAACACATTCTCCAGATCAAACAACCTGTTTGAAAACAACAGAAAGACCTTCACTGATGCACTCTGATTCAGTCCCGTTACTTTCCCTGGAAAGGTGGTGAGTGTATTTAACTATTTTTAAATTGCATTATAGTTTCAGGCATCTTGCAGGATGTTGGTCTTAGATTTTAAAATCAAACCTCAAAAGTCTGTCAAGGCAAAACTACAACTCACAGGCTCATTTTCACTCTCACCAAAATTAAGTTACAAACTGCCAATACACTGAACGTCTTCCACTAAAGGTACAAATATGAATGTAAAATGTAAATTGTGTCAGGAAACTCCACAGGAAACATGCAAACACACCCATGTCAAAATTGTGACAAAACAACCCCAACCAGTTACAAATAATGGTGAGAATGTGTGAGGAGGCAAGATCCATTTTCAGTTGGGTCTGTTGCACGTAACACAAGAACGAATGAAGAGACGTGCCGCAGGCTGAGTAAGGAGAGGATGCTGATCTAATCTTTACAAAAGAGTCGCTGTGACTCAGACAAACTCTCAATAATATAAACCCTCTGAACCTCCAGCAGGTTTGAAAGGCGTGTTGTCTTGAAAAAAAAGAAGCCAAAATTACATCATTTATCAGAGCTGGAAACTAACAGAAATTTTCCATAAGTCCTTGAACAGCTCATTTGTGCCACGTGTTGGTCAAAATTACATTATTTTACATGTCTCAATTAAAAATTAACTGAAAATGAACTGTTGCTCTCACCAGATTCTGTAAGTAACAAAAAAAATCTACACTTCTTGGCACAACTGCAAAGCCATTAGTGAGTCAGCTGTATTCACCAGTAATGACAGAAAAATTCTGCGGCTGAACTGCAGGCTGTGTTTAGACAGAGTGAATAGGTGAAAAATATGTCAACAAATTCGAAATGTATAGTAAAATATCTTTAGTATGTGGAGCTAACATTTTTTTGCCCATATTGGTACCACCTGTGGGCATGTGGGAAAATTTTGTGCATGTTAACTCAAGGTTTTTAAAGTTTCTGTAAAATAAATAATCAAAGGAATTCAACTCTGCTTCTAGCTATGGTTGTGCAGGAAAAATTAACTTATAGTGAATAAAAATATGACAGAAAAGTAATCTTTTAGACATGAAACCAAAACTTTTAAATCTGATTAGATTCATAGAAGGGAGATCATGTTGAAACAGACTAAAGTTAACATTTCCATAATTGCTGCCTTGTATGAAATTACTGAACAAGATCAAAAATCTGTACATAATAACATTCTATGTGTGTAAATGAAAAGACAAGTCAAAGCTATAACAACAAACCTTTGTTTGAACTGCAGAATGTCGCTGTGTCCTCATCTCTTGGATCAACCGGAAAACATTAAAATCTTCTGGAATTTTCTTTAAAGAGACACAGAGTATAAAAGTTGACTGTCATTCGATTTCTAAAATAAGAGACTTTGCTCAGTGCACTACAAAACAAAACATTTACAGTGTAGAGAGTGTATTTGTACAGGTATGTGTGTGTGAGAGTTCACATACCCCAGCTTTGAGGAGGTTCCATGTGTAGTCGATAGCACAGATAGCACCCGTCCTCCCACAGCCTGCACTGTACAATCACAGCGATACAAATTATAATAAGGGAGGCACATGTGTAAAGACACAAAAACACACAGTTGAGCTTTTAGTGTAACATCGACAAGACAAATCCACTGGGAAACATGCTTGCAAATATCAGCTCAGGATTTGTAATACTTAGAGGGATCTGGCGACAAAGTGAGAATATGTGCAGAAACAAAACAACTGCACGTAAGTTTGCATGCAACAACGCCTCGTCCAGACAGGAAGGAGACAGGAGCTACACAGAAGCTGATCATGTCAGACTCATGAAATCATAAAACTTGATCTCATGCTGTCTCTGCTACTCTAAAGAGCACAATTTCTCCACACACATCAACCCACACAAAGCATCTTTACAGACGCAGAGACACAGCTTTAAGTCCTGCTGTGTAACAGAGGAACCAGGAAATGTCCTCGGGCTGCTCATTATAGATGATTACACACACATGGAGACAAAGTGTGTGTGCTGTGTGTGTATATCCCATGCATGTGTGCAGCAGAGAACCTGGATCTATAGCTGCCTTGTGATTCAATGTGTTTTTTTGTTTTCATTCAAGTCAACAACACAGTCCTTCACGGCTTCTTTTGTTAATAAAAATCACGTGTGAGGCCGCTAAAGTTTCATTTTTTTGCATGGACTGGTAATATTTACATTTTTAGCTTTCAGTACTGTAGCTTCAGTAAGAGGAGCACAACGTATATTAACAAGAACTAAAGCCCTACACTGATTTAAAACTAACATACAGTTTGACAAATAGAGTTTGATCCCCCTGAAATCAATCCAGTGATTACGTCTTTGTTTATCAAACCTTGTGTGTTGCATCAGTTTGCTGCTATTTTGGATTCATACAGTCAGCAGCGGCATTAAAAGAAAAGAGTGGCTCATGTGGCTGCGTCTAAAGTAGCTAATTATCCTGCATTAATCAAATTTCATATATTTTTTAACAAGATTAATCAAGAGAAAATAATTAAATGCAAAACAAAACATGTAGACTGAATTATGTTTAATTTGAAGCGTGAAGTCTTACTGCTGCTTCCTCACAGCAAAAATCACTGACAATCTCATGAATTATTCAGATCAATTCAAGAGCACAAGTCAGAATCATTATTTCAGTATAACGTATGATGATATGTATATATAGGACATTGCACAGAACACAGTGTCTTATTCTTTTATTTATTTTAGCTGTAATGTGTCTCCTTTTAGAACTGCTGCCTTAGCTACAGTGTGATCTTACTTGGGTGTATTCATGGTGTAGTATTTATACACTTACCTGCAGTGCACACAGATAGGGACGTCGTCATTCTCTTGGTATTCTCGCATTAGTCCAATCATGTCCAGTATGGAGTCGAATGATGAGGGGACGTCGTGATCTGGCCAGTTTATATAATGGAACTGAGTTATTCTCCGAGTTTCCTGCAAGACAGCATATAAGGATAATTTTGAAATGGACGGTCAACTGAAGGCTGAAACTGAATCCTCAGCGGTGAGAGGTGTAAAACTAAATGCAATGTTCATTTCATTTTCACATTTAAAGAAATTGAGCTCCAATTTCCCTCTCATGTTGTGGTACATTCATTCTTATGTACAAATCCTCACATCAACATAACACTTGGAAGTCTTCCTCTGGCTATTAAATCCTGGAAAAACTCATCTTTGTGTATGTTACACTTTTAGAAGTTTTTCCATGAAAATAATCCCCTTCTGAATTAAAACCGTTTACATGGAACCTTCACCTCTGCTTAAACGCCTTAAAACAATGGCAAGTTGTAATACTGGAGTAATTCAGCTGTATATGTTTGAGCAGGAAACTGATTCTGAATAAGAATAATGATGCAGACAGCTCCATCGTGTAAGTAGACAGGATTACTTCCTTCGGTTTTTGTTTCATACGAAACACTGGAAGCGTGAATCTGCATTTCTGAGACTCACTGCAGTGGTTGCTTCCACCATATAAAAACCCCATATGGACATGTTAACAAGGTGAAAAACTACACTTTTACTGAAGGTGGGGAAGGTTCTTCACCTGAATTGAGTACATGTCTTGGAGGCAAAATATACAAATTGTAATCAAAACACCTCCCTTCATCAATATTTTCCTATTTATAGACACTACAATATATCACTGTTCCTGAAACACCTCACATTTAGGCTAAGGTTGATGCTAACAGGCAGCTGTGCACAGAGAAGCCTCTAGTCCCTACATTCAGTTATTGTAACACTGCAACTCAGACAAGTGTGTGACCAAAAATAACTTGGAAAAGAATGAAAAACCATAAGATTTACCCAAACTAAAATCAAGTGATTGTACCGTTCAGTGCATGAGATGTTTTCTATGAGCAAAGGATTTGTTTTGAATGTTATTACTACAGCTGATCATGTTCATTTCATTTTGCCAAGCCAAAGTTGTGATTGAGATTAATACTTAATAAACTGTGCAGCTGTGAGTGATAGGTGTACAATATTTATTTCAAAATTGTTGTTAATTAACTTTGAGTAGTATCTTCTGGCTGTGATTTGAACGTATTGTGTGATATTCCCTTTTTTTAACTGCTAAAGTTCCTGTAATTTATAACAATAACTCACATTCATGTCATTGTTTTTGATATAAATGGTTATTTGTTTATTTTTTTTCAACTTGTGACACACTGTATATCAGGATTTAAACACTAATAATATTCTAATAATTGTTTAAGACTCATAGATTGTCACAATTCAGTGTTGGAAAAACTTTTCATGCATGAATAAATAATAGAATGAGCAATTATTAGGAGAACTTACATTTTCATACTGCACCACCAACGTCCTGATATAGTAGTCTGTTCGGGTCTGTTCTGATTCCTAGAAAACCAAGACGAGAATATTTACACAATACTCACCGGGAACAGAACAAAATGTGCGAAAAGCCATAGTCCCTTACACGCCTCATTTTTTAAACACACAGCTATAATACTACAGATTTGTCTACTTACACAGGAGATTCTAAAGGGGCCGAAACTCATGGGCTCCTCCCTGAGCAGCGGGAAATACCGCTCACATTTTTTCTAACCAGAGAAGAATAGACGTTAGCTTTAGCTGAGAGCAAAATACCAGAGACATACCACAGCTTCCTGCACACACACTTTCTGGTTTGAAATAAACAATAAACGTGGCATGTAGAACATAGACAATGACAAATAATAGGGTGACTAATTACAGACATGCTATATATACACCTATGAGTGGTGAACGCATTTAAATGGATACACACTACCGTTCAAAAGTTTGGGGTCACTTAGAAATGTCCTTACTTTTGAAGAAAAAGCATTTTTTTTCAATGAAGATAACATTAAATGAATCAGAAATACAGTCTAGACATTGTTCATGCGGTAAATGACTATTCTAGCTGGAAACGGCTGATTTTTAATGGAATATCTACATAGGGGTACAGAGGAACATTTCCAGCAACCATCACTCCTGTGTTCTAATGCTACATTGTTTTACCTAATAGTGTTGAAAGGCTAACTGATGATTAGAAAACCCTTGTGAAATGATGTTAGCACATGGATAAAAGTGAGTTTTCATGGAAAACATGCAATTTTCTGGGTGACGCCAAATTTTTGAACAGTACAGTAGGTCAACTTTAACTCAATTAGAGCAACTTTAACCAATATGGAGCAACTTTTACTAATTCAGACCACATTCCAACATTCAAGCACACTCAAGCAAACAAAACACCTACAGTTCTACTAAAATTTCCACCAAGGCTGAACAATTGTATACATTAAGGTGTTATTGCTGCATGACATGGAAATCATTTTACTTCTACATCTCGCTGACCAACATTTTTTGCAGATATTCTACTAAACAAACCAACAGACAGAAGAGAAAGCACATTGCAACCTTGGTGGAGATAATAAAACACACGTGTGTACAGACACATTCATGGACACTTTACACAGACTGACACAAACAACAGACTTACCCTTCCCATCTCAAATTCTCGACAAGCCATTACAATAACCTGCAGAGACACAAACAGTAGTAATTACAATATTTACACTCATAAAGGTAAATCTTACATTTGCTAAAATGCAGTTTTGTTAATTTCTACGTGTTCTATTTATGCAATGCAGCAGTTTCCAAAATGAGCACAGGAGATTAAGAGGAGTCTCCGAAAGAGTCAGAAAAATCTCGAACCTCACATCATGTTTTTATCATACACGATACAGCAGTAACTCAGGTCATTCCCTTTGATCCTACAGGAGTAATTATCACGGCTGCAATCTCGAGCTTTTTAGAGTGATAGTTAAACCTAATCACAGCCTCCTCCCTCCTCTCATATTTGTCCATCTGGTTCAAGCATAAGCACTCCCCATCTGCCTCTTAATTCCTTACAGCCTCATTAAATATTTATCCTAATTATCTCAATTATTACAGTTCTACTTTTTCATGATTATTAAAACTTTATTTAGACCTGGCACAGTGACTTTTTTATAACACCCTTATCATCACCTCTGCACACACATGCTTCGCTTAAAGCTGGAAAAAGACAACGAGAATATTTATTAAAATAATTTAAAGTTTTCCCTTTGGTTTTTCTGAATATTACAATCTCAGGATGCAGCAGACCTTGTCACTTATTAGCGACCACACTAAGAAACACATGAATTTTCACCAGACTGCTTGAATAGAATTGAAATGAATTAATCATTCTACAGTGATTGGAGTGGTTTTATATTTTAGAAAAGCTAAAGAATGACTTTTTACTGTGGTGCTTTAAGTGGAAAACATTTTGAATCTTTCTCATATGGTGTAACACTGACAAAGCCAATCAAAATAGTATTTTTTTTTGGGCTTTTAGTGGCATTCAGATCTGGCTTTGCTCTCATCATTACAGAGCTTTGTGGCACTGATTTAAATGGTCAAACAAGTTAGTTGTGTTGCAGTGCTACACTCCTTGCTAATGGACAAACCTTTGTGTCGCAATAAGACGCTCTAATGTTAGATTGAGATTAATCCAACAGATGTTTTATATGAACAGAGGATGCATTTCAAGTGTCAATATTACAGTGAATCACGTACATTTAACTGTGAAAAGCCAACATCATGATATTGATCTATATTTAATTGGATCTTAGCAACCAAATATTCCTTGTCAGTGTTTCTTTCCTCTTTCTTGCATATTTTTCTGTGCACATGTGGAGCACGCAGGTCAACAAACTATGTCTTGTAAATAACCTTGGTGTAGCCAAGAACCCTTAAATTGGAGTACATTATGATCTATCTGACAGACTTCTCTTGTAGATTAGTTCCAGAAATTGAAAACCATGCAGGTTTTGCTTTTGTACTAGCAGCAAAACTGTAGCTTGATATGTTTGAGTTAATTTGCCTTACCACTGTTGTGCAGGTACACATCACAATGTCAAAGCTGAACCAACACATTGTGCATCGTCAGGTTTTAATGGCTGCACACGGCTTCTTGTTAATGACAGGATCACACTTGTGTCCGAATCATGGATGCCATTGAGGAGATAAATACACTTGTGCTATTCAGCCTTGCTACTAGTTTTGCCCAGTGGCTACTTGTGGAACTGCAGCCCACAAAGTACTTCAATGAGATGTCTGTAAAGCTGTATGCAGGACTCCTTGAACTGCAAACAAGGTCTGCTTTTCATTATTCCTAAAATGATTAAATTGTGGAAAACATTCCCAAAATGTAGAAAGGTGAGTTGAATTTGCTTAATGTCATCACAGCAAAAGTCTGTCAAACAAGCAATTTTTCTTAATAAACAAATTCATTAATAGATTCCTGGTCCAAATTCCTGATAAAATCCCTTCAAAACATATAAATAATCTGTTAACCAATGTTTTAATCAAGACCACATACGCGCTAAAGCAAGTAGAACATGCAGTAAAACACTAGCAAACAGTCACATTAAAAGTTTTAACAAAGAACATTTGGCTTATCCTGCTTTTTTTGTCTACATTAGCTTTTCTTTGGGGTCACTGTACACTGATCCACAGAGCCCACTCCAGTGTCAAACAGCAAAAACAACTCCCACGCAGAGTTCGGCATGTGTTTTACCTATACGTGCAGGAAAGATCCCCCCCCCATCAATTCATCACCACTGCTTTTCCCCCATTTAATTAGCAATACTCACAGCTACATTGTACTCCCAGTTCATCCTCCAGAAGTCGATGACAGTGTTTGGCAGTGGGCCCTGAGTTGCAATGTAGGCCTCTGGGCCATCCATACCCTGAATGGGAGGTGAAGGGACAGAGGGAAAGTGTGATCACAAATAAAATAATAACATACAAACCATGCAGTAATCGCATATAACTTTATGCAGTTTTCCACAAAACACAAAAACAACCAATAATCCAACCACATACTGTCTAAACGACAAAGAAAAGTAACTTGATGTTTACCTTAATGAAGTTAGCATTGATGTAATCTGTGTCCTGATTGGTTGTTTTTAATGCCAGCTTCACCCTACTGTGGTCAACTAGGGACAAAAAAAGAGAGAGAAAAAGAGAGAGAGGTTTAATCTATTTAAATATTTTCTTTTCATAAGTAGAGATATAGGCTGACACAAAGGGAAAAAGAAAGCACGTGAAAAATGAATCACTATGACAGATTAAGGGAAAATCAGAGGACAGGACATGGAGGAAAATTAGGAAGAACAGAGGTTAATGGACGCAGCAATACCCTCATTCTTGTGTATGGTATGTGTGGTCACATCTGTTACGGATGAACCAGTTCCTTTGCCTTATCAGCATCTCATTCACTAAAAGCCGTAATGAATGAATGAATGGATGGATGGACAGAGGAGAAAAAGAGGATAAAGGTATAAAAAAGTAGGACAGATGTTGGGTCATGTAATCTTCCCTGGGGCCATTAAGTACAGAGAGAAGAGTACTCTGTGCGAGACAGAGAGATTACATGACCTATTACAACACACCAATCACTGTATCTGTAGTAAATGTGTAAGTAAATATTTCCACAAATATGACATTTTTAGTATTTTTGATACATTTTCTCTTACCAGTTCCTTTATGTAATTTTCTATCTCTCTGTCCTCTATCCAACATGGCCCCTGCACTATTTTTCTAAATGTTTCGATATTCAAAAGTAGCCAAAACAAATTCTGCCCATAATTGAACAGTTGCAGGTGATGAGGTTCAAAATCGCCTCTGACTGAAAGTATGTCTCTCTAGCACACAGTGACCGTTAAAAGAGATACATGCACAATAGTTTAAAGATCCCATATTGTGAAAATCCATTTTTGTTATGTTTTGTATGTCTTCAAAAGTTTGATGTGTGAGAATATTAAGATGTTTACTTCTGCTTTTTCTGCCTTTACGCTTCACAAGTCAGTGAGGATTTTATTCAGCTGCTAAGAAGGAACTGACAAACCAATAGTCATGAAGCTACAAATTTGCATAATCCTGCCCCGTCTGAGGGAAGTAATTCAGAACGTCCACCAGGTTTATTTTCATTCTAGAGCTGCTTCTGCAAACTCTAAAATGTCTCAGCTATTGATCAAAGCAAACTAAATGTTCTGCTGTTGGCTGCAAGAGTGAACATAACAGTATTCATGCACTCCCAGCATCTGAGGAACTTGAGGAATTTAGTGTTAGCACATTGTGTGTGGTCAATGTGGGTAATTTCATACCTAGATTTGATCGTATGGTTAAAGATTAGAGCTCTCTGGGAATTGTAAGGCTGAGGGACATTCAGAATTGATGAAAACATTTTCTACTGTAACTTAAAATCAAATAAGGACTGGATGCATTACTGTGTTTTTATATAACATGTTGTGCGTCACTGCAACTTAAACTTTGCTGTGTCAGTCCTTAAACACGTCTGTTTCTCTCCTGCTCTCTGTGCTCACATGTAATGCATTTTGTTACAGCTGAATTGCCAAGAAAGCTGTTCTCATTTACATATTATTTTGTTGCTGTTGTCAGAAAACAAACAAGAAATAGAGACAAACACAGCATATTAGGTGCATGTGTATACCAGCAGTCACTTCAGAGCCATTTCCAAGCTGCTGCTCTGCACCACTAAAATACTGATTTTATAACTGCAACATTGTCCGATAATGATGGAAAGTCCTGGTCTCTGACACTCATTCACCCCGCTTCAACCGCCATGCTGTCAATTGTTTTGCTTCACACTGTCAATGACAGACACAGAGAGAGTCTTCTTCCTGAAGATGAAATGTGCAGCAGCAGCTTTGCTCATTTTAAAAGCAACAGACACTAAAAGGCCCTGAAAAGAACAGGCCTAAAACCAGACATTATACAATCATAGTGAAATGAATAATGGTTGTAGTATATAAAGCTGAAAATTTGAAAGAAATGCTCTGGAAACATGTGAGGCTTTCATTAATTTGCTAAAAAGGGGCACAATAATGGGAGCTTTAAAGCTGCTAGTCATGCAGGACATAAGGTTTCATATAGATTATACGGGCAAGCAGTTGCTATTAATGGCAGCACAGTAACATTATCACTGTAAATCAGACATGTGGCATACACAGTTGGCCTCGCAGAAAGCCGCTTGATAACATCTGGCTTCAATCTAAATGTGTACATTTGTTTGTTGTTGGCAGATCAACTTCCAGTGCTGCAAAGTACATCACAGAAGATATAATAGTAACAAAAAATATTAGGGGAACAAAATCATCAAGAGCTTCGTGGCGGATGTAAAGAAGTTGAGAAGTTGAAAATACTTCGTGGTATTTCACACGTTTTTAATACCACGCCACGAAATGCGATACTGTTCACCCCTACAGATCTGTCGCTTGTCCCCATTCAAGCACTAGGCTCTTTTAAGGTCGATACCTTGTAGTGTGTGGTAGTGTGAGTTATAATGAGCAGCATAAATTCTACACTAAGTAGGCAGATTATCAGGCACATCAAGCTAACTGAGGGGGTCAAATACTGAAGGGGTTTCCCTGTTTTCTGCTTGTGACCCCTTAATATTAAGCAATGCCTCCTTTGCTATAAGTTGCATGCGCTGTTCAAAAGTTCAGGGTCACTTAGAAATGTCCTTGTTTTTGAAAGAAAAGCATTTTTTTCAATGAAGATAACATTAAATGAATCAGAAATACAGTCTAGACATTGTTAATGTGGTAAATGACTCCTCAAGCCTGAAACGGCTATTTAATGGAATATCTACATGGGATACAGAGGCCCCTTTTCCAGCAACCATCATCCTGTGTTCTAATGCTACATTGTGCTAGCTAATGGTGTTCTAATGCTACATTGATGATTAGAAAGTTTTTTTTAAAAAATCTTTTACAAATCCGTGGATCCAGACTATAAGCCGCATCACTGCCAAATTCTAATCACTTGGTCCTTGTGTCATTTCTGGCCTTCCCTGAAAATTCCATCCAAATCCCCATACATGTGAGCAAACATCTACAGCTGAATGTAATGTGGCCATTAGGGCTGTGAAATTACTGCCAAAATGGTAATCATGAACATTATGCAGTTTCTGCTCAGACATCTCTGATTTCCCTGGAATGTCTATAGGATAAAACATGGATTGTGAAATGTTGGCTTCAAATATCAAACATTTTCCAGGACAATTAAGAAAAAGAAAAAGAAAGCTGACCCATTTTCAGCACAAAAAGAGGTGAAAGGATGCCAATGGTCAAGTTAATAATAATAATAATAATAATAATAATAATAATAATAATAATAATAATAATAATAATAATACATTTTATTTAAGCACCTTTCAAGGAACTCAAGGACACTTTACAGAGGCATAAAAAAAGGTAAATAAGTATTTGATCTAAAATTTCACAGATACCATTTTAACAAAGTGTCAAGCAAGTCAGAGATGACTGAGCAGAATTCCCCTGATGACCTAAGATGGATTGCAATTATTTATCAAAATTACTCATGTCATTTGGGGAGAAAACATTTCTTTACTGTACTTCTATACGTGAATAAATTTCGAATTGAAATCGCTAATTATAAAGAGTGCAGTAACCAAATCTTTAAAGCTGCATTGTAGAATATACGTTATGCAGGGAGTCTTACCCAGTGTTAAAACTGACATGTCGAATGTTTAACAAATTCAAGCTGTTCTCTGTGTGTGACAGTTGTGATTAGGTCCTGGTTCCTCCGAACTAAGTGCATCTCCTTGAGCCAAAATAAAAATAAAATTGTACCTAAAATGCCCCATTTGACCCAGTGTTCGCCAAAAGATATGCAGGGTACAATAAACTGTAGTTAGTCGGCTGTGCACAGAGAAGCCTCTAGTCTCCACTCAGTTACTGCAGTGGAGAAACTCAGACTAGAGTGTGACCAGAAACTATTCTGAAAAGAACGAATGTTCTAACGTGATTTTGGCTAAAAGGACTGTGTAGTGTGAGCAGAGCACACATTCAGTCGTGTTTATTCAACTGTGCAAAGCCAAAATTGTGATTAATATATGACTAATTGTGCAGTCCAAATGACCATTATTTATTTTACTAAAAATTACTGTTTTTGATAAATCAAAACATCAACTGTACGAATATACTGTTCATCTCTGCAATGTGATTAAGAATTTGTGGGTGTACCAGGACTTACATGGAAGTATATCTTTATATCTGTTCTTCTTGACATTCTCCTCCCTCTCTCCGATGTTGGTGGGGTAGATCTTCTCTGTCCGGTACTTGGTTGATAACCGCCGTAACCGCTGAAATAAAGAGGAAGACAAGAGAAAGGCATTTAGTAGATATTAATCAATCATGTTCCTCAGTCAACTGTGAAAGTTGGTGAGCAAAAGGTTTAAAAAAGAAAAATGCAACCTGTGGTGCCTTTACACACAGGTGACGGCTGATTTAACTGCATTTCTATTTTGTGTTTGTTTAAAAGAGTCCTGATTTACATACAGGTTACAGTGGTTAAAATCTAAAACACATATTGCTCAATCTTCAACACTGTCACCACTACATTACCACAGCGCCCGGGTCTCTCTCTCTCACGCACACACACACTCACGCACACACACACTCACGCACACACACACTCACGCGGCACACACACACACACACACACACACACACACACACACACACACACACACACACACACACACACACACACACACACACACACACACACACACACACACACACACACACACACACACACACACACACACACTTTCCCTTTTCTCTTTGTGTGACTGTGCATGAAGTTAGTGTGGCCAAATCTAATAGTAGCTGACACTGATGAAGACACATTCACTTAATGGGAAGAGAACAATTACATTGTCTGACAGCAGGCCGAAGTTTAGGTCGCTGTCCTTGAACACTGTGGCTCAGAACAGAAGACTTTCAGAGACAAACAAGGAAGAGATTTTCTTCACGAAAGGAGACACAAAAGGCCACCAGAATTGAGGATTAAAACATTCACACATCGACACAGGAGGCGTTTTCAGTCGCATGCTGAACAGGTATGCTGCTATTTTACTGGATCCAGCTGTCTACATAGGCCATATTTTCCTCTGCAAATACAGTTATTGTGTGCTGGGTCCTGCCCAAATGTAGGTGACCCACACTCCATGCTGTGCCTGAAAGCATCGTTTGTAGACACAGAGGACTACAGCTGCTACTGCTCTGCGCGAGTTACTCGTCCTATGGAAACATATTGTTAGGGCAGAGGATTCATCAGGGGTTTAACCCTCTGAACGCCAACCTGGGTGTTTTTGGCTCCTCTTGTCACATTTTTAATCACTATGGGCTCATTTTTTTGAAATATAAAGTCCTATATCTCTATAGAAACAGTACAACCATGACTAGAAGTAGAGAGAACTCAGACATGTCCTTTGTGCAGTATCACACAGTTATAATGCTATTAACCATAAGAAAAATGAAATTGATACTTGGATTTCTTTGATTCTTTATTTTCTAGAGATAATATTGTGGTACATTTTTGTGTGTCTACGGGTGTTACCAATACTGGAGATAAAATGATGATTTTACATATCGATATTTTACTACTGATATTTTTAACTTGCTTCCATAGATCTCATCTCTACTAGGTGCATACACAGCCTGCAGTTCAGTACAGCTCCACTGAAAACTCTCACAATGTTTATAATGTGACTGCTGATCACCACTGAGTCACTACTGGCTTCTTGGCTATGTTGAAGAGGAACAATTTTTTATTTATTTTTTATTTTTTTAAACAGAATGTGGTTTGCGAAAAAGGCTTATTTGTAACAATTTCACAGACTCTGACAAGCAGTGTCATGTTTTAAAAAATAACATCTTTCAAACCTGGCAGTGGGTTTCAGAGGGTTAATGAACTGAATTCATCACACAATGACTTCTAAAACAAATTTTCCATCTGCGAGTTTCTTTATATTTCTAGAATTTCTGCATTATTTGTTACAACACAATAGCTTCTGTGATGTAAAATATCACACCTAGCAAGGAAATTGAGTATGAACGTTTTAATCCTGTAACTAACCAGCAACACAATATTCAACACATTTTGCTCAAGACCTCCATTGAACTTTGTCGTGCAACTCCTCCATTCATGACTTCACAGCATCACAATGATACTTTAAAGAATTTTTTGTACCACAAAAAACTCCTGCTGCTCCACCCTGATTGCACTCACATAGTATCGCTCTACGGGTGGTGCTTTTTGATTCTCTTTGACCGTTCAATCACTTTCCTCTTTCTTCCTGAGACAGAGAGGAAATTACACATCTCTTAGAGTTTTTCTGCTTCTCTCACTGCTCCCCTCCCCTCTCTCGCTCTCTCTCTGTGAGGCTGAGAAAGTTGGTGTGGGCGTTCAGGCTTCTAGAGACTCGTGTGAAAAATGGTCCCACCTCTTCTCTCTGGCTCTCGCTGCAGGCTTTCCTCCTGTTACTGTAACACGGACATGTACTGTACATCCTGGTTTCCGGAGTTTCTCAAAACTAAGACCTTCTTCCTGTCCTTGTGTCACTTTTTGTCATAGCATGACTTCCATGCTACTGTGGTCCGGCACCCACAGACACCAAAAAATAGATAATCCTCCATCCGATCTTTCAAAACATGCAGTGTTGAAATCATTTCAAGGACACTATGAAAGATTTGGTGAACATCTAAAAATTATTCAACACATAAATCCTTTGAAATTACAAGCCCTAATTTGCTACATTGCTAAACAAACCTCAATTAACTGATAAATCTCTCGTATTCTCTTTAGTTTTTCTGTCTGAAAGTTGTCGTTTGAGTTTAAACAAAGAGTTTAGACTCATGCCAAAGACATGATGAGTTTTTCACCTTTCATTTTGCATCTTTGTAAACCACGACATACTATCAGTAACTGAGGGAGAGGAAGCGAGGGAGAGAAAAGGAGTTAGAAAAGAGAGGTAACACACAGAGACCGTAGGCGGCAACACAGCTGTGCACGTGTGCGTGTTCATTTGTGTTTGTGTGGTAATAGCATTAGAGTTCCTCTGGTCTCATGTGAATTACATTTGCAACAGAGGTCTGCTTCTGTGCTGGGCCAGAGCCCAGGAAGACACACAAACACACATGTACACACAGAAGGAGCAGAAAAAAGCAGCCAGTAATGATGATAAGTAGCTTTTCTTTGTTGCCCATTTCACTTCATTTACAGTAAACTGGAGGAAACGAGTTTATTTTCCCATTAAAACTTGTGATTTTGACATTCTGCAGCAGCTAATCAATGGGTTGTTTTGGCCCTGTGTCACCAGATGTAATTTAACATGACAGAATACATTATCCTCGAGTTAGGAAAGATTTTATGTTTGCACAAGGTTACAGCTTGTGTAATTATGAAATCAAATTGCAAGTGATTAACCACAAGAAAAAAAACCACTAGAGGATAAATTCAGTAATTTACTATGAGACGTTTCAGCAATTGTAAATGCAAAGCAGGCAGCAAACGTCCAGGTGAAGGTCTGCTTATCTAGCCTGGTCAACTAACACAACATTATTAGATGACAGCTACTTTTTGCCAACCGATCAAAGACACCGGTCATCTGAAATGTAAGTACGATATATTTCTTATGGCTACATAGGTTTCAATAAATATGTTTCATATAGCCATTCAGTCACTTTTTATAGACTCAAAATGGGCCTTTTGGGAGGTGACTACGCATGATTGGACAGCGGACTATAAAGGTAATGAGTCTATGTTGCCTTATGATCAGAAATGTGTGCACTTTCTTGTCATTATTTACCATGTGAGAAAAAAAACATCTACCGTAATATGTTTGAAAAAATGAAACCACAATTAACAAAATTGGTTTAATTTTTTTTTTAAATCTCAATTTTTATTATTTTGGTGTTGATTAGGTGTTTGCTTAAACCCCACTTTAGTATTCCTATGCAAGGAAAAAATCCTGGTGATAAGTAATTAACGTGTAAAAAATAGTAACGCTGTTGTTAATTGTAAACTATGACCTGTATCACACTGCATTAGTGCCGTATGAGATATACACAGATACCTTCGGTGCATCCTCTGATATCACCTTTAACTCTCTGAACCCCAAACCCACCAGAAGTTTGAATGGAATGTTGATGACCAAAATGACATAATTTATCAGAGTCAGATATTGTAAAAACAGAAAGAATTGTTAGATTTCCATCACTCTTAGAACTACTCATCTGTGACATGCTGTTCCTTTGGGAATGTTAACCAAATAAAAGCTTAAAATTGTGATATTTCAATAAAATCTCTTTAATCTACATGTCTCATTTTAAAAATGACAAAAATTTACTCTCTCCAATAACTACATTCTGTCAAAGAAACTAAAAATAATGTGATCCTCACGCAACCAAAAAGTTAT
This sequence comes from Amphiprion ocellaris, assembly GCF_022539595.1. NCBI lineage: Eukaryota > Metazoa > Chordata > Actinopteri > Pomacentridae > Amphiprion > Amphiprion ocellaris. The sequence continues at coordinate 17,367,989 of NC_072786.1, forward strand.
TAGTAAATAGTTTTGCTGTGTGACTGCTGGTCACAGTAAACAAGTAAAAAACACACACAGTAAATTTATTGATTTTCAGCTGAACTGCAGGGTGTGTTTACACAGTAGATAAGAGACAGGTGTAGAAACCAATTAAAATGTAAGTGGTAAAATGTATATAGCATGTAGACGCCATTTTTCAAGTATTGGTAACACCTGTGGATACTGAGAAAATGTTGTACATTGACATTTTTTTGTAAAAGAAATAATCCAAGAAATCACAATGTTCTTTCATTTATGTGTACAGTTTACAGTATCACCATATAATGTTGTTTTTTTGTCATTTTTTGTCTCGTTTGTGTCATTTGTGTAATTGTCCGTCTTGTTTTTGCCCAATTTTTTGTCACTATAACTTTTTTATCAAATGTTTTGGCTGTTTTTTTTTGTTTTATTTCGTGTCGCTGGCGTAATTTTTTGTCATTTTCTTGTTTTTGTCATTTTGTGTCTCATTTTTGTAATATTTTGTCTTGTTTTTTGTCTTTTTTGTCGTTTTGATCATAAAACAAAACGCTTTATCATTCAGTTCCAGATACCTGTGATTAAAAGTTATGTGCCTTTGTAGACACTCTGTGACCTGTAAGTTGTAATGTGTAAAGGATAAATTGAGGCATAATTTTGTTGAAATTAAGAAAGTTCAGTTTGTTCAAAGGAGTTATTTGGAGTTGTAGTTATTTATAGGTATTATACTATGGTTATACTGGCTTACTTGAGATGAAATTGGGCTGAATATGGCCCCTGAACTAAAATGAGTTTGACACCGCTGGTTTATTGGGTATCATACAGATATGACACTGCTTAGAGTTAGTGGTCAACAAATATAGACACCACTTTAAAATGCCCACAGCTATCATTCACCTACAGTTTATTGTAAATATCTACCTTTCTTTTGGTTGATCACACTAAGCCAGAGTAGTTCATTTGACAAATATACATCCACTGTTATTGTCACACGGTGTCATTGCAGATAATAAAAAATACCCCTTCCACAAGTGCCTCTTTTCTCTTTACTTCCCATTGTTCCACAGACAAAAATCTGTTACTTTGCTACATAAAACAAAAGAAACAGGTACACAGTCAAACACACAAACCAAGCTTGTGTGTATGCTTACACAAAGAACAGTTATGTTTCAAGGATGCAAAGGAAAGAAAAGAAAGCGGCAAAGAGTTTTCTTAGCCTGATGCTCGGCTTTTTCATAAAACCAACAAACAAGAGAGGAGAAATGTAAGGAAAAGAAGGAAAGAGGGGAAAGAGGTGGAGGACAATAGAAAATGGGCATTTTAAATAAGTAAAGGAGGAGAAAAGAAGTGATTTGAGGAAAACAGAAAAAAGCAAATGGGGACAGCGGGGAGAGAGAATGGAGGCTAAGGCCGAGAGGAGAGTGGAGGCTTTTAAGAGGCTCTGGGTAACTAAGCTAATGGGTTCTTTTATTCGTTGTTTCTGTCGTTCATTCACACGCTCCCTTTACACACTCTGTCGCTTCACACTAACGTCTGCTCTGAATGGAGAGGGTGACTGCAGAGAAAGGAGGCAACGAAAAGTAAATATCCTTGTTGCTATCACAACTCAAGTGTGCTCTTCTTCTCAGTTCTTGGTTGTTATCCAACAGTGCATCAGCTTCTGCAAAATGACAACAAGCAATGGGTGGGAAAAAACAGTAAAATTTACAGAAGAAAATAAAGGAAAGAGGGGATAGGGAGGGTGTTATTACAGCAGGGCATCTTTTAAACACCATTTCTCATTCTCTGTAGAAGTGCTTTCTTCTTTTGGAGCGACAAATACGGATTATTTTAATAACTAACACCCTCCATAGGCAGGATGCAAGATGGAAACAGATTCAAAACTATTTAAAGATAGAAAATCCTCAAAGGTGAAGACTGAAGCATGTTAATGTGTTGCATATCAATTCATCTGTTCAAGTTTTTTCCATTAACTGATTACTGTCTCGAAGATCACGTAAAATGGTAAAAAAAAAAAAAAAAAAAGAGTATAAGGTGATGTCATTAAAATATTCATCTTGCCTGACCAGTCAGACAAAGTCAGCTGATATTAAATTTACAATTACACAGTAAAGAGAGAAGCACAAATCCCAAAAAAAAGCAAAACCCACCAGTCGGGTAAATTACACCATTTATCGAATCCAAAAATTCAACAAACATGAATAATAATTTGAATTTTCCAACTGTTTTTGAACTAGTTATATAAATAAAGCACAAAATTATCCAAATCCAAGCTTAAAATTGTGATATTTCATCAAAATCATTTTGTTATATCCAGTCCTCTGTACTTCTAGCCATGGTTGTGTTGTTTCTATCGAGGCCCAGGACTTTATATTGCAGCGAAAATAAGTTCACTGTGAGGAAAGATGTGACAGGAGCAAAAAAAAAAACCTGAAACTGTTTGAGGTTCAAAGGGATAAATGAACTTGTTCGCATCAAAGTGTACAACTGATCATCCTACTCACTCTGTGGTGCTACTCTTGAACAGAAAAAACAAAACTGCAGTTAAATCTTATTAAGTCTTTATCAGTACATTTTCCTGTATAAAAGCAGAGGAACTAACACCACAGGAAATGCTCCTCTTCTCAGAAAAGCAGAGAAACCAAAACACCAGAAAACTCTCTCAGGTGTGAAAACTCCAAAGGCAAAACAGAACTTTCTATGGTTTTCACACATGTAAAGGTAACATTGCACCAAAACCACCTACGCAGCACTGATGTGGTTGAGTCTGCAAAATGTATGCTGCTGATGAGCTAAATTTCTGCAGCTGCTTGGTAAAATGATTTTGCACTTTTGTCGCCACTTTGGATCGACTCGATTGTTTCTCACATCGCTTCTGACCCACCGTTTCTACCTTTCTGCTTCCTTCTCTTTCAATTACTTTCTCACTTCCGATCACTCAGAGAAGTTAAACAGCATGACTGAGTCGGCCGGTTTCCTGCGAACGCACGACTTCCACAGCCACATAAGCAGGGAGGTGCTCCCCAAAAGCCCAGGGCCAGCTTCATATACCCCCACCAGGATGTAACTGAGTCACAGACACATTTCTTCACAATGACTTGACTTGGCCTAAAATGACTTAGGGATGCCAGGATAGTTACTGGGCAGACAGAGACAGATGGAGAGAAAAAAAGATTAGAAAGATAGGCAGGAAGTGATTTAAAAAATGCAAGCAGAGAACCTGGCAGAGAACAGTACAGACGTAGAGATGTAGTTGTTGGTGGATCTAACCTACTTTCTGTCTCCTGGCTTAATAAGTCAGTATCGCTGTACTTCCCTGGCACACTGAATAATTCACAGATGCACGCAGGCACGCAGGCACGCAGGCACGCACACGCACACGCACACGCACACGCACACGCACACGCACACACACACACACACACACACACACACACACACAGAGAGAAACGCATTCTGTTTCTTGAGCTCAGCAGTAAGCACTGATTGGCAGAAAATATGTTCTTCCTGCAGAGGCGGTGGTGAAAAGGTTTTTGAGTACGTGTGTGTCCAGGAAGTGGGGTTGTTGAGCGTTAGTGGTACAGTGGCTGTACCGACGGTCACCTTCCATGCAGACACACACGAACAAGCTAAAATAGGTCACCCCTTACAATGCTCTCAGAAAAATCCATCTCCCGCGCTGCGAGCATGCGGGGAAAAGATGCACAGACGCTAAAAGGGTCTCCGCCAGTTTGTTGCCCTGCTTCTCTGCCTCTAACAATTCAATAAGCACGATTGGTGTTCTAACCGCCGTTCTTTCTGTCTGTGCGACATTTTCAAGCCTGATCAGAAAAATATGCAAAGTCATATTTAGTTATATAGAGAAAGATGTGACTGAAACACATTTTAAATTAATCCTAGGACCTCAAATCCAGCTGACAGGTTGGAAAGGCAAGCTGTCAGTAAAAAAAAAACAAAATCACCAAAATGACACTAAGGAAGTGAAAAAAATGTCAGTTTTTGAACTTATAATGCGTGAGGCATCATTGAAACAGAAAACATTAACCATTTGTAAACAGTCATGTGACAAAAATTCAGGGACTTTTACACTAAACAGAGCTGAATTTACACAAATCACATGAGAGACTGGTGTGGAAACAAATTAAAAATGCAAGTAGTAAAGTATCTGTTGTATGCAGAGCCACCATTTCATTTATTTTCAAGAGTTGTTAATATCCAAGGGCACTTTGAAAAATGTTGCACATGTTAATTCCAGGTTTCATTTACAGAATTTCTGAAGCAAAATTTGTCAAACGAGAAAATTTGCTGCTTTTCCCTGTTGTATATCACTATAAACAGTTTTTTTTTAGTACAAAGAGGCAATCTGGAGCCATCATACTGAGCTCTGAGAATTGGTCAGGGACATTTTTTTATTTATTTATTTTTTTGTTTGTTTTTGTTTTTACATCTCATAGACTTATTTTTGAAGAATTTAATTCATTACATGGAGAAAATAAGCATCAGATTAATCAGAAGCAAAACAACTGTTAATTGCCCCCCTACCTCATATTTACTGTGTACAGATGTTAGAATATTGTCAATATACTCATCTAACTCTTTCCAAAAATCAAATAGCAATTTAAGTCTTTTGGTAACTAAAGAAAGACATCATTTTTTAGAGAACAGGTCACCATGTCACGTGTCTATTGTTAGCTTTACACTTATGCAGAGCTTAAAAATCCCACTCATTAACTTAGGAAATAACATCACCACACCCTGATTGCTGGCATGAGTCAGGGGTCCGGACCTGGTGTGTGAAGCCTCGTCATTAGCTAAAGATCCTGACAAAGATAATGTCACACACTAGTATGAGCTACCAGGCTGTGTACACACATGCAAACACAGAGACACATAGGCCGTTGCACTGTGCAGTCATTTCTACTTAACAGCTACCGGCCAATGTAGGTCAGTGGAGCACTGATAGGATGAGTGGGCAAGAACATTCACACACACACACAAACACAAACAAACACTCAGGGGTTTAACAGCCTGTCATTCACTGGCACAAAGCAGAATGTGATTTCCTCTATTAGCCATCAGGCCTCCCTGTCTCTCTGTCTGTCACTCTTTCATTTTCAATCTTAACTGTCTGGCAAAATCACTACGCGCTGTTATACAAGACAAAGATGCAAGGCGTGACGGGGCATCGAGGAAGAAGTAATGTTACAAACAGGAATCTCTGGAACAAAAGCGAACATTTCTTCAACAAATTCTATAAGCAGCTACTAGGGTTGTCACGATTTCAATTTTTTGAGCCACGATTATTGTGGAAGGAAATATTGCGATTTTACGATTATTCACGATTATCGACATTATGAAAGAAAAAAACCCAGTGTTTGTATTTAAATAAACTCTTTAATAATACTTAAACTTTTAAACATTTACTGTTCTTATAAAATAAAATAAATTGTTCCAACACGTCTTTGTAGTAAATAAAAGTGCAAATTGCATTACAAAACAGTCACTAACTTGAGGAACTTAAAGGCTTCTTTAGCTGCCATCATTAAAACAAAAGTTAGTGAGTAAATTCTAGTAAGTTCTAGTGAAGTGCCTCTTTGAGACTTTTATGTATTATGGAATGTTGCAATTTAATGTATGGTTGATAACGTAGTGTTTACTTTGTAAATCAAACAAAACAAAAAGACATAAAAAGAATACATTTAAAGATTCTAAAAACACTTCATTTTAAGCTTTAAATATCCTCCACAATTTTAGACAATATAACTACAGAAAAAAGGATAAATGGGAGTCTTATTTATTTTTACTAAAACGTTTATATAAACAATTCACCACTAATTTTACAACAATTAATCAAAACACCCGGATCATTTCCCAGGGAAAACTCTAGAGTCTGACAGGAGGTCCAGGCAGACAGACAGCCTCCCTGTCCTGGAGGTTACTGTCTCCTCCACTACCACTGTCAGCGGGCAGCGGGGCTTCCCGGACCACACTCCCTGCTGAGGGGACCGGGCCGACAGCATCTTCGGAGGAGGGCACGGGCTTCCGGAGCCAAAACAACCGGCGGGTCGGGAGCTCCGGTTCCCTCCTGCGCTCCCATTCCCAACCCGCCGCGGCCCGCCGCCTTCCCCTCGCCTGCGGACGCAGGAAAGCAGCCCGGCTGCGACGGGCGGGGAACGGGAGCGCAGGAGGGAACCGGAGCTCCCGACCTGCCGGTTGTTTTGGCTCCGGGAGGAAACTCGGGGCGGCCCGGCCGCCGGACCGCTGACTTCGGAACCGACAGTTACCGCGCGTGCGGCGGACATTCCCATCTTGGCAACCTCATTGCGCACAGCGGCCACAATATTAGGGACGCTTCGGCGGGCCGGAAACCCAGAAATTATTTTTTCTTTCTGTGCGACCCGGTACGGGCCGCAGACCGGTGGTTGGGGATCACTGCTGTAGTGTTGCCTACACACGTGCATTAGGCCTACGTCATTGCCGCCCCCCCCCCCCCCTTATTTTTGAAACTTGTGGTAAAAGTTGTTAGAAGCGCTGCACTGGTTGGCACTAACGCGGTCTTTGCTGTACTTTTTTTATTGGGAAATGATGATTTTACCTTGACTTGGACATACAGCGGTGGATGATTGTCACGAAGATGCTGTATCATGTTGGTTGTATTCGCACCTTTTGCTGCAACTTTGCGACGACAGGCTTTGCACGTGGGGTGCCCATCCACGAAAACCTCACCTTTAGCATCTTTTGGATACCCAAAGTGATCCCATACTGCTGATTTGAGTCGCTTTTTGGGAGGATGCAAGTCCGGAGGAGCACCCCCGTCAGCCATCCTCAATTTAGCGGTGAGTGAAGTCAGTGATGCCGATTAGACAGGAGCGCGCGCACAGGCCAAGGAGCCACTCTCTCTCCACTCTCCACTCAGCGCAGCTCACGCTTCTTGCATTGCACCTCTCGCGAGGCTTTTCTACGGATAATCGTGGTTGTGAAAAATGTGACGAATATCTATTTATAATCGTGGTTATTGTAAAACCGGTTAACCTTGACAACCCTAGCAGCTACTCTATAATGCAATTATCTCAAAACTGAGTCGGTATATGTGGTTATAACTGCATTTCACTGTCGGCATTATTCCCACACCCTGAGAGCAGGAAACACCTGTGCTGAACTCAGAGGACTCGGTGCAACCAGCCATTTAAAACCAAAGTCACTTCTGGGTGCCCATTTCCTTTGGGACCTCACATGTCAACCGTGCACGTGCAGCGTACAGTAGACTGAGACAGACAAACACTGAAAACGTACTCACACTGCTTCCTTTGACTAATGAGTCACTGTGGTTTTCATGATGTCAAAAGACAAAACAAAGTGGACAATGCAAATTTTAAAAAGCAGAAGGAAGCAGAAGGAAAAGAGGCTGAGGGAGAGTCAGAGAGAATGAGGGCCAAATAAAACCGGGGGAAGGGGAATATTAAATATCACAACCCTACATTTTGAGCCTAACATACTTGGTGTAGAAATGTCAGAACTTGTCCTGTCATCTGTTTTTATAAATATTTTAACTCATTTAAACCTAAAGTGTCCTCTAAACATATGCGAGGGATAAATGTAGGCCTGGGCGATCATCCAGTAGTGATAAGCTCTACTCTAATCTATTTTACTTAAAATTTTGTTGGGGTTTTCTGTATAAAATTTGTAAAGTTTTCACCGTACTATATGAAATGCCTTGAGATAAATTACACTCCATGTGCTGCTGGGTTTTTGCTTGCTTTCTTCATTTAATGTGGATCAAGTGGAGATCATTTCTTTATCCTAGCGTTTTTCTTATTTTTATTTCTGAGCATAAATGTATGTATTTGTGTGTTTTTCATTGCAGTGCTAACATTAAAATTTTTACCTGTAGACATCGATAAATAGGTTAACTTGGCTAAATTCAAATTAAGATTTTTTTTAAAAAAAATAAGTCAGTAGAAGTTATAAATAAATAATTATTAAATCTAAATGACACAAAAGTTGAGCTTTGCTTGTCAATGTAAAGAAATATAACTAAGTCCCTGGTGGAAAAAGTTAGCAAATAAGTCATGATGCATGAAAAGCACATGGCTAGCATCACAAAATCTCCTGTTCCAAACGAGAGAGGCCTTTTTTATTAATAAATTTCAGAGCAGTGGCCAACCATAGCGACAGGAAAAAGGAAAAGCACAAAGAAGCGTCCTGGTACAGATTCAAAATGTCATATAAAAATGTTGAAGAAATTAATTTAATTCATTAAGTGTTCTCGAACAAGACAGAACAGCTTCAGTTGTACTTTTCTGCAGCTGACCGCCATGTGATTTGTCCTGTGAAGATCAGAATGACATAATTTTCACAGCATGACCTCGCCTCTGTCTCATACATTTTGTTTCACTAGATTAAATTTGAAACACAGGCAGCATCTAAAATCTAAAACGTAATGTATAATTTATGGACGTACTAAGTAGTATGACAAATTTTGATTTTCATTTGAAATCGCTGACTGTGGCGTAACACTTGAGCAAACAGGGTTGACATTTATTAGCTTAGTGGTAATTTCCCACTCTGGATCCAGGCCTGCAGCAGGAAGCAGATGTGGACAAACCTCATATAATCCCAATCATCTGGGACAGGGGTTCATTGTGCATTTAGTGTGTGCCTTGTGTTTTTGTGTTTGTATGCATGTAATCATCACTTTTCTGCTCAGATATTCATCATCTTTATCAAAGGTCAAACTGGTGACATTCTGTGTGATTTTATACAATTTGTGTTTCTGTGCTTTCATTTAGTATTCATTTATTCAGTCACAGTGCAAAGTAATATTACAGTAAGAGATTCTTTTCTTCTTTTTCACCTGTGAGGGACCAAGGGCACCTCAGCAGGGCAAATGTGTTGTCAAGAGGGAGGACAGGTGAGTTAATGTATGCGAGTTCCCATGGATGATATGACTCCTCCATGAATCTGTTTCCTTTCAGTAAGTCCTGCATGACACACACAGGGCATTACTGCATAATTTCCTGAGTGTTTGAGAGTGTGGTCTCCTTATCTTGATCAATTAAGTTCTTCTGCCTTGTTGGTGGGTCAGCTAGCTTTCATCCTGTAAAGCCTCACACACACACTAATGTTAGAGCGGAAATGTTGCGTCCCTTCTGAGAAACACCCGGCTTAGAGGCAAAGGGCTGGTTTCTGGGTTAAGCCGTGGGAAGGGGTGGGTGAGAACGAAGGAGGCTTGTGACACCAGAAGAAATTGGGAAGTCTTGCTTCTTGCTGAAGTAACACAAGGCAGGCTGACAGCGGTTGCCACACACATTCTCGCAAAAACAGCAGCCGACCCCTGTAGTGTACCCTACTGCACCCACGCACACAAACAAGCTAATAAAAGCACAGACACACCAGGCTTCTCATTTCTTTAGCCAGCGATGGCAGAGAAGGCAACCATCAAAGCAGCTTTTACCAGCTATAACCATCAAGAAAAATAGCGTGTCACTAGCCTCAGTATGTGATGAAAAAGCTATCTCCAAATATTTCACAAAAAGTAGCTTGGCTTGATATTTGTGCAGCTCAGATTAAAACAGGAAACAGTACAAAAAAGACACTAGGACTATTCAGAATATAAATCGCACAATTGCTCAGTGGATCAACTTTTAACTATTGCTTGAAATAGTTTTTGGATGTGCTAACCGACAATATTACATGTCTGACATCCACTTTTATTACTTAACAATTTAGGTGTATCCAGTATTCCTCTAGATCTTCTGTGTTCAGAAGATCAACAGTGAACTTGTGTATATCCCCACAGAGCGAGAAGGTGATCCATGCTTTAATATAATCCACTACAGCTGGCAAAATTTACGTACCGTAGACAATCTATGCTCACACATGCAGAACTCACATTGGGTAGTAACACAATTCACTCCAATAATGTGGACTATGGCAGAATAGTTAATGGATGTTAAATCAAAATCACATTCTAAAACAATGCAATTAGAAAACTGCAAAGGCTGCAATATGTTATGGAGCACGTCTGATCCAAGGTTGAAGATACCGTGTCAATAGTTTACAAACTCATGCCATCCATCTTGTGCAACAGTCACGCTTTCGATAACGTGGTTGACATTTTAAATTATATCGCAAATTATGTCACAATATTGGTCAGACAAATGCCAATGTAATATTTCCCCAAATCATTCACCCCCAGTGACTATATGTTACTACAGCGCAAATTCATATTTAATTATATTACATTATAGACAGAAACCCAACAAATTCTCTGAGAAAGTAGACAATCGGAGCATTCGAGACAGCATGAAAAACACACAGTGGCACACCCCTAAAACACACTAAACCGCAGCATAGGCCCCCAGCAAAACTTCCTACTCATTTCTCTCCGTGTGGACTAAAATGCGATAAAGACAATTCAACATTATTTTCTTCATTTATCATTCATCATTATTTAGAAAAACAATCACAGAACCCTGTCAACTTGACAGATGAGCAGCCTGCATTCTGCTTACCCGAGCCCCTCCAGCTCATTTTCAACAAGCCTGACTGATGAGTTTGAAAATGAGAACCTAGCACACCGTACATTCTACGAGCGGTACATTATCTCACCAAAAGAGATCACTCTCATGAAGACTGCGAAAAAAAAAAACATGTGCCACTCCTCCCCTACCATGTTCTCACACACTAATGAAGACCTCGCATCCCAAACCAACAGCTTGTGTGTGCACATGCAGCTTGTTAAAACTTTTGAACCCCAAAACTCTCCAGTAGGTTTGAAAGGCAAAGGATTTTTTTAAATTGCCAAAATTCCACCATTTACCACAGCAAGAAACCGTAAAAACAGGAAGAATATTTGAACCAATCGTGCACAACTTTGAGTTTTGGAGGGAAAAACAACCAAATCTAAGCTAAAATCCTATTATTTTATCGACATGTCTAATTTAAAAATGATTGATGATGCTTGTTTTACAAGCTTCTGGATAAAACAAAAACATTTAAGAAACCAAGAAGTCATTGCTGCCTCTGCTGCAACCAACAGCTACACTACCATTCAAAAGTTTGGGGTCACCCCAGCAATTTCATATTTTTACATCAAAATTCACACTTTTATTCATGCGCTAACATAATTGAACAAGGGTTTCCTAATCATCAATTCACCTTTCAACACCATTAGCTAACACAATGTAGCATTAGAACACAGGAGTGATGGTTGCTGGAAATGTTCCTCTGTTATTCTATGTAGATATTCCATTAAAAATCGTTTCGAGTTAGAATAGTCATTTCCCACAATAACAATTGTAGGCTGTATTTCTGATTAATGTAATGTTATCTTCATTGAAAAAACTTCTATTCTTTCAAAAATAAGTACATTTCCAAGTGACCCCAAACTTTTGAACGGTACTGCATATGACAAAAATTCAGCAATTTTCAGTTGAGCTGTAGGGCGTGTTTACACTGAGCAGACAGGAGACACGTATGGAAGCAAATTAAAAATGTAAGTAGTAAGATTATATACAGTATATCGAGCCACTATTGTGTTGCAGTATTGGTAACACCTGTGGGCACTTGGAAAAACCTGGTACATGCTGATTAAATTTTTTTACAGAATTTTCTTTGTATTTTTATGATTAATGGCATTATAACTTTATGACACTGCTTGCCATTGTCGTATTGTTTCTATAGAGGTGCAGGATTTTATATTGCCATAACAAATTAGGCCAAAGTGAGTAAAAAATTTGTAAAAACTGCTTGCTGTTCGAGCCGTTGATACATGGGAAAGAGATCTGACACTAAATGTGCACACACACACAAAACCCAGTAAGAATAAGGGGAAGCCCCCCGGTAAAGTGGAAATTGCTATTGCACACATGCCCACAAGAACATACACACAAGCATGTTTGGCAGTGTCACATCTCCTTTTCTGCCTTCCCTCCGAGTGTTTTATGTCAGCCCGACAGGACACTTTAGAGAAGTGTGTGTGTTTGCACTTTTTCGCTTTCTTTGATGTGCTGGTCGGGAGTAATCTGCTTACAAAGGTGTGGCAGAAACACACACACTCACACACACTGAACTCTTCTGGCTAAACCCTGTCTAGACTACAATACTGAGCCCAGTGTTCCCATGCTAGTAAAATAATATCAGAGCTAGTCGGATGACACAGGTAATACATCACACAGATCTGTGTTTCATTTTGTTTCCAGTCGTGCGGTTTGATTCCTGTCTCTATGTCAGGCTGCTTTAACAGCTTCTCATTTCCAGTTTCAACCTCTTGCTGATGATTTTTACACATCTATAAAGACTGTTCATATTCAGGCTGCCGTTCATGTGCCACATGAGGGTACTTGGCACATGAGAAGGCATCGAAATTGCAATGCACTTGCAAAAATGTGTTCTCAGCTGCATGTTTAACAAAAGGCGTAGGGGAGAATGATTCACATGATTCTTTCAGTCTATTATTCTCTAATGATTCACAAATGTCAAAAATCTATTTTTGTAGAGTGATAATACACTTGTGTTTACACAGCAAAAAAGGAGAATTCAACCTGAACAATGTGCAGCACGCACTGAGAGTGGGTGATATGACAATCTTATATTGTGTATGTTATTAATTTGTATATTAATTTGATCTGCTTTTGAGGGAAATTGCAAAGTTTACATTATAAACTAATGAAATAACAATGCTGTCCAACAATTTCAGCTACATGTGAGCTGAACAAAAGCATTATTAATTGTGACTAGGGTTGTCATGATTTCAATTTTTTGAGCCACGATTATTGTGGAAGGAAATATTGCGATTTTACGATTATTCATGATTGTCGACATTATGAAAGAAAAAAACCCAGTGTTTGTATTTAAATAAACTCTTTAATAATACTTAAACTTTTAAACATTTACTGTTCTTATAAAATAAAATAAATTGTTCCAACACGTCTTTGTAGTAAATAAAAGTGCAAATTGCATTACAAAACAGTCACTAACTTGAGGAACTTAAAGGCTTCTTTAGCTGCCATCATTAAAACAAAAGTTAGTGAGTAAATTCTAGTAAGTTCTAGTGAAGTGCCTCTTTGAGACTTTTATGTATTATGGAATGTTGCAATTTAATGTATGGTTGATAACGTAGTGTTTACTTTGTAAATCAAACAAAACAAAAAGACATAAAAAGAATACATTTAAAGATTCTAAAAACACTTCATTTTAAGCTTTAAATATCCTCCACAATTTTAGACAATATAACTACAGAAAAAAGGATAAATGGGAGTCTTATTTATTTTTACTAAAACGTTTATATAAACAATTCACCACTAATTTTACAACAATTAATCAAAACACCCGGATCATTTCCCAGGGAAAACTCTAGAGTCTGACAGGAGGTCCAGGCAGACAGACAGCCTCCCTGTCCTGGAGGTTACCGTCTCCTCCACTACCACTGTCAGCGGGCAGCGGGGCTTCCCGGACCACACTCCCTGCTGAGGGGACCGGGCCGACAGCATCTTCGGAGGAGGGCACGGGCTTCCGGATCCAAAACAACCGGCGGGTCGGGAGCTCCGGTTCCCTCCTGCGCTCCCGTTCCCCGCCCGTCGCAGCCGGGCTGCTTTCCTGCGTCCGCAGGCGCAGGAAAGCAGCCCGGCTGCGACGGGCGGGGAACGGGAGCGCAGGAGGGAACCGGAGCTCCCGACCCGCCGGTTGTTTTGGCTCCGGGAGGAAACTCGGGGCGCGGGGGGTCCTCGGGGCGGCCCGGCCGCCGGACCGCTGACTTCGGAACCGACAGTTACCGCGCGTGCGGCGGACATTCCCATCTTGGCAACCTCATTGCGCACAGCGGCCACAATATTAGGGACACTTCGGCGGGCCGGAAACCCAGAAATTATTTTTTCTTTCTGTGCGACCCGGTACGGGCCGCAGACCGGTGGTTGGGGATCACTGCTGTAGTGTTGCCTACACACGTGCATTAGGCCTACGTCATTGCCTGCCTGTGAACTATTTGGTCAGATACCTGCCTCCTTACTGCAGGACACATACGTCAACTTATTCTAGCACACAAAGAAAACTTCATCAAGCTACTACAATCAGTTGTACACCACAGAAAGGGCCAATACTCCATCTCAAAACCTGCTGGTGAGTTTGGTATTTGTCTTATTCATTAATTTTTTTCTGTCACCAGTAAAACTATTTGCTCTAACCAGAAAAACAAAAACATCAGCTCTCCTTAATGTAACTATGACACTACAGTGGCAACCAACAGTCACATGACAAAGCTTCTGAGACCTATCGGCTGAACTGCAGGCTGTGTTTACACAGAGCCAATAGGAGACACAGAGGGAAACAAATTAAAAACATCTTTATTACATAGAGTCACCATGTTTTCCAGTATTGGTAACATCTGTGACTACTTGGAAAATTGCACGAGTTGGTTAAATGTTTTTTTTGTTTGTTTGTTTTTGTAAAATAAGTAGTCACTGAAATTCAACTTTTTTTGTTTAAATTTTTTTTAATGATATATGACATTATAACTACTTGGTGTTCAGTTTTGAACCAGATCTGTGCTACAATTTAATGTGTACTTCCTTTGCCGACACTCACAGGTGGAGTGTCGGCAAAGGAAGTACACATTAAATTACACCATGTTTCATTCAATTTGGCTTGGCAGTTTTTGTGCAATCTTTCACACAGACAGAAAACAAACAAACAGTAACTGTAACATCATGACTCTTCCTCCTTTTGTGGAGGTATGGCAAGTTAGCTTAACAGCCTGTTATGTTTCATATTAAATTTCAGTAGTTAAATTCCATGTCTTTGGTCATGCCATTACCACACCGGCAGTATTTGGAAAACCACTGCCACTGGGGACCACCCTGCATAAATCCTTGCATACAACACTGTGATTTATTTTGGAATGAAGCATTCACTAAATGTTTCTATGCGGCTGCACGCTGTCCCACTACTTATAGAACGTTTCCATAACACGGAGGTCACAAGCTCAATCCTTTCAGCTTGTATGTCTATCAACAGCTGTGTGTTCAATCATCTTGGCCTTGAACTGAACCCTATACTCTGACCCATACTGTACTAAAAGTATTACTCCAATATATGCCTTGTGTATAACTGTGTATAATAAATAAAGGAGTTGGAACAAAGACCACTGATTCTAGGATGTCAAACCAGAGAAAACAATTCTTTCTCTGCCCACAGACGCATCAAAACTAGAGTGCAAAATACAGTCTCCAAGACAGCAAACAGCGAGCGCTTTCCCTGTAGAACAGTGAGACTTGTTTCACGCAGCCAGATATGTGAGACAGCAGTAAAACTTTGTCACAGCAGTATTTATGACAGTTAGAATTTTACACCCAATCCAATGTACTGTACTCATCACAATCTAAACATTAGCAGCAAAGGAAAAAGACAAAGTCACATTATCAAGTGGGTGATCATATAAAAACTGCAAAGCCAAAGCCCTGTAAAATGGACTATGGTGTATCGTGATACTGGACTCTTTACTGTGCCTTTAGCTGGACAGCTGACTAGCTTTTCAGCAACATGTGATAAGTAGGACTGTCTTCTAGTCGGGCCACTTGCAGTTTACCTCAGGCTATATTTTCCAGACTTACAAAAGCAAATATTTTTCTGCTCTATTTTATGCATTACTTACACGTATGCTTTAAAATATGACACATTTATAGATTGTTTCCCTTAAATGCCAGTTTATCTTTACAGATTTCCAGATTTCAATATTCTCTTCTTTGTAAATTTTTTTTTTTTTTTTAGTTTTCAGGCCACTCACTTTGCATTTTTTGTATTCAACTATGTGTCTAAATTTTGCCACTTTTCCCCTACTGAATCATATAATTTTATTTTATATTATTTCATTTTTTCCTCTACCACATGGCAAATATTTTTTCTTATCTGAAATCCTATTCTCTTGATGTGTCCATATTGTTGCTTCTCTAACACACTATTTGTTTGTTTGTTGTTTTTTTTTTAAATCTGACTCTTACATAAGTGCACTAATAGCTGGTTTGGAAAGTCGTGGGTTGACGGAGCCAGTTGATAACCACCCTTGTGAAACAAGTAAGATTGTCATTGTTTGGTTTTGCAGAACCAGCAACTGCACAGATGGACCAACTTTGCAGAACCTGCGTCATGGGACAGACTCCGGGACTCAACAGTACATATTTTGCCTTTTATCCAATTTGTATTTTTTGGATTAACCCATCACCACCACACCAGATTGGTTAAAATAATCATACTGTGTACCTTTTACTGATGACACGTTGCAACATATCATAGCTGAACCTTACATTTTTTGAACAGCAACTGATCTTCTGGCTGCCATTTGAATTCACCAACATGCAGTGCTGTTTTGTTCACCTTTAACACAAAATTTGTCACATATTCACCAGAAAAAGGAAGATAGTTGGTGAAGAAATTATGGGCACATACTAGCTAAAATGCATTATGTCTTTGAGGGTATAGAAACATGTAATATAGCTCTTAAAAGTATTATAGCATCAGGATTCAGACCAAAAATGTGCCCAATTTACTTCTCATCTCCGTTCAGCGTGTTTTCATTCTCACTTCATAGGAGGTCCTGACATACTTTTAACATATGCCCCAGTGCATACCTTGTAATTTGCCTCTACTGTATATGAAGGCCACTGAAATTAAATCTCAGTAAACAAAAATATGCTATTTCTGACAGTCAAAATGGGTCACGTGAATCTTTCTGATGGGGTCAAACATCCTAGGATACTTCTCACATTTAGGTGCCAGGTAGAAAAAAAAATCTAAAGTGTCCTCTTTCCATCAAGCAGCCAAAAAAGAGGCCTGAACAAAGCGTATAATCTCTGACTCCTTGCCCCACCAGAGCCTGTAATTATGCCTATAAAACACATTCTATATATAAACAACAATAGGCAGTTAAAGTGGGTGTTATGTCAGGGTGTTCTGGTGAGTCAGTGCACAGAGGAGCACACCCCATGCGCTTGTGGTATTGTGAGTTTGACTCCAGCAATTGAAAGCTTCACACAAACCTCGAAATTGGTACAACAGACAAACAGCAAATACTTGAAGCATTTACTTAGATGTTGGCTGCAGCGGATGAGTTTTAATTGTGCTTGGTGCGCTGGCAAGCAGCCCACCTGTACTCAATCAGGACGAGTTTTCTGGCCTGCAAGCTGGCGTGTTTGCTAAATAATTTAGGTGGAACTCACCATTCAGGGGCTGATGTTGGCAGCTGTGAGAAAATTTCGCTTGAAGCCACACTGACAGGAATGCCATAAAGCTTCCATTCAGCAGATACAAAAATAGCTTGATTGCTGTGATTAACCAGCTCAAATTAATGCAGTTACTAGCACCAATGATGAAGTTTGATAGTCAAGTTACTGTCTGGGGAGACACATGATAGCCTAAAGGCTAACAGGAAATATGTTTCACTGTAGAGGGGAATTAGGGTATTTCATGGCAATAAATTCAAGGGGAACAACAGACATCACACAAATAATCAAGAATCAAGGCACGATAAGCAGTCAATGGTGTCCTTTTAGTTTGGAAAAAAAGGGGGTTTCTGATCAAAAATCATGCCATTTTTAGTAGCCACAAAGGCTGGAGGGATATTTTCCTGGAAAAACTGACAAACAAACTTTCATGTCAACAACAAGATTTAAGAGAAAACTGCTTGTACACCAGCAGAAGACTGTGGTTGTAGTAGGCAGGTTGACAAGGCGTGGATGTGTGTAAAGTTGTGAATGAGAAGTATGGTGGTACTAAAAGACTGGCCTTGTTAACACTACATGGAGACACTACGGTTGAGAAACCAGGAGCCAATTAAAAATTCATTAACATATGGTCAATTATAAGTTACACTAGACACACTGATATTCCAATTAAATGTCTGTCGTGTAAAAGTTCTCCTTGATCTCCGATGACGACATGCATTATGAAATAAATGGTCTGTAAATAAGTCAACAGCGGACTAGTCCTCGCTCCTTTGCTCCGTCCATAAAGCACTTCCTCTAACACAGCCCAGTGCCCCTGGTAGTTTTTGCGCAACATCTCCCAACTCCCTGTTTTCTGGAGCTCACACTCAAAGCACAGCACAAGCCATCAGCACACAATCAGGAACAGTCCTAGAGTCCTGCTTATTACAGAATTTGTTGATTTTCAGCAAGAGAGGCCTGTCAAAAAATGCAGCCTTGATCCAAAGTTTGCCAAAGTTCCACTTTTAAAGCCAGAACAAAATGTTATGAAATGGGCCAAGAAAGAATGTTGCAAGCTCCAGCAAGCAGCTTGCATGAAGTAGGGAAGTAAGGAGTGTGTGTGTGTTTGTTTGTAACTGTAGGCAAGAGGAGAAAAAGTTAACCATTCTGACTCTGATTACCTTGTTCACAAAAAATCCAACTACAACACAGTAAAACTAATCCAAGAACCTAACTTTCCTGACAAATAAAGTCATGACATTAAATGGCAACTTAATGACACAAATGTTATTATAAAAGTGCCATTCCTGTTGTGGCTATCTGAGCCATTTCACAAGCCTGGGAGAGGTCCTATTTTGAGTCCAGAATTGCAAAACAGTAACATCCAGTGATGTAGTGTGGGCAAACTTATGACTGCGGGTCAGCGTTCATCACAAGGCAAACAAAATATGTCAACAAAAAGGATTTTTCAGTTCCTCACATGTGTTATATACCTCCAATTGAATCACAATCACAAGCAGAGGTAGCATGAGAAAGGATACACACTAACACCTATACGATCTAGTACAACAACCCTACACTAAAGTCCTTGCTTTACTGTGAACTGGTCCTTTTAGGGGGTGAATTTGATTGCATTATGTTGTAATGTCTAAAATTTAGCAAACCGTAAATGCATGTGGGTGTCATCATCATCCACTGCAGTACATATCTACCCAAAAACCTTTACCAAATAAGTAAATGCAGTAATCCAATAAATATTTAATAGAGCTTTCAAGCATTACACCATGACAAAACTATGTACAGGAGAACAGGGAAGCCATAGGAGATCATACATGCAATTAAGCTCAGGTCTGGGGATGTGAACAATGACTCATTATAGTGTATCCCAACAACAATTTGGTTAACAGCAATAGCCACAATAACACTGCACTTTAGCCCAGCATTCAGCTACAAGCTAAGCTGCTCCGGCAGTAAAGAATTAGCCCAGGGCTGGAGGCAGACGTGAATGTGTCTTGTTTGGCTTTTTAATATGAGAGAAACAGGAGTCGGTGGTGCTTCTGTGGTGTGGGAGACAATGCTAGGCCGCCATGTAAAGCCTGGAAATGGGAGGAAAAGGAAGAGGGCAGTGTGGCCGCCACTGCCTCACCTCCTGGGAGATACAGTGAACCAGGAGACGGGGAGGGGGGTGGGAAATGGAGGGTCAGTCGGTATGGAGGAAAAGGTGGAGATTGAGAGAGAGATAGCGGTGCTGTTGAGACAAATAGAAGATTTAAGAAGCTAGCTGTGCCTTCTGGTAATTTTGACCCACCATAAAGTCGCTGCCGAAGTTGTCCTCTCCCCTCTCCTCGTCCCCCTCGCTCATGGTCCTCACCCCCTGGATAAACTTTCTCAGGATACCGGCTTGGTCCATCCTTCGGTCCTCTCGTAACGTGTCCCGGTCCCTTTTGCTTTAAAAAAAAAACTGTCTCCCAAACTAGCAAGGGGAGGAGAGATTTTAAAAATAAAACAAAAGACAAGGGAAAGGGAAGAGGGGGGGGATAAATAAAAATAAATAAGCTTCACGGGTCCTCCCAGAGAGTCATCGTCGGCTCACAACACCTTTTTTATTATTATCGCCCCATGTTGTTTCTCCGTCTCCCTTCTTTCTTCTGGACTGTTTTCACAACGACAGCCGTTAGTCCCGGAGAAAAGCAGCGGCGGCCCGGTTTTCTGCCCCACAAACAAGTTTACAACCGCGGCGGGATGTAAACTATAAACACTCGGTTCCGCAAGAAAAGAAAAATAAGGAAAAAAGACAAAAAGCCCGGTGTGGTCACTCTATCTACCCCTCCCTGTCTACCTCGGCTGCCACATTCACACACTGCTGCTCGTTATTCGCTACTGGGGAACATCCGGACTGGGCAAAGCCAAAGCAGACATAGACCCTCCCCTTTCAGGGTATAGCCGTCACTGATTGGACAGAGGAGACCAGGAATTACAATATCATTGGCTAATAGGGATGTCGCTCTTGCAAATAGCCACGTCTGATTGGATAGAATGAATGTCTGTAGTTTGGACGTGTTTCGTCATCATCACAATTAACTACCTACAATAAAATATTGTGTGTCTGCTATTTTACATATAGCACACATAAGTTCAATTAAGATTTTAAAAATTACTACATAACTTTGACTTAAAAATAAAACAGTAAAGAAATTACTGCATGAGAAACATAAAGATTTATTCTAAATGTGACTAATTTTGATGCATTTTGGAATAATCATAATTACAATATTAATTTAATTAAAATAAATTTAAAAAATAAATTACTACACACGCTTGAACAAAAAAATACATAAATTGCTAAACAGGAAATGTAAAAATAAAAATTCGATGAATCTTTATGTATTTTGTAATTGTCAAACCTATGACATAAATTGTTTTAATTTTTAAAAATATAAAAAGTTATTATATAAATTAGATCTTAAAATAAAACAAAAAATAGATTATTACATAAGAAACACAAAATTGAGTCTAAATGTGTTCCTGTCATTTGATGCGTTTCATCATTATCAAACTCACAAAATAAGTTAAATTAAGATCAAATAAGTCATGAAATAAATTCGATCTACAGTTAAAGCAAAAATATATGACTAAACAAATATAAAAATTAAACATGTGACATTTGACAGATTTTGTGATCATCAAAACTATGACATAAGTTCAATTTAAATAAATTGTAAAAGTTAAATAAGCTACAAAGTTCAGACAAAAAATGCTACTACTAATTTTTATTTCTCAGTTTCTGCAACATATTACACTGTGAAACAACAAATCTATAATTCTCTTTATATTGTGTTGCTGCAGTCAATACAGTGTCAGTAGATAGATAGATAGATAGATAGATAGATAGATAGATAGATAGATAGATAGATAGATAGATAGATAGATAGATAGATAGATAGATAGATAGATAGATAGATAGATAGATAGATAGATAGATAGATAGATAGATAGATAGATAGATAGATAGATAGATAGATAGATAGATAGATAGATAGATTAGATTAGATTAGAGATAGATTAATGGGTCAGATATATAATCTGGATTAAGATATTGCCAGATATAGAAACAAACAAATGTATCACGTAACTTCCCCCTCCTATGGTCACACAGGTATACAGTACAATTCTCTCATGTGTGCATATGTGTGTTTAGACAATATGCTGTGTCACACATTCATTTTTGCGGTGGTAATGCAAATAAATCAGAATTTAGAGAAACACACAGTGAAATTCCTCTCATTATTATTGCGGTAGAGTTACCATAAACAGCTGTACTATACGATGAAATGTGACAGCATTAGTACTAGCAGCAGATTAATATTATATATGCGTTACATAATTATGTTTAGGGGGGCTAATTTGAGCATCCAGAGCATTTAAATTTGATGTAACTGACAACGTGAAGATGAAGAGAGAGCGACACAGATAAAGAGGAGAACAGAGGAAGCAAATTTGTATTCTGGATAGAGCTATCGGGGGACAGGAACTCAATGGACACTTATGCATGATGAACTGTCTTCCAATAAACACACACAAGGGGAGAGGGGAATCGAGTCACTTTGTTTTCCTTTAGTTCTACCAGTGACAACAAACAAACCCATCCATTCAGTGTGAGTAAGAGGGAGAAGGAGAAGGGACGCTGTCACTGAGCCAACAAGCTTTTTACTCACACAAACTGCTTGTTGTTGCCCTTGTCTTGAAACTTATTTGCTTGTTATCCCAGTAAATATTGTGTGTTTTCTTTGTTTTCTTCCCCCCTCTCTCCCTGTGTTTCTGCTCTGTCCTCATTTAGCAGATTCAATTCGTGTCAGATAACAGAATGTACAGCTGCTGCTCTCTTTCTTATATTTTCTCTGCCAGTTTTCTCCTCTTGTTTTTTAAGTTTCTGAAACCCCAAAGGCTGAATCAGAGCCAGAGAGTCCAAAAAACAGAAGAGAATAGTTGAATTTTCAGCTGCTTGCCAGTCCATGAAAAAAAAAATCATATGCAATGTATATAGTTAATGTCTGGAAAATGTGGTCCTTGGCACAACTGAAAAGCAATGACTGACTCAGCTGTGGCCAACAGTCACGTCGCAAAGATTAAAATACTTTTCAGGTGAACTGCAGGCAGTGTTTCCACAGAGCAAAGAGGAGACGACATGAGGCGCTGAGAAATCATATTTGATTAATACAATAAATACAGAATGGCTCAAAAACTGTGAACAGAGAAATTACAAGTTGTTGGAGGACACATTTGGGATGGTGAGACATCTGTTTGGATAAGGTGTGAAGAGTAATGTTAAACATGTTGAGTTTGTAGAGATTCTAATAATGCAAATAGGTTTGGGGGCTGCACAGTGGATTGGTGGTTAGCACTGTCACCTTGCAGCTAGAAGATCCCTGTTTTTTATCCCCTCCTTGCCAGGATCTTTCTGCATGTAGTTTGCATGTTCTCCCTGTGCATGCGTGGGTTTTCTCCAAATACTCCTGCTTCCTCCCGCAGTCCAAAAACATCCATCCATTATCTATACGTCGTTTAATGCTCATTAGGGTCACAGAGGGCTGGAGTCTATCCCAGCCGATTTTGGGTGAAGGCAGGGGACACCCTGGACAGGTCACTAGTCTATCACAGGGCTACACATAGAGACAAACAATCACACTCACTTTCACACCTACAGGCAATTTAGAATTACTAATTAACCTCAGCATATTTTTGGACTGCGGGAAGAAGCAGGAGTACCCAGAGAAAACTCACGTATGCACAGGGAGAACATGCAAACTCCATGCAGAAAGATCCCAGGAGGGAGGGGATGCAAACCAGGGATCTTCTAGCTGCAAGGTGAAAGTGCTAACCACCAAGCCACTGTGCAGCCCAATCGAAAAACATGCTGAGGTTAATTGATAATTCTAAATTGTCCATAGGTATGAATGCAAGTGTGCTTGCTTGTCTCTATATGTAGCCCTGCGCCAGACTGGTGACCTGTCCAGGTGTTACCAGCTGGGCAGACTCCAGCCCCCCATGACTCTAAATGAGGACTAAACGGTGCATAGATAATGGATGGATGGAACCCACATTTTTCCCCCAGAATTGGCAACATCTGTGAAAATGGTGTTTACAGTTATCTCAATTTTGATGTAATTCAAGTAATTAATCTTTGTTCCTCTTTTATTATATACATGTAACACTGCATAGAACATATTTTTGAGTTCTGTCTCCTTCTAGCCACAATTCTATTGTTTCCATAGAGGCAAGACTTTATATTGCTGTGAAAAATGAGCCCACAGTGAGTAAAAATGTAAAAAACGCCCAAAAACTGCTTGGGGTTCAGAGGGTTAACTGACTCAAATTCAACTGTCTCGGGATCTGTGCTTGTTAGTGTATATCAAGTCAGCAAATATTGATTTTTTTCCCATTATCAAGGGTGATTACCCTTTTGTTTTCTCAATTATTATAATTTTTTGTCAATCAAAGGTCCTTAAATTGTAAAATTTTAAAAGTGTACTTGTTTAGTCTAGCCAACACCTCAATAGTCAAAGACAGTTGCTGATCAATTTTCCATTAATGGATTTAGTAATTAATCTATTAATTGTTTCAGCTCTAGTGTACAATATGTTTAAGTGTTTAATCAGTGTGTTCTTCATTGCTTCACAAACAGCATACCCCATATTGATAGTCACCAAATGCATAAGTTATGGAAAAAGGGAGTTATGCCACTTGCACAACACACAGATGTGTGCTTTTATGTCATCAAAGTTATTTAAAATATCAGCACAACTTACAAGAAGTTACTCAATCTGCTACTTAAAGTCACAGACATTAAAGTCTTCATTATGTTGAATATTTGCCTAAAACATAGCAACAGTAGTATCTTTATGCAGTCAAGATTGTCCGTAAAGTGCTATTATATAACTCCATTGTTATTATACAATATTTAGGACAAACAAACTTAGGATTTATCAGTTTGTATGTAAATCTCACTTTAAATTTCCTTCTTTTATTTAAAAGTTGATTATCCAATTTCTTGCATATGTCTTTTTGGGTTCAAACATCTTTATTTAAAATGAAATATATATAAAAACTGTGCATAACAAGTTGTTTGTCTGTGGTTTTTTTTCTCATGTGGCTGTATTAAGGAATGTAATTACAAAGCTGAATTATTCTGTCTGTGTCTGTGGTGAGATTTGCTTCTTCCCTCCACAGTTCATTAGAAACAGGTCAAGCAGACCGAGGACATGAACACACACCAAACAGCACTCTGTGGTCTGCTGTACTCTGTGTGTGTGAGTCTTATGTCTGTATGGAGAATAATATTTTAAGATCGACCCTGTGGCCTCAGCTCTGTAACTTCCTTTTCTCAGCACTGCCTCTGGTTGCTGTGTTCTGAATCTGACCCTGACCTCTGACCTCTATGTGGAGGAGAGGGGAGGCAAAATTTCACTACAGGGATCAATTACATATCATATTATTATTACCCTTTAACCAATTTCCTCCTCCTGTCCATCTCTACTGCTGTCTTCCCAGTTCTACAGCGAGTCTCTCTAAATTTCCTCCTCTCTAACTCTCCCTCTTCTCATCTCTCTCCTCCTCCTCTCTCCTCCTTTTACTCTCTTTTTTTCCTTTCTCCCTCTCTCCTCTTTCTGGAATGTGCTGTTCAGAAGCAGCTGAGTGGAGGAATGTTGCTGTAACAAGCCCATACACAACCCCTAGGTAGGGAGGCTCCCTGCACACACACACACACACACACACACACACACACACACACACACACACACACACACACACACACACACACACACACAGCTCTCTCTTCCTTGCTGCTAAATGATGAAGTCGTTCAGACATTGGTTTGTTTGTTTTTTTGTATTGCATGTTTGTTTTTTCTTTTGTCTTTGTGATTCTGTTGCATGTCTGAAATAATCAGATGAAAAATGTAAAAAAAAGAAGTCCCCTCTTTGAGTTCCCTCATGTTCTGTTTTTCACACATGCGTTCCTGCAGTCGAATTACAGTATGAAAAATATGTATGTTTGAGAACACGGTAGAATGAGGATATCTGCTCAGGACACACACAGGATGAAGTGAAGAAAGAAAAAGAGGGAAAGAACGTGAGCCTGCCTGTTGCAGTAATCAAGCAGGGTGAAAATGTGTGCCCTCGGGGCAAAGGAATGACTCAGTGGCATGTTACACAATCTCACCATGCCCCCCTCTGTTCATGTTCTCTAAAAATCAGGCATATATAGAGGATAGCAAATGAAAGGAAAAACCTGAACACTGATGCTTCCGGACCCTCTGAGATGTGATCTGTCCCAGGATGACAGAGTGGCAGCCACAGGGCAGGAGGGTCACTGGAGGGTATGACAACAAAGTCAACCACATGCCATAAGGCCTCCACAGCCATTATACTGCACCTCAGTGGAATTCAACACCTATGAATCACGGTGTCGCATAATGCTCCCCACCACCATCATCAAAATGAGGAGGTACCTTCTGGAATAATGGTGTCAGGGATCCACAGGGGTCGAGAACTGTCTGACTCATGGGATGTACAATGCAAAAACAACAACAAAAAAACACAACACAAAATACAAATCCATAAAAAAAACCTGTGAAATTCTGACAACAAGGGCACCAGAGAATAGACGACCGTTCAAAAAATTTGGGGGTCAACCAGACAATGTCATGTTCTCCATGAAAACTCACACTTTTATTCATGTGCTAGCATAATTGAACAAGGGTTTTCTTATCATCAATGAGCCTTTCAACACAATTAGCTAACACAATATAGCATTAGAACACAGCAGTGATGGTTGCTGGAAATGTTCCTCTGTACCCCTATGGAGATATTCCATTAAAAGTCAGCCATTTACAGCTAGAATAGTCATTTACCACATTAACAATGTCTAGACTGTATTTCTGATGAATTTAACGTTATCTTCATTGAAAAAAACTGCTTTTCTTTCAAAAACACAGACATTTCTAAGTGACCCTGAATTTTTGAACTGTAGTGTAAATGTTAAAAATGACAGAATAGTATTCAAAAACTAAAAAAAATGTGAAAAAGATGGCAAAAATCTGTAATATAGTGACATTTCTTAGCTGATTTAAAACATTAACACATTGAAGCAGTGCCTATTTATGGTCACATGTTGTACTATTTGGAAAAATACATTTTTTTTATGTAGACATGATATACATTTTCACCATTTTTTTGTTTTATTACATTTAGAATGTGTATTGTAGTTTTGTCTGTAATTTAGGAGAAATTAGGGAAGTCTGTAAAATAACACTTTAAAATGATATACCATTTTCAGTCCTGAATACACATAATTTTTCTTTCAAATAATATAAAACATCTCTAAAATTATGCGATTTTTATAAAAACAATGGAATTTCACAGTCAAATATTTAAAAAAAAAACAAACTAAAATGTACAAAAATCCAGGTTTTCATGTGGACATTACTCAAAGTTTTACCCATTCTTTAGGCATAACATGTGAATTAGTATTTTTTCTCTGCGATTTTGTTGCTTATTGTCTGTAACTTAACAAAATAGGGATAATCTGTAAAAATAATAGCAAATTGTTGAAAAAGTGCAGTTAAAATCTGCTCAAATAAAGTATTTTTTTAAAATAGTGTAGAATTCCATTGGTGGCTTTCTTCTCCCTTCCGCTACCTAAGTATCACCATTTTCAAAATCCGGTCTACTGCAATAAACAACAATCTCTAGTTCTGCTACGGATTTGGATCATACAGTAAGACAGCCCTGCTAGCTAATTAGTCATTTTAATGACAGTACTTCCAGTCCTGCGAGCAAAACAAAACAAATCCCTTGACACTGTTTTGAGGAGACACCACTGCTGCATCCTGGGCCCAGCTCTGATGAGATCGACAGTGATTGGTTGAAAGGAACACAAACAAGCCAGGCATTGTCTCCCGCCCCAGTAATAGAAAGATAATGAGGTGCAGTTGGATCATCCTACAGCACAGAATAGAGAATCTGTCTCTGCCTGAAACATTTCATGTTAGTTTATCATTCAGTTTGTGACCCATATGCATTTGGAGCTCACTAATGGAAGAACAAATTGAATACATTTCTCTGTGTGTTCCAAGAAAGATATCTAGGCTATTTAACCACTGCTGTATCTCAGTATCATGTTAGTATTCTAACCAAGGGCGCTGGACAGGGACCTAAAGTTGTGTGGCCAAGGGGACATTGGCCCTCTGACTTTACGCCACTGTCCTAAATTCCTTTTAAGTCAAAGATCACAATATTAAATTAAGTATTATACTCACCTGCATATTCTTTTTTTAAATGTAATTAGTTCATTTGACAGGGACTATGTACAGAAGAACATTAAACGCAGGGTAAAGATGCTCTGTACTAGATTATAGCATACTCACTGGTTTCCATCTGCAGTCTCTGGAGCAGGCAAGAAAGAAACCTGAAAAGGCAGAAAAAGCAGAAAAGCAGTACATCACATTTGAAAAATAACACATTCATACGGTTAAAAAGTCATTACAGGACTGCCATTGCTGACAGGCTTGGTTTGTCCAGATCCATTTTTTTGTCTCTATAGAAAAGTCTTTAAGTCTGTCTTCAGTTCAGAGGGGAGCTTATTCCAGTCCATTATTACTTTGTAGGAAAAAGCCAATTGTCCAAAGGCAGTTTTACATAAAGGGATGCGACATTGTCACCTATAAGAGGCCCTTGTTGTCCCGGTAGTATTTCCAGAAGTGTAGTGAATAAAAAACTTGAGAGGTGAGGGCGTATAACCACTGAACACCCTTGAAAAACAATCGTACATTTGCATACACAATCACGTTTCATTCACCAGATCCTGTGTCAGTCGTCAATAATTTGCATTACTCAACTCTAAAGTAACCCACCTCTGTCACACCTCTGTCTGCAGCCAGACTAAAGCGTAATTCTTAAGCGACAAGTAGCAACATGCGCTTGCAAAAGAGGATCATAGAAATTGCTGCCTGTAGTATTCCAATGATATAATCTTTAATAGGCTTTAATACGATGATACATTTTATGATCTTTCAGTAACTGCTAGATATACACCTCAGATCACGTCATTTTGATAACAAAATGTTCCGAGGTAGACATGACAGAGAATTAGTTGTTTGGTGGATCTTGTCAGGTTCAGGAGGCTGATTAAGCCCTATTTTTGCAGACTGGGTCCTGATTTAGTTCTGTAGGTTTGGTTAAAAAATCCCGACCTGTGCATCTCTAACTTTGGTGTTCAGAAACAGAGTCAGAAAGGTTTTCATTGCCAGGTAGGTTGTCACTTACAAGTAATTTGACTGAGAGTTTTAGAGCATAACAGTAATTTATAGGGAAACTGTTGCTGCAAAGAGCGATGAGAAAAATCCCCTCGTATCCGTCGGTGAGTGAAATCTCAGCTGTTCAACTACAACTAAAGAATCTGCAGCTTTAATATTCAGCTCTATAGTGTCAGAAAAAAACTGCTACAAGAAGGAAAAAGCCATTTAATGTGGATATTTGCATATTTTGTCTGCTTCAAACACACACAATGCTGAATTTGGCTCCCTTGATGCCAACATATGCTAATAAGGAATAAACAGCTGATTGTATTGGTTTTGCCAGTATTCACTTGGAAGTGTTGGACAAATTAAAATGCTGACCCGATGATGACACCAGATAAAAAAATGAATGCATCACAGTTATGTCAATTAATTCTGAGGGCAATGTGTCTTTCACAGAGATGCAGTTTAATAGTTGTGGTGATATTTCAGTCCGGACCAAAGTGGTGGACTGACATTAATGACCCAAACAAAAACAAAAACCCCTCATGGCTGGATGACACGGGGTCAGTGAATGTGGAATTTGTGTGCCAGATGTGAGTGTGTGTATGGACACAGTGGTGTGGTGGGTGATGTGGCACTGCTGTGTGTTTCTGAATGCAGCAACACCCTCAGTATAGCCCTTCCCTCAACGGATTCCAGCCAGCCTGTCTCTGTCTTCACCAGTGACACACAAACACAGCCGTGTTTCTATTACTTCAGAGGACATCGCATTGACTCCATTGAACCGCTACTGTAACTGCCACTATAACTCTCCTGACCCCTAAACCTTGTCTTCAACCTAAACCCAATGTAACCTCAAATCAAGTTTTCACGCTAAAATTGTATTATTTGTTCACAGTGTCACTTTTTGTCCCCAAAAAGGGAGACGCGTCCCCACATTGTGATTGTGTAAACAGATTTATGTCCCCACAACACGAGTAACACAACTACACACACACACACACA
Source organism: Amphiprion ocellaris (assembly GCF_022539595.1). Taxonomy (NCBI): domain Eukaryota; kingdom Metazoa; phylum Chordata; class Actinopteri; family Pomacentridae; genus Amphiprion; species Amphiprion ocellaris. Next base: position 17,397,485 of record NC_072786.1, read on the forward strand.
CACACACACACACACACACACACACACACACACACACACACACACACACACACACACACACACACACACACACACACACACACACACACACACACACACACACACACACACACACACACACACTGGCAGGCTTCCAGGCAGTGGTGGTTGGACGCTCTGTCAGATTTAGACATGTAATTACAGTCCCAACCTTTGAGAGCTGTGTGTGTGTGTGTGTGTGTGTGTGTGTGTGTGTGTGTGTGTGTGTGTGTGTGTGTGTGTGTGTGTGTGTGTGTGTATGAACAAGTATATTTAAATATACTCTAAGCGTTTTACATGGAGCTGGTGTCTGGTGGTGACAGCGCTGCATAGTTTCCCTGCATGCACACTGACACATTACTGTCACAGTCAAAAGGCACAACTTTTAAACATGTCAGACAAATAGTTCACATTGAGTATGAAAATCTAACATGACATTTGACTAATCAATCATTGTGCCTATTTTCAAAATCACCACGTAAAGAATGACCAGCATGGCTTAAAAATAATGTTAAAAGTCAATATTAGTAACTGTGAGGTTGTGTTTATTGTCCACTGCTGCCACCAAGTGGGCAACACGAAGAAGCTGTCGGTCAAATATTGCTAAAAGTTTAACAAATAAATCCGTAAATAAGAGAATTAAATGTATTACTGGATGTGTTTTCTGCAAAGCTTATTTCACTGGATATTAACAAAATGAAAAGTACAATTATGACAAGTAAATCTTTCAAAATGTTAAGCCAAACAGCTCCTGTAATAAACAAAAAACAAACAAATACATATTTACAGTACTGTTCAAAAGTTTGGGGTCAGTTAGAAATGACCTTATTGTTGAAAGAAAAGCAGTTTTTTTTCAATGAAGATAACACTAAATTAATCAGAAATACAGTCTAGACATTGTTAATGTGGAAAATGACTATTCTAGCTTTAAACAGCTGATTTTTAATGGAACATCTCCATAGGGGTACAGAGGAACATTTCCAGCAACCATCACTCCTGTGTTCTAATGCTACATTGTGTTAGCTAATGGTGTTGAAAGGCTAATTGATGATTAGAAAACCCTTGTGCAATTATGTTAGCACATGAATAAAAGTGTGAGTTTTCATGGAAAGCATGAAATTGTCTGGTTGACCCCAAACTTTTGAACAGTAGTGTATTTTCTGGTGCCCGGTAGTGTATATAATGATATATCAGCAAGAGGGATCAAACCATTACGTTTGCATTAATACTTTCAAAATTGTGTACTTTTACTTGAGTAAGATTATTCATACAGATCTTTTCTGCATTGGTTCTTCACTGAATTAAAGGATCTGAATACTTCTTGTATTACTGTAGGTCAAATACAAATTGTAAACCAACAGGAGGCACCACAGACCTCTGGAAACATCTGGCAGCTGATTCAGCTGTGCTGCTTCTGATAGCAGTAAAATCAGAGCTCCTCCTCCTCAGCTCTTCTCCATCCATACGTCTGAGCTCACATATTCAGGGGGAGGGACTAGATGCTGGAAATACAATAGAAGAGACGGATGCAGCCAGGACAAACGTTCTTTCCTCATTTTTTCTTTGCTCCCGACCAGACAGCAGTCCTGACTCATTCTGTGGCTGTTTGTTCTCCTGCAGCAGCTGGAGAAATAAAACTGTGACAACATGTGTGAAGAGGCAGATAATAGCAGCAAGAAGAAGAAAGGCTTTTTCAAGAAGCCCGATGAAGGACTGTGGTATGCAACATCGATGGTGCTTATATATGCGGTAAGGACATTGGTTATAGGTAGCTTTTTCTTTTTTCATTCATCAACAAAATAATTTCTGTGCACCCCAAATTTTTTTTTGCAGATAGCAAGATCAACTTTAGTAATGCAGAAGTTATTTTCTTATTTAAAAGTCAAGAGAAAAGTTCGGCTTTTTGATGATGTAAAACCGTGCTAACCCTTCATGCCGTCAGAAATCCACCTCATGGTCTTTGTTATAGTTATGAATATGCAAAAAAAAAAAGGCATAGTTTAGTGCTATTTTTTGCATCAGGATAACATTAGACCAGATATGGAGCTAAAACTACTTTACTTTGATGTGTAAAATCTGAACTAAATTACATCTGAGAGGATAATGATTCTTTAAAACACAGTTTCTGATGCGTGATATTTTTATTCTCTTTAATTTAAAATAGGAACATTTTCCTGCTTTTTTTTGGTTTTAAATCAGGACCCTATTAGATCACGTATAAATCTAAAATCACTTTATATAGACTAGTGAAATCTGGACTTGCTTGTCTGAAAGAGGCCAAGGAGTCTTTAAAGCACAGCATCTGTTTTGTGAAACTTTATTCTAGCTCTGAAAATGCTTTTTTTTTTTGCATCAGGACAACATTAGATCATGTCTAGATCTAAAAGCTCTTTAAAATCTGAACTAGATTATGGCAGAAAGGACCTAGATTCTTTAAAGCATGGTTCCTCATTGTTTAAACTGTTATTCTCTTTGTAAAATAATTAAAAAAAGAATATTCTTTGCTTTTCTCACACACAGATCACATTAGACTTAATCTAAAACTATTATATATAGACTGGTCAAATCTGGACTACATAGTCTTATCGAGATTAAAGAATCTTAAAGAATAGTTTTGATTTGTGAAACCTTTATTCTATTTGTGAACATGCAGAAACAGGAAGATTTCCTTGCTTTTTTCACATGCAGACCACATTAACATTAAATATAAGTATTTTTAGCTACGACACAGTTATAGCTGTCATAAATATTAAAGTGTATGTCTGTTATTAACACAAAAGTACATCAATTTGACCGGTACAAACTGTAATTTTTATATGAAATAAATCAGCACAACAATGTGTACATCTAACTGTGAAAATTTGTACTCTTTTAAGTAACAAATGCAAAAATTACAGTACAGATTTGCAGTTTTCCATAAAATAACTGTGCAAGAGTAGAGAAATGTTTTTAAAACACATTTTTCTCCTGACTACCTCATTGACAGCGATTCAGTGTTATATAGACGATATCAAACTGTTTTAGAGTGTACAGATTTTACTGTTATGGTTTGACTTTTTTTTAACCATAAAATTTACATTTTTTACAGTGTAGACCTCCTGCCGGGCAGTTCAAAACTCAGCATTCTTCTACTGATATGTTCACTATCCCTCCTCTGTACATGTCCAAACCATCTATTTCTGACCTCTCTGGCTTTATGTCCAGAACATCTAACATGTGCTGTCCCTCTGACGTACTCATTTCTGATCCTATCCATCCTAGTCCCACTCCCAAAGAGAACCTAAACATTTTAATCTGTGCTAAATCCAACTCTGTCTCTTGTCTTACATCTGGAGAGGAATGTAAGAGGCGGGAAGTCCTGGCTGAGGTATTACCGTCAACTTGGAATTACTTTTGTGCTGCTGTTGGGATGAGAGTGTTCTAGGAAGAGGGGTCTAACATTCCTTATTTGGTGCAGTGTAGAGACTGTTTTCATTCCTCTGCCAAGAGGTTTGTCTAATGTATGACGGAGAAAGACGCACTGGAAAAACTCAACACAAGATAATTTAAAGATTGTTTTAAGACAATGCATCTGAAATATCTTGTTAAGTCAAACAAGTCCCTCCATCTTGCTGAAATGTCACTTGTTAAGTGAATTTATCTTAAATCAAGTGGGATGAGACATTTTGACTAAATATAAGACAAATAGACTTGGTAAGATTTTGAGTTTTTGCAGTGCGCCTGTGACACACTTAATGCTGAATGTAACTGTACGCTCTGTGAAGCTTTTCAGTGTCTACCCTACATTCAGTACATCAAAATTCCACTTAAGCACAGCGCTTTGACTCACCGTACATGTATTTTGTTATTTTCCATCCCTTGTTGCCTCTATGAAGTGTGAAGTTTGCAGCTGTACAGTAAAGTTAATGTTGCCCTGCAGGTCTGGTGTGCTCTGGTGCTTATTTTGGCAGCATCAGGACAACTCTGGAACAACCAGAGCCTTGGGTGTGGGCTCAACACTGAGGTAAAACTACACAAGGTTTTCTATCCATCAGACCAACAACAATAAGTGCAAACAACATAAAAATGTCATAAAATGTTGTGCATATTAAATGATAATAACAAATGTAATTACAATGTATGACTATTCTCTAATTTACAGAATAAAACTGTAATAAATTCATGTATCTGATGATATATGATTGTGAGGTTTGGTCTTGTAGTTTGAGTCCAGGTTGGAAAACGAGGCCCAGCTGATTTATGTGTGGTCAGGGTGTAATCTGGTGTTCTGTACGTTGCTAGTGTTGGCAATTTGGAAAAGAAAGGGCTGCTGGACACTAATAGTAAGTGGATATCTGTATGTAAAATTGCTATATATGCACACAGGAAAGACTATCGAGCATAAACCATTGCTCCCCTCTCTTGTCTCTCCACAGTATTGGGCTTCGTTTTTTGTCTTTGTGGCTATGAATGGGACGTTAATTCATCTCGTCAGAAAAAACAGTCAGGTGGGGTAATCTCAGCTCGATTTCTATATTCACTAGCTTTTGGTGAGAGTGTGGAAGCAGTAAAAAAAATAGAAGGTTTGCTTAATACAGAGGCTTTTTTTCATGAGCTTTCAACCACACTTTAAGATCTTGTTCTGTGGATGGAGTTTGCATTGTTGTCATGCAGATATCTCAGTTGATATCATGTTAGTGACTTTAAAGTCTGACTTTTGGGGAAATGTACTTATTGTCTAGATAAGGACACTGATACCAGTCTTGTATCTGACATTTAAATATGAATCTAAAGTCTTGTCATATGCAGAGACTGTATAAAAGGTAGATGTAGCCTCTGGGAGCTGGTTGCACCAACTGGTTTTTACTAAGCCTCGCAGTAACTGCTAAGTCAATCTTTGTTAAAATCAACCTTTATAATGAACTTTTGTCTATTGCACCAACCAAACTTAAACTTAGTTTTGACTATGTCCAGTTCCGCACTGCATGTTGATGTGAATGTCTATGTATTTGTAGCTGTTCCCTTGCAGTGTATTGCTCGTACACATTTTAACAACCTCCTGTGTCTTGCTAATTTGTCATTTTTGATTTGTGGCAGCTATAGAGGATTAAAGAAAAAGAAAAGACAATTTCACTGGCAATGAAATAAGAAGAGTATTAGAACTGAACAGTTGGCTCAAGAACAACAACTCATGGCCAACAAGTCCAGCATTGATAACTACGGAAAAGTAAAGGGTCAACTTGGGGAAAAAATAACACAGCCTATTAACATAAACAAAATGGCAAAGCCTCATCCAAAATGCCAGTGTACAGGGATATAATGCCTGACATTTTTGCAAGTACTGGTTTTGTTGGCAAGGAAAGCAGTAGTACCAACCAACTACTGGAGGATAGTGATGTCTCTCCAGAGAGATGGATGTTGTTCATACAAGCATAGACTATGAAGGTCTGTATAGATTCTCAGCCATCCAGGTCATGGTAAAACTGAGAGCTTCAGTAGAAGGCAACTTGACATCTCTTTTTGGCTCTTGAACCAAGATTCCCTTCAGTTCTAACTGATTGATAAGGGTGGGTTCAAGTAAGACCGCCATCCGTAAACAGAGGACACCAACTATCAAGTACTTATGACACAGTCTTGAGATTCACCACCATTGACCTCTTCAGTCACCCCTCAACTGGCAGTTTCACAACCATTCAGACCTCACTACCTCTTTAAATGGCCAATTCTCTGTTCCAACCTCCAGTCCAGTAGGTAGTGTTAATGCACCTGAAGCTGTTAAAGAACTCAAGAAAAGAAAGATGTTAGTGAGAACTGACGAAGCCTCTTGGATGAGCCAAAAAACCTCTGTACCAGTAAAAATGAGAAGCCTATCTCTCACTGAAGCTCTTAAGACACCAGTTATTTATGTATCATTTAAAACTCTCCTGTTTAAAAGCTGGCTTGTTGTAAAGTTAGTTTATGAGGCACCACATTTCCTTTAGTGTACAGGCTGTGTTGTCTAAGTCAGTACAAAAGAACTGGCCTAGATTTCCTATTAACGCCTGTTTCTGCTGGATATAACATTTACATGCAGTCTTAATGTGAAGAAGGCTTAAGGCTTGATGGTGCAATTGGGGAAACTATTAGATGGAACTTAGGAACAACTTCACTTAAGACCAGTCATAGACCATGTTGGTGTAACCGACCCCAACTCTGAAAAGTTAAGTCAATGTTTAAGTAACCCTGCATTCTTTCTAACAACCAGCAGGGGCGACTCCTCTGGGTGCATAAGGAAGTTTGGCTGTATAGAAGTCTACAAGAAAATCATCCTATTTCTCATTTTTATTAACTCAGTAAACATTTTTCCAGTAAGTTTATGGTCTCAGTTGCTAGTTTCAAATGTCCTTCAATACAGAATGATACTCATTTCGTAAATGATGGTCCTATTTATAGTAACATAGACAATAAAGCAGGGTTTGCTTTAGGCCATGGTTATCTTGTGATTGAGGAAGTTACTACTGTACGGGCATAGAGTCCTTGAGCTGTCAGTTAATGATTAACGAGGGGTGGCTGGTTTATCACTTCTGGCTCCCAAAGACCAACATCATGATAGTCAGATTCCAAATTTGAAGCTTCTAAATGGTAGTTACATGTCAACTTTTAGATATAGTCCATATATCTGGTCATCTGATGACAACACAGAAACTCTTCTGAGCAGGACCATGAAATGGTGGTTGGAAAACATTACTTATTGTCTCTTGGGTTATATATAATAATTGCAGGTGTTTGTCTTTCTGTTTGTCTCTAGGAGATACAAACATTTCAGAAGAAATACTTGCCACTGCTGCCTTTTACAGATACAATAAAAAACCCATGGTCAAACGGAGGCATACTCACTGAGATGAACTGCTGGCAGACTCAGGTAAGCAAATTGACACTGAGGATTTCAGTAAAAATGTACTTTTAGGAAATATTGTAACGTTTCATGCTGCCCACTGTTGTGCGTTTGTTTCTATTTGAGATTTACACATACAGAAAGCATTTCTGAATGCCTCTAAATCACTTCTAATTTGTGCTCACTACAGTTTAAGTGTTGTGGACTTCAAGGCTTCCAAGACTGGAATACTACCTTTCCAGACTCCTGCTTTTACGACGAAGAGCAGGACAACAACTGGGTGGGTCTTTCACCTTTCTACCAGAAAAATAACTGCACAGCCAATAGTTTTGCAAAACGAATTTAAGGTGATAGAGGTATAGAGCATCCTCAGCATAGAAATTAATGTATTGTATATCTCATAAGACATTATATTGTCTGTTTTACCGTATTTTCAATGGATGCATAATGGTCACCTTTTGTGTTTTAGGTTGGAACTTCTTTGCTTCCAAGAAGAAATATTTACGAGAAGGTAAAAATCTTAAAGATTCAGTTTAAGCCTTTCTTTAAACCTACATCAAATTGAATTCTGTTGCACCAAAACTTATCCAGTACTGACTTTAAATTTACACTTTTAAAGTTTTCGAGATGGAAGGGGCAAAATAATTACGCAATCAAGAAATGTAATGTTAAGGGACAGCCCGATAAACTCTTAATAGAACTAATCCAAAATTAGTTTTCCTTGGTGCAACCCAACCTTCGAGTATTTTTTAGGTATTTCCAAGATTGTTGTTGTATGGTCTCTATAATCTACTGATAAACAAATGAAAACAGTTCATTGTTATCAAAGTGAGTGTGTGTGTGTGTGTGTGTGTGTGTGTGTGTGTGTGTGTGTGTGTGTGTGTGTGTGTGTGCATGCGTGTAGGCTTGTTTCCCTACAATCACATCTCTTGTAGAGAAACGCAGCTCTGCTGTTTGGATCATCACAATAGTTTGGGTAAGAATTGTGCAATTAAGCAGATCATTTGTCTGAGTATTCTTTAAAAGCTCCATACTGTGTCCCTTATCAGCAAATTAACAAAAGTCTCACATTAAGTATCTTTCAGTTTTTCAGCTCAAAATACAGAAAAGATGGTTCATTTTACCATGAGCGCATAACGTCTGGTTTTAAATGGGCCGTTTCAGTGCCTGTAGCAAATAATGTAGTTGAGCTGCTGCTGTCAACGCCCCCTTCAGGAAGAAGAGTCTCTCTGCATCTGTGATTGACTGACACAAATGTGACTGAGTCTGTGAGACCATTTCTTTCAATGACTTTCGCTTGTCTTTATGAGTGAACAATTTTCGTGGAAATAGGCAACCTTGTGGTTATAAGTTGGTATTTCAGTGGCACAGACTGGAAATGGCTCTGAAGAGATTAACATGTAGCCTTTTAAGGCTGTGTTTCAGCCACTATTTCATAGTCGCTCCACTGTCTGACAACAGAAACAGAAAAATACATAAATGACAACAGCTTTATTGGGAATTCAGCTGTATTAAAATCCAGTATAATGTGAGCACAGAGAGCAGGAGAGAAGCAGACGATGAGAACATAATGGAGTTTATCAATCAATCAATCTTTATTGGTCATTGCACATTTTCATATACAACGAAATTTCATTTGAGCTGCCCTGCCAATGACAGGCTGCACTGAAGCACAACAGGCCACATGAAAACACAGTAACCCACCCAAAGTTAGTGATAACGTTAGCCTCCTCAGCTGCACAACATGCTAAATCTTAGGAATTTAATATTTTTGTGGTGATACTGTCATAAATAATGAAAGTAATCCACCAAATCTTCAGTTCCTCAGATGATGGGAGTGCATGAAGACTCTTGTATTCATTCTTAAACAGCAGAACATTTGTTGTGCTTTGCTTGTGGCTGAGATATTTTTGAGTTAGCAGAAGCAGCTCTAGAAGGTAAATAAACATGGGGGACGGTGAGGCAACTCTTCATTCTGAATGGCTCGCCTTGGAAGCAGTGGGTGGTGAGCTGGTTGACTACTGGTTTCTCAGTTCATATTTAGAAAGTGAGCAAAATTCTGGCTAGCTTGTGAAAATAGGAGGCTATCTTGCCATTGCGGCCCTTGAAGGATGGCAGTAAGTGTCTTCATATTCTTACTGCTTTTAATTTACACTTACAAGTTTTTCAGACTCATAATACAAATGGATTTTCACCATATGGGACCTTTAAGGAGACCTTTAAAGGGCAGATTGTCGTTCTTTCTTTCTTTCTTAGGTCGAACTGTTCGCTGAATGGCCATTGTGTTTAATCTAATGGTTGTACATCAGGTGTTCTACAAATATCATTTTCTGCTTCTCCAGCTAACCGTCATCGCTGCTCCATTTGTCATCTTTGCCCTGGGCGCAGTGGTCATGTGCTTTGTTGGTAGTTGTGTAAGTGCAACAACATGACAGTAAAATTTGACCAAAATAACATTAGTAGTCAAATATAAACATCTGACTCTGAACATGTTTTCCTTGTGTTTTCAGCTAATTTGCGAGGTAAGCTATAAACTGAGCGTCTTGAAATACAGAATCTGTGGAGGAGAGAAAATGGTTCCAGTGGTGTTCATCAGAAAGAACAATAACAACCAAAAGGAGAAGGAAGACGTGGAAGCTAAAGAAACCGTCTGGGAGGATGGAGTTATCTTGGAGGGTGTGGATGACAACCCATTGAGAATGATTCCTGTGTCTCTGCTGAGGAGGCTGCAGGAAGAGCTGGACCCACCGCCAGTCCAACATCAGGTACAGAATTCACATTATTGTTTAATGCACTCATCTAATGCAACCAGGAAGTTCTACACAGTGCTGATAGAAGACGGTTCACCGCTGCTGCCCAGTGACGCCGTGCTAGTCGAAAGTGACAAACCCACCAGATTTTGTTGTTGGGAAGAGGGACACAAGGATTTTGACGTTAAAGATATTGTTTGGCCAAAAGACAGACTGAACAGAAGTACACCATGCTAGTGTTGTAACTCCAGTGTGTTGGTGCAGTGTACAACAATGCTGCTTGTTCTTTCTGTAAGTGTCTCTGGATCTCAAGCTACATGTCTCTGATCTGAAGCCGCATCACCCATTGCTACCCTGCCACCCCCACCACGCTCATCCCCACTCTCCCCCCACCGATTGAGGCAGATGGCCGCCTTCCCTGAGCCTGGTTCAGTCAGAGTTTTTCTCCCTGTCCCTATTCCTGGGATTTTTATTCCTTCCCACCATTACTCGGGGAATCCAAAAAGTTTTCTGTTCTGTTTATAATTCATAAGGTCTGTATCTTACTATGCTATGCGCTGTGAGATGACATATGTTGTGATTTTGCGCAATATAAATAAAGTTGAATTGAATGTGTTTTTCCTATTGCTTTTCACATCAAAATGTAAAATCTAAAGAACTGTGTATTAGAAAAGGTCTTATTGCTATTAACACTATTAGTGCCTGTTCCACTTGATAAGCCTGTTAACAATGATTATCTGAAAGCCGTTTTAGCTTTACAAAGGTTCTTCTCTGTTTCATTTGATGTAATTGAAAACTTATATAAAATTCACTTTTTAAATACATTTTCTGCAGTGAATTGTCAGAAAACAGATAGCACATCTATGGTGCCAGCGCTTAGACATTAAACTGGTGCTGTTGAACCTCTGATATATCTCGTGATGGCGATGCTCACAATTCACTACAGAAAAATTTGTGCCAAAGTGGGTGTAAAATTGATTTGGTTGTGGTTTTTAACAGGGCTCAAATGTTTTTTCCACTCTGAAAGTCTCATGTTTCTATATTCTTTATGTAAGAAAAAAAATATAAAATGAATAATAAAGCTGGAAATTTCGACCCACTTCTATGTATCTCGAGGGCCTCTAATTTAGAAAACATTCATAGTATGAATGTCAAATTGTGCATGGCTTCATAAAATACACTATAGTTATTGTTTATAAAAGATCAGCTGATTCTGAGGTTTTCTTTTGAAGTTTTGCTTGATTTTACATGGAATGACCCACGTAGTAACTGAACGTCACTAGTGTGTCTTATATTTGTGCCCGTTTATGATCGTTACTCAATAAAACATGATTGTCCAAAGTGAAACAATTATTCTGACACCTACTTATGAGCCAGAGTCTCTACCTTTTCCTTATGAAGAAAAAAATCTAAAATCAATTCTCCAAAATATAAAATCTCTGTAGAAAAAAAGCTTTTTAAAAACAATTTTAACTGTTATTACTTTTTAAATTAACATTAAAAAATAGGAATTTACATGTTAACCACAATAAAAACTGTCCAAAACTGTGAATAATGTCGACATCAAAAATGGACTTTTTAATACAAAGTTCTTTTACAATGTTTGGTAGTAAAATTGCACAATTATTATTGTTAATTTCCTGCATTTATTATAAATTGAAAATAAAAAAATAAATAAAATAATTTTTTTCCAGATATAAGACTGGAAAGAATAACTGAAAAGCGGTCAATTATCTTTTGAGGAGCAGAACTTTCCAGAGATCCAAAGACCCTTACCCAAAGCTGTAAATTTGAAAAGACACCATTTCAGGAGACAGCTAAACCAAAATTCACCTCCAAATGGAACATCTGCTGACAGGATGTTTACGAATAAAGGACCACTAACGGCATTTTTGGAGACAACAGGATGCCTCCTACCTCCACCAGAGTCTGATAAGGGTCATAAAGTGTCAACTGTGAGGAAAACCACACCTCTGCAGATGAGGATTGGCATTCTGACCTTCTGATCTCCCTACCTAACACACAGAACTTGGTATGCAGGAATGGATTGAACAGTTTAAATCAGAACATTAAGGAAATGCATCATCACCGGAGTGACGATCTGGACTCAGTTTCTGATACCAGGTTGATCAGGACCAGTATGGAAGAAGAACACGTCAAATTTGAAGTGTTTGTGGAAGATGCACACACGATACACAAACACCCTCCTCTCTCTCTCTGTCACAGACCACAGCCATAAAAGACTCAGAGAGACTTTTAACTCTAATCATATATACTCCCTATGTCTTATTTTTGTTATTATTGAATGTATATGCTTGTGTTTTCGCTCTGTTATAAGTTTACTTTCATGTAGCCTAAAGTCTACAATCTGTAAGTTTATTCATATGTGTACATATTTTATTATTATCTCAGGAACCATATGAGATAAACATGTTATGTTTGGTGTCATTCTAATCACCTTTTCTGTGTTATTTCAGATCTGTGATCATAAATACATGTTGAACATTTGGATTTGCACATTTAAGAAATAAACTAAGAGCAAGTTAAAAAGGTATTTGGCCTCTGACCTCTTCCTGGACAGTGAAGCTAACACCACCCCTTAGGAGGAACACATCCAGGACTGGTTAGATGCTGATTTGCATTTGGCTCCAAAACTTTTTATATGGAGGAAAGTCACTGGAATGAAAGAAAGTCTTAGAGAAAAATGCAGCTGGGCTTAAGAATAGAACTGGCTTCTTGAGAACAAAGAACGAAGAACAAAGAACAAAGAAGATTGGGGTAGAAACAATAGATTTTTGAAATAGGCTTTTCATAAAAGTTAAACTAAAACAAAGGCTTAAAATTGTGTTGTTTTATGATGGCTTAAACAAACAAATAACTTAACTTTAAACTATGGATTTGTTTTTCTATAGTTTGACTTCTTCAGTTAACTTTAATACTACAACAGTGTGAACATTTTCTTGATAACTATGAGCTTTGACTCTTGGTGTTTTTACTTCGACACATTTTTCCAATGCAAACCTGCCAAAGTGCCTTCTTGTCTATGCGTTCCTGAACCAACTCATCCAGCAGATCATCACAACTTCACATTCTGCAGCAGCCTGAATCTCCCTCCTACAAAGGCTACGCACTTGTCACTTTCCTTCTGCTAAACGGGTTAATTTACAAATTACAATTAGTTTTCCAATTTCAGATTCTAAATTCATCAACTATTCATCTTTTACCAACTGCTTCCAGTGATGATCACAGTTCATTAGTTTATTTATCTGCATTTATTCATTCATTTATTCACTGTCTGTTGTTGTTTGTTCATAGTACTAATTAATAAATGTATGTGTATAATTGCCCCTAAATTAACAAGTGCAATTTTAATCAAAAAATGTAGTTTCTACCATTAGGTATGTTAGAGTCGACACTTTTATCGAGATTGTTTGGTTCCCGCATATGAGGCTAGTATTTCTCCACACTTTGCTACACTGTTATTTTACAGATTTCCCGTTTTGAAAAAATACAGACAGCATTTTGTAACATCACAGGAAAAAAATGTACATGTTGATTGACCAAAAAAGGGTAAAAATTATACATAATGTCCATAACAGTAATTTTTAAAAAATGTTGTATTTATTATAAATCAGGAAAAAAACATTATTATTGTACTTATGTTTTATGCAAAAATAATTATATCTATTAAGACTTGAAAAATAGTAAATTATTTTTTCTTCTTTTTAATTTTAAAGATATTTTCCTGTTTTGCTAAATTACAGATATATTTCGTAAAATCACAGTTGACTGTAAAAGAAAATATGTCAAAACTCTACATAATGTCCACATCAAACATCTGTATTGTTACAAATAGTTATCTGTTCTTTCACACTGTGTGGATATTACAGAGTTTTACTGTATTTAAATCAGTGTTCTACTGTTTTTTTTTTTTTTTTTGTTTTTTTGTCTGCATTTGTTCTCATTGTTTAACTCCAGAAAAGGGGTGTAAACATTGTATGAGATTGATGCATATTTTAGTCTTGCAGCCAAATATTTTAATATTTAGTGCATGTGTGTGACCATCACCAGCCCTCCCTGAAAGCTAAGCAGATATTCTTTATTAGAATTCCCTATTATGAGCCAGGGAGGGCAGTGCTACACCTCAGTGATGTGTGGGGGAAACAAAGACTGGACAGGACGAACAGGACGAACAGGATGAACAGGGATAGAAAATAACAGGCGTTGCTATTGCAATTAAAGATTGTAAGGTGGTGTGTTATTCCCAACTACTAACTGTCCATCAACAAAAAAAAAGAAAAAAATTTGAAAAACGAAAAGAAAACCAAACCAACACAAAAGAAAAAGAGATTCAATAATAAATAAACAAACGGTACTGAGCACCATAATTGTGGATGTCTTGATAGTATAGAATAGAATAGAATAGGCCAGAAGAGGATACTAGTGCGAGAGAGAATGAGTTTAGGGTAGAGACTGGAGAGATTCTCAGCACATTCTGGCGGGTCCCATCATTCGCTGAAATGAGACTCGGCAGTAGCTGGCGAGACCTGATCAAACATGCAAGTGTGAAGAACCCCGAAGCCCAGAACAGCAATCACGGCAAGGCAGGGCCAAGCCAACAGGGCACCCCTCCCCCCGGGCCGTAGGAGCCACAGGGTGGCACCCCCAGAGAGCCACCGGGGCCACCGTGAACGACGCGGACCCGGAGAACAAGAGGGAGCAGCTACCGTCACCCCCTGCGCGCCCAGACCGACCCTGGCCCGGGGCACGAGGACCCACCCGCCACCCAAACCCCAACCCCGCCCACCCCCATCCCCACCCCCTCCCCCGAGGGGGCCAACGGCCCCACACAGCCAGGAAGCCAGACACAGGGGCCGAGCGGCCCACCGAAGGGGCGGCAACCAGCCCATCACAAGGCAGGCCACCACCGGGAGCCGGCCAGAGGAAATCGGAGCCGGGACCCGATGCGAGTCCAGAGGGTAAAAATGGACAGTGTGGTGGGGCCCAGCGACGCCGACAGGGAGGCACCCCGCATACCCCCCGCACCAGGCCCCAGGTGAGCGCAGTACACCCAGGGCCCCCACTCCCCGCAATGCGCCCTGACAACCCACCAGGACAGAGCCACCACATGCCACCAGCCCGCAGTACAGCCACAGCGCCCACCAGGACGGCCAATCCAGCCCCCGCAGCCCACCAAGAGCCATCGCACCTGCCCGGACCCGTCGGGCACGCAGGAGGACCCCCCCCCCCCGACCACAGTCCCCAGGTCCCGGGGACCCCCCAGCCACAGCAACACGGATGATAGTCCACCCCCGCCACCCCATAGCTATAAGGGGGCCGGGTCCCACCAGCGAGGCCATATTAGTGAGATCCCCCCATTACTTCCTGTTAATATGTCTCCCGATCCCAGACTGGAGACATTATCCCTGCACCGTGGTAGTGTAACCCTGAGTGTCATGTGGTGCATTAAAAGTGGGGAGGCTGGGTGAGGCGTCCAGGGGGTGGGCCAGAGGACCACAGAGGATGGCTACTCTGCAGCCTACCCTGACCCAAGTTCCCCGAGCCGTCCCAGACCTACCCCTAAGGTGTGAGTGTGTGTGGTGCATTAAAAAGAAATTAGAGAGCAGGGGAGGCAAGCAAGAGGGTGATGGGGAAGAGACAAGGCCGTAGAGCCCTGCCATCCGCCCCACCACAGAGCCCATCGTTCCCGCCCCCACCTGCTCTCGGGGCCCTAACTGTCGTGTCCCTATATGTGCCTAAGAGTAACTATATACAGTGATGTGTGAAGTATGTGAAGTGCACAGTAAGAGGCAGTCTGGTGTGGATCCGGCCCATGAGGAGAGAGCAGCGGGGGAGACAGGTAGTAAGACCACCGGTACTGATGCAGAGGGCCCCCAGAGCCCGGAGGCAACAGGCCAAGGTGGGCCCACACGAACCCCACCTGCCCGGCCAGCACCGAAACCCCCAGAAGTCGCAGCGCTAGAGCAATGTTCTGTTTTTTTAACCTATTAGCATAGTATTGTTTTAGAGATTTTTTTTACAGGGTAGCCAGTGAGAAACAGTAAGGATTGGTGTAACATGGTCACTTCTCTTTGCACATGTTAAAAATGTTATTAGATGCTTCCTACGCTTTTCTGCCATACGGTCTGTTCTGTCTTGACTCTTGAAGAGTGACAGTTGCTCTTCAAGTCCAAGTCAGAACAGCAATGAAATGAGATTTCAAACTCTCGTATACTGTGAAATACAGAGATTTACCTGGTGCTAACTGGCTTAATCAGAATTGAGTCAAGTTGTTTGGGAAAAGCTTGAATATAACTGATATTCATTTATAACTAAAATTAGCCCAGCATTGAGGACAAACTAAAAACATCAAATTATCACTTTACACGTTTATACTAAAGGTAAATTACTAGCTACATGACTTTAGGGATGACACTGTCCATTTGTTTCTTTGCATCATTGGTCGAAACTGAAATATCTACAACTACAATCAACTATTTGACGGACTGCCACTAAATCTGCAGACATTCAGGGTCATCAGAGGATAAATACTACAAACTTGGATTTCCTGAAATGTCATCTGTAGGGCCATGAACGCATTGTCCATGCAGTAGTTGCTAAGATAGTTCAGTTTGGACCACAGAGGTGGATCAAAGTTCAGCGGCTCCACTGACACTTAGCTATTTGCGTTGGACCATAAATGTGATAAGAAGCTTCCTGGCTCAGAGGGAGTGCTTTGTTAATTCTATAAACACTGGTGTGTTTACTAGTTGTTACCCAGCAACCACCTCTGATTTCCCATAATTCCATGTCAGCTAATTTCATTTCTGCAGAGCAGAGCTCTGGCTGACTGCAGTTAATGTAATCATCTGGAGGCAGAAGTAAAATGAAGTGCCTCACTGTGTGTCAAAGGATTCGTCAAGTCACAAGACACATTTTTATGTCACATTTAAGAAACTTCATATGCTAGATTTTACTATGTTTCTGATGACAATGTGAAAAAAAGAAAATATTTAAAAATCTGCAATTTGCCTTGACCTTACTTTTATCTATTTAAGTCCTTTGAGGTGAAACTTTTTTTTATAGACAAAGTTACAAAAGATTATAAAATGAAATACAGCAACAACAGACATGGGGTGAACGTAAAGCAAATGAAATCAACCAAGAAACTAAACATACAAAAAGTTAAATAAAATCTAAGAAGAGCATATCATATCATTGAACTGCAGTTTGTTTTGGAAGTCATTTCAGGATCAGGTTGTTCTACCAAGTTCAGAGGAAAATCCTGGATATAGATCACAACAGCTGTTGATAAGCGACAGAAGATTACAAGCAAGAAGAGAGGTTAACTTGTACTGCTTGGCAAATACAACGGGCTGTTGTTTTTATGCTTAATAAAGGTCAAGAGACCAGATCATGAAGTAAACAGTGATGTGCACTGGACAAAGAGTTGGGGAAAAAAAAAAACAAAACCTAGAGTCTGGTCTGCAAAGTGTAGAAGCAGCATCAAACATCAAAATAAATACAGTCTAAAACACTTACGAATGTAACTTGTAAAATCCAGCCTAACCTTCTTTTTTGTTAAAAGAAACTTGAATTGTATTATAAAATTACAACTAATTCACAAATATTTTTTGTCTTTTTGCATTTTATTTGCACCCAAAGATCTTTTTGGGATTAATAATCCTCCCAGATCAGTCTGGTTCCATAAAAATCATCCATCCATCCATCCATTATCTATACACAGCTTAATCCTCATTAAGGAAGTGGTAGCATGGACAGGTCACCAATCTATCACAGGGCTACACATAGAGACGGACAATCACATTCACACCTACGGACAATTTAGAATCACTAATAAACCTCAGCAGGTTTTTTGACTGTGGGAGGAAGCCGAACCCAGAGAAAACCCACTCATGCACAGGGAGAACATGCAAACTCCATGAAGAAAGATCAGAACGCGAACCGGGGATCTTCTAGCTGCAGACTGTAAACAAACAGAAGAAGTTATTTTTACAGTAAAATTCAAGCAGCTGTAGTTGCCAGAATGCTACCGCTGTTACGGGGGGAAAGCAGGAGAACCCAAGCGCAGATGTTACCGGCCTCCAGCCTAGGGGTGCCTGGGCCGGTAGCGTTGTTGCTTCACAATCCTAAGAAACTGTGGAGCAGTAAGGAACAGACACAATGATTTATGTGTGACCGCTGCAAGCGTCATTTTATTCTGCCACTTACGTGACCAAAATTCATTTCTAAGACACTTAATTTCAAATCCATAGTCACTTCTAGTCATCTGAAACATATTTATGCCACACCGTGTACATCTCATTCACATAAACATTAATTAACATTAATTAAGGAACTCATCTCACACAGGGTTCTTACATAAAATGCAACAATTGCAAGACCAGTGCAAAATCACAAGGCGGCTGCCCTCAATGTACTACGGCGCGACAACATCATACAAACTTACTCTATTTTGACATACAACTTGTAACAAGGCAACAGAAGACAGAACGGGTGCTGCAGCATTACATCAGGTTCTGTTAGTGTTACTTTGTAAATCATTTATCTCACAGTATTCATAAAACAACACAACATTTCCACACATTGTCCCGTTGTGGCTAACGGCTAACTCAGCCACACATCGTGGTCACTGTAAGCTAATGGCTAACTCGGAAAATACCTTGTACACAAACCATGGTCAAACTCTGTCCTCACACACTTGTTTTGTACACCAGTAAACCAGGATGTGTAAACAACTCGAAGTGAAACACTGGCTCATATTTAAATGATTTAATATCACTTTCTACGTACCTGTGGAGCAGTAAGGAACAGACACAATGATTTATGTGTGACCGCTGCAAGCGTCATTTTATTCTACCATTTACGTGACAGTACGCTTCAGTGGTGTTTCCCTTACTGGTCCTGGCACTTGGGTGACACCTACTGTCACAAAAGGGTTATGACAGTGACCTTTTGACATTCTCATCTGATTGAAAAACAATTAATCAAAATAGCTCTACAACAATGTATTATTGTGTTTTGTTTTTGTAAGGGGGGGGTGTCAGTTTTTCTATAATACTTTTAATAGAGGCTTTTTCCCATCCTCTACACAGACACACAGAACTGGCCGACAAATGAGTAACAAAGAGATTTATTAAACCAACTGAACCAGTACATTAATGGGGAACTGAACTGGGGGAACAGAACTTAACCAACTACTAAAACTCTAACTCTATGAACACAAAAAACAGAAGTTTACAAAACTGAACTGAATTACAAAACTAAGCTGGGTAGGGGTACTCACGACATGGGGAAACTGAGAACCGAGGGGGAAAACAGGCTGGGGAAAATCCATGAACAGGTTGGAGCAAATAGAGTCCAAGAAGGGCAAATCCAGGAGGGGGGAGAGCAGCAGAGTCCATGGGGCTAAAGCAGTGCGGAGGTGGCAGGCTTGGTGGGGAGAAACAGAATCCAGGGGAGAAACAGAATCAAAGAAAGGATGTGAATCTATGATCCAGCAGGGAGTGAATGAGAGGACAGAGCTTAAATAGGTGGAGGTGAGGTGGAGAACAGGTGAATGGTGTGAACTAATTACTGCAGGTGACACTCATTGCAGTAATCAGCTGAAGTATCTGATCTGATATTTGTTGCTTATCATATGGAACTTGGGATGTGTGGGTCATCACGATGGAATGCGTTATTCTGTTCCAGAAACCCAATGCAGTGTTTAGATAGGGGCTCCCACTCCAGAAGCTTGATGGATGCAGGTCTTTACAGTGGGTTGCAAAAGTATTCACACCCATGACCAAAACTCAATTTCTCAGAACAGAACAAAGCAAAAGTGAGTTTCACCTGTTTATATGAAAGGAAATAGCACAGACACAACAATCCATCACTGTTTTTGTTCGTAAGCACTCTTTACTATGAATAGATTGCAAAAGTCTGTATTTCATTGTTGCAAAAGTATTCACACTAAGTCATTAAGTCACAGTCAGTACTTGGTTGCAGCTCCTTTAGCAGCAATAACAGCTTCCAATCGCTTTGGATAGCCAGCAACGAGTTTTGCGCAATGGTCCTTGGACAGTTTTGCCCACTCCTCTTTGCAATACTGCTCCAGCTGAGTCAGGTTACTTGGTGACCTTCGGTGGACGGCAATCTTCAGATCCCTCCACAGGTTTTCTATCGGGTTGAGATCTGGGCTTTGACTGGGCCAGTCTAGAACCTTCACTTTCTTCTTCCTGAGCCATTCTCGTGTCACTCAAGCCGTATGTTTTGGATCATTATCCTGCTGAAAGGTGAACTTCCTCCCAAGGTTCAGGCTTTTTGCAGACTTGAAGAGGTTTTTCTCCAGGATGTCAATATATTTCGCACTATTCATAATCCCTTGCACACGGACAAGCTCACCAGGACCGGAGGAAGAGAAACAGCCCCAGAGCATTATGCTCCCACCTCCATGTTTCACGGTAGGGATGGTATGAGCCGGATCATCAGCTGTGTTGGCTTTGCGCCCAACGTACTTCTTGGTGTTCAGGCCAAACAGTTCTATTTTCGTTTCATCTGACCAGATCACACTTTCCCACTTCGCAGGAGTGTCTTTCAGATGTGTGGTAGCATACTGCAAACGAGCCTTGAGATGTTGTTTCTTCAGATATGGCTTCTTCTTTGCGACATGCCCATAGAGACCTTCCTTGTGTAAAGTGCGGGATATTGTGGACTTGTGTACGTTAGTCCCAGCACCCTGGAGAGACTTCTTCAGGTCTTCAAGAGTGATGGAGGGGTTTGCTCTGGCTTCCCTGAGCAGTTTCATCTTGCCTTTTGCCGTGATCTTGGAGGGACGCCCTGTTCTCCGGAGGTTCATAGTGGTACCATGGCGCTTCCACTTCTGGACCAGTGATGCAACAGTACTTTTTGGCACATTGAGTGAACTTGCGATGGCTACATAGCTTTGCCCATCTCTATGCTTCTCTACAACTTTCTTTCTCAGGTCTTCTGACAGCTCCTTGGACTTCATGACTGTTGTCTGCTGACAACCATGGGATGACTGTGGACAGGTGAATATTGGGCACTATTTATAGGGAGAAATCAAGCCTATACAAGTCACAAGTGACTGAATACAGTCCTGTGACACTGTGATGCAATAGTTTATAGTGTGCAATCATTTTCGACTCAAAATAACATCTTCGGTGCAAAGGTGTGAATACTTTTGCAACAATGAAATACAGACTTTTGCAATCTATTCATAGTAAAGAGTGCTTACGAACAAAAACAGTGATGGATTGTTGTGTCTGTGCTATTTCATTTCATATAAACAGGTGAAACTCACTTTTGCTTTGTTCTGTTCTGAGAAATTGAGTTTTGGTCATGGGTGTGAATACTTTTGCAACCCACTGTAGGAGCTGTAGAGTGAAGGGGGGTTGGTTGAAGATGCTCCCTGCTTCTTTATATGGTATGGAACAGAGCCTAGGAGCTCGACTAGGGGGGTTCTTTGAGACCCACAGAGCCTAGGGCCTTGATTGGAGGAGGTATCCTGTACTTTGACTTCTAACAGAAACCAGATGTAGTGACCTCCTACGTCACTAAACCTATAAAAGTAACCTGATTCCTTTGTTCAAATGGGATCTTCATATTGGCTGGGAAACTCTCCACAGGCAGACCATGGTGCCTGTTCAGATGCTGTCCTTTTCATGTAATAAATTATATTATAAAAGCAACAGTGTCAATGGACGTTTTCTTCAACATTTACACATCCTTGAGGTCTAAGAGAAACTACGACACAGCAAAACAGAGTGCAGGCAGGTGAAGCAGGGAGAGCAAGGGGGCGAGTGAACAGAGAGAGACAGGAGGGAGAGATGACAGACAGACAGAGGGAGCCAGAGAGAGACAGGTCAAAACAAACAGATGAGGAACAATGGGAGAAAGAAGGAAAAAGAGAAAAAGAGGAAGAAGGGCAGAGGCTGGACCAGGATCATAACAACCGCAAATTTACGGTAAAACATTTTCCACATTTACGGTAAAGGGGCCCGTTACTAGCCTCTCATGTACTCAAAGGATTTCCCTCTCGCTAATTCATAAATTGTCCTTTTATTTCGAGTGACATTTTACTGTACTCGTCTGCCTTTATCGTTCTGTCCCTGTGTTCTGTCTGAGCTATGTTGTGTGTGTTGAAAATCTAATAAAATCCCCCCCCAAAAAACAAAAAACCAAAAAACATTTACGGTAAAGAAATCTATTGATACTGTTGATTTTAGGGTTAAAAACCATGCTTCATTCCATATTTTACTATAAAAAAAGTTTTAACCTTTAAAAATTTACATGAAAATACCATATAAAATAAAGGTTGTGTAACTTATAAATATTACAGTTCTTTTCAATTATCAGCACAACAATTTGTGTATTTAACATTAAATATGTGTTTTTAGCAAAAATATTAATATATATGTCCGTTATTAACACAAAAGTAACAAACTGTATTTTTTACGTGCAATAAATACAAGTACAGTAAATACGGTATTGTTAAACATATTACTGCATTTTTCCATTAAAACTGTGCAGGAGTCGGGACATGTATTTTTTCCGAGAAAAAAAAATCTAAAAAAAACCCCCATACTTTTCTCCTGATTATCTTATTTACAGTGATTCTGTGGTATATAAACTGCATCAAACTGTTTTAGAGGTTACGGATTTTTACCGTCATGGTTTGACAGTTTTTCACATTAAAATTACAAACATTTTTTAAAGTGCGAGGTGAACGTGCTAACTACCAAGCCGCTGTGCAGCCCTCCATAAAACTCAAATAAAGTTAATATAGTCCGGCTAACTTCACACAGGTCCAAGTGGTCGAGATAATTGCTGCCGAGAAGTTCGATCGTGGATCAAACTGATTGGTCTTGTGAAACAGCGGTGGTACAAGAAGCAGCAGATACTGTTCGAAATATATAAAGGGTTCAAATATCTAAGAGCAAAACTGGTCAAACAGAAACAAAACCAGAGACAAACTGCAAGAAGCAACTCAGTTAAAATGTGATCAAATATCCTGATGTCTCTAAAATACAGTTAGCCTATTCTGCCTTTCATTTCTGCTTACTGTATCTTTATCATCATGGATCATGTGTGCAGTGAGGCCATTATTCATGTACAATTCGTGCTTTAAGTCAACTTATCACTAATTCATTTTAATAAAGTTACTGACATGCATGTTTGTCTATCAAAGTGTGACTGTGCTATATGATGAAATGTCGCAGCAACTACTTTTCATCTTTTTCTATTTCCTCTTTTTTTATTTATATCATTTTAGTCGAAATAATAAATGAAAGTGTCAGGGGAAACCAGCGATGATCACCCCGGACCTAGGATCACAACCAACAGATGAGACAAAACACGGAAATATACTTGTACAAGGGCACCCTGCTCAGACAGCTCTGCAGCAGAGATGCGCTGAAGCAGTTCCTTGTCCCTTTATTTATACTTGAAAGTTACATCAAGCATGTGTATGAGTGTGTGTGTGTGTGTGTGTTGCTCGTGAGTGTGTGTGTGTTGCTCATGATAGTGAGTGTGTGTGTGTGTTGGAGTGTGTGCGTCATGGTCAATGCATGTGTGTCATCGTGAAATAGTTCAGCACGTCATCATGAGATAGTAAGAACATTTTAGATAGTTCAGCACTTCGTGTACAACCTTGAAGAGAAGATAGTTCAGCACATCATGTAAGAACATTTAGATAGTCACAAGAAAAACAAAATATAGGTCATAAGTCACAGTGGAAAGTTACTGAATAGGAGCTACTGAATAGGAGCCTACAGAGACAGGAAAAACATACTGAGTGTGACAACTATGTACATTATAAACAGTTTTCTTCTAACATTCCCTCCTGTTTGTCATACTCTGTATAGTCGCAGTTATCAGAAAATCAGTATCTTATTTCTATTTTCTACTGACTCTTCATTGAGACTAAACAGTGTCTTCTTCTTTTTGATATTCAAAAGAAGGGTCGGGTTCTTGCGTAGACAGGGCTATATAAATCTGTCGTACTTGTATTGAAACCATTCTTGTAATCCCATTTTTACAGTTATAACATAGATAAGGATCGTTGGTTCACTGTCCTGTTGTATCAGAATCATTGCATGGTTGTCTGAAAGTTCCAGTCATTACATTACTGGGTGCAGAGTGTCCTCCACCTCTGTTCCGCTTTTGACGGCTCAGGAGTCCCTCAGAGGTGGCTAGCATGAACACTGCTGTTAGTGCAATCAGGAGTAAGATGAGTCGAGCCATCGTGGGGGATCAGACACCTGCAGGTAGCACTCAGGGTGGAATTAATTCTTTCGAATTTACCACGTTGTTTTCTTCACTAGCCTGCAGTGCCAGGAACCCTCCTGTTGCCCCCGATGTAGGGCCCTAGTGACCTCTACAGTCTGGTAGGCTGCCCTGCAGGAAGTTCTAGTCTATACTCACTGAGTGCTCCTTGTCCGCTTCCTTTATCAGTTTACAGTGGCTCAGATGAATCCAAGATGGCCTCTCAGCGATTTTGGCTGCTGTGGGTGTGGTCAATAGCACCTGGTATGGGCCCTCCCACTTAGGTTGGCTCCACTTGGATCTTTGGATGATTTTCACCAGAATCCAGTCTCCAGGTCTTACTCTGTAATCAGAAGGTACAGATTCATCTGGAACATGATTAGTCTGTTGGATCTCTTTTGTTTGTAACATGTCACTCATCCAATCAGCTAAAGTGAGTTCCCTATCACTTTTTATCAAATCTGTGTTAAATGATGGCATTGGAAATGCCCTTCCATGTATTATCTCAAATGCTGTTAAACCTTTCTGTCCTTTAGTTATCCTCATCCACATTTTTACTAAGGACAAACAGTCTGGCCACGGCCTGCCTGTTTCTTCCATAGTTTTTCTAAGTCTTTGTTTTATTGTGCCGTTAGTTCTTTCTACTAAGCCAGCACTTTGTGGATGGTATGCACAGTGATGTTTTAAGTCGAATCCTAACTGTTGTGCTGCTAAATGGATAGTTTCATTCACAAAATGTGTCCCATTATCGGATCTAATCGTCCTGGGTATGCCATAGGTTGGGAAGAAGTGTGATACTAAACATTTTGCTACTGTTCTAGCATCATTTCTTTTTGTGGGGTATATCTCAACCCATTTGGAGAATGCATCTATAATTACTAGAGCATATTTTACTCCTTGTGTCTCATTTAGTTCTATGAAGTCCATATGAATAGTGTGAAAAGGGTGTGGCGGTGTTGGAAACTGTCCTCTCTTTGGTCTCACTTGTCCCTGTGCATTATTTTTCTGACATATGATGCATTTCTGGACATGCATTTTTGCTGAAGTTTCAAAATTTATAGTGTAGTATGTTCTACTGACTAATGTAACCATCCCTCCTGTTGAGACATGGGTATTCCCATGGCTCACTAACGCAGCTGTTGCATGTAGTGATTTTGGGAGGATTGGTTTTCCTTCAATATGGGAAACTTCATTGATTATTATTGCTCCCCTTTTTGCCAAGATACTTGTTCCTGGGTTGAGGCAGTTCTTTGTGCCTCCTTTAATATATCTAAAGTGATTGGTTCTGTTGGTGTTAGCATGTGAGTTTCAGTAAACTTAGCATGAGCAGCAGTCTTAGCAGCTATGTCAGCAAAGTTGTTGCCTTTTGAAACTATGTTATCATTAGTTTGGTGTGCTGTGCACTTGCATAACGCAAGTGATGCAGGCAATTGTACTGCATCCAGCAATTGTAGGAGTAAGGCTGCATGTGTTAAAGGTTTTCCTGCTGATGTTTTCATTCCCCTGTTTTTCCATATTCGTGCAAAATGGTGTACGGATGAATATACGTATTGACTGTCCAGACTACAACTTTCTGTCCCTTGTGTAGCTCACATGCTCTAATTACTGCTAATAATTCTGCTGTTTGTGCAGAATATGAACTAGATAGTGGTTTGGCTTCTATCACCGTGTCAGTAGTCGTTACTGCATAGCCAACTCTGTTGGTTCCTGTCTTGTCTTTTGAAGCAGGACCGTCTACAAATATGTATAAATGGTTCTCTTGTGGTGTGCTGTGAATGTCAGGGCGAGGTTTCGTTTCCTCATGTATCATTGAGATGCAGCTGTGTGGCTTTCCATCTATAGGTGTTGCGAGCAGATCCGCAACATTTACTGTTCCACATCTTGTAAGAGTGATGTGGGGTTGTGATAACAATGTGGAAATGAGAGAAACATGTCTTGCGGCTGTGATAAATGGCAAATTTGCCTGTAGCAATACTTCTGCAACAGAATGTGGTAATTGAACTGTAAGGGGGTGCATTAAAACAATGTCTGCACACCCCTGTACTGCTTCTGCAGCAGCACTGCAAGCTTGTACACATTCTGGTAGCCCAGAGGCTATTGGGTCTAGTTTTTTAGAGTAAAATGCAAGTGGCCTCTGTCTATCACCAAATGGCTGAGTTAGCACTGAGCTCATAAAGCCATTTTTAGATGAAACCATAAGGGTGAACGGTTGTTCATAATTTGGGAGTGCAAGAACAGTTTCTGTCTGTAGCACAGCTTTTAAGTTGTTAAATGCTATTTTTGCTTCGCTTGTCCAAGCGACTTTATCCTTCATAGACATGTTTTTCCCATATATCAGGTCTTGTAGTGGTTGAACCATACATGCAAAGTCTGGTATCCATGTTCTACAGAAATTACACAGTCCTAAGAATGACATCATTTGTTGTTTGTTCTCAGGTTCAGGTGTGCTTTGAATGGTTTCTTTTCTAGAGTTTAACATGGATTTTCCTGAGGCTGAGAGATTGTGTCCTAAATAGACAACTTGTCTCTGAACTAGTTGCAACTTGTGTTTTGAAACCTTGTGACCTTCATTGAAAAAATTTTGCAAAACAATCAGGGTGTTTTGTCTACAGTCTTTCTCTGAGTGTCCTGTGACGAGGATATCGTCTACATAAAGTAGATATTGTCCTCTAGTCAGAGGGGGACACGTGCTCATAGATTGTGTGAGAGCTTGTGAGTACAAGGTCGAACTATTTGTGAAACCTTGTGGCAGTCTAGTGTAGGTGAACAATTTGTTCCCTAATCTAAATCCAAACAGACCTTGAGAGTCTTGATGCAATGGGATTGAGAAAAATGCATTTGATAAATCTATTACTGTAAACCATTTTTCTTTTGGCGTTATGCTGTTCATTATAGTGTGTGGGTTAGCCACACGTGGTGGTATGTGAGACACTATCTCATTTACTGCACGTAGGTCCTGCACCATACGCCATTGTCCTGTGCTTGCCTTTTTAACAGGAAATATAGGTGTAACGCATTCCACTTCTTTTGTCTTTTTTAATATGCCAGCCTCCACCATGCTGGTAACTACTGGCTGTATGCCCTTTTCAGCTTCTTCGGATATTGGATATTGTGATAATCTAGGCCTTCTGGTGGTTGTTGTTTCTATTTTTATTGGTTCAACATTTTTTATTAATCCTACATCTGTGGCACCTTTGGACCATAAAGCTTCTGGTAATGATCTTAACATCTCTTCCCCTACTGATGATAGGGTGCAAAGGTTCTTGGTCTCTCAGTATGGCGAGTCTAGGTGTGTGGCTGGTTTGATGTGTACTCTCCAGCCGACAGTGTGTCTTTTTATGCCAGAATATTTTCCTATAGACCATCCATCAGGCCCTGCTGGACCAAATGTGTCCTTTTGTGCTCTCATTAGGACTGAGTCTAATTGTCTCCATTCCATATGTGGTGTTTTTGACAGTGACACGTGAGGAATTTTCATCCTGAATCTTTTCATCTGGTCGGGGCTGAGTACAACCCCTGCTACTGAATTTCCTTCCGGTGTCACGTAAATGTGCGTTATCTGCATGCCTGTTTCCTTTAGTTTGTGGACCCATCCATCGTAGTTGGCGTCTGGGCCTGGGTCTGGTTTGTAGCACAATGTACAATGTAGTTCGCTTTTATCTTGGAATTGTATGTCTGATGTATCTGATAGGCCTGTTTTCAGGACATTTAGGATGTCTTCAGGGCCTTCTTTCCCTATTAGATCCAGAGTCCAATAATAATGGGGCATGCCAGATCCTTGTGTTACATACACTTCAGGCATCACTTCAGCTGTCATTCCGCCATTTGCGGTAGGAATAATGCCTATGTTAAGTGCTGTTAACACATCTCTTCCCACAAGGTTTACTGGACATGTCCTATCTACCAGAATTGGTAATTTGGCTGTTTTTCCTGATGCTAAATCCCTTATTATTACAGGTTTAGTCATTCTGTTTTCTCTCACATGTCCTGTAGCTGATTTCACCCAAACTGTTTTATTTGACATTTGTGTTCCTGGAGGCGGGTGTCTGACTACAGTGGTACATGCTCCAGAATCACATAAACATTCATATGTTTTACCATTTAGTTCCATGGTTCTCATTGGAACTTGTTTATTTTGTTGATGCGAAAGTAGGACTTCTAAGTCCATATGCAAAATTGGTGTACTAGGCTGCACTTGTGGTCTTATTACTTCTCCTGTTTCTGCCATGGTTTCTGCTTCTAACTCAGAGCTGCTTTCTGAGGGAGTGATAGTTTCGACCACAGGTTCCTCACTCACTTCTAGTCACGTAGCCCTCTGTTGGGGACATTCCTTTGCGTAGTGTCCTGGCTTGTGACAGATATAACACTGATCTTTTTGTCTGTCCTCATCCTGAGAGGTGTTTTGTCTTTGCTGGTAGTTATCTCCCCTGTAGCCTCCTCTGCCTCGCCCCGTCCCTCTCCCTCGGCCTCTGCCTCGGGAGTGAAAACCTCCGCGGGGGTGAGAGTAGGCAACAGTTACTGTTTCTGCAGCGTAAGTTGTCTTTTTCTGTTTCAGAGCCTTTTGTCCATGATTAGCAAAATTTACTGCTTCTTGGACAGTTCCTGTATCTTGGTGCACCCAATGTTTGTTCACAAAACGCCTTATGGGTTCTTCTAGGCCGGCAATAAACGCTCTTTTTAATTGTTGTTGGTATGCACTGTTGTTATCATTATCTGGTGGAATGCCAGAATTTGCTCTGAAAACCTTTTCCAATCTGTGTCTGTAGTCAGTAGGTTTTTCGTCTGGGTCTTGCATGCATTCAGCTATTTTGGTATAGTCTGCTCTCCCTCTGAATTCTGCACGAGCTCTGACAAATACCTGGTCTAAACCTTGGGTCAAGTCAGCATGGTCTGGTGGTATTGGGTCTCCTCCAGCTGTCTGTTAGGCATTGATACATTTCCAATTTGAATTGGAAAAACATACTGAGTGTGACAACTATGTACATTATATACAGTTTTCTTCTAACAGAAAGCCAAATAAAATGACGGTCTAAATGTTTTAGCTGGTGATTTTGAAAATGATATAGTGAAATAAATGTGCTCCAACGAAAGAATATACACTGCCTGTCCAAAAAAAGTCACCACCTGGATTTAACTAAGCAAATAGGTAAGAGCCTTCCACTGGATAATTACTACAGTGATGAACATGTTTCAGCTGCAACAACTTATTTAACCCTAGCTGATGCAGTGAAGAGCTTCTCATTTCTTAAACAACCATGTTGGAAGACATATCCTGTGGTCATGGAAAGGATGTTAATCTGTCTCAGAAGGGTCAAACTATTGGCCTGCATCAAGCAAAGAAAACAACTAAGGAGATTGCTGAAACTAAAATTGGGTTAAGAACTGTCCAACATATTACTAAAACCTGAAGGATCTTTGAGAAAGAAATGTAGTCGGAACAAACACTTAGATGATCATAGGAAATCAACAGTAGAACTCACAGTTATGTTTAATAGTGAAAGTAAGAGCATTGCAACACAGATTGTTAAGGGAACTCAAAGGATTGGGACTTAACATTTCTGTAGCTCTAAGAAAACCACTGATCAGTGAGGCTAATCAGAAAAAAAAGGCTTCAGTTTCCTATGGAGCATAAAGATTGGACTCTGCAGCACTGAAAGAAGGTCATGTGGTCTGATGAGTCCAGATTTATCCTGTTCCAAAGTGATGGGGGCATCAGGGTAAGAAGAGAGGCGGATGAAGTGATGCACTCATCATGGCTAATGTCTACAAATCTGTGGGGTTTAGGGTTATGATCTGGGGTTGGTCAGGTTCAGCAACATTATGTTCCCAAAGAATGAGGTCAGCTGACTACCTGAATATACTGAATGACCAGGTCTTTCCATCAATGGAGTTCATCTTCCCTGATCGCATGGACATGTTCCAAGACAACAATGTCAGGATTCATGGGGCTCACATTGTGGATCAGGGAGCATGAGACATCATTTTCACACATGGATTGACCTCCACCGAGTCCAGACCTCAGCCTCATTGAGAATCTTTGGGATGTGCTGGACAAGACTTTGTGCAGCGGTCCGACTCTCCCATCATCAATATAAGATCTTGGCATCAATATAAGATCTTGGCAGAAATCTGGACAGAAATAAATGCTGTGACATTGCAGAATCTTATTGAAATGGTGCCACAGCAAACGTGTCGTTCTCAGAGCTGAAGGAGGTCCAATGAAATATTAGAGTGTGCGACTTGTTTTCTTTGGACAGGCAGCGTATAGTCAAACAGCACTAACAGAGAACTCGTAGGTTATCAGGTAACTGACCTTTAACTATGCTGAATTTGATTCATGGAACTGAGAACCTTCAAGTAAGTCAGACTAACTGAATTATTTGGTAAACAGGTTCCAGGTTTAATCAGGCACTGAATATATTTTGCAGTAAACACTTATGGAGTTGTTAAAATATATATTTTCTTAATGTTTCTTCTAGTTTACAGTCCACACGCTGAAACAGCTGGAGAATTTTTCACACAATGAATCACATAAATTCACATATTTCAAGTTTCTTTTAATGGATATGAAAAATGTTTTACATGTCTGTGGCACAAATATGCTTCAGTAAAGGTCCGTCACATTCAAAGTAAACCGTAAAATTTTGGAATACGTATGGAAATAATTTAAATAAATACAGTTCATGGCAACATTAACACATACTATGTACAGAATGAGAATTAACTTAAAGAATTTCACCACACTGCTTTAAAAACAAGTACAAAGACATAAAATTGAACAAGTGAGACATAATTTGGGACTAAAAAGCAAGGCAGCAATAGAGGCCTTGAAAATATTTCTTCTTGTGTGTGCTTGGATTCCCTCGCTGTAAGTACAAAATAAATAAATACTAGTAAAAACATGTTATTTTTGGAGGAGCACAGCATTTTGTGTAACTTCAACCAGGTCCAGGATTCATTTTTGTCCCTCGAACCCTGAGAATCCTGGTTTCAGTATCATGGCTCTGTTATTAATAATAATAATAATAATAATAATAATAATAATAATAAAACAAGACACTGAAGTTGAGGCACGCACACACACACACACACACACACACACACACACACACACACACACACACACACACACACACACACACACACATTTCAACATTTCATCCTGAAGTAGGTCTTTGTGTCTGAAGAATGTAAAAGTATTTACAGACGGAAATATAAATCCAACCGAGTCTCCAGAGACTCTTCTGTCACATGTAAACAACCAAACAGCAGAACGGTGAATATCAGTTTCTGCATTGATGTCCTTGTTATTTTTCATGTGAACCTTCCTCTTTTTCCATCAGCTGCATCGTGTCGACGAAGGAAGATTTCAGGACTCTGGGTCAGAAAGAGACATCATAGAGATGGAAATCCACGGTTGACAGTTTGTTCAGCATCCAAAATAAACAGCAAGGAGCATGTTAAAGGAACAGTGAAGAGATTTTGGTAAATATTTGTATTTGCTCACTTCCTGAGAATTAGATGAAAAGATTGACACCACTCTTGTGTGTGCATTAAGTCGGCAGAAAGATCCAGGAGTAAATAAAATACATTTTGCTCAGCATAAAGACTAGAAACAGCCTAGTGATACTAAGCGTATCTAAAAATCTGCAAGAAAGTTAATAAGCATATTTCCAAAAAGTTGTTGCTCCAATAGTGCTGAAGTTAGAATCAATATCTATGCCACATTTACGAGTTATAACGCACAATTAACGCAAAAAAAGTCAGTTATCTAAACAGGCTAACAAGGAAAAGGGGCAGAGATAACTAATTATCTTCCCTGTTATTTACAGCAACATATTCATTCCGCCAAGGAACGCAGCGGAATAAGTATGTTGGTTTGTTCGCCTGTCTGGCTGTTAGCAACATTAATCAAAAATGGACTAACAGATTTGGATGTAATTTTCAGGGAATGTCAGAAATGACACAAGGACCAAGTGATTAGATTTTGTCAGTGATGCAGCTTATAGTCTGGATCCACAGATTTGTTAAAGATTTCTGTATCACTGTGAGATAGCGGCACGGTGTTACTGTAACTATGACAACAAGTGAATGCTACGTCAGCTGCCTGCTGACAATCACACGATCGTGATCCTACTACAAATCCACCACTGCAGACTTACTGGGACTTATCCATCGGAAATGATACAAGGAATAATTGATTAAATTGTGGGGGTGTTTCTGAGTCCCATCAATTCCCACCGCCCACTACATATTTGGGCTTCACAATTCGGTATCCATACATAACGTACACATGCATACCATACACCTGTGCTCAGCGCAAGCTCATTTTGTTTGTGGGTACATCTATATTAGATGGTCTCATTGTATGTTGCCGTGATTTCTGCCACAAATTTTTTCTAGATTTCATCCGTCGGAAATGATACAACGATTGAGCAGCCTTGGCGGAGTACTGTAATCTCTGAGTGTTTTTATTGTTAAATATATGTCTTAGCTTACTGGTTGTCACAAGCAGAGTCCAACTCTTAAACCTCCTGCATAATGCTGCAACTACAAAAACCAGTTTGCGGTTGTACATTTCTGCCAGCCAGTGAAGTTGCAGATCACATCGATTTTTCGATTGTTTGTCCGGATTTAGAAATGCATGTAGGTAAGACTCTGAAGGAATTTAAAAAGTAAGAAACCAGGATCAGTGTAAGCAACTCTGACCGAATGTGAAATGTGGACTCAAAAAAGTGTTTTTGCAGAACAATATGAAGCCACAATGAAGCCACACTTTGGGATATAAAATGTCCTCCTCAGTTTATCCTATTAGACATTTGTGTAAAACTTTGTCATAATTAGCTTACGAATGCTTGAGTTGTGGCCAAAACACGTGAAGGTTTCCAACAAATTTGATGAAATTCCCTCAACATATTCTAAAAAATTATCACGTTGATGAAGATCTGAGGCCTGAAAATGTAACACCCCTGGCCTCAGCTGCAGCAAATGAGTTTGAATCATTTAATTATCTAGTTTTACACATTATGTCCATAAGAGAGCAAATCATTACGAGAGATTTAACTAATGCTCATTTGGGTGCATATTATCGACACATTCCCTCAGATCATAGATGCTAAATGTAGCCCACACAGCTTGCATTCACCTTTATCTTGGAGGTTCCACAGTTTTACTGTCGACTGACATAAAAGAAAACCACCAACATGTTCAATGTCAGTCTTACCTATGACTTCAGCTGTATCGTCAGCCAGAGGGTCAGAGTTCATGACGTACTTTGTACCGAATATCTGCACCAACTGGTCAAAATATTTGCACTCCTGTTTCTCTCCTCTGAAAGCACAACACAGAATTTAAAAACTTGTTAGAAGGAAGAAAATTAGCTCACAATTCAACTTAACCATTATGAAGTTTAGTGCTGGGCGATATGACGATACATATCGTGAGAACGATAGAAAAGTGTCTATCGTGCCATTTCTCTTCTATCGTTTCTATCATTTCTAACCTAATTTTTATCAATTACTACAGCAAATTTATCATTAAATAGTCTGCGACGATCGCATTAGTGTTTTCTTGTCACTATGCATACTCTAAGTTTATATACGTGAAAATAAAGAAGAATAAAAAAGAGATTTTTCGCAAAGAAACTCCGTCTTGTGGTTTTTGCGACATGATGCTGCTTTACGTTCTTTAATTCTCACGCGGGTTTGCGACATGCTTTAAGTTACTTAACTCATGAGTGCTGAGCGATGGACGCGCAACAGGTAGGGCTGGCCCGAATAGCAGTTTCTAGGCTCCGGATATTTGGTCCCCTCCTTAACGTCCGGGGGGGAATTTGACGGACGGACGAAGGAATGACTTGAA
Source organism: Amphiprion ocellaris (assembly GCF_022539595.1). Lineage (NCBI taxonomy): Eukaryota > Metazoa > Chordata > Actinopteri > Pomacentridae > Amphiprion > Amphiprion ocellaris. The sequence goes on from NC_072786.1 coordinate 17,431,256, forward strand.
TATTCGGTTCGGTCCGTGAGGTCAGAGGCGGTGAGCTAACGGAGGACAGAGCCGAATTTTCGGCTCGGTTCGTAACGCCCGACGGGGGGTGGGGGTGGAGGGGGCGAATATTCGGATCTCAAAATTAATATCCGCAAACCACCATGGGGACCCAATATTCGGATATTCGGGTCCAGCCCTAGCAACAGGTTAAAGTTTCATGGAGAAAAGTAAGCAATGAAATTTTTGTCAAACTTTTCAGAGAACTGAAAACATACTTTGTTGTGGTATATCGTCATATATATCATTATCGTGATATAAAATAATCCATATCGTGATATATTATTTTTTCCATATCGCTCAGCACTAATGAAGTTAAACGCTCTGAACTACAAAACCTGATGGTGGTTTGAAAATTCATGAGCTAGTTTTAAAAAACTGCCAAAATGACACCATCCATGAAAGCAAAAACAAAACATTATACAAAAAAGGTGAAAATAGAAAGAATCAATAAACCTTGAACTACTCATCTTTGACATCCCATTTTGTAAGGAAACTTCATCAGATCTAAGCCTAACATTGTGATATCTGATATCACTTAATTCTACAGGTCTCATTTAAAAATTTGCCAAAAATAAAGCATTTGATCAAACTGGATTCTGTCCAAAACAGGAAATTATGCGCTTCTCAGTGCAATCGTGAAGCGCTATTGTATTAACGCTTTATTTTTTCTGTAATTAATTAATCGAAATTAACGTGTTAAAGTCCCAGTCCTAGTTCTGAATGATTTATGTCATTGTAACTGTCATACAGCACAGACTAAGGTATTTTTTAATTGGAATCATGATTCTGTTGTTTCCACAGAGGTGCAGGACTTTGAAAAATGAACCTACAGTGAGTAAAAATGTGAGAAGAGCAGAAAACTTGCAGCAACTGCTTGGGATTCAGAGAGTTAAAAAAGTATAGAGGATAAAACTGTGAACAGCTTACTTTCTGCCTTCCAGAAACTGTTTGAAATTGGCCCTCAGCCTCTTTATCCTGGACTGACACTGTTCAGGCGTTCGCTTGTAGCCCTGGCTGGCCATGACGTCAGAGATCTGGATGAAGATGTGTTTGTTCTTGGTGCAGCCCTTCAAGTTCTCCTGGATCTCCTCGCTCCCCCAGATGTCCAGGAGGGCCTCAGTCTCCCCGTCGCCCCAGGGCAACTTAGAGCTCTCAGACGTCCACTGGCTACCTGAGGTGACTGATAGGAGACAGATTTATAAAACAATCCATACAAAAGAATGAAAAATTAAAACAAGAAAGAGCTGCACAGGATATTACACATCCTCAGAGATCTTTACCAAACACCTTAAAGATTCGAATTATCTGGCATATGTTTTAATGTTTAGTAAAAACAAGAAACTGTGGACGGTTTAGAGGCAGATTTACTCATGACTCCTTGGGATTTATTTGTAACACTTTTTATAAAATCCTTTCAAGTCAGGAATATGGTTGAAAAGGACAAGAGGTTCTGCAATAATAGTCAGAAAAAACTACATACTAAGTTTTCACTTTTTTTTTTAACTGGAATTTGATAAAGTAGGAGCTCATAAGCTATTTTTAAGCATATGCTGCCAGTTTCTCCATTTTTTAGCATTGTGAAGAATGTCAAAGTACTTAACTATATATTTTTAATATAACAGTAAATATTTACTTATGTGTGCTGCTTTTAGTCAGATTTTCTTTTTATGTTGCATCACTTTTCTTCTGAAGGCATTTTGAACAGATAATTCATGTATTTCAAAAAATTATTATTGTTGTTGCAGCAAACAAGAACAAAATGAGCTAAAAGATTCAAAAAGTGTCAATCCTGTATCATAAATGCAGATATATTTATTATAAACTGAGCTGGATCCATTATTCCTGCAGCATCTGATGATGAACTTGTATATTTAAAAAAAATCACTTCCTAGCTGTTGTAAAGCTTCTTTTCCGTACAGTTTTACCTTTCTTTGGGCTCAGTTCAGGTACACACTCCTCTGGGTCCTCTATGATCGACGTCTCTGCAACAGAATCATCCACTTTCAGCTCCTTCCTGAATATCGTCTCCATCTCACTGAAGTATTTAAAATCCTCCCTGAAATTGAAGGAACATAAACCTGCAGTTAAAACTAAACACCTCACATTTTAATTTGTACATTTTCCATTTAAATTACGGGAGCAACTTAAAACTCATTCATCGTGTGGACCTTTACTGACTATCAACCAAACAAAAATCATTGAAAAAGTGAACTTTATTAAAGCAAATAGTAAAGATGGGTTGTTTTAGAATGAACAAACTGAAAATGTTGCAAAGGAAAAGCTGAGCAATACTAACGAACCTCTAATTTTACTACTGAAGGCCTTAAATCATTGACAGAAATATTTACAGTAATAAAAGGGTAACTTTGTTGTATTTATGAGACACAACATTAAGTTTGTTTGACATTAAAGCAGACAAAAACACCTTGTGATGCTATTATACATTATACATAAGGTGCATATGTTACCTGTACGACCCACAAGAAACTTGGAGTGCAAGTGAAGCAACGAGGCCCGAGTTCTTTTTGCAACCAACAAATACCAAGGAAAGAAAATATTCTGGCTCCTCCAGAATATGAGAAAGGTGGATTCTCTTTGCTGCCATCATGCAAAACTAACCAATACTCCAAATCATTCACTCCAGTGTTTCCTCTACATTCATTTAGGAGCGGTGGGCCGCCATTCCTTCAAATTTCTTTTCTTTTATTTATTTTTCTAATGTCGCAAATATACCGCCGCTGCATGTCCACCTTGTCTTGCACTGTGTCGGGTACTCGCGAGTACTAAGGTAAACTACAGATAACTATCCTGCCCAGTATCTACTCTTTGATACATCTGGTTAATATGTCAATTCCTCGCGAGAGCGTGGCCTTGAAAGTGACGTCACGTCAAGCACCCAGGCAGCAGGTCAGAGAGTCAGAGGAGTGTCGTCTTGGAAAATAGGGCAGCAACTTACTTGAGAAAAGTTATTAGTGGAAGATAACTCATAATAGATTTTACAAGTTAAATAGATATTCACAAAATATTGATGGCCAGCTAACATTAAGTAACAAATCGGTAGCTTCAGTTAATTGGGCCCTGTGCCAATTCAGTGTCACTAGTGTGAGTAAACTATTGATAGCATGAAGCTAATATCTACACTCCATGATGTAACTGCTGACTGCATTTTCGGATGACCTTGTTCAAATTTTTAAAAAATTTTTTTTATTTTTACATTCAGCCATTAAAAAGCTATTTTCAACAGGCCATTAAATAAAGGTTGTAAAAGTAAAATCTGCAGTTAAGTGCCATTTGTTTACGCCGCCACGGTCCCAGAGAGCCTGCCGCCGCTGCTGAAAAAAATCCTAGAGGAAACACAGCACTCCATCTGATATTCATCTTTTAAATACCTGCAACACTGAATTTTATTTACTGAATTTATTTATTGTGCTGTGTTCGGGTGTGTAGATGTGTAAGTATATGTCTGTATACATACACTACCGTTCAGAAGTTTGGGGTCACTTAGAAATGTCCTTATTTTTGAAAGAAAAGCAGATTTTTTTCAATAAAGATAACATTAAATCAATCGGAAATCCAGTGTAGACATCGTTAATGTGGTAAATGACTATTCTAGCTGGAAACGGATGATTTTTAATGGAATATCTCCATAGAGGTACAGAGGAACATTTCCAGCAACCATCACTCCTGTGTTCTAATGCTACATTGTGTTAGCTAATGGTGTTGAAAGGCTAATTGATGATTAGAAAACCCTTGTGCAATTATGTTAGCACAAGAATAAAAGTGTGAGTTTTCATGGAGAACATGAAATTGTCTGGGTGACCCTGAACTTTTGACTGGTAGTGTATATATCATATTTGTGTCATTACTAACTTCTCATGGAGGAAGCCATGTTTAAGGCGCTTGATGCGAGTGTAGCACTGCTCTGAGGTCCTGATGAATCCTCGGTCGCTCATCTTCTCTGAGACGTACTCAAACACGTGTCGGTTCTTCAGGCAGCCTCTCAGGGTGAGCTGGACGCTGTCTTCACCCCAGATCTCCAGCAGGGTTCTGGTCTCCTGGTCCAACCAGGGCATCTTTCTGCTCAGGTCGACCAAGTGGTGGCTGGTGGAGGGCTGCTCGTCTGAAAGGTGGAACACCAGTTTTATTAGTGTGCATTAATTGTTGATATATCTGGACAAATGGATTGCACCTACATATGACGGGATCATTGTCCACAAGCGGCTGTGAGGTGGTATCAGCTACAGTCGTGTTCACATCAGGAACAAACACAGATTCATCACCGAGCACCGGGGCAAGAAAGTGGAAATATCGAAACACCGCAGGCCGCCCTCCAGTTCTGGAAAACATAAATTCAAAGTCAGCAGGAAAACAACAAGCTCAAATCACGTTATTAGTAAATTATTAGTTTGTTTTATTTACCTCCTGCTGTTGCGGTAGCGCCTGTAGGTCTTCTTCAGCCTTTTAATCCGGGAGTGGCATTGCTCGGCCGTCCTCAGGAAGCCCATGGAGGCCAGTTTCTCCGATATGTCGGCAAATATGTGCCCATTGCGGATGCAGGTTTTCAGGCTGTGCTGCACGTCGTCCGCCGCCCAAATCTCAATGAGAGCGACTGTCTCCTGCTCTGTCCACGCTGTGTTTACACCGTCTCCACCTACAGGAAGACACAACAGCTGATCAAACCTACAACTGCATGTTTCATCCAAGTTCTTCTACAGATGTGTGAAAAACAGCTGTACCTGGATCCTGCTCCATCTGTTCGTCTTTTTCATCGTACTCATCGATAGAAACTGCTTCCTGTCCCAGTATTTGCTCCAGCTGGTTATAGAACTTGTAATCTACTTTTCTTCCACATCTAGAAAGAGTAAAAACATGCAGCGTTATGTTTATACTGGATTATAAAGACAGAGAAACAGACAAATGGACAGAAAGTCTGATCTCACTTCTTCCGGTCGTAGCTCTGCCGAAAGTTGACCCTTAGTGACTTGACTTTCCAGCGGCACTGCTCGGAGGTTTTTGAGAAGCCCAGGTCGTGCATCCTCTCTGAAATGTCGGCATAAACGTGCCCGTTGTGGACGAAACCCCTCAGCGCCTTTTGAACGTCTTCATCCCCCCAGATATCGATAAGCGCCAGAGTCTCCTCGTCCAACCATGAGCTCGGTGCTGGTTTTTCTGGTGACACGCCGGTTTCTCCATCTTACATCAGAGACACAGCACTTCAGTCTCAGCACTGGTATGAACGGACTGTTGGCTAATATTTACTTCAGCCAAGAAGTCAGACTTTTTTATGTCCAATAACAGAAAAAAACTGAACTGACTTTGTTTCTTCTTTTACTTGATTATTTTAAATTACTTATAATGGCAACTATAGCTTGTGAGCTATTAGGACCTTTCAAAGTACGTCTACATATTGATGATAAAATAATAACCGTCTCAGTGGCTACTAATGGAACTTCTTAGCATTGGTCTACAGTCCAAAAACAACCAAGGCACTCTCAGGTTTATATATAAAAATCTCCAGAATGCGGTGAATTTGAAAGAAATGTTATGGGTTTTTTTTTTTCCAATGACTAAAACCACAACTTTATGACAGAGTTTAAACTAATAATCTAAATTTTAAAATTGTGACATTTCATTGAAATCAACTTTACTCATTTAAAAATAAACCAAACGCAATGAGATTCTGCAAAAAACTAAAAATTCAACACTTGTCTAATAGAGACTAAGCTGCGACGAATAGAAATGTGACAAAAATTCTGAGACTTTTCAGCTGAACTACAGGCAAGTAGTAAAACAGTACTGGTAAACCCCATGGACACTTGAAAATGTCAGTTATCTTGATTCTAGAATTTCTTCAATTCAGTTTTTAATGATTTTTGGCATTATAACTCATATTTTTTGTTATTTGTGAGTTCTCTCTACTTCTAGTTATGGTTGTGCAGTTTCCATAGAGGTGCTCAATTTTATATTGCAGTGAAAAATGAGCCCACAGTGAATAAAAATGTGACCGGAGCAAAAACAGAAACAAAACTACATTTATACACTTTTGGAATTTTGATATTTTTGTTTTACTATATTAATATTACACATATAGGGAAACTATTTTTTTTAAATACTCAAGTTTGGAACCTGATGACCTTAATACAAACTCATTATTACTCCGCCAAGGAACGTGGCCAAGTTATGTGACGATCAACGATGGTTTGTCTGTCTGTCTGTTAGCAACATTACTCAAAAATGGACTAACGGATTTGGATAAAATTTTCAGGGAAGATCAGAAATGACACAAGGATCCACGGATTAGTTAAAGATTTCTGTATCATTGCAAGATAGCAGAACGGCGTCACTGTAACCATGACAACAAATGAACACTACATCAGCTGCCTTCTGACGATCACACGATTGTGATCCTACTACAGATCATCCACTGTGGACTTATTGGGACTTATCCGTCGGAAATCGTACAATTGATTAAATTGTGGGGGTGTTTTGAGTCCCATCAATTCCCACCGCCCGCTACAAATTTAGGTCACGCAATTCGGTATCCGTACATAATGTACACATGCATAACACACGATTCTACTCAGGGCAGGTAATTTTGTTTGTGGGTACATCTATATTAAATGGTCAAATTCTATGTTGCTGTGATTTCTGATCATCAGTAACTAATAAAAAAAAATGCTGCATTTCTTACAATGGGGGAATGAACATCCTTGAAGGAGTACTGTGCTCTCGGAGTGCTTCTCTAGTTATAATAGTAACTAGAGAGTTATATTTTTTCATCCGATAAAATTCATTACATTGAAGTCACCTCCATTTAATCTCATTAATTTTATAACTAATTATGATGTAGAAATGTAATACTATTACTTATGACGCCTGAAAAATCATCAGGTTTTTAGAGACAGTAAAGCAGATTTAGGTGAATATGAACACAAAACTAAAATCCAGCTAATCAGTAAGTTAGTGTGCACACATTTTCTTATGTATGTGCAACAATCTCATATATTTCTTTAGGACTTTCTTGTTCATTTGTATTTACATTCGAATAAAGTAGTGTACAGCTACACTACCATTCAAAAGTTTGGGGTAACTTAGAAATGTCCTTATTTTCAAAAGAAAAACAGTTTTTTCAATGAAGATAACATTAAATGAATCAGAAATACAGTCTAGACATTGTTAATGTGGTAAATGACTATTCTAGTTGGAAACGTCTGATTTTTAATGGAATATCTACATAGAGGTACAGAGGAACATTTCCAGCAACCATCACTCCTGTGTTCTAATGCTACATTGTGTTAGCTAATGGTGTAGAAAGGCTAATTGATGATTAGAAAACCCTTGCGCAGTTATGTTAGCACATGAATAAAACTGTAAGTTTTCATGGAAACATTGACATTGCTGGGGTGACCTCAAACTTTTGAACAATAGTGTATATTAACATATCTACAATTAGTAGAGAGTGTAATGTAATCTTGGTATTAGGGAACACTTTACCTCTTTCAGTCCCTGATTCATCATTGGAGTCTTCTGATATTTCAATAGAATCTGTAATCACCGCTGACGAAGTTGACGGCTGCTTATCCAGGATTTGCTCCAGCAGATCGTAGAATTTAAAGTCGACTCTAACAGTCCCAGATGCGCTGCAGGGAGTACAGAGAGGTGGATTAACCATAAGTGTTCCCCACTGTGCAGAATTTAAAAAGACCATGTGCCGTTTTTACCACATGTTGTCCTGACAGTGTCGGTAGCTCGCTTTCAGCCGTTTGATCCTGGTGTGGCACTGCTCCGCGCTGCGGGTGTAGCCGTTAGCGCTGAGCTTCTCTGATATTTCCGTGAAAATGTGACCATTGTGTGGGTAGCGTCTCAGGCACTGCTGGACCTAAATAAACAGAATTCATAGTAAAGATAGTAAAAACTGTCATGACAGCAGTTTTAAATAAGAACAAAATAAGAAGTGCAGGTAAAGTAAACCTGGGTTCAGATCAGTATGATCTCAAACTGACAAATTAAACAACGAAGTGGAATTGAATGGCAGCACAATCAGATTATCAGGAAAATTAAGGGCATCATTATTACTTGTTATCAGGCAGGATGGGTGATATCTACCTGTGGGTCTCCCCAGCTCTCCAGAAGGATGATCGTCTCTTTGTCCGACCAGGGAACCTTCTTCCTGTCCTCCTGAACTCCCACAGCAGACTCTGAAGACAAGAGAAAATAAAAACCCCAATAAATAATAACTCATTTGATTGAGCTCATTCTGCCACTATGTATTATTCCTCTGGTGTTGATGTTCTACATTAGTCAGGCTGCACTTTCTGCCATGGGACTGAGTCTTAACAGTTTCTGAACTTTTCGCTCACATTTTTCTTCATCGTGGGCTCATTTTTCACTGTAGTGTAAAGTCCTACACCTCTATGGAAGAAGCAACCATGACTAGAACTATGGACTCAAAAAAACCTCAAAATGTCTTCTGTGCAGTATACCAAAACTACAATGCTACGAATCACAACAAAAAAATAAAGTTGAACGTTTGAAAACAGGAAGAATCAAATGTAATGAATATGTAGAAACATTTTCCAGTTGCCTGCAGGTGTTACCAATGCTGGAAAAAATATGATCACTCTACATACTATAGATATTTTCCTACTTGCATTTTTTATTTGTTTCTACACTGTATTTATAAAGCCTGTATTTCAGCTGAAAAGCCCCTTTTATTTTGGTCATGTGATCGTTGGTGGCGTCTGAGTCAATAATAGCTTCACAGTTGTGCCAAGAATTGTATAATTTTTCATTTGTCACAGAATTAGTTTCATATACGCAATATATTTTTGGCAAGTTTTATAAAAGAGACATGTAGAATAAAGCGATTTTAACAGAAAAAAAAAAGATTTTAGATTTGTTGAAGTTTGGCATGTCAAGCTGGCCAGACATAAGATGAGTAGTTCACAGAGAGGACTCCTTTTTTTGCTTGTTTTTGCAGTTTCTGGCTCTTGGTGATTATTCAGAAAGATAGCGTGCTTTTCAAATCCACTGGTGGGTTTCGGGGCAGTGAAGTTCAATTTAAATATACTGTGCATGACAATAAAATTTCAGAGAATCAATATAAATCATGACTATTACGACAGTCAAACTGTTATTAAATGCAATGGTCTGAAACTACGTTTGCTGTGCTAAAAGATTATTAAATGTTGAGATTTGTCCAAACCTATCTTAATCATCCTGCTGTAAATGCTACTGTCCACATTGTGGAAAAACTGCACCATAAATTAACAAAACAGTTCATAAACACAAAGAGCCTGAAAAGAAGAAAACAGCTGATTTCAAAATTGAACTGTGACTTGGTATTCTGACTGCATTTTGCATTTCCTAACTCTATGGCACCTCCCAGAGGATAAAATCTTGAAGTACAAATACTAAAGAGTCTATATTGTATAAGGTGAAGCTTTTTCTGGCACCTGGGGCTTCTCTATATTTTACTAGCTAGTGTTAGGTTTTTACCATTTTACTATTAAGAGCACCTCCTCAGAATCTCACCTGAAGCGGAACCTTAAAACTGGTAACCCTGCCTTAACTCTCCTCCCACATCCCCCTAAAATTAGTAGAAGATATGTGAGTTTACCGATGTCCTCATGACTGTAGGCAGGAAAGTCACTGTCCTCTTGCTCTGCTTGTATTTCATTCAGCTGCGGCACTGAAGGAAAGTCCTTCACTAAAAATCTTCCCAGCTCGTTGTAAAACTTGCACTCAACTCGATCTTGTCCTTTCAGGCTACAATATAATCACGAGACAAGAACACACATATAAATTAAAGAATAAATGACATCTTCCTTCCATTCTCTCCACTGAAATTAAACATACTTGTTTTGGTAGCAATGTCTGAAGCTATTTTTCAGCCGTTTCAGTCTGGCCTGACACTGCTCCGGTGTTCTGGAGAAGCCCTGGGCGGTTAGCTTGCTGGAGATGATGGAGAAGAGGTCTCCAGTTCTGTATATCCCTCTGAGCTCCCGCTGTATCTTGTCTTCACCCCATGTGTTGATCAGGGTCAAAGACTCCAAGTCTGTCCATGGAACACTTCTAGTTCCTTAAAATAAAAACATGAATCACTTTGTTTAGTTACAAACAATAATTATACTTGAATCTGTCATTTTAACATAACACTGTATTTAGACTAATGTCTGTTAATTTTTAATACAGTCAACAAATGCTACCCATCAAATTTCAAATAATTCATGTACAAAATACTAAAACGTAGTTGTTGCATAAATTTACTTGTCCTGAGACCAAATCTAAAAACTTTAGGAGAAAAGAATGTTTGAAAATGGTTTTAAAATACGTTAAAATAAGTCTGGAGTTCCCCTAAAATGACATTTTTCTCTTGTCCCACTCCTCTGATGACGAAATTAAATCTGAAATAAAACAGTTAAAATTAAACCTCAACCTTTTTTTTTTTTTGGTATTCATGTTTTCATTGATGTCTCGAAATTGTGGGAAAATTTTTTTAATCAACATAATATTTTAAATAATAATTATTATGCATGGAACGTGTGTTCCCACAACAACCCTGTTAGCATAACCTTTTTAGCTTTTAGAAGAAGAAAACATTGATTCAGATGATAGGCTGGATCATCAAACAGTTTTCCTAAAGAATGTATAGAACAAAGCTATGTCCTCGCTTCTATTTTTCATATTTTCATAACATTGTCAGCCTTGATTGAATGTCTCACTCTGCCTCATATTATCAGGATAAGTCAAATTCTTTTTAATTTTTGCTTTACTTTACTCCATCAGTGAGTTTGTCCTCTTGGTCAGCAGTAACAGCTAGCTAAATATCCAGCTTCTACTGCTGAGAAAAAGCTAACATTAGCATGGATTAGCAACCCTGTTACTGTGATTAGAGTAGGGTTAGCAAACAACACATAAAACAAGGTATAAAAATGGTACCACTGATGTGTAAACTGAGCCAATCAAGCCTTTCATAGTTTATTACCTATTATTGATGAATATGGAGCAGAAAATTGCAAAAGAGAAAGTTTATTTTTCAAAAATGTTGAAGCCCAAACGTCCTCCAATTCTGAAATGACCTTATAGTTCAATATAGAAGACCTGCAACAATTTCTGTATCATTTACAGCCGATACAGAATATTTCTGCACGACTCCTAATTGTTACCAAAAAGGATTAAAAAAAAACAAAAACAAAAACAAAAAAAACTGATTTCTGTAGATCTGAACTGATTTGAAGGGTTTGTATTTGTTTAAAAAGCCATGTAAACAACCAACTTGGAAGGGGGGATTTAAAATTAAAACGGAAGTTTTTGCACAACACTAAAGTTCGTTTGTCTTTCTAAATATGTGGTGTGAGGTTGTGGAACGGATTGGAGTTGTCCAAGCATGAGCCATTTTAAAAAGCAGAACAAAAATATGATTTTTGGTTGCTCTTAGGTCTCAGAATTTTAGCAATATATACATGTTTTATTTTAGAAATTGATCTTACAGATTTTTTTTGCTATTTTCTAACTTGCTTTTTGCACATATTTTACTAAATTTAGAATTTGATACTGCAGGTTTTAATCCTGTTTTCTGACTTGCTTTTTGCACTTATTTTACTATTTGAAAAATGTGATATATGCTAAATAAACTTGAATTGATTTGATAATAATGCTAGAGTTTTGTTAAGATTAAATTAAAAAATTAAAAATTAAAATTAAAATAATAATAATATAATAATAATAATAATTAAAAATTAAAAAGACAGATTCTGAGGATGTAGTTTATGGAGCTGTTTTACTGCATTTTTTTTTTTTTTGCTGTATTTCATTCTCCTTACTCTCAGTAGCATAAAGTATTGGAAAGTATGTAAATTCAGTTTTTCTTATTTTTTTTCATTAAAAAGAGGATAAAATTCCCCGATATAGATTTCGAAAATCATTATAATGCCACAAAAAATGTACCATTTGCTGTTGGCCTTGTACCGATTTCCAACTGGCCTGTTTGACCGATGAACTGCAAATCCTCATCGGCGTCTTGGGATTCATCTTCATCAACGACTTCCTCGACATCATAGGTGACCTCAGGAACAGCCGATGCAGCCGGAGAGCCGAGCACCTGCTCCAGCTGGGCGTAAAATTTCCGCTCTACCTTGAAGTTTCCTCTGGTGGTGGATCAGGGAGAGTACATTGTGGAAACTCAGTCAGAATTCTGCTTTCTGTGACTGTTATACTATCAAAAAAAGATGAAATCTTAGGAAGCCAATTAGCATGGGACCCTCTAAACCTGCCAATTTCTCTATATAAATGACATGATTACTATCATATTTCATGTTCTACTTGAAATTTGTCAACTTTTCTATGAGGCTCTGGAATAGGCTCTTTGTCTGAGCTATGCTGACATTTTCTCTCTTGTTTTGCAAATAGCAGCTTGTGTTTGAGAATTATCTGACAGTTGACATCATCAGACAGCTCCAGAAACATTTAATACTCACTTGCTGTTCTGGCGGAAGCCCTTCTTCAGCCGTTTGATCCTGGTCTGGCACTGCTCCACTGTCCTCATGTAGCCCCTCTCCGCCATCTTTTGTGCGATTTGAGTGAATATGTGACGGTTCTTCAGGCAGCCCTTCAGAGCTCGCTGCACAGAGTCCTTCCCCCAGATGTCCAGCAGATGAAGCGTCTCCTCGTCCGACCACGGAACTTTTGTGTCCGTTACGACCGGAAAAGAACCTTCCTGAGAGTCTGAAATTACAAATGATGAGTCACTTAAAGCTGTGATGACAAATATAGACACCAAATATCAACTGAGCCAAATATAATCTGTACGAACCTGTATATTCTCCCCATATCGAGATTAGAGGAGATTCACCTGAATTCTCATCATCCACTGAGGAATCCCTGTAAAAGTCAAACAGTTAAGTTGACATCATGTCTGTACAGAAATCATTTTCTAATTAAATAAATGTAGTTTCTTTCATTTTGTGGTCTGCAAAAATCAGCTTAGTTATTTGGGTTTGTAGTGTTTGTATTGTAGTTTGAAATGGACCTCACATGGATATAATTCCGTGACAAAATGCTATTTTGAGGAATGAAAAGGCACTGAAAGAATGAATGTTTCGCTGATGTAGAGCCACAGAGTTAGAAATTTAGCAGAAATGAAAATTTGTATTCAATGGTGGTGCTGAAGGAAAAGTTAAAGAGCCTATGCTTTACTTTTTGGTGATTTCCTTTTGATTTTATGTGTTCATGTGAGCTTTTTTGAGCATGTAAAAGGTCTGCAAGCTTACAAACCTTTATTCTACCAATGAAAACACTGCTCTTCACCTGTCTGAAATGCCTCATTTGAAGTCCAGGCTTTTCTTCCTCTACTTATTTACATCACCATGTAACACATCTGCATACAGCCTGCCTAGCTGCTAGTTTTACACAACCTTAGAAAGTGAGCAGCTTCCTTGCAGTATGCATTATTTCCTCATCAAAGTCACTTTTGCTAATGCTACATCCTGATACTGAGAGATGTGGAGTTATGATGTGCAACCAACTTTGCCTTGCTTTTGTTTTGTCAGCTAGCCAATCAGAACGCTTTACAGGAGAGAGGCCTTAAAATAGAGTGTTCTTGACAGATGGTGTGAAGAGCTGCTGCAGCAGTACAGCATGTGGAAAATAGGGAGGTTTTTTTTAAACATTCAAGCATGTAAACTTAGGCCAGTAGACTCCAAAAATAAAAATATAACCCCATAAATGTGAAACATGTAATTTAATTCTCTCAGAATCACAAGTGTCAACATCTCAGTGGAGCCAGAGTCAAAGCTTAAGTGTCTATATGATTCTGAGGCATTTTACTGCATGACTGATGAATTCAATCTGTTGGTGGTGCAAGAGGAATAATGAGGGAAGTCTCAAATTCATTAGCACATCTTCTCTGGGCATTATTGACATATGTAGGAAATTTCATGGCAATCTACACTACCGGTCAAAAGTTTGGGGTCACCCAGGCAATTTCACGTTTTCCATGAAAACTCACTTTCATTCATATGCTAACATAACTGCACAAGGGTTTTCTAATCATCAGTTAGCCTTTCAACACCATTAGCTAACACAATGTAGCATTAGAACACAGGAGTGATGGTTGCTGGAAATGTTTCTCTGTACCCCTATGTAGATATTTATGTATTTTATGTATTTCTGATTAATTTAACATTATCTTCGATGAAAAAAAATGCTTTTCTTTCAAAAATAAAGACATTTCTACGTGACCCCAAACTTTTGAATGGTCTTCTACCTGACAGTTTTGAAGACATGTCATTCTATATCAAAGGGGTGCATTGACCAATAGACCAAAATTACCATCTCTAGCATGGCTAAAAATATGGATAAAGCTTTGAGTGTTACATATAAACACAAAAAGCTAACAAAAATGTAAATAAAAAATGAAGCTAAAAGTGATTCCTAACCAACAAACACCACAGTCTCATTGTCTTTGTGTAATAACTGGAAAAAAAAAAAATTGGTGATCTTACAAGAAAGCTGAAGCCTCCACCGGCTGCTTTGCGGGAACATCCACATCTCCGCTTAACTTCCGCTTCCTGAGAACTTGTGCTGCCCTCAAGCTTTGGTTGCTCTCACTGGCTTCTGAATCCGTGTCTGCTGTCTCATTGGATGTTGTGAGGTCTATGGTTTCATCACATGGCCGCGTACTAATCGAGTTTTGTACTCTCTTCTCCTGAGAAGCGTTTCTGCCTCTGAGCTGCCGCTGCCAGCTGCCGGACTCCCTCGTCTCCCTTATTCTCTGTCTGGTGGTGTCGGAGCTCCTCCTGCTCGACCTCTCCAGGCTACTCGAGTCAATTGGAAGACTGAAAGTTCCTTCGTGTGCTGGAGGAGTGGAGTCTTTAAGAGCAGGTGAGCAGGAGTTGATGGGAGGTTTGGACCCAGGAGGCAGTGACAGGGAGGAGAGGATGCAGTCGTCCATCGGTAATAACCTCGGATCTACAATCGACAGCGAAGATGGTTAATTAGGTCCTCGCTTGGTTTTAAACATGAACATTTAAATCCTAATGCCTTATTGGTTTTCTTACATAGCAAAAAATATTACAAGACACACGGTCCTTTGTTGCAGAGTGGTAAGCTGGGGAGTGACTGCTTACAATGAATAATTAGATACAAAATAAGGATATTAAATAAAGGTAGATTATTGCGCAAAAGCTGCAGAAACAAAGATGTAATCAGGTCATCAAAATATTTTGTGAAAATGAAAACTGTTAGCAGGAATACATTTATTAATTTTGTTATATATTTTATTTAATCTTTAAAATGTTTTTTATCATCTTTCTAAAAAGGAAAAAACTTACATTGTCTTCTGCAAAATACAATTTTTAAGTAACAACATAAAAATGGGAATTATAAGCAGGAATAACTTTTAGATTTTTATTGAGTTTTTATTTTTTTGTTTGATATGGGAAGAAGTTAAATGAGTTTCTGCAAGATATGATTTTAACATCAAGTGATAATAAAGACTTTAAAGAAGCACAGAAGTGTGTAATGACAGTAAAATACATTTGAAGAAAAAGAAATAGAAAATCTGACTTAGCACAACCTAAAAATTAGAGTGTGAATTCCAGTTGTTTGTATCAGTCAAGATTAACATTTTAAAATAAAGAACACCAGCTTTCACATTTTAAATAAACCAATAAAGCAATGTCAGCGATGCAGTCAGCAGATTTAGGCTCATTATTGTATTACTGGACATTTTCCCCTCAAATACACTTCAGCTTTTCTTCTGCTTTACAGATTCACTTTATCTAAATGACTGTTGAATTACACTGATCAGGCATAACATTATGACCACTGACAGGTGAAGTGAACAACACTGATTATCTCTTCATCATGGTACCTGTTAGTGGGATGGATATATTAGGCAGCGAGTGAACATTTTGTCTTCAAAGCTGATATTAGAAGCAGGAAAAATGTTCAAGTGTATGGATTTGAGTGAGGATGACAAGACGACTGGGTCAGAGCATCTCAGCTCTTGTGGGGTGTTCCTGGTGTGCAGTGGTCAGTATTTATCAAAAGCGGTCCAAGGAAGGAACAGCGGTGAACCAGAGAGAGTCATGGGCAGCCAAGGCTCAATGATGCACGTGGGTGAGTGGCCCGTATGGTCCAATTCAACAGATGAGCTACTGTTACTCAGATTGCTGAAGAAGTTAATGCTGGTTCTGACAGAAAGGTGTCAGAATACACAGTGTCGCAGTTTGTTATGTATGGGGCTGCATAGCCACAAACCAGTCAGAATGCCCATGATGACCCCTGTGTGCCACTGCAAGCGCCAACGATGGGCATCGGAACTGGACCACAGAGCAATGGAAGAAGGTGGCCTGGTCTGATGAATCATGTTTTCTTTTACATCATGTGGATGGCCGGGTGCGTCAATGGAGGCAGTGTGATGTTTGGCCAACATTTTGCTGGGAAACCTTGGGTTCTGCCATCCATGTGGATGTTACTTTGACATGTACCACCTACCTAAGCATTGTTGCAGACCATGTACACCCTTTCATAGAAACGGTATTCCCTGATGGCTGTGCTCTCTTTCAACAAGACAATGCACTGTGCCACAAAGCAAAAACGGTTCAGGAATGGTTGGAGGAACAACCACTCTGAGGTGTTGACTTGGCCTCCAAATTCTCCAGATCCAATCCAGCATCTGTGAGATGTACTGGACAAACAAGTCTGATCCATGGAGGCCCCATCTCGCAACTTCGAGGACTTAAAGGATCTGCTGCTAACATCTTGGTGCCAGATACCACAGCACACCTTCAGGAGTCTAGTGGAGTCCAGGCCTCGACGGGTCAGGGACCAACACAATATCAGGCAGATGGTCATAATGTTATACCTGATCGGCATATTTTAAAATTAGAAATTTGTTAGAATAAGTATTATATTGTAGAGGCTCCTAACTCCTCAGCCACACAGTTACCCTCTGCCACTTTCAGAGAATCTCACTGTTGTCATAGGCTGGTTTTGACTGCACTCTGCATTATCTACATTCCTCAGCTGAGGAGTGTCTGGTAAGAAGAAGCTGAGATTAAAATGTTTGAAGGACAAAAGCTGAAATAACTTGTAGTGTCTGGTTTGATCCTTGGTCAGACCTCTGAACGCGATCAACTTTCAGCTGAAATAATCGCTCTACTTTATCATCCTTTATTCTACTTCATTAAAATATAAAACGCAAACATTGTTGCACCTTGATTGCTTTATTACAGCTCGGTAAATAATCAGGGTAATTAAGTGTAAGAAGGTAAACAGTTACGGGATTGGAAAGCATTTTTGAAGTATTTTTCTTTGGATATGTTTCAGTACTGACCCTTTACAGTTTGGATGACAAAAATCTCCCACCACCTCAAGCCCCAAAATACCTTTCTCTTCAAAGTGACCGAGGTTTCTGTGGTGTTCTAGTACAGCCTTCATGTCGTCTGGCGGGAAATAGGATCGTAAACAGTCGTCTAGGAATGACGGAGCGTCGCCGAACACATCTGCCAGCTGAGAAGAGAAGAGACAAGTTTTAGTAAGTCTGCAGCAATCTATCATTCTGGTAATTTTTGTGCTGCCAAATCACCTCCACTGTGGTGGAGGATCTAGTTTACTTGGTTGGAGGTGTTTTCTTATCATGCATGTGCGTAACACTTCTATCTATGTGTGCAGGAAGCCAGGAGTTGGAGTCAAGGACACAACTTCCAGAGCTAACCTCAAAACGTCAGTGTTTGAGATTCCACAGAGTGGGAGAGAGTGTTCTCAGGAAGAACCAGATAGCAAGACGACAGTGAGATTTACAACTTTCTGAGACTCTGTTGTATCAGAAGGTGCATTCTTCTGAACAGTAAACCAACTCTCACACCAGGAGAAAAACACTTGCTCTGATAATGACCAGACCTGTCCATGACCTTTCCATGTATCTGGGCTGTGGATTTCAAAACAAAGTTTGCCTTCCAGGACTGTTTAATAAATGTGATCATTAAAGGAACTATCACTGCAACTAATGTGCAAACTTTGCAGCCCAGGACTCTCTTTCTCCACTCATACATACAAGTAAATCAATCTTCTTGTTTCTCTCCAGCTGGTGTTCTGAACACTCTGATAAGACTCACAGGTCTCCACCACACATGTATATCCTTTAACCCTCTAAACCACAAGCAGTTTGTTGCACTTGTCACATTTTTTTTACTAACTGTGTTCATTTCTCACTGCAATATAAAGTCCTGCACCTTTATAGAAACACTACAATCATGACTACAAGTGCAGAGAACTCAAAAATGTTTTCTGTGTCATAATGTATCATATCGTAAAAAAAATAAATAAATAAATAAATAAAAACAAGGGTTGAACTTTCCTTAATTGTACAAAAATGGAAAAAAAACGTGGAATTGACATGCACAATATTTTTTTTTAAAGTGCCCACGAGTTTCACCACACTGGGAAAAAAAAATGGTGATTCTACATTCTGTTTAACTACTTAGATTGATAATTTGCTTCCTAGCTGCTTTGTGTAAACACAACCTGCAGTTCAGTCAAAAAGTCAAATGGTTCAAGAATGGTTTGAAGAGCACAACAACCACTTTGAGGTGTTGACTTGGCCTCCAAATCCCCAGATTTCAGTCCAATTATGCATCTGTGGGATGTGTGGGACAAACAAGTCCAATCCATGGAGGCCCCATCTTGCAACTCACAGGACTTAAAGGATCTGCTGCTAACATCTTGGTGCCAGATACCACAGCACACCTTCAGGGGTCTAGTGGAGACCAGGCCTCGACGAGTCTGGTCTGTTCTGGCAGCAAAAGGGGGACCAACACAATATTAGGCAGGTGGTCATAATGTTATACCTGATTGGTGAGTGTGTATATAGGTGTGCATTTTTTAAGACAATCTGATTAGGGCAAATGGTTTATTTGTGCTAAATTTATAAATGAGACAGAAATACAGTCCTAGAAGACATGTCGTTAGTTAAATAAGCAATTCAGAGACAGATTCAAACCAGAAACCTACTCTGAAGAATAATAATGATACAGAGTCAGGATTGTTTGTGGTTTATTTATCATTATTTCTTATCCTACTGTGTGATTGCTGCTAATCAGGCTTTGCTGTTTTTTTCCAGACTAGACACAGAAAAACGAAGCAGCTGTCTGTTGGGAGACTTGAACCCGGTTAACCCTCCTCTCCACATCAGTGGTGGAGACAGCTGAGCCCCGCTATGAAGCACTATGAGCCCATGTGCTCCAGTCAGCCTTGAAAGGCTGTTCAGTTTGGAATAAAAAAAAGCACCTAGATATACAATATACTGGCTGCATCAGGTTTATTTTGATTGTGAAATAAAAGGCAGAAGAACAACAAGTGCTGTCCCACAGGACAAATAAACTCATCAAGTAGATGTTCTTTCAAAATCAAAACAGCAGAGGGAAGGTAGTAAAACAAGCAAAACAGGATTGAATGTCAGTCAGAAAACAAATGTGCTCATTGAAAATGGTCTCAGTAGTGATAAATATCTACAAACCAATGCCAATTCAGCCATTAGTTTATCAGATATGAAGACGTTTACATCACAAATAAGACTTCTGAATAATCACAAGCAAGTCCCGGAACAGTGTAACAGAAATAACTAGAAAAGCATTCAGACAGCGCAGTACTCTGACAGGGCTGCTCATTCCCCTATATGGCATTGTTAGAAGTGCAGCATTTTTTTATTGGTTATTGATGATCAGAAATCATGGCAACATAGAATGTGGCCATTTAATATAGATGTACCCACAAACAAAATGACCTTGCGCTGAGCACAGGCGTGTGTTACGCATGTGTACATTATGGATGGATACCGAATCGCGTGACCTAAATATGTAGCGGGCGGTGGGAATTGATGGGTTTTGGAAACACCCCCACAATTTAATCAATTGTTCCTTGTATGATTTTTGACAGATAAGTCCTGATAAGTCCACAGCGGTGAATTTGTAGTAGGATTGCAATCATGTGATCATCAGCAGGCAGCTGATGTAGTGTTCACTTGTAGTCATAGTTACAGTGACGCCGAGCCACTATCTCACAATGATACAGAAATCTTTACAGAATCTGTGGATCCAGACTATAAGCCACATCAATGCCAAAATGCACAACTGACTTCCCCTCTTGACGTCCCTTTAGTTTGCCCCTAGTTATGCTGCTATAGGCCTAGGCTGCTGGGGAACCTCTCTGGATGCACTGAGCCCTTCTCTAACTACCTATGTATTTACTATATATACCATTATTGCATTACATTCACTCTGTTTCTTTCTGTGTCCTTTCTCCGAGTGTCCCTGGTCCCAGAGCTGGATGCTGGATGCTTCAGATGTGTGGCTGTGTTTTATGGTCCTTGTGTCCCACCCCCCCACCTCTCTATCTCTACCCCTCTATCTGTATCCCTCTATCTCTATCTCTATCCCTCTATCTCTACCTCTCTACTTCTTCTGTCCCTCTCAACCCGCCCGGCCAGCAGGCAGATGGGTCCCCCCACATTAGAGCCGGGTTCTGCTCGAGGTTTTTTTTCCCTGTTAAAAGGGTGTTTTCCTTGCCACTGTCGCCTTTTGGCTTGCTCTGGGGGTCAGGCATATGGGTTCTGTAAAGCGTCTCGAGACAATTTGACTGTAATTGGCGCTATATAAATAAAATTGAATTGAATTGAATTGAAAAATCTAATCACTTGGTCCTTGTTTCATTTCTGACCTTCCCTGAAAATTTCATCCAAATAATAATAATAATACTACATTTTATTTAAAGCGCCTTTCAAGGAACCCAAGGACACTTTACAGAGGAATAAAAATCAACGACAATCATTAAAAACTATAAAATAAAAAAATAAAAAAACATTAATAACAAGAATAAAACAATGAACAACAGAGAGGTGTGACACAGTGGGGTTAGGGTGTGAGGGAGTATGCAATCCTGAACAGGTGAGTTTTGATTTTGGATTTGAAAATCTGGAGGGTGTCACAGTTTCTAATATCCAGGGGAAGTGAGTTCCAGAACTGGGGAGCAGAGCGGCTGAAGGCTCGGCTCCCCGTGGTGCTGAGACAGGCGGAGGGGACAGTGAGGTGGATGGAGGAGGAGGATCTGAGGGAACGGGATGGAGTGTTGACAGAGAAGAGGTCAGAGAGGTATGGAGGAGGGAGATGATGGATGGACTTGAAGGTGAACAGAAGGATTTTGAATTGAATTCTTTGCTTGATTGGGAGCCAGTGTAGTTCTTGTAGGATGGGGGTGATGCGGTGGTAGGATGGGGTTTTGGTTATGATACAGGCGGCAGAGTTGTGAATGAGCTGAAGTTGATGGAGGGACTTATGAGGGAGGCCAAACAGAAGGGAGTTATGGTAATCCAGGCATGAGGTGACAAGGCTGTGCACAAGGATGGAGGTGGTGTGGGGAGAGAGGGAGGGGTGGAGACGGTTGATATTATGTAGATGGAAGTAAGCGGACCGGGTGATGTTATTGATGTGTGAATGAAATTATAGTGTGCTACTGAGGATGACACCCAGACTCTTAACCTGAGGGGAGGGGGAGAATGAGGAGCTGTCAATAGAGAGGGAGAAACTGTCCATTTTAGATAGGGTGGATTTGGTGCCGAAGAAGAGGAATTCTGTTTTATTAGGGTTTAATTTTAGAACGTTAGAAGTGAACCAGGAATTGATTTCAGAGAGACAGGCGGTAAGGGAGGGAGGAGGAAATGTGGAGTTTGGTTTGCAGGAAAGGTAGAGCTGGGTGTCATCCGCAAAGCAGTGAAAGTGAATGTTAAATTTACGGAATATATGGCAAAGGGGAAGTAGGTATGTAATAAAGAGGAGGGGCCCCAGGACAGAGCCCTGGGGCACACCTGAGGTGACTGGGGAGGGATCGGATGTGAAGGACTTGAGTTGTATAAAGTGAGAGCGGTCTTTGAGATATGACTGAAACCAGAGGAGGGGGGTGTGAGTGATACCAAGTGAGGAGAGTCAACTGAGGAGGATGGAGTGTGAGATGGTGTCAAAGGCCGCACTCAGGTCAAGCAGGATGAGGAAGGAGATTAAACCAGTGTCGGCTGCAAGGAGGAGGTCATTGGTGATTTTGATGAGGGTTGATTCGGTGGAGTGAAGGGGGCGGAAACCAGATTGAAATGGCTCATACAGGTTATTTCTGGTGAGGTGAGAGTGGAGTTGAGTGGCTACTGTTTTTTCAAGGATTTTGGAGAGGAAGGGTAAATTGGACATGGGGAGGAGGTTACTGAAATCATTTGGATCAGAACCAGGTTTTTTGACCATCAGGGTGACAGCTGCAATTTTGAAAAGTGAGGGATCAACACCCGTGGAAAGTGAGGAGTGAATGACGTCTGTTATGAGGGGAGGCAGAGAGGAAAGGCAGGATTTTACAAAGGTTGAGGGGAGGGGATCTAACTGGGATGTGGAGGGCTTGGATTTTCATATGAAATCTATTAGTCCGGTTTTGAGTAATGTTACTAACAGACAAACAGATAAACGTACGTCAATTTGTCACATAACTCTGCTTTGGCGGAGTAATTATTACTATCATAGTGTAACTGGTTGATAATTTGTAAATCAAAGAAACATTTTACCTGTGTGAAGTCTGGAACAGGCAGCAGCTCATCCAGTCGTGATATGAACTCCCACACCAGCATCTCCAGAGCTGCATCGTACTTTGAGCCAAAATATACAGGAAAGATTTCCTACACAGGAGACAGAGAGACAGGTACATTTAAAGACACTCCTGGTATTTTTCAACCTGGTGTATTTCTCATTAATGTGACTAAGAGTCATACTAACTTTGTACTCTTCACCTCTGTTGAAGAGATTTGGAGAGACACAGAGTTTAGTTGAGAACAGTGAACAAGAGCTCCCTGCAGTTTTCCCAATAAAATAGATTTATAAATTAATATTTTAAAACTTTTGCTTCATTCTGACTGAAGTTAAACAGAAATATGGTGCTCAACCAAGTCTGCACTGTCTGACATTCCTATAGCACAAAATGTGAATATTTATAATGATATTCATTCATTCATATCCATTTTAGCTCCATATGTCAAATACTTGCCGGGATAACACTTACTTCTATTTGGATTAGGTTTTGTTGGACTATTTAGCAATATTGCTGTTTTGTGGTATAACAATTAGGTATGAAATTTTAACAAAAAATATTTTCTTTTCATTTATGTGAATATTTTATATTAAAAAGTACCCTAAATGTTTTAAGTTACTGTGTGTGTGTATGTGTGTGATATAGATATAATTTTGCATTACGGCGTACTTTTTCTTTTTAAATTTCGACAACAGTCATCAGAGATTTTTGTGATATCTTGGCTGCATATTCTGAATCAATACCATGATGAGTAATAACTAATAATTCAGCTCTTATATTTAATATTTACTGAGATACTGTCATCAAAACATAGCTTCAAATTTCAAGTTGCCAACAATTTTTCAGATAAAAACAACAAACATTTAGACAGTACTTTGTAAATCAATCTAAAATTTCACAGATACCATTTCAAATATCCATAGTTTGTGTAGGAAGAACCTGATGATTTGAAGCCCCCAGAATCCATTGGAAGATCAAGTCCAGCCTGCTTGAATGCTCAGCTTTTTATTTGGCAAATTAAAGCTAAGGGAGTTCACAAAGGTAGCTAGGTTCTGTGTTTGCTGTCAGTCAGACTTGAAAACAAACGCTTAAAATGATCCAAGAGTTTTTTCTTTGGGAAGCTGCTGGGGGGCTCATGCTTATTACCACCAACTAAACTCAACTTGCCTGAATCTGTACACCGGAGGGGAAGTTAGCATGACCCTTACATCCATGTTAATGAAAAATACAACAGGTTGTTGTTGGGAAACTGTTCTGATCCAATGAGTACACTTGTACACATGCTACCATGTAATTTCTAAGAGTTGTTTCATTTTACTGGTGTACAGATGTAACTAATAACTTTAATGATGACTCAGTTCTACTAAACATCAAAAGAAAGACGTTCAAGCTTAAGAAATACAAAGACCTTGGAACTCGCTCACATACACTACCAGTCAAAAGCTTGGACACACCTTCTCATTCAATATTTTTTCTTTATTTTTACTACTTTCTACACTGTAGATACATACTGAAGACATTAAAACTATGAAAGAAGATATATGGAATTATGCGGAAAACAAACAATTGTGAAAAACCCCTAAATATGCTTAATATTTCAGATTCCTCAAAGTAGTCACCCTTTGCTTTGATGATAGCTTTGGACACTTGGCATTCTCTGGATGAGCTTCATGAGGTAGTCACCTGAAATGGTTTTCACTTCACAGGTGTGCCTTGTCAAGGTTCATTTGTGGAATTTCTTGCCTTCTTAATGGGGTTGGGACCATCAGTGGTGTTGTGCAGAAGTCAGGTTGGAACACAATTGACAGCCCTATTTGACAACTGTTAGAATCCAGAGAGAACCAATCAGCTAAGTAAAGAGAAATGACAGTCCATCATAACTTTAAGAACTGAAGGTCAGTCAGTCCGGAAAAATGCGAAAACTTTGAATGTATCCCCAAGTGCAGTCGCAAAAACTATCAAGCGCTACGACGACCTTCAGTAAAAATCTACAATAGTCATGATTTTTTTTCTTCAATGAGATGACTGACGTGAATCTATAAAGACATCCTTAGTGCTTCATAATCAGCACCTACTGTACACTCACAGAGCACTTTATTAAAAATATACAACTAAAACTAGGTGGAACCACCCTTTGGATTCCACAAGACATTGCCCTCCATGTTGATGCGGCTGCATCATATTCCTGTTGATTTGTCAGCTGCACATGCATCCAGTGAAGATCACATTCCACCACATCCCAGTGGTGATCTACTGGGTTCACTGGGGAGGCCACTGAAACCAGTTTGAAGTGGCTTTTTCTTTGTGACATGGTGCCTCATCATGTTTCAGCCATCAGAGGATTGCGAATTGCAGCCATAAAGAGATACACATGCTCAGCAGCGATACTCAATCGATTGGTATGAAGAGGTCCACACTGAGCCAAGAAAACATTCCCCACACGAACACGCCACCAGCAGCAGCCTGGACAGTTGACACACTGTTGACGCCAAATTGTGAACCTACCATCTGCAGCCTCAGTAGAAATGGAGATTCATCAGGCTAGGGTAAATTTTTCCAGACTTCAGCTGTCCAGTTTTGGTGATTAGATTTCTGTTCTTGGCTGGCAGGAAAGGAACCCAACGTAGTGTTCTGCTGTTCTGCCGTTTGACATGTTGTGAATTCTGAAATGCTTTTCTGCTCACCACGGTTGTAGAGTTACTGTAGCCTTTCCATCAGCGCAAATCATTACTCAAAAAAAAAACAAACAAGAATAAAACACGCAAGAAAATTATGTCTCACCTGGAAAAAATATTTTCTTTCAGAGGGATCCTCCAGTAACGAATGCACCAGCTCCACAAAGTTCACCTCAGATTCCTCAACCTGGTTGATGGTCACCTGATATGTACACAATAAAAATACAAAAAAATTCAAATCAAGGGAGGAAAAAATCCAATTTTTGCTCACATCTGCTACATTTGTGACCTGCATTTTATAGTCAGCTACTGTATAATAGTGTACTGTATAAGATATCTTTAATTTGGAAAAGAACACAAAGGAAAAACAGTTTATTGCTGCTACTAAACTCAAGTTTTCAGCAAGTTTGAACAACCCATGAGTAAGAGGAATAAACTGAGTTAAAGTTGACTTACATGGTGATCCTTGGCAGTGCTGACAGGAGCTTTTATTCTGTCCAGATGTGGCTGAATGGTCTGCATGTCTGCTGGGTGTTCCCCTCGACACATCTCCAGAACCAGCTGGTTTTACACACAACACAAAGACATCACACTTAAAAATCTCCTGGAGTGCAGCTACAGAGGAATTATGCTTTCTCTTCTGTGTGACTGAAATTACAAATAGCAAACACTTAAAAATATTTGACTGTCACAACTCACTTATGTATAGGTGAAGAAATGAAACAAACTGCTGTAATACTGACTTCAAAATAGTCGCCATCTTTTCTATAGCCACAGAAAGTGTTTGGTAGCTTTTAAAGTTACCTGTTAAAAATTACTACAAAACATGTCTTTTTAGTGTAATCAAGCAGTAAATACTACTGACTCTGGCCCTGAGTCCCAGGATCAGCTGAGCCCTCTGACTATAACTCATCAGCTCTGGGACCAGCTCCGTCACCGTGGTAACAAACTCCTCTAGCATCCCATAGTGATCCACAAGTCCCTGCTGCACAACTTGCCACACTGCAGCTGATAAGAGCCGCAAGGGAGGGGCCAGGAGCCGCAGATAATGGATTGGAAGGTCATTGCCTGAAGCGAAGGAAAGCAGAAATGTAAACACAAAGATGTTTTAACATTTCATGCCATTGGCTATTCAGTTCCAACCTGCGACATAAACAGATTTAATGTGCGTCAACAGGCAGCAGTAAGTGTTTCATATTCATATAATTATCCACACTTTGACAGAAAACAAGAGCAAGCACACACAAGTTAAGACAGGCATTTGGATTACCTCTAAATACTCAAGCTATATTAAAAAAACACAAAGTGCGGAAACATAGCTATGAAGTCAATATCGGTAGTTGTATTTGGAATTTGTGAGCAATTTAAACATTGAATTTCAATTTTTCAATTCAATTTTATTTATATAGCGCCAATTACAGTCAAATTGTCTCGAGACGCTTTACAGAACCCATATGCCTGACCTCCAGAGCAAGCCAAAAGGCGACAGTGGCAAGGAAAACACCCTTTAATATACAGTTTAAAATACAGTCAACATTCATTTTTATTGTGCTGCATTCAGAATGAGCAGCTGTCTCACAGTCCACCAAGTTTATTTACTTTCTAGAGCTACTTCTGCTAACTCTAAAACATCTCAGCCACGAGCAAAAAACACCAAATATTCTGCTGTTGGCTACAAGAGTGAACACAAGAGTCTTCATGCACTCCCAGCATCTGAGGAACTGAAGACTAAGTGGATTACTTTTATTATTGACCACCAAAATAGCAAAATCCTTAATGTAATGCAGCGAATGCTAGCTTCAGCTTTGATCACATGTCCACAGATCAGCGCTCTGTGGAAGCTATACAGCTGGGGGACATTCAGGAGCTTTAAGACCAATTTCAAACACATAAACAACGACTTGGTGGGTAACTGTGTTTTCATATTGCCTGTTGAACTTCAGTGCAACCTATGCTCACTTCTTATCCAAAGTTGTTTAAATCAATCCAACTGGACTTTAAGAAGGTTCCTTGAAGACGTTTCACCTCTCATCCAAGAGGCTTCTTCAGTTCTGGTGGTTGATGTTGCCTCGGCTTATAACCTCTGTGAGGTGTGGTCAGTGTTATTCACATTCCGACGACCATTGCCAAAGGCCCACCTGGCTCCTCAACGATGGTCGTTGGGAGCCAGGGAGTGACACAAAGGGGGTCGTTGAAATGCGAGTTTCACCGAGCCCTCCTATGCTAATGGTGGTCATTAGCATGAGCCACCTCACCTGAGTCATTCTGCGACATCATCTTTCGCCATTTTACAATCAGGTCCTTTCAAAACTCCCCAAAAGAACTACTCAGCAGAATGACTCAGGTGAGGTGGCTCATGCTAACAACCACCATTAGCATACGAGGGCTCGGTGAAACTCGCATTTCAACGACCCCCTTTGTCACTCCCTGGCTCCCAACGACCATCGTTGAGGAGCCAGGTGGGCCTTGGCAATGGTCGTCGGAATGTGAATAACACTGACCACACCTCACAGAGGTTATAAGCTGAGGCAACATCAACCACCACCAGAACTGAAGAAGCCTCTTGGATGAGAGGTGAAATGTCTTCAAGGAACCTTCTTAAAGTCCAGTTGGATTGATTTAAACAACTTTGGATAACCATGACCTGGTTGAATGAGAAACTACACAGACATCATGCTCACTTGTTGTTTACATCTGTTTGATTCTCTCCTGGTCTCTGTGCTCGCATATATTGCATTTTAAATACAATTACATTTCCAAAAAAGCTGTTCTCATTTACACATCTTTCTGTTTCTGTTGTTGGACAGTGGATTGAGCATAAAATAGTGACTGAAACACAGCCCATTAAAACTACATGTGAAGTGGCTGTCACTCACGCCAAAGCTATGTTCAAGCTGCAACTCTGCATCACTAAAATACAGATTATAAGTTTGTAAAACGTTGTTTTACCAACTCAAGACACAAGTTAAAATTGACTTTGGTGAGATTTCCATGTAAAATAATCATAAGAAAAAGCTGAAAGTGATAAAAAAAAAGTCCTGATCTCAAACACTAAACCATATCGGCTACTGTGTGGCCAACTGTTTTCTGTCATTCTGTGAGTAAGAAAAGATAAAATGAGATAATCTCTTATTGCTCCTACACCAGGGGAAATTTACATTGTTACAGCAGCAAAATTTCTACAGCAGCAATAACCATATGTATAATAATAATAATAATAATAATAATAATAATAATAATAATAATAATAATAATAATAATAAGCACAAGGATGAAAAATGAAAAGGAAGATAATAAGCACAAGGATGAAAAATGAAAAAGAAGAAGTTCAGATTTTTACTCTGAATATTTCTGCTTTGCCGCAAGGAAACTGTTTTATTACAACATGTATATTATTATGTTTTCAACTGCATCTTTCTTTTTATAATTATTTTTGTGTTGGGTAAATCTGAAAGTATTAGTCACCAGTGTGCCTGACAGGAAACAGGCTGCTGTAGTTTTTTACATTACTTTATTAATGTTGCTGGAAAGAGGAACTAAACATTTCAAACCACATTCAATAAATGCAAACCAGCAGTGGCAGCTGGTAAATATAATTTATCTGCACTTGTACAAACATTCTGAGTCAACAGCATCCACCTGACACTTCATATGCCACCGTATTCATAAGTGAGCATGATTTATGGTGGCAAAGTGCCGTGTAGAATAATGACATGACAGTGGTGCTCTCAGGTGCACTGACAGCAGCATCCATCAAACTCACAACAAACTCACAACATGACTTACACAACTTATTGCTGACCTTTACAATGGAGGCTGCACAGACTATTGGATTTTCTGACAGATGCAATACAGGAAATAACGAGAATGATCAGTTATAAAATCAGGTGGCAGAATTTTTTTTGCCAAACCACTGATCCACTGATGGAAAGCAACCTCCTGTTTCTAGTGATGCTCACTGATCACTGAGGATCAAGTTGGAACCGCTGCAGGAATATTAATGGAGAATAAAAGCAGTCCATTCCCATTATCGGTGTTAAGGTCACTGTAAACTGACTGCTGCCAACACAAAGATCGGGGATCACAGAAGAAGGATTTTTTGATGAGGATACACGCACCTCGGTTGCTTCCACTTTCAGTTCCGCGTTTTATTTCCATTTAGCAGCTGACAGAGAGAGAAAAAATGGCCAGATGTCGCCTTCGGGTTGTAGCTATCAGGAAAAAAAACACAAAGACTGATGAATGAATTCTGCTAATTACTGATTAGTAAAACAAACATCTGCGATCGCCAACCCATTAAACGCGAGCGCAAATTTGCCGGACGCATGGACAGGCGCTTGTCTTTATCCTCGCATTTGGGGAGGAGAGACAGAACAAAGGTTTCTGGTCTCATCCGCCTCAGTCCAGATCACGGCAAGCCCTCTTTCCTGGTTGGTTGACGAAGACCGGATCAAGCAGGCGGTTTGGACGCTGGGACACTAGATGGCGCTAATAGGTCATAATCTGATGGTGTGGATGGATGCTGAGCTGACAGAACCAGTAGATCCTCCACTTCAGTGAAACCAGTGATGCCATAAGTCTTGCATTTAGAATTTAGTCAACTTAGAATACATTATTAACCCTTAGATGCATAACTGGGTCAAAAATGAACATCAATATCTTTGATATGACAAGTTTTTATCATTTCATATCCCAGTTATTCCTCAAAAATCACGTTTTTTATATCTTTCATTGAAGTTTTTTTTTGTTTAACCTTCAATTCTTTTATACCTGTATTTATTGTTTGCCTCCACAGACTAAATATGACTTTGTCAAAAGAAGAAAGAGTTGAACTTGTACTTCTCAGTGGACACATCGAAAGACAGGGATAGGGTTAGGGTTTGAGAAGTGATTTTTTTGGGGCTAGCATGAATTTTAGCCATGACCAATTCTTTAGTTTCGGCTGATACATTTGGTCATCCAGAACAGGGTTTGTCCATGACACTGCCCATTTCTTTAAACTTTTTAACCACTTTCACCACCGTGGAAAAGCCAAGTGGAATCCTCCTTGGATGACGTGCATTAAATTCATCTGCTATCTTTCGAGCTGCCCATACTTCACGTCAACTGAGAAGTACCAGTTAAACTCTTTCTTCTTTCGACAAAGCCATATTTAGTCTGTGGAGGCAAAAAAATGATACTGAACGTTCTCTATGTGTCCAGATTTTAGGGAATCACTGTAGTTTAGGATTAAATTCAACCATGAAGACACCAAGCACACAAACATGTAAATCCAATAGCGCTGGGAAACAACAGTAACTTTCCATTTACCTTTTTATCACCACATGCCACCATCAAGGGGCTCCAACACCCAAACAACACCTTAAGACTTTAATTAAGACCACATGTGGATCTGGGTTCCTTTTGAAATGCAAGCTTGCTCGACATATTATTTCTATACGAGTGAAATGTAATTTTGGGAAAACAAACAACACCCCTCCCTTAGCGAGAAGAGGCCCCTTATCAGATTCCTTGTTGGGTGATAAATATACAGAAACCAACTCTTAAAATGCCACCACTTGAACACATCAGAGTTCTTTTGCTGAGCGTTACAAGCCTCTCTACTCTGTCAACCTCCACAGTTTTATGATGTCTCTTTTACTCTCTGCTGTGACATTCTTTGTGCTTTAATTATTTTATTTGTATCAGTTGGTGTTAGTTCTACTAATAAATGTTATCTAAATTCTGTATTTTGCATTTTGTATCTTTTACAGTGTTTAATGCTCCACTTTTGCCTCTCGGGTCTCTCTTTAAATTTGTTTGGCCTGACTGGCTTTTTGTATTAATATTGTTTTTTTGAGTGTGCACTTTTTTTGGTTTTTCCATCTTTAGAACCTGTTTGTAAAGGTTGCTACATAAATTATCATTAATATTATATACACCGATCAGGCATAACATTATGACCACCTGCCTAATATTTTGCTGCCAAAACAGCCCTGACTCATCGAGGCCTGGACTCCACTAGACCCCTGAAGGTGTGCTGTGGTATCTGGCACCAAGATGTTAGCAGCAGATCCTTTAAGTCCTGGAAGTTACGAGGTGGGGGCTCCAAGGATCAGACTTGTTTGTCCAGCACACCCCACAGATGCTGGATTGGATAGTGACCTGGGGAGTTTGGAGGCCAAGTCAACACCTCAAACTGGTTGTTGTGCTCCTCCAACCATTCCTGAACCATTTTTGCACCATGGCACCAGCGCATTATCCTGCTGAAAGAGGCCACAGCCATCAGGGAATACCGTTTCCATGAAAGGGTGTTTTTATGGTCTGCAACAATGCTTAGGTAGGTGGTACATGTCAAAGTAACTTCCACATGGATGGCAGGACCCAAGGTTTCCCAGCAGAACGTTGCCCAAAGCATCACACTGCCTCCACCGGCTTGCTTTCTTCCAATAGTGCATCCTGGTGACCTGTGTTCCCCAGGTAAGCAACGCACCTGGCCATCCAAGTAATGTAAAAGAAAACATGATTCATCAGACCAGGCCACATTCTTCCATTGCTCTGTGGTCCAGTTCTGATGCCCATTGTTGGTGCTTTTGGCAGTGCACAAGGGTCAACATGGGCACCCTGACTCGTCTGTGGCTATGAAGCCCCATATGCAACAAACCGTGATGACCTATGTATTCTGACACCTTTCTATCAGAAGCAACATTAACTTCTTCAGCAATCTGAGCAACAGCAGCTCATCTGTTGGATCGGACCACTCAGGCCAGCCTTCGCTCCCCACATGCAGCAGTGAGTCTTGGCCGTCCATGACCCTGTCGTCGGTTCACCACTGTTCCTTCCCTGGACCATTTCTGATAGATACTGACCACTGCAGACTGGGCCGTCTAGACATCACAATTTTGCTCTTGTCAAACTTGCTCAAATCCTTATGCTTTCCCATTTTTCCTGCTTCTAATACGTCAACTTTGAGTACAAAATATTCACTTACTGCCTAATATATCCAACCTACTCACAGGTGCCATGATAAAGACATAATCAGTGTTATTCACTTCACCTGTCAGTGGTCATAATGTTATGCCTGATCGGTGTATAAAGGTCTGCTGCCTGGTCTGTTATAGTTCACATCTCTTTAAATCTGCTGCCTAACTTTTGCATGGTTAAGAAACTATATTGGGGAACAAATTGGTAATGTAGGAATTCTGATTAACAGTTTTTGAATTTATAAATGAGCTTATTTCCCCACAGCAGTGACGAGAAAGCCTTTGGTATGATGTGCATTTACGTATATATGTGACTTATGATATGTTTAGATCTTTATTACACAAATAAATACAAGAGGAGATAAGAATCTACAAGGAGGTTCTTGTGCCAGATATGGTTCAGAAAACAAATTTATATAACATGACACAATGTAATGCCTCATAAAAAAAATTAAATGCAAGTAGGACACTTTACTGAAGATATAAAGTTACAATACAGAAAAGTAAGAAGCAATACTGGCAATGATTTTGAGGTAGTAAAGTGATATGGTGGTAGTGGTAGAATTACTGGCAGTCAGTCTGCGTCCGTTCTATCTGCCCCGGGAGTATTCACATGTAATAGCGATTGCTGTGTACATCCCTCCGTCAGCTGATGCGGCTGCAGCCTGTGAACTCATCCACAGTGAAGTGTCCCAGCTGCAAACATCTCACCCTCAGTCTCTTATTATCATCTCAGGAGACTTTAATCATACATCGCTCTCTGCCACTCTCCCCACGTTCACACAGTATGTGACCTGCCATACCAGAGACAGTAAAACCCTGGACCTGCTGTATGGAAACATCAAGGATGCATACAGCTCCTCACCCCTCCCCCTGCTGGGCCGCTCAGATCACAACCTGGTGAGACTGCAGTGCATTTACATACCTATGGTGAAGAAACAACCCCCCACCATCAGGTATGTGAAGAAGTGGTCTGACGAGGCCACTGAGGTGCTGCAAGGACAGCTTTGAGACCACAGACTGGGATGTGCTGTGTGGTCCACAAGGGGAGGACATTGATTCACTGACTGACACTATTACGGACTACATTAAATTCTGTGCAGAGAACATCGTACCGACCAGGAAAGTACGGTGTTTCCCTAACAGCAAACCCTGGGTGTCCCTGGAACTGAAGGCCCTGCTGAAGGAGAAGAGGAGGGTTTTTGGATCTGGGGACAAAGAGGAGCTGAGGAGGGTGCAGAAGGAGATAAAGAAGAAGATCAAGACGGACAAGGCCAGCTACAGGACCAAGATGGAATCTCACCTGCAGGAAAATAACACAAGGGAGGTCTGGAGAGACCTGAGATCCATCACTGGTTACAGCAGAGGCCATGAGAGGGGAGCTGCAGCAGGAGGCCAGGAGTGGACCAATGAGCTGAATCTGTTCTTTAACAGATTTGACTCTGCTCCCACTCCTCCCCCCTCTCATCAAAGCACTGACCAGCCAGCTCCTTCTTCACACCTCAGCTCTATACCACCAACACCAACAGCATCCCTCCTCCAATCCCCGTCTTCTACCACCTCCGCACTCCACATACAGACCCATCACCCCTCCTCATCTCACCTCCCACCACCACCATCACCCCTCCTCCTGCCACCCTCCTTCACCACCCCCTGCCTCTCCATAACAGCTGATCAGGTTCAGATTCAGATTCAGATTCAGATCTGAATCTGAATCTTGTGGAAGACTTCCTGCCTGGTTCCTGTCTCAAAGACCAGGAACCCTAGGGAGCCTAACCACTTCAGACCTGTGGCCCTCACTTCTCACCTGATGAAGACCATGGAGAGGATTGTCCTCAGGAACCTCCATCCCCAGGTGAGCCAGCATCTGGATCCACTGCAGTTCGCCTACCAACCGAACACTGGAGTGGATGATGCAGTCATCTACCTGCTGCACAGATCACTGACTCACCTGGAGAACCCCCGCAGCACTGTGAGGGTCATGTTCTTTGACTTCTCCAGTGCTTTCAACACAATCCAGCCGTCTCTGCTCAGGGTGAAGCTTGAAGGAGCGGGAGTAGACTGTCACCTGGCTGCTTGGACCATCGACTACCTCACCAACAGACCACAGTACGTGAGGCTTCAGGACTGTGTGTCTGATGTGGTAGTCAGCAGCATGGGGGCCCCATAGGGGACAGTGCTCTCCCCCTTTCTCTTCACCCTGTACACATCGGACTTCCACTACAACTCTGGAAGCTGTCACCTCCAGAAGTTCTCCGATGATACAGCCATTGTCGGGTGTGTATCTGAGGGGGATGACCGGGAGTACAGGACGGTCATCTCTTACTTTGTTGACTGGTGTGAGCGAAACCATCTGCAGCTCAACGCCGGTAAGACGAAGGAGATGATCGTCGACTTCCGCAGGAGGAGGACACCTCAGACTGTACCGGTGAACATCCAGGGTTTGGACATTGAGATGGTGGACACATACAAATACCTGGGTGTTCACCTCAACAATAAACTGGACTGGACACATAACACTGAGGCCCTGTACAAGAAGGGCCAAAGTCGTCTCCACCTGCTGAGGAGACTGAGGTCCTTTGGAGTGTGCAGGACTCTGCTCTGGACATTTTATGACTCTGTGGTAGCGTCTGCTCTTTTCTATGCAATGGTCTGCTGGGGAGCGGTGAGCACTGAAAGGGACAAAAAGAGACTGAACAGACTGGTCAGGACGGCCGGTTCTGTCCTGGACTGTTCCCTGGACTCCATAGAGGAGGTGGGTGAGAGGAGGATGTTGGCAAAGCTCACATCCATCATGGACAATCCCTCTCACCCACTGCATGACACTGTGGGGTCTTTAAGCAGCTCCTTCACAAGCAGACTGAGACATCCACCCTGCAAGAAGGAGCGCTATCACAGGTCCTTTATCCCATCTGCTATAAGACTTTACAACATCAGCATCACTGGCTGATGTTAACATAAACGGCTCATATCATTACCACCCCAAACCATAAATTTTGCACAGACATTATTGCACTGCTACATCTTTGCACTTTTTAAACTTATTTTTTTAAGCCACTTCATACTGCATTGTCTTACAGTGTGTCAATACTGCACTATTTCATCCTCATTTCTCATCCCTGTATTAATACTACTGTTCTATTATTATTTTATTTCTATTACTATGTCTATTGCTACATAAGCTGCTGTAACAATGTGAATTTCCCCTGGCGTGGGGAGAAATAAAGGACTTATCTTATATTATACATCATAATGAAATATTGGACCTGTTAGAGATTATCACTTAACCTTTTGTGCATATACAGATGTAACTCTATGTATAAATATAAATGCTAATATGTGTGAAAAATTGGAAGTAACTACTTGCCAGACAATGTTTTGCTGTGTGTGCTCGTCAAGTCAGCAGGATGACAGCTGTCAGCAGAGCTCATCGAGTCTCTCTTATTTTGTCAACAATGACCCGGAAGTGCTTGCTAAAAGGTCTTTTTTTTTTTTTAAAAGAAAAAAAATACAGTAAGTTTGGCTACACAAACCTACAAACATTTTAACAGAAAGTAGTCTTCTGGCTGAAAACGTACAAACTTACAGGTGTCTTGTAGCCTGCTAGCTACATAAATAATTAGCTGCAGCGGCTAGCACAGCTAAACTAACTGACACGCTGCTGGAAAGGCAGGAAGTCCAAGCGTTGCTAAACTACCTGAGAGATATTATACGGTTAAAAATGTTAAGTGGTTCAGTCCGCAGTAAACACCAGTGTTGTCGCAGCGTGTCGTTAAGTTTACAGAGAACTCGTAGCTGTTGTGCTAAACTGTAAACAAACTGTTTCTGAGGAACATTCAGGTTAAGAATCAGCGCTGTTGGTACATCAGCGCCCCCTGCTGCTCCGGAGGGTGAAATGTCGAATAAAGAAACATTTACTACATAGTCCACTTGCAAAGTTGATATTGTTTGTATTACCTTGTTTTTTGTTTTTAAAAAAAAAAAAAAACATTTTTAGATAATCCTTTAATTGTTATTTATCAAGTGAAACCTCAGCAATTTTGGTTGTAGCTTCTAAAATTTGATTGTTTGCTGCTTTTAAATCATTAAATGTTAATTAAAAGGAACCGTTTGGGAGACAGAACAAGCCATTTGAAGTTGCAACTGGCATATTACACATATTTTTTGGCATCTTTTATTTATTTATTTTTTTTTAGATTAGATCTTATTTAAACAGAAGTGCAAAAGAAGCGATAAAATGCAAAATGTGCAGTATGGTGTAGACACTTTCTCTTATAGCATAAACAGAAACAGCAGCATGGACATACCAAACACCAAATATATAGACATAATTGATGTAGATATAAATATAAAGATGGATAAATGTGCATGTACTGATGGGGATAAATGGTGGTGTGAACAGTATAGATAACATGAGGTATATGCAGTATACACCCAGTATAAACAACAGTATGAACAGTACATTCTGATGTTTAATAGACTTTAACTATTATCATCTAAATTACTGAAAATATATCAGATTCATTTGTCAATAAAATATAATTTGTATATGTGTATATACATAGTCTACATTACAGAGGAGGGAACCTTAAAATGTATCTTTTTGTGCTTACCTTTATGCATTTTAATGTAATTTAGTGATTTCAGACTTAGTTATTAGTCTCATTACCTTTGATATTAACCAATATATTAGCCTCTATATCCTTATTTTTGTTGATGTAAAGCACATTAAGTTGCACCTTCTGTATGAACTGTACAGGTAAAGTTATTTTTACTGTACAGCAGAGTGAACTTTTTAGGGTGTGGGTAAACATGTCAAAAGATGTGATGGAGCTACCAAAAGTGCCCCTGATTGATGTATATAATAATAACTTCACTATGTGGTTTAGTTTTGAGACAGTGCACATTAATAATGTTGCGTTTGTGTCGCTGCTTTCATCTGCTGTCAGATCCTCATCTCACCTATCATCTCTGAGCCTCTTGGTTCCTCCACTGAGGCTCATGTCAGGCTGTATGTGGCAGGTTGCACAGGACTGAAACAGAAAACTGGGAAACTCATCTCACATGTTGGTGTTGCAGGTGACAGCGATGAGCATGTCTTAGATTTTACATGACTCTTTGG
Source organism: Amphiprion ocellaris (assembly GCF_022539595.1). Taxonomy (NCBI): domain Eukaryota; kingdom Metazoa; phylum Chordata; class Actinopteri; family Pomacentridae; genus Amphiprion; species Amphiprion ocellaris. The sequence goes on from NC_072786.1 coordinate 17,468,677, forward strand.
ACATTTTGAAAGGATATTCTTACTGTGGTTAAAGGGTTTGCTTTTACACACTTCTTAGTCATAGTGGGAGAAAATCTGCTCTTTCTGTTGTGCGAATTCATCACTAACTCCTCTGTTTCTTGTCGGCAGAAACAGCTGGTGAGGCCTTCCAGCCACTGAGATGCTCAGTGGAATCAGTGAAGGAACATCTGGATCTGAGCGGAAATAAAGAGTCAGCAAAAGAGAGTTTAGTCCAGTGCTCCACAGCAGGCAGCCAAAACAAGTGCCTGGAGTGCTGCAAGACGTTTGCATCACTGAAAAACCATCATTTAGTTCACTCTTCATCGCGGCCATTCAGCGCGACAAGATCTGAGTCAGCATTTACTTATTCACTCTAAAGCTAAAGTCCACTACTTCACTTGCAGTCTTCATCAGTGCTCAGTCTTTGCTCACAGTTCATCTTCGACAAGAGGTTCCTGACAAATTCAGTTTTGAAGTCACATGAGCGCATCCACACTGGTGAGCGTCCGTATGCCTGTAAGAAATTCACACAGGTGTATCCATGAACAGTGCACCTCTACATGCATATGAAGGAGAAACCGTACCTGTGGTTTGTCCTTCTACAGCTCTGAAGCCTTGCAGGTACATTGACGTACTAACACAGGAGAGAGAAACCATATCAGTGAGAATCCTGCGGGAAAGGTTTCAGCACAGTTGTACTACTAATGCTACATTAGAGATCCCGCACCGTATTCCTGCTCACAGTGTGACAAATCATTTCACAGTAGTTCAGGACTGAAGTAACACGAGGACTCATACAAGAGAGAAACCTCAGCAGTGTTTAACGTGCCACAAGACGTCGTCCCAAACATCCAACATGAGGATTCATCTCAAAGTCCTTAAGAACATCTAGAACACTGTTGTTGGAGCAGATGAAAGCCTTGTTCGATACAGTGTCAGGAGATGTTGTTTTGGTGCGTCTTTATTTCAGTAAATCGCTAATACATGTATTTAAATATGGACTTGGGATACTCAGTGTTACATGATGGTGTTCTGTGTGACCTAAATAAAGGTTTGTACCAAAGACAACCAGTGTTTCAGAAAGGTTAGCATACTACTAGTCAAAGAATCTATGGTCATCTTCTAATCATCTAATAGTCAAAACTGCCTCAAAATTATCACAAGCAGGTGTAAAGAAAAATCATATGTAGATACAACATATTTCCTAAAGTTGACTGATAATGTGATTTAACTTCATTATCTAATAATATAGTTTGGCCATTATAAACAAATCATGTTTTATAAATGAAATTTGTTAAATAAAACACCATATTTTAGACAATTTTAATGCCAACCTTTTGAGTTTACATTTGTCAATTCCAGTAGACAATATTGAATATTTTTTAAAACAGAATTATAGTTAGCATTGTTTACTTACCTATATGTTCTTCCCCAACAGTTGCCATGTATGTTTCTTTTGCGTGTACTGCATGCTGGTGTTCTGATCTCTGCATTATTTTACCTGCTCTGTGCTCCAAATTATAACCAATACAGTTGTTTTATCCATTTTTACATAGCTTTAAAATGTTAATTTCAACTCATATAGTACAGTTTTCCATTTCCTAAAAGGTTGCTACATTGTGACTGGAATATTATTTATGCATCAAAATGACCAAATTTCATTTATGGGGGTTACAGTTTAAAAATTATAGCTCACAGGATAACTGGAAAAGAGATATTTTCTTCAGTGTATCATTTGTAAATCATGTTAAACATGCCAAACACACACAGCCTGAAACTTCAGAAACAATACGATAGTACTGCCTATAATCATGCGAAATTTCAGGCCTGACTATAAACTGCAAGAATTATTTTTTGGTCACAATTATTCAGTTAGAAGAAACGGTAAAGTTTCATAAAAACACTCTTTTATGGCTGTTTGATCCAGATTAAAGCTGTTGCATGTAAGCTGGGTGATACAGCTTTAACTAGAACACAGTCAGAAAACCACTTTTCGTCAGAACGCTGGCACCTACATAACTTTAAACAAATACTGATAGATTAGATTAGATACATTAAAACTTTATCCCGCAGCGGGGAAATTTTCAGTATTACAGCAACAGACAGAAAAACAGCACAAAAAAGAGAGCAGCATGCAATGCACAGAGGGCACAGATATAAATATGTACTTTCTCCTTTAAGAGAAGAAATATAAATGTTTATAGAAAATGTCTATATTGCACATAGTGTCTTACTTACATTTTTATTGAAAAGAAAACAAGAGAACACAAGACTAAAACAAAAATAAACAGAAAAAAAGATACTTGGCGAGTGAGAGCTGCTGTAACAAGCTGCCACCTGAGCGGCGCCATCTTACCAATCTGTAGGTTTGCACATGTACTAGTAATAGGAGGAACGTTTTATTAGTCTACACAAAAGGAAGCATTTGTTGACGTCTGCCCTGTTATTTCTGGTTATTAAATGAAACAACTCATCAGAAAAATAACATAAATCTTGTGCTACTATACTTTAAAGTAGGTATCTCTCTTGACTACAGAGTTTCCAAAAAAATCCATAGCCGTATTTATCTACATAGGGTTTATTTAAACTATTTCTTCTTAAATCTGTGCTTACAAATTGTGTGTTGTCTTTTAAAAACATTACATTTACTCACCTCTTAATGATCTCCAATATTATCTACAAACTATTCCACAAAATAGAAACCTGGAGCACGTCCTCATCAGAAAACTGTTCCTCTTCACAAACCAGCAACACCTGCCACTGATCAACTTTGATTTCCTTCAGGTCTGGATCTCAAATACACAAAATCAAAGACAAAAAACCACAAGTATATCAACAAAACTGGCTCCTATACAGTCAGATATTTCAAGGAGATGTTTTCAATGCATTGAGCTGCTCAAACTGATATGAGTGTTGCATTTTTATCACATTTCAACTAAGAATTGTTATGTTCCATGAGCTGTCGAGGTCACTAAACAAATATAGCAAATAAGATTTAATTAACTGATCTGTAAAGAGCTAATGGAAGACTTTTGCTTTTCTTGCTGTTACTTTAGTGCAAACTCTCTGTTTCCAGCTCTGTCTTCTCAGCATGACTGCCTCCTCTTCATTAAGACAGTTTTCTGCATCTTCTATCCACAGCAGCATGTAAACAAACCTCACTGGTTGTCAACATCAAGCACATATATAAGGGACGAGAAACAAAACAAGAAATCAGAGCAGACAAATGAGGAGACGGTGAAGCGAAGACAGCTGTGAGGATGATGGAGGGACTGACAACAGTTGCAGTGAAACTCTCAGCTGCAGGATTGTGAGCTGTCAACACTGACTGCTGTGTTCTGAGAGAAGCTGGCGATGGCGTCGAGCATCTCCTCCACACTGCATGAGTTCCTGGATAACACAAGACATTTTCTGATAATTAACAGCAGAATGCATGCTATTCTTTAGTTTCTCAGTCTGAAAGTAGGTCCAAGTTTTGACACAGGAACATCCATTTTATGTGCCTTGTGTTGGGAAATGCTAAATTAGTATTGAACACAATGCAAGTCTTCTACTTGGTCTTGAATAAAGTTATTTAAATATCAAATGGCAGGTTTTTATCTCTGAAGGTGTTTTTATTGTAGCACAGCTAGAACACAACACTGATGAATCCTCTCAAAGTGACATTTACACCGTATGGTACGTGACTAATGAGATTCTCAAGCTTATTTTGGGAGCTTTCATTCTTCTAGATGTGTTATGTAGGAATAGATGTTGATATCCCTTCTTGCATACATGAGACATCTACTAAGACTCTGTGGGATGGTCAAGTGAGTGAGGGCATCCTCTGGGTTATTAAGTGGGTGCCTTTTTTCCTAGGTGTTTCGCTGATAGGCCCACGACACCTCCACAGGGTTCAGCAGTGCATACCAGCGTCCCAGGTTCACCCCCTAGATGTCATCTACTCACCCGAAGGCCCAGGTGGAGTCCTTTCTCTTCATCCACAGCCACTGACTTCCCTCAGAAGCTCTGGAGAGGTCCTTGATCGCCTGCCGGTGGGCCTTCCCACGCACTCCCATCTCCTGGAGGAGCCTGGATGTCGAGGTAGCTATGAATCTTCTACAGCCTGCTTCAACTGGTCAGACCCTCACCTACCAGCCTTGATGTTTTGCATTGGCAGCAAACTCCATATACCTCAGCTTCTTGCGGTCATAGGCCACCTCTGCTGAGCTCTCCTTGGGCACTGTGAGCTCAACAATGTAGGCGTGCCTAAGTGAAGCTGACCATAGCACCAGGTCTGGTCACAGGTTGGTGGATACGATCTCAGGTGGGAAGCAAAGCTTTTGGCCCAAGTCTACCAGCATCTTCCAATCATAAGCCCCTCTCAACTGCCCAGGGTCTAGTCTCGAGGCGTCGAGACAGGCTTGACCCTCAATCTCTCAGACAAATGCTGCTTCTTGCCATCAGGACGACGGGGGTGGAACGGCGTTGACACTCTTCTGCCACATTTCCAACTCTAGTGACATGCACTAACCTTTATTTAGTTGGTTAATCTCACTGAGATCAAGAAAACATGCTCATGTGCTCAGAGTCAAGATAAGCGTTGGTCTTGTCCTGTGAGTTAAATACTATAAATTGACCAGAGCGACATTATTTGTTGATCAGCAATATGACTGAAAATTAACCTGCAACGGTAAAAATAATTAAGCCCTCATTTAAGTCATTGCAAAATCAGCACCAGCATTAATAATTCAATACTACATGCATTATATTTGGGGTGTAATTACCCAAAGTGGTAAATTATGCATCCAAATTTGTTTGGCTTCAATGTCCCACTCTGATTGTTGATTTAACACCTGAAAACTCATCTCTGTGTATCAAATTTGATTTTTTACACATGAAAATAATCCTGTCCCCTCTTAAAATGGCTTAGATGTAACTCTGCTCTGTTGCTTCTTCTAGAATATGTGGATCTACGCATTCCCTGCCTCTCACCCCTCCACTACTCACTGCAGCCCGAGCACACCAGCTCACCTACGACTTCGCTCAAACACTGTAAAGCTACTCTATGCTACACTAAGTTGTAATGTTGCAGTAACTCAGCCACACATGTTCAACCTGAATCTGACTCTGAAGAAACATAATGATACAGAAAGCTCCACCCTGCAAGTGGACAAGACTGGTTCTTCAGTTTGTGTTTTTGATCAATCAAATGCTCAGCCATGGCTGCTTGTTTCACTCATGATATATTGTCTAGCATATTAAAAACGCCATATGGACATGTTGAATAGGTAAAAATAAATATCAATGTTTTCACTGGAGGAGGGATTATAGGTGAGATTTTACAAAGCACCGAATCAGAAATATTTAAAAGATGCAATTTCAATCTGCTAATTATGATTTTGATGTTATTTTCTTTAGTTTTAAATTTGGTCTAAAATGTCAGAAATGCCCACAGACATATTTCAAAGTTGCTGGTTTGGTTGACTGTTTAACACTTCCAGATACTCATTTTATGTTCACTTAAAACCAAAAAAGGCAGCACATCAGCTTGTTTAGAACAAAAAGATATATATGCATCAGAGTCCAACACTGAACATCAGTTCATAACTTCATCAAAAACTGTTTCCTGTTGACAGAAGTGCCTGGTTTGAAGCCACCTTCCAGCAACCCAGATGAAGAGAAAACTCACAAACAAATAAACATCTGGATCTGAGAACAAACAATGAGTCGTTGAAAAAAGATGCAATCCAACGCTGTAAAGCCTCTCTTCAGTGAATCATGAGAATGTGGCATATAGTGGCAAAAGTTGGAGCACACCACAATTTTTCCAGGTTTTTTCTTTATTGTAAATGATGCATGTTAATGTCTCATTGTACTCAGAAATGAAAGCATAGAACAAATAAACAAATGAAAAAATCAATTTAGAAACCAAAATGTATTCTAAACTTTTGGCAGATAAAACAGCTGAACACACTTGTGGCATTCTTTCCACAATGGAAATTACATATTCTTAAGAAAGTTCTTCCTAACTCTCCCCAAAAAACCCCAAAATGTGTGGCACTTGTAGGTTGCTTTTCTTTCACTCTTTAGTCCAGTTCATCCCAAACCAGCTCCATGGGGTTTAAGTCTGGAGACTGTGCTGCCACTCCATGTTTTCAAGCTTACCATCTGGTTCTTTTTTCCTAAGGTAGTTCTGGCATAGCTTTGACTTATGTATTGGGTCATTATCTTGCTGTAGGATGAACCCCTGACCAACTAGGAACATACCAGAGGGTACTGCATGGCGTTGCAGAATGCTGTTGTAGCCGTATAGGTTCAGGGTACCTCACTCTGTACAAGTCACCAACCCTGGATGCAGCAAAACAGCCCCAGACCATCACATTTCCTCCTCCATGTTTGACAGTTGATGTCAAACACTGAGGAACCATCCTTTTGCCTACTTGATGGCATACAAAAATCCTGCCTGATGAACCAAAGACTTCAAATTTTGATTCATCAGTCCATAATACCTTCTTCCAGTCTTCAGTAGTCCATTGGTTGTGTTTCATGGCCCAGGCAAGCCTCTTTTTCTTATTCTGACGTCTCAGCAGTGGCTTTCTTGCTGCAACTCCACCTGTCAAACCTGCAACTCCAAGTCTTCTCGTCACAACTGAAACTGAGACTTGCTTACTACGATCACTATTAAGCTGTACTTGAAGCTGTTGTCTTGTGAGTCACCTATCACCAAGCTGCTGACTCTCAGAAACTTGTCTTTTGATTCTGTTGTGACTTTGGGTCTTCCAGACCTCTTCCTCTCAGAATTTCCTCCAGTTTCTGAGCCTTTTGATGGTGAAGTAAACTGCACTCACTGACACCTTAATTTTCTTGGCAATTTCTCTGTAGGAAAGATCTACATTCTTAAGTGTTATGATGGTCTGTCTCTCTTCTATTGTTAATTGCTGTTTCCTCACCATTTTTATAGCAACACACTACTTTCTGCAGTACAATACAGTTCAAATGATGCTCTAGAGGGTGCCATGGTGTGTTCCAGCACTACTTTTATGCAGACAGATGGGGTTGTAAGTAATCAAGAAAAGTTGGGACATCTGTAGGATTTGATAGCACCAACTTTCAAGGCTTGACTGACCTCCATTGCTGCAGAACAGCTTTAAGTTGTTAACCCATTCCTTGTTCCCTGAAAATGTAATTCTGAAATGTACATTATTTTTCAGTTTTAGGTAACCTCATCTTTTTTTAAACCTCTGGTAGTTCATCACTTATCCTTGAACCATTTCAAGCTATTCATTGGACTTGAACTACATGAATTTCAATAAAAAAAGGAAAAATGTGGGCATTCTAAAACTTTTGGCATGTCCATACAAGCCATTTAAATTTCATAATTCACAGTGAAAACAGTTCATGTTTGTGTTTTTGCTTGTTGGATGGTCGTCACACGGCTGGACAGTTGAGCATCTCCTACAATCATCGCTGCAAATGTGCAACTTTTACCACCAGAGGGAGACACACACCTCGTTATATTTCAGCTAAACGTGGACAAACGCTCCGATAAAGGGGCCTGTAAGAAATTCACTTGCTTAAACATCCCTAATGGCATGCCTCCCAGGAAACAGAACTCAATAATTCATAACAGGCACTCATAAATTTCAATGAGTTTCTAATTAGGAGGAGCACAGAGTAATTGTCTCTCAGGCGGTTTTAACAGGAGGAGGATCATGCTGACAGATTGACAGAGTCCTTGTGGCAGATTGCTGCAAATCACCTAATTATAGGAAGAAGTCAAACTTTCAGCTTTAATGATGATTATTTTGGCTTTATTGGATAATTTCATGATCAACGGAGGAAGGAAGAGATGGAGAGAGTGTGTCAGAATGGTTTTAGGAGACAAGTGTCCAGAATACATCTTTATCTTCATTTGATTTTTATCCTGGACAGTTAAAGCTTTTGTCCATATTTTTGTCTTTTGGTAATCTGTTTTGACATCTTTTTGTGTGTAAAGTGAAAACTTTGTAGAATATTTGGAGAAAAACAGATGCATCAAGTTGTGTTTTTCATTAAAGATTCCATTAATTAATGCAGACATGTTTGGAAAAATACAAAAACAGTCTTGCTAGATGTTTAATATTAAAAAATGTTAAATTTTCTAGTCATAAATCCTTGAAATGACATCTGTGCCTCGTCTCCCTGAATATGCAAACATGTTTTATTCCACAAGTTTAATTGCTCAGTACTGAAAGTGGATTCTCAGCGTTTGTGTAACATGGGTTTAACGTTTCCACATTACAGTAAGTTGCCACAGGATTGATCCCAACTAGTTGCTTGGTCACAAATCCTCCTTGCAGGCCTTCACCTCAGATTTTAGGTGAAAAAGAAACTTTCTACTTTCAGCTGATAAGTTTGAACACAATCGTCTGGTGTCAAACGCCAAATAGACATTATTCTCCTCAATGAAACAACCAAGAGAAGCAGAGAAGTAGATACACTACCGTTCAAAAGTTTGGGGTCACCCAGACAATTTCATGTTTTCCATGAAAACTCAAACTTTTATTCATGTGCTAACATAATTACACAAGGGTTTTCTAATCATCACTTAGCCTTTCAACACCATTAGCTAACACAATGTAGCATTAGAACACAGGAGTGATGGTTGCTGGAAATGTTCCTCTGTACCCCTATGGAGATATTCCATTAAAAATCAGCTAGAATAGTTATTTACCACATCAACAATGTCTAGACTGTATTTCTGATTCATTTAATGTTATCTTCATTGAAAAAAATGCCTTTCTTTCAAAAATAAGGACATTTCTAAGTGAGTCTAAACTTTTGAACAATAGTGTATGAGGGCTTTAAATTTAAAATATGCAAATATAAGTCTTTACCGTCTTCTGTGTAGCTCACTATGAAAGTCCAAAATAAATCTCCATCAATAGAAATGCATCATCTTACAATTTTGAGATCCAAAATTCAGCTGGAAATTGTTGATGTTGAAATGAAAACACAGTCATATTGTATGTAGTGACTACTGAGGACATTAAAGTAATATCTTATGTATTTTTTTTGGGGGGGGGGGATTTGTCAAAAATAATGCAAAAATGACGATATTTTTAAGTTGGATTGCAGTTTTAAAAGTCCTTATATCAAAATTTTATCAGATATACAGTGCCTATGAAAAGTATTTACCCCCTTTTTATTGCTTTTAAATGTTGAATCATGGTCAGTTTAATTCTGCATTTTTTGGACAAGAAAGTGAAATAGATTTCTACAAAGTAATGTCAATTAATAAATCAAATTCTTGACCAAAACAGCCAAATAAAATTGACCATGATTCAATGTAAAAAACAATAAAGGTGAAAACTTCCAAGAGGGGGTGATACTTTTTCTTTACAGCATTCATAAAAGTGAAAAAAAAAACACATTTCAATATATTAATTTTTTTAAACATAATTTTGTTGTAATTGTAGGGAAAATTCTATTTTTACAACTTGAATTAGAGTAATTTTGACTCCTGATTTTACTGTTAAAATTCCAGATGCAGCCCAAGATGGTAAACTCAAATCATTTGTGTTGAAGGACGGCGCTGAACTGAATATGTGAGGAGTTAACTATTATGGGAATTATTCTGCTTTCTTGCTGAGAAGCTTGTGCAATAGAGGTTTCAGGGCCAGCAGCAACTTAGCTTAGCTTATCGACTGGAAATAGAGAAAGAGTTAGCCTAGTTCTGTCCAAAACTAAGATTTTTTAACCAAGATTTTTCTATGGATAAAATAAAAACAATGTAGCTGTTTACTGTGAGTGAAAGTTCTCCGTCTATGTGGTTTAACTGACTTCTGGCTCCAGCTGTAAACTGAACAAACATGAGGACGGCTTTAGTCTACAAGTGAAAAAAATGTTCCAGAGAATGAAGAGGGGGCTGGAGCACAAAACTTTTTATTGTGCAAACAAAGAATGTTTCAGCACTGCTGTCAGAGCTACAGTGGACAAATACACGAGGTAAGCTTATATGTTCAACCTAAACCAAGCTTCCCTGGAAAACTGGTTGATTTCATATCTACACTGTGGGCCAAATGTAGGCTTACACTTAGCAGGTATGCACTTTACATTTTATAGTCATGTGATTACAATAACATTGATATGACAACAGTGAAAGAGGTCATTGGAGGAATTTCAAAACCATTAACATACATATGTAATTTATCATTTCAAACTGGTTCATTTCCAAATAAAATAAAAATAGCCAAAGTCATTCCGCTGTACAAAACTGGGAACAAACATCATTTCACCACTTAAAGAGCTGTCTCCTTACTTGCAAAATTCTCTAAAATACTGGAAAAACTCTTCAATATTAGACTGGACACCTTCATAGAAAAACATAAACTGCTCTCTGATTGTCAGTATGGTTATGGTAGTGTTAAATGTGCACCTGGCCGGCATCATTTTCACACTTCCAATACTGCTTTAGTATCCACTTTCTTTGCTCTTCTTTTAATTTGTTTGCCATTGCTCACAATTCCTGTAAAAAATAGTTAAAAAACAAACATAGAAATTGAAACCAAAATTGGAAGAAATAGCTTAACATTTCCAAAACGTGAATAAGGGATATGGAATTATAGTGTGGAATTATGGTTTGGAAAAATTAGATCTAAAACATGAAACAAACAGTGAAACAACCTGCTTCTGGCCCACCCTGTATTGTGTGATAAATCCAAGGGTTGGAGGTATCCAGTGGCAATGGTACACCTGATTTAAGTTGAAGTGTCTTTGCATCACGCCTTTGTCCACTTTGACTCAGAAGAAGACAATAACGTTCAAACATTTGTCTGTCTGCACATTGAAAGCATTTTAATACTCTAGAAATTTGCTGTTCTCAAGCCGAGAAGCACCTGTTTCAGCTTTATTATGCCAGAAGATGCACTGAAACTCTGAGCTCTGTAGAGATCTCACAACGAAGGCAGCCCCTGACTTGTTATTTTCATATGAACATCTCAGATAAATTGATATCAGGCCACTAAGTTCATTTCCCTGACAGAGCTGCTGCTGGTACCGCAGGGATGGGAGTAACATTGGAGTGCAGTAAAGCGGACAGTGTAATAATAGTAATCACTTAGTGGGGTTCAATTACAGCAGTAAAACAAAGGTCAGTGACATCTCCGCTCGGGACGTCTCATGGATATTAGGCAGCATTTACTGACGGGAGATAATTTAGTGAGATAGGCCTTAAGGACGGCGGCTGGTGGCTGTGGAGGGACTTCCAGAGGTATTTTGTATGTGTGTGAGCACATGAGCTTTGACTTGGCAGGAGACACCGGACAGGTGGAAGCTCAGCCAGCCAAAGTCCCATTACTTGCTCAGGGGGCAGCAAGTGTGTGTGTGTGTGTGTGTGTGTGTGTGTGTGTGTGTGTGTGTGTGTGTGTGTGTGTGTGTGTGTGTGTGTGTGTGTGTGTGTGTGTGTGTGTGTGTGTGTGTGTGTGTGTGTGTGTGTGCATGCATGTGGTAATTACTTTTTCTCTCTCTGTGTGTTTGTGTGTGAGGTGATTAGAGATGGGTGGCGGGTGGAGGAGCTTGTCAGAAGTTATCTTCCCATCTCATCTCATCATAGGCAGTCTGGCGGATTCCCTCGATGGCTCAACAGCCCGACGCCGCGGTGCTGCTGTCAATCGGGCCGTCAACGCCTGCAGAAATCGATGCCAATCTCCTCCGGTTTCTATTTTTAACTGAGGCTCAGCACCCGGGCCTTTGATAAGGATGCTGCCTCCTTTTGGCTCTTCTCTTCGCCTCGGATGAGCAGCAGCAGCAACCCCCCCCCCTCCATCCTTCCAACCTCTTTCTCCTCCCCTGCTGATGAGAGGTGATAAGAGACAGACGAGATAGAGCTAAAAGCACAGACCTGCCCGACACTCTGAAAGAGGCTTTCATGTTGCAGAAAATGATGATTGTTCGCGCTACTATGACTTTTAATAGTCAAAAAGGTTAGAATATTACAGTCAAAAGCATGATTGCATTTAAAATGGCCACTTTTATGTGCTGGTACATTTGCTACAACTGGCAAAAATATACTTTTACTTTAGTCTTTCACTGCCAGAACTATAACAATAAGTCTGAAATTATTATTATTATTATTATATTGTTTGGCTTAAGTGCAAGTATCAGAGTAAACACTTGAAAATCCGTGATTGTTAGATCTATATACTTTGACATGTTCAGAAAAAGGTAATTTGAACATTGATTTCTGGGCACCTAAGCAAACTCCAACTGCTGAGGAGGCCATGGAATATAAACTGAACTGAGCCTGAGGAGAGAAAACTTTGTCAACTGTAATTTTGTAGGCGGTTTGACGTAAATCTTCAAATTTTCCACGTAAAATTTACTCCAAAATGTCATTGCGAACTGGAAACCTCAGATTAATATCAGCCTTCGGACAAAATGCTCCTTCTGTGAAGGCCAGTAAGATCTGGAACCATCTTCCACCCTCCATAAGGGAGTGTCCCATCATACCAACCTTCAAAAGTCACATTGAACAGTGGCTAAAAGGGAACCAGTCTTGTGACCACTGACCTTTAACTTTTTTGGGTACTTTTTGTGATGTCCTTTTATTATGACCTGTTATCCTATGTTCCACTGTTGCGTTTTTTTCCCTGTCTAGGAGCTATGGATGTAAATTAGCATTGTTGCTGTAATCCAGCATATTTCCGTCTATTGCTGTCTACATAGATGTTCGTTAATGTGCACCGTCCCTATCAAATAAATAAATAAATAAACAATATGTCAAGTATCTATATATAACCTGGGTTTGGATAAAAATGCAAAAAAACGACAATTTATAGCAAAAACCGTGATGGAAGTCGCCTCCTCCACAATGACTATGACCTGATCCACTGAATCCGTAGACGAATTACCAAATAGCCAAACCAGGTAACTGCTGCAGGCCTCAGACAGCCACCAGCTACTGAAACTCCCAGGTTCAGTGTTTGACAGTTGTTTTTTGAGAAGCTTTTGGAAATAGCACCACTAAACGAAGTCAAAAGTTATGTAATCACAAATGAAGGAATCTGTCTCCATCTGTTCTTCACTTTTCCACATTTCCACCAATCTACTCTGCATTGCCCTTACTATACTTGATTTGCTCATCTACATATATTTGAATTTACCACCAGCTATATATGTAGTATATTTAATGCCAGAGCCGTACACCATAGCAGTAAACTATAATTAGTTTCCATGTCAGTTGTACTTTGCATGTATCATCTGTCTTATCATGCATGTATCAAATTGTGTGTTTTATGGTCCTTGTGTCCCCCCCACCTCTCTATCTCTATCCCTCTACCTCCACCTGTAACCCTCCACCTGTAACCCTCTACCTGTAGTCCTCTACCTGTAATCCTCTACCTCTAACCCTCTACCTCTAACCCTCTACCTGTAACCCTCCACCTGTAACCCTCTACCTCTACCCCTCTATCTCTACCTCTCTATCTCTTCTGTCCTTCTCAACCCGCCCGGCCAGCAGGCAGATGGGTCCCCCCACATAAAGAGCCGGGTTCTGCTCGAGGTTTTTTTTCCCTGTTAAAAGGGTGTTTTCCTTGCCACTGTCGCCTTTTGGCTTGCTCTGGGGGTCAGGCATATGGGTTCTGTAAAGCGTCTTGAGACAATTTGACTGTAATTGGCGCTATATAAATAAAATTGAATTGAAAAATTTAATTTTGACCTGAAGAAATGCAGTGTGGAGTTTCAAGCTGTCTGGATCAGCGGTGGCCATTTTATTTTATTTTATTTTATTTTATTTTATTTTATTTTATTTTTCCAAGTTCAAAAAAGTTTTCTGTTGCACTTTCACAACAGCCTCCCTCAGCGGTCTTTTGATTGCTGGTGGGCAAAGCCTGAGTCACCCCTGTTGCTAAGCGACATCATCAATCATGGCGATGTACAGGTTTGTTGGAGATGAGCCAGAACTGCACAGAATCGATCATCGACAACCTGCGCACAATGCATGTCGGCTGGATTTCTGTCTGACTTCACAATGAGGTAGGCAACGATAACACTGTGAGGTCAAAGCAACAGTTTTTGTCCACCAGTGGTTTGGCCTCAGAGCATGATGGGAAACATCTGGACCTCACCTGATTGATGTAGATATTGATTCAAAAATAGGATGGTTGACATCAACTTTTCATGTTTTGGAATAGGAGAGATTTTGGTTTTGTTATTCTGATTTTGCAAGTTTATTCTGTGTGATAGTGACATTTATCAGTCAGAGCGGCTGAATGCATTTGCCACCACGATTCATAAATACAATTCATTACAATCCTTGTAGAATATAGAATAGAATAAAAATACTTTATTGAGCCCCAAGGGGAAATTCTGTTGTTTGCAGTTGACTAAAGAGTAACCACCACCACAATAGAAAAATATAAAAAAGAATAGAAATCTTAATATGAAAATATACTAAGATACAAAATGCAAACAAAATATAAAATACACTATAAATAAAAATGTACTAAATTTACTATAGTAGTGATTGTGTTAGCTCATGGTGTTGAAAGGGTAACTGATGATTAGAAAACCCTTGTACAATTATGTTACCACATGAATAAAAGTGTGAGTTTTCATGGAAAACATGGAATTGTCTGGGTGACCCCAAACTTTTGAATAGTAGTGTAGGTTAACTGTAACTCATTTAGAACAACTTTAACTGATGTGGAGCAACCTTAAATAATCTAGAGAAACTTTAACTCCTTTAGAGCAACTTTACCTGTTATAGAGCAACTTTAATTCATGTACATTACTGTTCAAAAGTTTGAAGGAAAAACTATCACTCCTGTGTTCTAATGCTACATTGTGTTAGCTAATGGTGTTGAAAGGCTAACTGATGATTAGAAAACCCTTGTGCAATTATGTTAGCACATGAATAAAAGTGTGTATGTATGTGTCTAACTGTTTGTCTTGGCTGCAGACTTTTAACGTCGCCCCCTGCTGATTGTCGCCTTTTTTCCAATGCTTTCCAGCATCTCATCACATTCTGACAGCCAGCTCTGCAGCAGTTTTCACCTTCACATGGCTCACACTTCTCCGTAAAATTTACCACTAGCCACCTGACAAACAGGAAACCTAGGACCGGGCTGTGGGGTTTTGTTTTCTGGGTCTCTGCTCGATATAGTGAAGCTGCCATCTACAGGTTCATTATGTTCTGTATTTGATGGGAAGTGGAGGAAACAGAGGCCCAAGAGCTAATTTTTTGCCACTAAGCCCCCAAACAGGTTACAGCACCTGTAAAAAGTTTTATTGCCTTACAGCAGTGAATCAAAGTAGATTTATTCTTGCTTTCTTGACATTATAAATGGCCCTTTAATGTAAAAAAAAAAAAAAAAAAAGATTGCCGCACTGGGATCTAAAGCAATATGAATAAAAATATTATTCACTATGTATTCATCGACTTTAATATGATAACATGACTGGACAATTATTCAACCATATAAAACCTTATAAAAAGAAACACTGAACAAGTGAAGAACTGGTAAACTGAAGGTGAAACTGAAATACAGTGGCACTAACCAGCAAAGAATAGGCATCATAATGTGTCAATCACTGCCTTTGTAATTATGTGATCTTAACCTAGACAAACACCTATGAGACATTTTGAACCCACATTTTCTCTACCACACAACAATCAAAACACCAAATTCGTCTGGAATAATCATGTTTTAGTGCTCTGACTAAGCTTTGGCACAGCATCGGAGGCACTTTATATTGACTTTTTTATTAATTTATCAACTATTTATATGCAGTGGAGTCGAATTCAGCATAACCAAGTGAATGCAACTCTGATTAAGCAGCATACAAGTCAAAAATGCATCACCTGCCTATTATTCCTCCTCCTATACCATACTTGTGTGTCTTTTCTTGATGGGGAGGGATCTTCTCTTCCTCTACGGACTTGCTAGTGCTTTGTCACCACTACGTTAAAACAGGAACTCCTGGAAAACATATTCCCCCCTCAACAGTTTGTCTTCAGATGTTGCACATTAATAATCATGATTGCTCTGCGACGTTGACGGCAACAAGAGAGACAACGTGTTGGGACTTGTTGGAAATGTATCACACATTAACAGCATCGGACACATGGTAATAATGCTGAGGAGTGTTTTTTGAAATTTTTGCATTGAAATTCACCAACTGAAGAGGATGTGGTTGCTCTGAGGAATATGGCTCATAATCATGCCAAGGTCCTTCTGGTGGTTTTAAGGAGAACAATTAAAGCTACAAGCAGCATTGATCAAGTCCTTGCATCCTTGCTGGTCAGCGAATCCATGATGTCCACCAGGTGGCGCTGCGACTGAGAGTGTATTTCAGCCTATGGCCTTTTTGATGGCGACCTATCAAAACTGCCCACCAGGTGGCGCTATCACTGTGAGTGTATATCGGCCTCGGTATGTTATCAGGGCTGGACTCTGATCACACATGTAAAGTTTGAGGCAGAGTGGAGCATTTACAGGCTAGTTATATAGTATTTCCTGTTTCATGGTGAAACGTTGAAATTCCGCCAGTCACCATTTCCACGCCCTCAGACTTCAGTGGAGCATTTTGATAACTTTTGATCACCCATGCCTGGTGTACATCCTGACTAAATTTGAACTCTGCTGGGGTTACTCTGTTTGAGCTGTTGAGTTGTCGATTACA
The DNA here is from genome assembly GCF_022539595.1 of Amphiprion ocellaris. Taxonomy (NCBI): domain Eukaryota; kingdom Metazoa; phylum Chordata; class Actinopteri; family Pomacentridae; genus Amphiprion; species Amphiprion ocellaris. Next base: position 17,485,321 of record NC_072786.1, read on the forward strand.
TTTTTGTGTGTCGTTACGAGTTGCTTATGCCTACATGTTTTCAAGTATTTTCAGGCCTTTAAAATTGCGACTCAAAAAACGGGAGAAAAATAAAAAGAAGAAACCCATCGGCGGGCGGACAATAAAAATGCCCTTAATTAGTCATGTTAGACGTTTTAACAGCCTCTTTCTCGCTGATGCAGACAGCAGCGGTGAGTAAGCAAGCTGGTCAGACAGAGCGTTATGTAAGTGAGAGGTCGCAGGTTTGACCTTCTTCACACCGAGCGTTCACGAACAGCTGTGTATTTTGGCGTTGTGCCCTTGAGCAAAGTAACTAACTCCTTGGAAGTTATTCCAAATTAGATCACCATCCTAATATCCAACATCTAATAAAGTGTAAACCAAAAATAAATAGATCTTAGAACTTCGGTTATCTTCATTTACTGTATTTCGTGGAAAATATCTCGCAGCACTTCTGTTATTTTGCTCTGCAGTTGTTGGCAGAACTCGATTCAAAAATTTTCCCTCTAATTGGGTGTTTTTGTGGATGCAGGATTAATCAGCCGCGGGGTATTTAATGTTGTTTGGGCAGCTGAGAGGTAATACAGCCAAGCCATTAACATATCATTAAAGAGTCCTAAGCACTGTAATTGCAGCCAGAACGCTGACGCTACACTCTCATTAAGTGGACTCTGAGAGGAGACGTCTCATTGTGATGGGTTTTAGTGAGATGTTGGGAAAAATCTGTGGAACTCAGCACGCCGTCGTCACAATGGGATGTTCGCAGGTTGCATTTTGAGCAGAGATCGTTTCAAAAATACCATGTGGGCTTGTGAAAGCCACCACGCTTTTATTGTTCAGAGGCTGCAAAAACAAGGGCTCAAATTGGCTGCTATCTTCACAGGATTTTGGCCGCGCTAGCTGCAGGACTCAAGGGTGGTAAATGTTGGTCAGTAAACCACTTTGATCTGGTTGAATAAATATCTCAAGAGGAATAGACTGCCATGAAATGTGCACTATAAAAATCTTTTTCTTTTATTTTACAGTTTTGTTACATTAAGTCACTAATACACATATATATTGACAAAATTGCAAAATCAGAATGTACATGCCAAATGTAAAATGACGTTAAAAACCTTTAACTGTAAATAATCATAAAATTTCAATCATTTTTTTAAAGCAAATTGAAATTTGTTGACAAATGAATGTACATTTGCAAAATTACCTATGGAGTTATGTGACGATCGGCATACGTTTGTCTGTCTGTCTGTTAGCAACATTACTCAAAAACAGACTCAGATTTGGATGAAATTTTCAGGGAAGGTCAGAAATGATACAATGACCAAGCGATTAGATTTTGGCAGTGATGCAGCTTACAGTCTGGATTCAGGGGTTAAAGATTTCTGTATCATTGCGAGATAGTGGCACGGCATCACTGTAACTATGACAACAAGTGAACACTATGTCAGCTGCATACTTAAGTCATGCAATTTGGTATCCGTACATAATGTACACATGCATAACACATGCCTGTGCTCAGCGCAAGGTCAGTTTGTTTGTGGGTACATCTATAATAAATAGCCACATTCTATGTTGGTGTGATTTCTGCCACAATTTTTTTCAAGACTTCATCCATCGGAAATGATAAGACAGCTGAGTGGCCTTGGCAGAGTACTGCGCTCTCTGAGTGCATTTCTAGTTTCATAAATATTTCCTCATCATGTAGTAGATGAAACTGTTAGTTTTGGTTTAAATGCTGTAAATACATTACAAGTGCTTGTTCTGTAATTTTACATAACTTGTCAAATGAGAGGTATTTTGTATGATTATAGGAGTTTGCACAACAAAAATTTTGAATGTGTTTTCATGTGTATATCTATAAGTATTGGCAATATGTCAAATTACATCTTTTAACATTATATTTATCTTTTTAAAAAATCTTTCTATCTTTATTATTGTTCTTTCAGGCTAACTCAGATTTGCACATGTAAATATCACTATCACTATCACTATCACTATCACTATCACTAAGAAGCCAAAAATGTATAAAATCTCATGTAAAATGACTAGTTTTTCAATTATGGAAAATAACTGTATTTTTTTTATGACATTTCTTTTATTTTCTAGTATTTCCCACTATTATTTTTAGTTCCCAAGCTGACAGAATATTACTTTTTTTGTTAGATAAAATCAGCTGGACCTCTAAGTATCCATGGTACCCAGATCAAGTAGTCGACTTGAATAATCCCCTACACTGACTCTTGTTTAAGTGTTGCAGAATTTTTCACTTTCATGTACCAGAATGTTGTTGTAATGTGCAATATTTCTTTTTTTCTGGTGCAATATTTAAATTTCATGTGTAATATTTCATCATTATGTGTAACATTTCAATTTCATATACTATATTTTAACATCATGTGTGATATTACTCATCATTGCCAGCATTACTCTTCTAATCTAGTCTTATTCTAGCTTTCTTATTTTACTTCAGTAATGAAGCATACCTGTATCTTATTGCTTTTGTACCAGGCACAGCATTTATTCTCATGTCTTGTCATTTTGTTTTATCTGAGCAATGTTTGGCACAAGAATTTCCTTCAGGATCAAAAAAATGTCCTCATATAGTGCCACCATGAGTTTAACATTTAGGGATTTGAGCAAAATATCTCCATAACTAATGTGTAGGTTCTTCGTGATGAATTGTAATCACTGACTGTTGATCTGATCACAGCTCACATCAACATATAATTTGATTAATACTTTGACTTATGCTCAGATACCTTCAAAGTTAATGAAATTCCTGACAACTTCAGCTCCATTTTGTGTTTATTGGTAATTAGCAAATGTTCAAACATGCTAAACCAAGACGGTGAACACACATACACTATATAAATTAGAAAAGATGGATGTAGCCTCCAGGTTTAAAAATTGACTTAAACATGCATTCTCTCTAACCGCCAGCAGGGGGCGACTACTCTGGATACAGCAAGAAGTCAGAATGTGGGGAAGTCTATAAGAAAATGACCCAACGTCACACTTCAATTGGTGCCATAATAAATATTTTCCTAATACGTTTACATCTAAATTATGTCCAATTTTAAGACATTTTTAATGAAGCATGGTGTTTAATTTGTAAATTATAACCAAATTTAGAGTAAAATAGACAATAAACTATGGTATATTTTAGGGCGGGGCTACCTTGTGATTGACAAATTGCTACTATATGAGCATAAATAGTGCCCTCAAATCAGATCCATCCTTCCAAAAAACCAAGATGGTGATATTCCAAAATAAAGTCTTAAATAAAGGCCACAAACCAAACGGAACCTCATGATCACTACATCCATCTTTTATTTACAGTGTATGTGAACAAACTTCACACAACAGCTCATTAGCATTGTCAGTGCAGCTTCATAGCACCAATAAACTGTTTGTCTTTTCACTAATTGCTTTTCACTATGGTGGTGTTTTTTTGTGTGTGTGTGCTCCAGGAGCAGCTGTCACATTTTAGCACTGTGGAAAATTCATTTTGAATTGAACCTGTTTTACTGGCAGATGCTGCAACACTTGCTCTTTTCATGAAAAACCTATCGAGTCTGCCTGAAAGCTCCAGTAAGCTTCCTGCACCGAGTTCACCTGCTAAATCCACTGAGCTCATGGCGGGAGATGAACACTGAACATGAGGAGACATGTTAAATGTGGATTTAAAGCTAATTAAACAAAAAAAGGATTAGAAAGAATGTTTATTCATCTTAAAATTAGGATGGAATTGATTTTTTCACCCCTTTCATTCCATTCATGCCACTAAACTTTCTGACAAAAACATGAGATATTTTGCTGCTGTGCATAAAACAGCAGGACTCTAAAACTTGTCCAATAGTGTTGACTCATCCTCTGTATCTATACTTTGCAGGATGCATCTGTGTCAATATTTGACAGACTTTCTGGTTTAATTACAGATTCCCTTTTGTGCACTCTCCCAAATTTCAGGGATTATCCAATTACCGCTTGCGTGCCGACAAACAAGGGGGCCTCTTTGCCTTTCACTAATTGGAATGAGGAGTGGTGCCAGCGCTCAAAGGAGAGGCCTATCACTGAGAATTATTGAATAGGGAAGGAATATAAAAAAAAAAGGATGTGTGGTCTGCCTTGGGCTGCTTGTGGATTTCCTCTGATTTCATCAGAAAAAAAGATGGCTGAGGCGATTCCCCCAGACAACAGCCAGCTGGTGTGTGTAGGCGAGCTTTGCTGTCCAAAATCTCAGAGAAAAGAAAGTGAAAGAGTCACGCTGTGCCTCTGCAATTCATCCTCTGCATCTGAGTTACCCCTAAAATCTTTCAGCTCGCCTGCTGTTAGACAACTTTGTGGGATAACGTGGTGCAGCACGAATGACACGTTCATTTTTTAATGAACGGGTGAGAACTACTGATCTTATATGTGGCAATTTCATGGCTTAAAGCAGCTTTAACTGTAATTATGACACTAACAGGGACATTAAACTGCACTTCTTGGGTGTTTTTGCGGTATTTCAGTCAGCGGTGTCTCGATACACCAGTGCTGCTTGGTATTTAAAAAAAGAAGTATTGATATCATGGGAATAATGCACATTTGAAAAACACACAGAGATTGCAGACTCTCTCTCCGCCTCCCTACACTTGTATTTTGAGTCAAATTAATTCGCCAAATGAAACAAAACACACAATTTTCTATAGATAACATAAGATTGTGATTTCCTTTAGTCACGATAATCGTTTAGTGACAATTTAATATCATGACAGCTCTAATTTTACCATCTTGCATCTATGCTTATAATTAATCTACTTTTAAACCAATTACTGATTCATATGTATACTTAAATGTGCTTTTACTCATTTTACTGCTTTATTCTAGTATTTAGCTGCACGCTGAGCTCCTAAGTTTTCCTCAAATCCAGTGAGATCTGAGTCAAACTGCTCGTCTTACAAGACCTATAAAACCAGAAACTAGAAGTCTGATGCATGTTTGTGTGCAGATTTGGCTTGTGGATGTGTGTGATATTTAAAAAAAAAGAAAAACCACAAAACAAAACCAGAAGTTTGACAGACAAATGAAACAAGAGATACGCAGCAGGTTGAACTGGCGTAATTCATAATTTATTGAGCAGCTCTGAGGTTACAACAGGGAACAAATGAAGCACAGAACACAAAAGAGCATTATTTATTACAGGAAAATCAAAGTGTAGCCTGTGGGGGTGTAGATAAAGTAGCACAACACTCATATGTTAAATCTACTGTACACAAGCATGCTACATTATTGCAGCTGTCAGATGAAAAAATCCATTATGGCGATGTTGATGATTTCCATGTTGTTTTTTTTTACCTGAACCGGAGGATTGTGTGACCTTGTAAAACTCGAGGATTCATGAAAGCCATTGCATAATTTACAGAATAAAAAAAACCCCAAAAAACTACACAGCTGTCAAAATGAAAATGAGGCTGTGCTGGCTTATTTCACCGATCATTCTGACATTTTGGAAAATGTGAGGTTTTGCAGCACAGGAAAAAGGCGCACACACACCCTCAGGCACAATTGAGGATGGCAGCAATCTATTGAAACACAACTTTGCCTTTATATGCTGTTTTAAATAATGCAGGCTGTTTCCCATCAATGCCACGGTGGTTGATTCCCCACCTTTAGATTCCCATGGACCCCCGCTGGTCGAGGATCGAATCCTCTCTCAGCCCTCCTCGTGTCTCTATAAAGAAGGGGGAAAAAAAAGCCTACGTAGGAGTGGGAACCTGAAAAATAAATTAAAGTGATAATGCAAGGAAAAGAAACTTCCCAACCCACCCACTGAATATTAGATCATAACAACTTACAGCCTTAAAAAAATCATTAAACCTCAGACCTCATCTATTACAATTTCATCTTGAATAATTATCCGACTCCTATCAGTGTCACACGATTACAAGCATGTGTCGAATTCTTGTAATACCCAGGAATTACTAATTCAGTTTTTGGTTTTCCGACGACCCATTTAGGCTTTATTCAGATTCTGTTCAGGGGAGAAAGAGTGAGCGGCTTATTTTACAGCAAATACAAACAGAAGGTTGACATTTAAACTCAAACCCCACAGCACCAAACTGGACCCACGAGCAGGATAATTTGAATTTCCTGTTTAATTGGTTGACACTGAGTTCAGCTCAGGCAGAAAGTTACTGCAGATAAATACCATTATCAGCCATTTTGAGCAGGGCCAAAATTTTAAATGTAATTTGCGAGTGGCCAAAAGTTTCAGAAGTTGGCACGAAGAGGAGTTAAAGTTTTCAAACTGGAGCCTAAAGAGTTAAAGAGTGACTCAACGGTGGAAATCGATTTGATCAGTCCAAAGAGAAAGACCTTTAGAGGGAGCATACCCAAATGCATCTGAATGTGTGGGAGTTTTTCACATCTAAAATGCTGGATGAACAGTAAAAACATAGCATATTTCCTTAAATAAACCCTGATAGTTTTCGAAAATGACCGTGGAGGGGTTGACAAGAACAAACAGAGATGGATAAAATATAAATGAAGCACAATGTATAGAAAAATTATAAAAGCTGTGTTAAGGAATGAATACTCTGTCGGATGAAAACTGTTGAAATGATAACAAGAAGTTTTTATTTGGAAGCTTCATGCAGCTACTTTAACAAGACAAATGAGAGAAGCTTAAAAAGAGGACTGAAAAAAGACCAAATATACTTGGAAATAGATATAAAATAGTCCCATGACTTCTATTCCAGTGCCACAAGCAAATCAGTTTTTATGTTTTCGAGTCAAGAACTTCTGGATGGATTATCATAATATTGTAACTGCTCTGGTGATTGTCCAATTCTCATTTTGCTCCATTGCGTGGTCAAAAATGTCATTTTTTCAAATACTTTAGATCATTCTCTTCAAAGCCAAGTGGCACATCAGTTGTATTTACCCTAAAGATAAACCAACTAAACTAAGATCCTGGATTTATTTACTCATTTATCCCACTCACAGTACTGAAACCCCCCCCCAAAATCATGGTAGACCAAAAGGCATTTTTATGTGTAATAATTGTGAAACTTTCTTAGAGCTCAGAAAAAGCTTAGAAAACCAACTGGTGCGTTTGAAAGGCACATCGCCTGCCAAAATTCCACCATTTATCAGAGCCAAAAAGTGTAAAACCGTAATCTAATCAGAAAATTGTGACATTTATTCAAAATCACTTTATGATTAAAAAAAAGTTTGCTCTAATAAGATTCCGTAAAAATAAAAAATACTGCGTTTCTCTGAGGAGCTGTGAAGTGAGTTGTGACCAACAATAATATGCTAAAATTTTTGGCTGAACTAGGCTGAACTGCAGGCTGTGTTTACACAGAACAGATAGAAGACAAATATGGAAACGATTTTAAAACATACACCGTTCAAAAGTTTGGGGTCAGCCAGACAATTTCATGTTTTCCATGAAAACTCACACGGTCATTCATGTGCTAACATAATTCCACAAGGGTTTTATAATCATCAATCAGCCTTTCAACACCATTAGCTAACACAATGTAGCATTAGAACACAGGAGTGATGGTTGCTGGAAATGTTCCTCTGTACTCCTATGTAGATATTCCATTAAAAATCAGACATTTCCAGCTAGAATAGTCATTTACCACATTAACAATGTCCAGACTGTATTTCAGATTCATTCAATGTTAACTTCATTGAAAATAAAAATAGATTTTCTTTAAAAAAAAAAAAAAAAAGGACATTTCTAAGAGACACCAAACTTTTGAATGATAGTGTAAGTAGTAAAATATCTATAGTATGTAGTCATCTTTTCTTTCAGTATCAGTAACTGCTGTGGAGAAACCTTGTACATGTTGATTCCAGTTTTTCAGAACTGTGGCAAAGTAAGGAATCAAAGACATTCAACTGTTGTTTTTCTTTTATGATTTCTCTCATTATAAATGTGTCATACTGCACAGGAGACATTTCTGAGTTCTCTCTACTTCTAGTCATGGTGGTTACTGCTTCCACAGAGGTGCAGGACTTTATATTAAAGTGAAAAATGAACCCACAGTCAGTAAAAATGTGACAGAAGCAAAAAAAAATTTTAAATCTACCTGGAGTTCAGAGGGTTTGTCTTCTTGTCCCACTATCATGACTGAAAACTAAGTCATAGCTTCCCAGATATGGATTTAGCCTAGTCCTAGAACAAACACTATTTTCAGTAGATGTCTTCACTGATTTTTTCTTTTAGTCTAGTGCTGAGCTTAATCCATGTCTGAGAAACTGGCTGTTAGTCTTTTCAAGCTGAGGGATTAAATGCTCCTTTATGTGTCGACGACATTCTTCCTTTTCTATCTCTTGCTTTTTTTGAAAAATGATTTTCAATGGATGTGTTTTTCTGAGCTCACAGGACATTGACAAGATGTGAAATTGCTATTTTCACATTCATTTTATGTCCAAAATGTGAATTTATTATGTGTGACACGATTCATGTGAAGCACTAACAGGTTTCTGTGTGCTCATTTCGGCATCATGGCAGAACAGAAAAGATCTTGTACATTATTAAACAGCATTGATGACCTACCTCTGCAAGTTGTTTTGTTTCCATCGTAGTTTCCTCCTGATCTCTATTTTGAGAACTTTCCAGCTCCAGTTTTGTGCAATGACCCCGGGGCAGAGGAAACGCAGGAATGAGTTTGAAATTCAGGCCACATGGAGGCAGTGAGCAGGTGAGGAAAGTAGGTCTGTTCACAGCTACAGATTTGATTGATCTGTCGGCCCAGACTGATGCTTCTATTGTCTTGAAGCCAATATGTTTAAAGACAGAATTGTAGATGTCTCCCGTTATAACCAGAACAAAAACTCGCTCTCTGCAGTGATTGCTGTGTACTGTTTAAACTGTGCATACATTCCTGATAATAGGCAGGACACTGATGTGAACACGGCAGCTGTCGTATCCACAGGACGCTCACTGCATGTGTTGGCCGGCGTGTCGAAGACTCACCGCGTGTTTAGTGGCTTCTACTCCTACATGAACCCATCTACCATCACGTAGGAATAAAAAGCCATAAGACACAACAGCAATTTCACAGGAGGAAGGAAAAAGGAGGAAGGAGGAAAGAATATTAACTTCATGAAGCCCAAAAAGAAAAAAAAAGGAGGTGGTTGTTGTTCTCTCAGCTGGAGGGAAAATAAGGTGAAAGTGATCCCCACATGGGAACAGGGAGGCGAAGAAGGTTGAATTTGGTGAGGAAGGATGCAAGGAAGAGAGAGAAAAAGAAGTCATTCAAAAGCCAGAGGCAAACCACAGGTGCTACAGGAATTCAGGGGGCCGTGTTCTCTGTTTGTGTTTCTGTCTGTTTGATTATGTGCCTCTGTGTGCAGAAGATGAATATGTATTGTGGGCATTACTAGATTCAGAAATTCCTCTGTGTGTAAACTATATTTGATATGCTGGAAGCAAACTGCTCTGACGAACCCAACCGAACTCCATCTGCTCTGCTTCCAAATACACACATTTCCCGCACACGTTTTAAATGAAGGCTTGCGCAGATGTTTCGCAAATAAATATATGCTTCTTTAAACCAGACATGCTTCTATTAATATCCACTTCATAGTCGGTGTCCGCGGCTCTCCTGCAGCAGAGAGTCGGTCGAGCTCGGCACCCAAAAGGAGGGTTACAGTACGAGTGTATGCGCACACAAGTCAGGCACGTCCAGATAAATATGCATGACTCCGCCGCGGTAGGTTTCCTGCTTTGTATGCTAATGATCTTATTCGAGTTTAATAATGCAACGTGGGTGCAGCGGGGGTGGGGAGGTTGGAGGAGGAAATGGAGGAGGGCTGACGCACCGACCAACGACCTCATGAGATGAGGCGTGAGCAGTGAGGTAACCGACTACATTTAATCTTGATAATCAGGCTGCAGCAAGAGTTTGGCTTTCCACGGAGACCGCAAAGGCTGCAACTCATAACAATGGCCTTAATGTATGTGATTAGACATCATTTTAATGGCCAGTAATGATGCTGCTGAAATTAATAATGAACATTCAATGAACTGTAGTGATTTCTTTGCAATCTAGTACCTGCTCGCTTGCAAAAGGAAAGAAATAGGAGTGGGCTGATGAAACTGAGGTACACTGACTTTACTTCCGCTGCATGCTACTTTATATTTCTACTTCAATACATTTCAGAGGTAAATGTTGGACTTCATTCCATCAGATTAGATCAGAAACAGGATTATCTTATAAAATACCATTAGATAATAAACTACCACAAGAGGTAAAGTAGATACAATTTTCTTCATCTTTACCAGTTTTAATGGTAAAAATCTACTTATTGCACTACAATAAGAACATGGTGTTCACAGTAGAACCCAACCAATATACCAGTACTAAGATATTGGGCTTTCAAAGATATATCTTAGTTTTGTCATATATGTTGCCTGAAATGAAACTTTACTTTTCGTTCAGAACAAGATGCTTGGGGTAATTTAGGAATGGTTTTAGGATGTCCAGCAAAATGCCTCCAACTCCGTTAATCCACTGTCAGCAGCACATGTAGCTGAGTACATATCGCAGCTGAGCAGACAGTGGTGCGGGGTCAAGTGGTGTCTTCGTGGTAAGCTGCTAACTAGTTCATGAAAAACATTGCTAAAGAGGTAATAAACCCCATTTATATCTGTTTTTACTATTACTAATACACATATATAAGAGGACACTACTGTTCAAAAGTTTGGGGTTGCTTAGAAATGTTCTTATTTTTGAAGGAAAAGCAGTTTTCTTCAAAGACGATAACATTAAATTAATCAGAAATACAGCCTAGACATTGTTCATGTGGTAAATGACTATTCTAGCTGGAAACGGCTGATTTTTAATGGAATATCTACATAGGAGTACAGAGGAACATTTCCAGGAACCATCACTCCTGTGTTCTAAAATTGTCTGGGTGACCCCAAACTTTTGAACGGAAGTATGTTTTGCCTGAAAATAAAACTTTTCCTTTCGGTCAGAACAAGACGCTTGGGGAAATACAGGAATTATTTTAGGATACAGTTTGTCCACCAAAATGACTCCAACTCCATGCTAGAAAATATGTTCATTAGTTGAATTAATAGAAAGAAATATGATTTGTTAGGGTTTGTGTGTTAGTGTGTGTGGGATTCGTATCTGTTATCTGCACTCTTGTGTTTTGTGAAACACCAGGTGAGCGTTGAGGCTCCTGTTGTCGCTGGACTCTGCATCGACTCCTAAAGGATCCTGCAACAACAACAGAAGAGAAAGAACGTCAGGAAGGATGGAACAGTGAACCCTTATTGCTGTACTGCGGCCGTTTGCTTCTTTAATAGTTTAATCTAATGGCATCATTACTAAATTAAAGATCATTATGAGAAGCCTGAGAAACAGTGAATGAGCTGGAAGATGCTTTTCTCAGCGGCGTGTGCAGTTTAAGTTGTCAATCTCTAAAAAGCATTTCTCCCTTAGTCTTAAAGAGCTCAGACTGTGATTTTACACTCACACTGACACTTATAGCCTCAAACAGGCATTAACCACAAACCAATTATGCTGAGCAGTAACTACTTGTTGATGACTTGTGCAGTTTACAGCACCTAATGAAAAGTTAATAGCGAGCACACTCAGACATTTCTGCACCTGCTAACATCTCCACTGAGGTGAAAATTGTTGACAGCAGGTGAATTTAACATTAAAACCGTGAAGCATGCTGGTAAAATGCTCCATATATCGCTTTTAATACTGAACCTGCACATTCTGGAGAGAGCACTGACCGTCCCCGTGAACCAAAAATAAGTTCAGCTTTTAATTTATCATTTAAAAGGCTGTGGGAATTGTTTGGGGATAACACTCCACACAATGAGCTGTGACATCTTCATTGAAAAATGATTGATTGGGCTGCCAGGGCGAGGGGCTCTTTGAGAGACAGATCGCTCCAACAGTCAAGCTGTAAAAGCCCAATAATATGATGAATGGTCTATTTACCCAACAGATGAGGGGAGACTTGCATAAAGATTAAATGTGTGGTTTTTGGACGTGTCCTGGTCACAGAATAGATAGAAATTGGAATAATATGTCTGTGTTTGTCTGTCAGAGAGCAAGTTGGAAATGAATTTAAGTTGCGAGCGATTTTCGGCTACGAATAATACAGCTTGGCTCATTTATCACCTCGGATTGTCTTGCAGAAAGAGAAAAATGGGTTTATTGATTATGAAGCATGCACTTCACACCTGCGTGGATTTCCACCTGCACAAATCCCACAAATGCAGGCCACCAAGGCTCTGAGAGATCACGAAAAAAGTGTGGATTCTTGTGATTAATCCCTTCTACTTTTAACTTATCTCGTTGTGCACAAAGAAAGTTTGAGCCACATTATCATTATCATGGCAAAATCATTATTAGTCGCACATTATTCTCCTTCACCGGAGGCCCTTGTGTCTTTACAGTCATGTATCATAAATGGACCATTTAACACTTAGAACATGCACAAACTGTATCTAAAGTCAAGCCACTAATCACTTAACTAAACAATTTCTCTGAGGATCGAGAGCAAGTGTTGATAGAGTGACCCAATTCTTTACACACAGCATCTATAATTGATGTGCAATAGATGTAGCAGCCTCAGATCTGATAAGGGCTCGGCTCTGATGGATCTCCAGATAGGCTTTCGTGGGGGGAACAGATGTAGAGTCGTGCATCAGAGAGGGATGGGGTTGCCTGTGATCGTTTCCACCCTGCAGCGAACAAAATAGCCCTCATATATCCCTGTAATCTGCATTAGCGCCGGAGCACAAGCCAGGAGACAGCACAGAGGGGGATGAGTAATGGGGCTACCGCTGATTTGGCAGGGCCTATATTATACCTCAAAACTGAGGCATGCTCAACTGGTGAGAATATGAAATGAGGATGTCACAAATGAACATCATCCCCCCTCTGAACGAAGTGTTTATCAGCGGATATTACAACTCCAAAAACAGGCTTTTAGCAAAGGCCGATTTTGCCATTTCAGCTTCTGTGGCTAATTTTTTCCGCCAAAACGCCTCTACAGCAAAAGTCAAAGCAAAAATCTGAGATGCTTGGAGTGTTGTGAAAACTGCAACCTCATAGGTTTTAATTTTTATTTCTATTTAAATCAAACATTCATAATACGTTACTTATATGTTTAGTCATTTTCAGAGTGACAAACGCTGAGGGACTTTGGTTTAAAGCCGACCAATGCTTATGAAAAGAAATCTGAGGAAGCCTATTTCTCAATGTATTATATAATATACTAAGCTACGATTAGTTCTATTTTCACATTGTACCCTTTTGTTTACTTTTCTAATACTCCATCTTATTGTAAATACCAGCAATTTGTGTACCTTTTTTTGTTGCAAATACCAGCATCTTTGGCACCTTATTTCTATTTCTTCAACCAGCATGACTTGCACATTCTTTTGTAAATTGTTTCCTTATCTATCTTGAATATAGTGAGCTACTGGATACCTTGAATTTCTTCAAGATGTTGAATAAAGTATCTATTTATTACACAAAGACTTTCTGATCTAGATTTTTAAGGTTCCATTTGTCGATCCAAAATCAGCCAATAAAGAGTTTTGTGTTCACCGTGATGCTATAAATAATCTGTTTTCCACATCTCTACATAAACTTCACCATTATTCAGAAGGAACTACATACTTTTCACTCCACTATATTAATTTTTCACTCCTTTATTTTAAAATTGATTCGCACATTTCAGCTCGTGCTCTATAAAAATGCAAAACAAAACTGCAATATTTCTGTGGCAGGGGCACCAAAAATAGTGTAAAATAAAATAAAAGAACCATGTTATAAAAATACTGTAATTTTCCATTATTAGAATACATTCATGAGATCATGTGGATTCTTTTGGATTTTAACATCTAATTCAGGATAATTTAAAAACAATGAAATTACATATAGTACTGTAATGTAATTCATAGATTATGTTTTTTTAAATAAGTATTTTTTGTTCATTCACAGAATTGTTTTGCTATTTTATTGATATTTTCATGATGTCAAAAAAGGGAAGTTTTTGTAAAATTCAGTTTTACCTTAACATAAGATCTTGCGTATTACTTTTAATGTCTAATGAAGGATATTTACATGTGTAAAAACAATGATATTATATATAATCAATCGATTTTTTTATGTGAAATGTTATTGTCATTTACAGTTACAGGATAATCTATAAATTCACAGTATATTTTTGTAGTTTTATTGGTGTTTTGTATATTTCAAAAAAATTCTAATTATTCATAGAATTTCAAAAGTACAATTATAATAGTATTGCAAATAATCTAGCTGCAGTAACTACCTGGTTGATGCTCACATTTGTAATCAGTAAGTTATATTTTTAATCATTTTCAGAGAAGTAAAATGCTATTTTTGGTTTAAATCTGACCACTGCTTTTAGTAATATAATGTTTTGCGTACATAAAGTAAAAGACGTCTGAAGAAGCCAGTTTTTCATATTACATGTGGACTTTAAGAGGAATTCTATAGGTTGTATTTGTTGAACTATTCAAAATAAACCATTCTGAGTTCACTGAGATGCTATAAATCAGGGGTGTCAAACTGATTTTAGTTCAGGGGCCACATTCAGCCCAGTTTGATCTCAAGCGGGCCGGACCAGTAAAATCACAGCATAATAACTTATAAATAACTGTTGTGGAGGTTTCAACTGATCAATAAGCATCATACAATCAGGTTGTTTCTTGGTTTTCCATTAATGGGCCCCAGATATTTTTTCTGCAGCTGAAGAAAGACTCACTATGACATCCAAGATATCAGAGCGAGAGTCTGCCCAGTGAGGCAGGCTGACTAAACTTATAGTTTCACTCGAAAAGAAGCTTAGTTTGATGACCTTCAATACTTTTCCACCCAAAAAACAAGTCTCAGTACTTTTCCACTTTTATCATGTGACAGCAATGCTTCTCCGTTATCTCCAATACAATGAATTTCCACTACATAACTCCAGATATTTCCCTTTGTTTCAGTACAGTTAATGAACGATCTTTTTGCTAAATATTATGAACAAACTGAAATTTCTTAAGAAAAATAAGGGCAATTTCAACAATATTACACCTCACTTTATCATTTACACATTACAACTTTCAGATCACAGTGTGTCTACAACGGCACAAAACATTTAGTCTCAGGTATCTGGAACTAATACTGAACTAGTATTTTACTTTATGATCAAAACAACTTGTCAAGATGTAGAAATTATTTTAAATTTACATTCATTTCCACATCTGTATAATAATCCTGAGCACCACATCACACAAACTAAAGTGGGAAGTTGTCCCCCTGCCTTGTAAGTATATTAAATTTCTACACAGAAAATACATAAAAGTTGAGGCAGTACAGTGAATAAATTTAAAATAACAGTTACTTTTATTGAAAAATTGCATTTAATGTAACTTTTACACTTTATAAAGTCAACCTGTGGGTCGGTTTTGGGCCCGTGCGCCGTATGTTTAACACCCCTGCTATAAATAATCTGTTTTCCACAATAGCATCTCTACAAAAACTCCACGACTATCCAGAAGGAACTCTACATTCATTTTTCAATCCATTGTTTTTATTGACTGGCACATTTCAAGCTTGTGCTCTATTTCTGCCCAGAAACTCAGTAGGATGTGGAATGAGTAATGACCTAACGCTGTTTTGGCATCTTCTGTCTGTATTACAACCAAAAAAACCCAACAACAACAACAAAAAAACACAAAACCTCAAGCTACAAGCAGCTCTCAAACTGGCGAGAACACGAGTCCAGAGCCAGGGGGAAGAAACAAATGTTTCTGTCCAGCAGCCACGGAGGAGTTTACATCCCGGGGAAAAAAGGAGGAAAAATAAATCCAAAATAGTACTGCACACCCAGAGGAGGAGGGCAATTAGTTACATCTACTTTATGTCTCTGCAGCTTCTCTCTGCTAATTCTGAAACAGCCTCTGCAGAGGAAGAATTAGACAGTGAAGTCATTTTGAACATCTTTAATTATACGGGCAAATTTTGCAAGACAAGAAACTCTAACCCAAATAGTGGAAATCTTTTCATCGCATCTCAAATAGAGCTAAATCCTAAGAAGTGAGGATATAAAATGAGAGCATAACAAACATCTCCAACACAGCGCCTGGCATTAAAACCTTGTAATGGCTTGTAACAGGATATGCTTACTTGCTATCTGAAATTAAAGCATAGATATTACATCCCTTGAGGCCAATCAAGTAGTTATGTGTATATTCTGCTGGGACGCTCATGTACTGTGTGTCTTTTGTTTCCCTGCGTGTGAATTTAGTTTAATTTCCTCTCATAATTCATGGTTTCCTGGATTAATAAATTGTGGTGCGCTCTTGCTTCTATTTACAATTAAAATATCTTGTAAACAAAACACAGCTCAGGGAAGGATGTTGTTTTTTGCTGCACTTTGAACAGAAGTGCAGATCATGGGGATGAGACGGATAACATGCCGCAAAAAGAAAAACTTTCACTCCTTCATCGGATAAAAGCAAATCATTTAATCAACACTAGATCGTGAAAGCATCAACATATGGTGGTATTAATTTACATCATGGAGTGATGCGCGGCTGCGGCGGCGTCTATACTTCAACCCATCAGCTATCAAGCTTTGTGCTCAGGATCTGCATGTTGCTCTGCTTTTCATTATCTCGGCGACAAATGGAAAATGGTGAAAAGCCCAGAATAAGACGGGAAATGAGTCCAAACAATGAGAGCAGAAGTGCTACCTCGGTTAATAAGCTCATGGAGATGAATAGCTGTAAGATTGTGTCCATTTAAACCTAATCCCTTATTGTGCCTTTGATGTTTCAATCACAAGGACTTTCATTAGAGAGGCTGCTGCCGCTACAACAGGAGAGCGTTACTGAGCTTCTACATACAACATACAGCCACTACAGGTCTCGGTGTCATTAGGAGACCAGGACTTTCATTAGGCCATTGTTAAAGCATGCATGTGTGAAATTCCCTCGTTGGTGACCTTTATACTCCGCCTAATAGTCTCTAAGTTTCTGCTGCTGCTGTTTCTCCACTGCAGGGGTATTAGGAGATTGCTTTTTCCATTTCACATGTCTCTACAATAAAAAGTGCTTGTGGAAGCATTTTGTAAGCGAGCAGGAGATTAACTCTCGACCCCCCACAACATCTGACCGACCTGATAAGTGGAAAGGTGTTGTTAATAGCATCGGGTGCTTTGTTTTCCGTTGATATTTGTCAGGCTGCTTTGTAAGATGCCGTTTAAAGTGAATGAAGGAGTAAAGTGAGTGAAGCCCCATAAGATAAAAGAAAAGACTAAAGTGTAGTACTAGTAGCAGTGGTAGTAGCGCAGTACTCCACCAAGGCTGTTCAGTCGTATCATTTCCAAAGGATGGAATCTTTAAAAAAATTAAACAGAAATCACAGCACCATAGAATGTCTCCATTTAATATAGATGTACCCACAAACAAAATGACCTTGCGCTTAGTACAGACATGTGTTATGCATGTGTACATTATGTACAGATACCAGCCAAAAGCAGAAGATTTGGTGTGTTTTTCTTGTTGCTAAACCATTTTAGAACAAGAAAAGCATTCTGAGAGCGCAATACTCCACCAAGGTTGTTCATTTCCCCATATGGCATTGTCAGAAATGCAACTTTTTTTTTCTCGAAATGCAGCATTTGTTTATTAGTTATTGATGTTCAGAAATCACAGCAACATAGAATGAGGACATTTAATATAGATGTACCCACAAACAATGTGTTATGCATGTGTACGTTATGTACGGATACTGAATCGCGTGACCTAAATATGTAGCGGACGGCAGGAATTGATGAGACTCAGAAACACCCCCACAAATTAATCAATTGTTCCTTGTGTCATTTCTGATGGATAAGTCCTGATAAGTCTGCAGCGGTCGATTTGTAGTAGGATAGCAATCATGTGATCATCAGGAGGAAGCTGACCAATGATACAAAAATCTCTAACAAATCCGTGAATCCAGATTATAAGCCGCATCACTGCGAAAACCTAATCACTTGGTCCTTGTGTCATTTCTGACCTTCCCTGAAAATTTAATCCAAATCCATTATTCCATTTTTTAGTAATGTTGCGAACAGACGGACAGACAAACAAACGTCACTGATCGTCACAAAACATTAAAAAAAAATGTTATGTGTTATTATGTGCCCATGAGTTACGTTTTTTAATGTAATAACATAAAAAAACCCCATCAAATAATGACCTCGACATTCTTCTATTTTAGGTCTCTTTGTTCTCTGTACTAACAAAAATAACCTGCGATTCAAACCTAGACATACGGAGGCTTAAATGTGGAAAAATTCAGTTTTTCTGCCCGTTTTCTACTATTTCGCACTTGTTACTGCTACAAAGTAAGCAGCAGTTGTTGCATTGTCAGAGTAGTTTACACGGAGAGTCTGGAGTGCAGTTTGTCAGAGCTGACTGAGAATTCACCTGAGTGCCATCACAGACAATTTACTGGCTTGTATTGAAGCAGCTGCCTGTCGGGTTTTTTTTTTAAATGACTGCTCGAGTCTGGCAGATGCATCAAAAATTTTAAGGCCTCGAGGAAGAAAATCTCACCACAATCTGCGGATGTCAAGTCACACCAGTATTGATAATACACTGTGAAAATTAGTAAAAAATGGCAATATTTCGGCAGCTGAGGCATGAAATAATAATAAAGAAAAGAAGGATAATTAAAAAGAACATTAAACAACAGAGGGTGGGTCAGTCCAAACATGGTAAAATTCAAAATATAAATTGATACAACAACACCAGATAAAATAATAAAGTAAAATGTAAAAAAAATTATAATAATAATAGCAAATAAATAAAATAAAGGCTATAAGAGAACAAAATGAACAATTAAAATAGAATCAATTAGACATTAAAAAATACAATAATAATAAAAATAAAGAAAATGTAAAAAATAATAGAATATAACCATCTAATAAAAATACTGTCATTTTCTAGAAAATAATCAATAACCTCTTACTTTTACATGAGATTATATGTATTCATTTGGGTTTTTAGTGTCTACTGAAGAATATTTACCTGTGGAAAAACAATGAAATTACATACAATATATAATTTAAAGATTAAAGTTTTTTTAAATGTATTATTAGTCACAATTGCAGGAGCCATTTAAATATACAGTTTTTTCAGTTATATTAATATTTTTGCATTTAAAAAATACAGAGAAACACCCTTAAAATGAAATTATAGATTTTTTTTAAAGGTTAAGTAAAAATTAAGTATTCATATAACTTTATGATAAATTGTAAATAATCTGGCTGCAGTAAGTATATGGTTGACACTCAAACACTGGGAAAATACACGGTACAGTTATGATTGCAGATTCTCTCCAACTCCCCATTTTTGCATTTTGAGTGAAATTTATTGGCAAAAAAAATGCACAAAAAACAAAATAAATTAAGTTTCTTCATCTAAATCTGACTGATAGCGTTATTTTTTTCACATTTTCTATAGATATACATCATTATCGTGAATTCTTTTAGTTGTAAAAATCAGCCCTTCCACCATCTCATCAGCAAAATATGAATAAAACACTCCATGTGAAAAATATTCATCAACAAGACTTACTTTTTCCTCATGTTTGTGGTTTAACAAGCTCAGAGCTCAGTTAACTTTCCATCTGGTGGGTTTCCTGATGTCGTCGCTAATGTGATGTGATTTCATGTTTTAACAGTCTGCAGTGATTGTGTTTGCTTAACGTTTCCCGGTCTGTGTGTCGCTCACCTCACTCCTCTGGGATTTCCACCCTCCGCTGAGCTCGTGTTTCCTGCCTTTTTTATGATGTTACATGTTGTTTGTTTTATTGAAGCTTTTATGGCTAATTTAACATCTGGTCGAGGGACAGTTGGTGGAAATGTGCGTGTAGATTAGCATTTACAGGGATGCTGATCTAAGAAGAGAAATAAAATGAATTAAAATCCTCCTACAGATGAAATGTCACAAGAATACAGTTTAAAAATATGTTTTTTCACACTATAGAGCCAAGATTGCATATTTATTTTTGATTGGCGGTAGATTTGAAACCAGATGAGATAGATCAATCATTCTTTTTGCATATAAAATCTGGGGAGTTACACTAATATTTCACACATTCACCAGGTCTCAGAGCGCTTTTTCGTTGCAGTGATGGGTTTATAAAAATACACAATAAATAACAAAAATCCTTATAAACAAGACCACGGGATATTGTGCAACTTTTTTACATTCACAAATTTGAGGGATACAGTTATGCAATTTCTGTATTTTGAAATATATGTGATATATTAGGTCAACTGCACTTTCAAGCAATTTGTTGTAGTAGTTAAGACATAAGTCAAAACATATTATTAAAATGTGGGATGTAAGGGTTATATTGATGTAAAGCAAATAAAAATATTCCAAAAAATTGCACTACAGTATGAAAAAATGAAAGAATAGGTTCTGGGGCACAATGGTAAAGGGTTAGTGCACTCTGTGTTTGTTTTCAAAACTAATAGTGGCTGAAAAGTAGCTTCTGATGAGAACGTGTTGGATGGAGATAACCCTCCGACTTTCTATGATTCAGATTATATAAGGAGAGCTGGTTTGAACTCCCGCTGAGGTCACCTTTAAAGATAAACTCTCCCTTTATTCCTACCACACAATGCTGTACAGGATGCTTATGTAGGGCGGCTAAATGAAGAAATTACTAATGGTCTAGAAATCGAAACCGTCCTCCCAAGAACGCGACAAATCGCCCTCATCTCCTCTGTCGTTCCTCTTTCTCTCTCCCTCTGCGTTTTCATTATTCACCGAGGTTTTTCTCTCTCCCGTCGACTCCAAAGTGAGAACATTTTCATGAAGGCAATAAAACGCTCATCAGCGAAGGCCCGAAATGATTTTTTAATATGACGACATTTTAATGAGGACTGAAGGAGATGGCTGGTTTGGCTGATGGCAGCACCTCTTTATCAATGAGTGGCAGGGAAGAAGTAATGGCACTAAAACAGGCAGGCCGCCGAGTCGCTCCCTCACACACAACACATCCTTTATATTCTTTATTTGCGGGGAGCTAAATTAAATTTTGCCTGGATTCAAGTATTAGAAAGATACCATTCTTTCCTCCAAGCAGGGTGGTTATTATTTCAACTATGGGAAAAGCTGCATGTGACCATATTTGACCCTTTTTGGACTCTCCTCTCGCTGTCCTTCCTCACTTTTCGTCCGAGTGTTTGCGTGTTATGTCATTGATTGGAATTTAATCTGACGACTTTACAGTTTTCACTGCTCGAGAAAAACCCGTCAGATGCGAGTGCCGAGATTGATTGCACCGTCAAAAGGTCGTGTTATTGGACTGGAGGGGTTATGATGAAATTACAGATAGAGCCAGACAGGGTTCAGCATTTGAAACATGGGAAGTCCAAGGCTTCTTGTATCACATGCATTGATATTCAGGGTTTATAAAGCGGCTCTTCATGTTCGATGGGAATTACACGCCCTTTACGAAGATGACCTAAACCTCGAAACTATAACACATGCTGTAAATTAATGTCACAAAAGGTGTGAGTGTATATATTACTGCTAAGACAGGGGTGTCAAACATGCGGCAAAAACCAGCCCACCAGAGGGTCCAATCCAGCCCGTGGGACGACTTTGTAAAGTGTAAAAACTACAGAGAAGACATTAACTGCAAATTGTAAATTTGTAAAACTAAAAATGTTTGATAATTTTTAGACCATGACAAGTTGTTTTGATAATAAAGTAAAAAACTAGACTACTCATTGTTCTTTTGTGTCTCATTTTTGTAATATTTTGTCTTTTTCTAGTCTGACTTTTGACGTTTGTCTCATGTTTTTGTTGTTTGTCCATTATTTTGTCACTTTGTCTAATTGCCTCTTTTGCTTTGTTTCATGTCATTTCTGTCATTTTTTGTCATTTTATTTCTCACTTTTGTCATTTTGTGTCTCGTTTTGTTGTTTTGTGTCTCATTTTTGTAATATTTTCTCTTGTTTTTGGTCCTTTTTTTGTATGACTTTTGACGTTTGTCTCATGTTTTTGTCGTTTTGTTTCTTGTTTTTGTCTACCTTGTGTTGTCTATTTTTTTCATTTTGTTTCTCGCTTTTGTTATTTTTTGTCTTGTATCATTTGTGTAATTTCTTGTCTCATTTTTGTCGTTTGTCCATTATTTTGTCACTTTGTAACGTGTTTGTCTATTTTTTTGTCTGTTTTTTGTTTTGTTTCATGTTGTTTATCTAATTTTTTGTTATTTTGTTTCTTGCTTTTGTCATTTTGTGTCTCATTTTTGTAATATTTTGTCTTGCTTTTATTGTTTTTTGTCTTTTGTTGTCTTGATCATAAAGTAAAGTAAAATACTATATCATTCAGTTCCAGATAACTGTGACTAAATGTTTTGTGCTTTTCCATTTATTTTTCTTCAAAAAAATAAGTTATTGTTCATGATGTTTTGTAAAAAGATAATTCCTTAAATGTGAACATTTTCAGAATGTATTTTTTGCACTAAAACAGCGGGAAGTATTTGGAGTTGTGGTTATTTATAGGCTGTCATGCTGTGATTTTACTGTTCTGGCCCACTTGAGATCAAATTGGGCTGAATGTGGCCCCTGAACTAAAATGAGTTTGACACCCATATGTGCTAAAATGTTGCTAACTGTCAGAATGCATTTTTTGAATGTCACTTTAACTCGACGCCTTGAACCTAATGAGTTGTCGATTAGAAGGTACGAGTCGGGCACTTTGAAATAGTAGCAAAGTTATGATAAGGGGCAAATTAATGTCAGAATAATGTCACTTCGAGATGTGTTGCTCATTACAAGCTGTTATATAACACAACGTGATAAGTAAAGCATTTACTACCTTGATTACATGCCGCGCCGCTTCATATTTCTTTAATGAGGCCTTCTCTTCATGATCTTACTCCAGCGTATGGTCGGACTTGGCTGACTTTGCAGCCCAAGGTCAGGACGATGGCGGTTTTGCGGAGGAGAAGCCCCCTGCCCACCAGACGTCTAACAAAAAAACCCCACTTCTCTGCCTCCTTCCCTCTTATGCCACACAAGGTCGTCTCACGCTGGTTACGCCTCCGCAATTAGCATGCAGCCCGTGGCGTAGCCTGTCTGGCGGCGACCACACGAGCTACGGCGCTCTGCTCTCCTAATGAGACGCCAGTCAGTGAGGCAGCCTGCGGGACTGTGAACGTGGTGGAAAGAAAAAAAAATTTAAAATAAAATAAACAAACCTCGGAGGCTGTTTGTGCAACCGTCTCATGGGTGGTAGAGGAGACTATTGAAGTGTGTACAACCAACCCGGGCAGGACAGGCAGCTAATTTTACATAACAAACACTATTTGACGGATTGCTTTCATTCTAATCGTGGTACTCTACCGTGAAGGCATGCAGCAAGAGTAACCCCACGAGGTTTTGCAGCCTGAACCTGTGCTTTGCTAGAGCTACATTTCTGGAGGAGGAGGCATTTTCGAGGATGTTTTCCACCCACTATGTCTTCAAAAACAAATCAGACACTCAGAAGTCTTCAGATTAATATAAGTGTCATATAGCTTTAACCTGTGGACATTTCTTTTCAGCACTTTGTTTCTGAGAAATCATGTTTTGGCATGCTGGATGGTTCGAAATACTGCAACACTCATGAGCCTTGGCTGCTGTTGCTACGGAGAAAAAGCCAATCAGACTGACACACACAATCCAAATGGGAAAAAACTAAAATCTGTAATCTTTTAAGCTCAGTGTTTGGATGTTTTTTGGCAGTTTCGCACCTTTGGGATTCTGAGTTAATTTCTACCCTGCACAAAGAACCAAATATTTTCAAACACACTTGTTAATCTTTTGTACTGATCTTCTTTTCTTTACTCTTGTGGGTAAACTGGCAAACCATCAAAGGCCAGAAGTAGGGATGTCCCAACAAAAATTACAGGAATCAATATGTACAACACAGTTTCAACATCTGTTAACATAAAGAAATTTTACTATTTAGATTGTTGTTTGCTTCCATATTTGTATTCTCTCTGCTCTGTGTAAACACTGCCTGCAGTTCAACCCAGTTCAGATTAAAACTCTCTGGATGTTTGTCATGTAACTAATGGCTCCTTGGTTGTTTTATACAGAATCTAGTTACAACAAATGGTTTATTTAGCAAGTTTAGATGAGACGTGGAAAAAAGTGATTCAGAGGAAAAATCACAATTTGAAGCTATCGTTTGCTGAATTTTCTTGATAGAATGACACAAATTATTTTTTAAGGACCATTGAAAGTTAAACTATTCCTTCTGTTTATAGTGTCTGCCTCTGGTAAATGGTGTAATTTGTGTATTATTAATTTTGTAAATGAACATGCCTTCCAAACCCAGCAGTATTTGTAGTTCAGAGCATTAATATAGAAAATATTCGTGCTGAAGTCAATGAGACAAAATAAATTAACTATATCAACCACAGTGCTCTCTGCCTACTAGCATAACTAGCCTTAATGAATCACAACTAAACATAAAAAGCGAGTATTTACAGCATGTTAGATCATTTTAGTCAGCATATTTTAGAATTAAATGAAAACAGACTTGGTTTTGACCATATTTATGCAATTTCTGAAAATACAACAATGTCACCTGATGATCCCTGCACAAGAACATTTGAAGGAATGAATGCAGAATGAATATTCTGCGCTACATCTGCCACTTTATCTCATGGTCATGTTTATATTTCACTCAGTTCTGCTTTTGTTAGTTTAGTTCTAGTTTGGCTCCCTTTGTTCTTAGTTTACCTGATTTTTTTTTTTAGTTCTTAAATGACTTAGTTTTTGCTTCTTGAAATCTTTTTTAATTAATTTTTTTAATTTTTTACTTTAAATTTTTTTATATTATATTTCTAAATTCATATTATCATTATTACTTTAAAAAAAAAATCTCAGAACCTGTTTTGTACAGTGTCGATTTACTATCTACTGTTGCACAAAGAGAGAGTAAAGTAATTTCAATCCTTGGTATGTCACGTATACTACCATTCAAACGTTTGGGGTCACCCAGACAATTTCATATTTTCCATGAAAACTCATACTTTTATTCATGTGTTAACATAACTGCACAAGGGTTTTTTTAATCATCAATTAGCCTTTTAACACCATTAGCTAACACAATGTAGCATTAGAACACAGGAGTGATGGTTGCTGGAAATGTTCCTCTGTACCACTATGTAGATATTCCATTAAAAATCAGCCGTTTCCAGCTAGAATAGTCATTTACCACATTAACACTGTCTAGACTGTATTTCTGTTTAATTTGATGTTATCTTCATTGAAAAAAATGTTTTTCTTTCAAAAATAAGGACATTTCTAAGTGAGCCCAAATTTTTGAACAGTAGTGTTCATGTTGAAGAACTCACAATAAAGCTGACTTTGAGATACATTAACTTATTGTTTTTAAATGATTAGCCAAGTTGGTTGCTAAGCTGTGATATGCAAACAGCTGTGACCAAAGTTTACACTTGAGCAAACTGTAGCCGCATTGAAAACTTCCTCGACATGGTGCCAGGTGGTCAGTTTGGAGCCATCTCCGAGCAAATATTCAGTTAGCATTAGGTTAGACCTGGCAGTCTCGTTCAAAGTTGTGAAAATATACCTCTGCCACAGAAATATTGTTTGAATCCTCTGTACTATTGATATAGCACTTTACTCCAGTGATTGTTTGACCAATGAGAATTTGGTTTGATCAGAGCATACTGACCGACCAACTGACCGGTTGATGCTCCAGCTCCAGAGAATATGTTTGTGTATCTTGCCTGATTGGATTTTGTGTATTCCTGCTTTGGCTGGAAGCTTTGGGGGCCTTTAAGGACTCTTGTCTCATGATCTGCCCATACATCTGGCATTTTTTTCAAAGACGGAAAATCACCAGGGGACATTTGTTTCAACAAGGTACGTGTTGAGCATGTAGAATATAGTGTGCATGAAGATACAAACTGAGGCAGAGAAACCATTTTTTTCTGTCTCATTTTGGCAATGCAGTGAAGCACAAACCAATCACAGTTGAGCAGCAGAAGAGAAATGTGCTTTTACTGCTACTTTTCTCCTTATTTATTATTCTGTCAGAGTTAAATTTACCTTCAGCTCCTGTTTTTACTGTACAGACCAAAAATATCTCAGGTATTCTGAGAACATGCCTTGACTTTAGCAGCTTGCTAATTGGCTAATTAGCTATTTCATTCACAGTTACACTATCTGTGAATACCAGCTGCTAATTATTTCAGTTATCAAGAGCAATTCTGTCAATTTTAATAAAATACAAATATGCTAGAGGCGATAAAAAAAATAGAGGAATATAAAAAATGTTATCGCTAATGTGACCACAGGGTCGAATCTGCTGTTTCTGTGCTTTCTTTGTCTGAGTGTCAGTGTGGAGTTTTAAAATTATAACATCTATGTGGGATTCGACAAGTCTTTTCACCAAACAATACAAAGAAATCTGGAGGAAACATCGGTGTAGCCTGCGGTGATAAAACACTCACCCAACCACTGGTTAACTCAGCCTTTAACTGCATATTAATGGAGCTTGTGGTTACTTTACATACGGCATGTACTGCTCCTCAACACTGCATGAGGTATAAAAACCACAAAGCACATTTTCCTACACTGAGGAAGTCATTATTATGCGGCTCTTGTCCTGCCTACAGCAAAGGGTAGCTTTCAGGATCTGTTTAAAATCTTGTGGCAAAAATGTGCACAAAATAGCTGCCATTAGGTGATATTAAAACACATTGTGTGTTTCTATATGAAACCTGAAAAGCAGTATTGGTATTGTGGTCCATGTAAAGGTTTGTTTCTGCCTCAGATCTGGGTCTGATCCTCTTAGGCAGTTGTGTACAGACAGTGTGCCATGTTTCGACCCAAATTGCTTCATTTTGCAAAGGGGACTGATGTAACTTGGAGCCTGTGGAGGGAATCTGCACGACATGCTTTATGTTGTTACATGAAATTTTATTTAAGTGGTGGATTTTGTTTCACCCTTGGACGCAAGCTGATGTTTCCTAAATGCCAACGCCGCTTGATTCGTTGATGAAAATGCAGTTTCTTTTTGTCTAAGGGCTAAAAAAAAAAGGCAAACACCCAGGATGAGCAGCCCACAGCTGATCGTACACATCTTAAAACAGCTCCGAGGGCGTGAAGCATTGACATGCCTCACAAAGCCTTGGTGCCTGCTAATGGCCCCCTGTTTGTAATGGCATCCGTATAGCAGCGCTTGACGAGCTGCCAAAGGGGCTGTTCTGTTATTGCGGAGCCAATCACCCACTAAGTATTTGCTGGCTCCTATTTCCTTTCTGCTAATGTGCGAGCCTCCCCAATGCCGCAGCTAAATCGACTCTTTACGCATGACTTGTCACCCTACAGCGACGCGCAGAGAATCCCAAAGATGCATCGGTGGAGGGCAGAGCAATGTCCCTGTTGCCATGGCTACGTTTATGACCAGGGATGTAGTTGGGCGGGTTGTGATGCTTTTACTGCAACCCTAAATCATGGAAAGTGATGGCTTTCAATGATTAGGATGATGAAGCTGACGTGACCTTTGCAAGGGTGTTGTTAGGCGGTGATTGCTCACTTTAATGTGTCTTTGGATCCACCGTGTCAGACGGTGCGTGGGCAGAGGGCGTGTGTTTGTAAACGGCCTCAATAAAGGCTGGGTTTAGGGGATCTTTAAAAAAAAAACAAAAAAAAAAAAAAAAACAGAGGTGGACAAAATGTGCTGCTGAGGTGCTGTTACTGATCCAGAAGGAATGAATAAACAGTTGCTGTGATAATTGATCAATCATTTATGCCATATTTCAAGCCAAAATGTAAAATGTTTTCTGGTTTAAGCTGCTGTCTACACATCATGCAGCTTTTCTTTGTAAATATTTGGACAAAATGAATCACTAGGAAACACTAATATTCGTTTTCACTATTTTTTCATGACTAACAACTGAATTCAGAGCCTAACTGGCAACATAAATTATGAATGAAAACAATTATTAGTTGCAGTTTGCTCTACTAATCACACCACACTAGTATGAGTTATTAAATGTAGTGACATGTAATGAGGTTACATCATATATCTATACATTGTACCAAACATAATGACTGGATTTACCACCCCGTTTGTACCGAGTTTCGAAAATCCAGTTTTACTCACTGTGCAGCTGCAACCTGACATAACTTGCAGTAAAATCTAAAGCTTGTTTTTATCATTTTTATCCTTTAAACAATTCATGTTTTTGATTTAATCTTAGTTTACTTCTAGCTGCTTTAGCTTTTTAGTTGACTCATTTGTTTTTAAATCTTAAATGCTCTAATTAATGTTTAACTGTTTTAATAACTTCACCTTTTAGTAGTTTATTACGGCGGAGTTATGTGACAATCAGCGTATGTTTGTCTGTCTGTCTATTCGCAATATTACTCGAAAATGGAATAATGAATTTGGATGAAATTTTCAGGGAAGGTCAGAAATGTCACAAGGACCAAGTGATTAGATTTTGGTAGTGATGTGGCTTATAGTCTGGATCCACGGATTTGTTAAAGATTTCTGTATCATTGTGAGGTAACAGCACGGCGTCACTGTAACTATGACAACAAATGAGCTGCCTGCTGATGATCACATGAGTGCGATCCTACTACAAATCCACCGTTGCGGACTTATTGGGACTTATTCGTCAGAAATTATACGACGACTGAGGCAGCCTTGGTGGAGTACTATGCTCTTCGAGTGCTTTTCTAGTTGTTTTTGCTATCAAAGTTTATTATTTGCATGCCTACATCGTTTATTTCCTAACTCAACTGTATTGTGAATGAGGCCTCCATACCTCAATGTATTGGGCTTAAATAGAGGTTGAATGAATGAATATGGATGATATATTTATAAATTTTCTAGCTCGCTGAGGTGTTTGTGCAGACAAAATTTCCCCAGCAAGTACACAATTACCATTTAAATCTAATAATATTTCTAACTCTTTAAGCAGATGACAATCAGGGGTAAAAACACTGGACTATTTATGACACATAGCAAAATTAGCAAAGCAAGAATAGGCTTAAACATTACTGATTTTCACTGATAATGAATTGAAGTAGAAATCTATCTATTCAGTCATTTATAAGTGGAGCTTGTTTAACTGCTTGCAAGTTTGTAGTGTCTTGATAAGTTGGTAAGTTTGCAATAATCCAGAGTGAGCTGTACATTAATTTCTTAATTTATTGTGTCATCTCGCATCGAAAGTCTTAGGGGGGAAGGCAGCTGTTTGCAGAACGTTTTAACTGGTATTTTCACGGTGTATATATGGTTTAGTGTCGTGTTTGTGGGTTGTATTTAACTGCTCTGTGTTTCATGTGTGCTAAATCTATACACAACCCACTGCTGCATAAACCAAATGCCCCACTGGGGACAAATTAAGTGAACTCATTGATTGTTGTTTTTCATCTTTTCTTACTGCAGGTTAAGGATGTATTCTTTCCGGACTTGCTGCTAACATGATCCTTATTATTGTTGAATTTTGGAAAAAGTTCATAGAAAAAGCTTTAACCTGAGTATTTTCTTGCTTTCTATGTCCATAGAGAGAAACAGTTGTTCATTCACCTTGAATGTCTTGACTTTGTCCAAGCAGGGATACACATTGCTATGAGGGACTCTAAAGACACGCTTTAAGACTGAGCCCTTTGGAGATTAACGAAAGGAAAGAAAGCAAATAAAGAAAGGTTATATTCCAACATACAATACCCTTATGTTTAAAAAGTTATCGGCCCGTTCAGTAAAAACTTTGCACATAACCTTAAGTCCTCAAGTTGAAATAATTCTGTGATCATTGAGTATCATAGCAGCAATCATTTTTCCAGTAGAAATAGAGTTTGTATAGGTTTTTCCAGCTAGGTAACAATGTCAAACTTCAAAGTCCACCTGCACAGTAAACAGAAAGGTGCCCTGCTGATAAGAGCACTGAAAAGCAAAGCTATGAAAGTAAGAGGCAAATAAACTCAGAAAGATGTGAGTCCTCCAGATGTCTGTGTACGAATGAGTAATATGTGAAAGCAAGTTGACGGCTAGAAAGCCCAGACATACTTTGCCCCCCGTTATCGGCCCGCGCAGATGTGCCTCAGCCTTCTCTGCAGCGCTCCCATTCGCCACATCCATCACAGAAGTGCACCTTGGGAGATTGAGAGGATGGTGCAAGCGCCAAACCCACCATCTGCCGTCGTTTAGAAATAAATGACAGGCCCAAACCTAGTGGGAGCCCGTCTCATTCCATTGCCAGCGTCGGCACCAGTGACGGGTCCGCCCAGCCTTCCCCTTCTCCCTGAAATCGATGTGTGAGACCCCTGCCAGTCATGCTGGAGTGTGCCTCGGAGAGAGACTTGGAGTGGATTTGGTCGGTGAAGCACAGCCCTTTACTCAGGGGAGCGGGCAGGTGGAACAGCGTGGTGAAGCCAGCTGTCTCCCCGCTGATTACAGCAGCCAACACGAAGAGTCGCAGAAGTTCATAGACTCGAGGTGGATCCGACTGGAAAGCAGCTCGAGCTCCACTTTATATTTGATTAGAGGTTTATTGATGATCTGCAGATAAAGGAACTATCAGTTATAACAAGCTGGGACTGTCTACAGGCAGTGAGTGTTTTACTACATGGTCCTACTAATTGATATTTCATACAAGTAATGTTTGCGAAGTCCACTTGGAAGCAAAACTGTGTAATTAGCAGTTTTCCCAAGGTAGAGATTAAGGAGAATTGAGTAGTTAACTAAACCAAATGGACAATTCAGCTACTACGCGGATGATAAATGAGGCCACAGGGATCATAAAACTAACACACAGACGTAACCCTCATCAGGCGGAAAAACTACAGCCCAGATATCATTTGCCTAAAACACAAAGACGCTCTTCCCCTCGATGCCTTTAATCTCCTGGAGGATGATTTCCTGTAGCATTTCTTTGCCAACTGTATGAACAGGCAAAGAAGTACTACTTCACTGTGTTCTCGTACGTGACAGCTAATATAAGTTTGGCCCGAGAACTGAGACGGGAGGTAGACTTTATTAATTTCATGGATTTGGAAATGAGCCGTGGCGATAAGGCTATCACTCTCTTATCTGGGGATGGTGGGGGCGTAATTAAGCCGATAGCCAGCGATGATGAGGAAGAAAAAAAAGCCTCTGGGATATGAGGGCGGAATCTTCAGGGCTCGTTTACCAGAGGGATGATTAGATTGGCACTTAATTGCCACCTTTTCTATTTTTAGGGCGGAGGTTTTCTTATGAGGCTCCCTCCCCCACTTATTTTCCCCTTTTCTTTGTGGTCAAGGTCAGATTGAAGAGTGTTCA
The DNA here is from genome assembly GCF_022539595.1 of Amphiprion ocellaris. Lineage (NCBI taxonomy): Eukaryota > Metazoa > Chordata > Actinopteri > Pomacentridae > Amphiprion > Amphiprion ocellaris. Next base: position 17,516,687 of record NC_072786.1, read on the forward strand.
ATTGTCAGATGGGCTGAGGTTAAGTCAGAGTGTTGTGCGGTGGGTTAGATTGGGGACAGGGAAGGCGTCCACCTCCCCCGTCTGTGAGGATATGTGGGAGATTGGGGTCAAGAGCAGGTGGACAACGGTGTAATAGCATGAGACAGTTCGTTTGCTAGAAATGGCCAAGTTTCTTCAGCTGAACTTTACCAAGAGAATCCAACTCTGGTAACTGTTTCACAGCAACAAACCAGGCCTACCAATCTGTTTTTATTGATTCCTTGCGTCCTCGTCATCTCACTGCGACAAAAAACCCCAACTCAAAGCGTGGACATCTTGTGAATCCTCTGAATCCTGTTTTATGTCTAATAATGGAGAGGTCGAGCGGACTAGAGCGGCGGCTACAGCAAAGACTCTCAGTGTTCTCTCAGCAGGGTTTGAAATGTGAACTAATCAGAAGCGGTGTTTGGAGAGTATTTAAATTGCTCGACTCTTCACTAATAATTACTGTCAAAGTCATCAGCACAGAGGCAGACAAGCTGCCCAGAGGCCAGGCAAAGAGGCCGAGAAAATATTGAACTGTTGTATTTCAACATTAGACGTTTAATACCTGAAATTTACAACAGTTTTAAAAGGGTTAAAACAACTGAAAAGCCCTAGCTAGACTGAAAGTATCAAAAATATCAAAAGTACAGGGAAGTTCAAGTAACTTCAGCATTTGCATACACTCTAATTTCATATTTCTAACTGAATTCAAGGTTTGACTGGTGCATTCACTGACTCCAAATCCCATGTGAAGCAGGTTCCCATGTAGATATTCGTGATTTAAACCTAGCATCATTGTAATTCTATACACTGCAGCTGCTCAATAATTCTAAACAATGACAACAATCTAATAAAAATGCATTTTACCTGCCCAGTGTCCCAGATTGAATGAATCCACACCTCTCAATTTACATTCTATGCCACATAGCACATCAGACTTTCATGAAGGAGGCTAGAATTTGGTCCCACTTCTACGAATAATGTTCACCTTTATATTAATGCATATATTTCGAAAGACCTACCAGCAGTTTTGAAAGGCATGTTCTCTTTATGAAAATATTTAAAATGACACCATTTATCAGAGGTAGAAACTGGATTTTCAGCTTTCTAGTGGTCCATGTTCATCACAGATGAGCAGTTTAATTCTGTAACTTAACCAAATCTGAGCTGTAAGTTGTGTTCCATCAAATCTACTTTAACATACAGGCCTCGTTTAAATGTTTCTCAAAATTTAATTGCCTGCACTAATCAGATTTTGTTAATAATCTAAAAATTCTGAGCTCTTTGGCACAACTGTGAAACCGTTAGTGACTCAGCTGTGACCAACAATTACAAAAATTCAAGGACTTTTCAGCTGAACTGCAGGCAGTGTTTACACAAAGCAAAAGTAGTAAAATATCTGTCCTATGTAGAGCCATAATTTCTTTCCAGAACTGGTGACACCTGTGGGCAAAAAATATTGTACGTGCTGATTTCAGGTTTAAAAAAAATTGGTTAAAAAATGTAATCAAAAAAGAAAAAAAAACTACTTCATTGACATGGTGGTGCCATTTCTATAGAGCTGCAGGACTTTATATATTTTAATAAAAAAGTAAGCAAAAATGCGACACTAGCAAAAAAATGCCCAGAAACCTCTTGCTGTTTAAGGAGGTTAAAGGACATGGGTGGTATTATACATTCTAGCTTTTGTCACTAAATGAATATATTTTCTGTTTTGTCAAAGAAGTAGCTCAATAATTTCCCCAAACAGCTGGACACTGCAGTTTTGGGGAAATATTACCGAAACAGGAGCAAAAACAAAATTTATTAGGGACTACTTTCAGGTGTGGATTAATACACATTTGGTGCTCAATAAATCCTTACAGCAGCAGGATGGTGTATAAACGACATGAGCTAAATAAGCTATGGTGCCCGTGTTCGTCATAATGAAGAAACATGTCACCCAGTGCAATGATGTGGCTCACTGATGTGTTTTAAATAGTTTTTTGTGTGACTATGGAGCTCCGTGGCACAGATGGCCCAGTGACATCAGGCTGTGGCTACTTATAATGGCTGGTCTTTTAGTGGGATTTGTTGACAAGAGGAAAAACACCAGACTTCAAATGTCATATCACCGACATTACTGAAGCAAAATCCAGCTGATGTGTAGCATTAACCGATTATAGTGATTCTAACTTTTGACACTTTAGAGAAACTGGACAAAACAAACTGTCCTTGGGAAAAGATGGCATTTCTCCAGGAATTAGAACATTCTTGGAGCGTAGTAAGTGTTGATACAGTGACTTTAAATTACCTGTCCGCTACGATATGATTGCACAATGTGAAGCAAAGCTCAAAGCTAATGAAGACCTTTGTGCGAGACAGATGTGAGAATATTCCTCTGGTGCCCTGTGACACCCATGATACCTTCCAGTGTAAACATCCCAGCCCTGCAGAAAGGAGCTGCAAATCGGCAAAGCCTGCCTGTAAAACCATAATCCCTGCTTCTCCGAGAGACACCAGAGAATAGAGTGTTATCACCCGGGGTTGACACACTCCTGTGTTTTCTCCCAGCATCCTCGGGGGTTTATCACTCCAGCATTGCATTCCATTATCCCGAGCACACCGGGGCTGTCCTCGGAGCACGGGGAACGAGACAACTTGTCAGGGTCGCAGAACAAAGAAGGAGCATGTCGAGCAGCGGATTAGACCGGGAGGAGAAGTGTGGGGCTTCGGGGGAGGGAAATCAGGGAGGAAAAAAAGGGACGCAGGAAGAGAGACAATGTCAGGGATGTGAAAGCAAACAGACAGAGAAGTACGACTCTTTCTTCATGTCGATTCCCCCTCTGCCACCTCTTAATTTACCTGATGCAATTCCTGTTGTGAACTACCAACATCTCCTTTGTTTGTATTCCTTTAAACCTGCACTCGACGTAGAAAACCTTATGAGGATAGGTGGTGTTTCTTTATATTTAGTCATCTGCAGTGGACATGGTGAATTTTTGCACCAAAAGAGGACATTGTGCAAAGAAAAGCATGAATTTGTGGCTTAAAACATGACTTTAAAAATGAATTTATCATCAAAATGTTGCCAGTTAATCGTATAGAGACCAGTGTAGCCCTGAAGCTACGATTGCATATTCATTTTTGACTTGTGGTAGATTTGAAACCAGATAAGATAGATCATTCTTTTTGCATATAAAATCTGGGGAGTTACACTAACATTTCACACATTCACCACATCTCAGAGCACTTTTTTGTTGAAGTGATGGGTTTGTAAAAATACACAACAAAGCCCACAACAAAAATCTTTATAAACCAGATCACGAGATATTGTGAAACTTTTTTACAAATTTGAGGGTTACATCTATGCAATATCTGTATTCTGAAATATATGTGGAAAAAAAATGTTTTCATTTTTTTTTAGGTTTATTGAACTTTCAAGCAATTTATTGCAGTACTTAATATATAAGTCAATACATAATAAAATTTAGGATATAAGGGTTACATTGAAATACTGCACTACAATACTACAGTATGTAAAAATGAAAGAGTATGTCCTCGCAGACTTGCACAATGGTAGGTCTTAAAGGGCTAAATAACTACGGATCAGCTTGTTGATTAGCTCTGGAAATATTTACTCACACTACTGCAATGTCACAAATATAGAAGCCGTTTCACTGATTATAAATGCTTAAAATCGACTCATGGTCAGAATTATATGTTCAGGAATTTCTTGTAATGTTGAACCTGACTTTGAAAGGCTGTTTAATGCATATCGTTCAAAATCTTTCGATGTCAAATTATTGTCTTCAACTTACTGCCATGGCTCTGTGTCTGTCTTTATCATTTCCAAAGATAGAGATGTTCCTCATCAGCGACTCGCTCAGACAATCAACCTCGAATCAAAGGCCTAAATCTGTGTTTGACCACATCAGATCAGACCTTCGCTGTCTGCACGTAACGCACACAGGTGACACATCAGCCCACAACACATCCATAAAGCTATAAGGTGCAGACAAGCGCATGCGGCAACCCCCAGATCCCACACTTCATTACGCGTCCAGCCATCCCTGACTGGAGTAAATCGATGCAGGATAATAGCCAGCGCCCTCACCATCCTCCATCCCTCCATCCATCCACCTACTCCTCCTTTCTCACCACCCTCCATCCATCCATCCATCCATCCATCCATTGTTGTTCCTCCTCTCTCTTTCTTGCATCTTTCCCTTTTTCTTTGTCCAGGCTGATATCCTCACATCATCCCCATCCTCCAACACCACCCGTCCCCTCTTTCCCCTCCATCTAACCTGTCTGTTTTCATCACTGCTGTGGATCATTCCTCTTATCAGGCGCGGTGCCTGTAATACCGCTGTCGTATATAACATGTCTGTTGTGATCACTGACAGCTTGGCCATGCTGCGTTGACAGCAACAGGGATAATAAGCTCATTTTGCATGCGGTTCTGTGTCCTGTCTGTCTGGGCTGCTTCCTATAATTTAGGTGTGCTGCATCTCTGGGGAAGGCGCCGTTATTAGTCTGCTGAGGATTGTCTCTGGTGTTTAAAAATTCCATTTCATTAAGGGTGTCGGTTTGCATGCGAGCAGAGAATTTGCTGCTGTTACACTTTGTAATGGCTACATTACCTTCATTTAACAAAACCCAATTGATAACGACTGCCTGTGGAGGGGCGTTAAAAAAAGCCGCCAGAATGGTCAAAGTTTTCGCAATTCTTTAAACTAGTTTCAGAAATTATTTATTGTGGTTAATGGCCCACTGCAGTCTTGTTGCTTACAATTAAGGCTTTGATCCATTATTGCTAAAAAAAAACAACAAAATGGCCTGTCATGCTCGCTTTATTCATATTCATGAGGTTGGGACACATTTGAACTGAGCAGCCATGTCCCTGCTGTTAAAATACAATCTGCAAACTTTAAATACTCAGGAGGGAAGAAGTTAATTTGTATTTTTAAACAGAATTAGCAATTTTGCAACATGGCTCAAGTGCAATGAGGTTACCGTAAATGGGATGCAAACTAAAATTTTAAGCTTTAACCATAACCAAGGGTGTTTTTAATGTGACAGCAGCATCACATATGCATTATGAACTAATAGAAAACACAAAAGTTCATATTATTCACAGCATAAAAGCCACAACTCCACCTTTCTCTGTCAGTCTTACCACAAACTCAACACTGAATAATTGATAATTAAGCTTCGAACAAGGACGTGATTTTCAAGATATTCTAGCAACTAAACAGTGACAGTGGTTTGAAAAGAATAAAAATTAAAGATGCATGAAATATTCAAGGGAACTGTGATGAAGTGAGGCCCGAGCAATAGGAGGAGGACAGCTTTGTGAGAAAAATAGGAGCTCAAAAACCCTGAGCCTCCCCTGCAATATGTCACACATTCAGGGTGCAATGCATTCCTGTGTCCTGAATCAAAATCCCTGCTCACTAAATATAATACTTTATCAGAAGTTGGCGCGGGTGCTTTTTGTGCACCACACAATGGAGAACAGATAAGTCAGCCAATTGAAAAAAGTGACACGCTATAGCAAATGTCTGAGAACCTGAAAGTAAATGTCAATCCTGCATTATTAATGACCTTTGCTTAGTAATAATTATGCGGCTGGAATCTAGATTATTGAGCCACTGAGTGGAGATATGTGTAGTCAAGAAGTGTATTAATCTTCTTATTTCAGTCTGTTTCCAAACAGGCTGAGCAGATTTGATTAGGAGTTCATTTACTTCTACTAGGAACGTAATATATTGCATAAAACAGAACGTTTTAATGAGGCTAAAGACATTAATTTTCATTTTAAACATGTCTTGTGCTCAGACACTGACTTCATGCACCAAACATTTAAGGCGGCCAATTCTCTGGAGAAAGTCTGTGAAATGAGGAAAATACTCTTCGACAGGATAAACTTTCAGCTTGCGGCACAGACATTTTGACTTGTCACAGCAGCTGTTACTGATGACATTAATGATGGGTCTGTTCTATTCAAATGTCCCAGTAAGTCATAACAGTCTGACAGCGAGCCAGCATGCACAACAGACCATTTTCACTGCAGACGTTTTTGCAGTTCTCTGCTGGAGAAATTCAGGTGTAATTGAGAACATTAACAATCAACACTCTGGCTCACAGTCATGGTTTTCTGAGCCATCATTAATAAAACCGGAACATTTGCTGCTATGACGAAGCAAAGTTTGAGATGGGAAGAAATTTTTTTCAAAAGACCCTGAAATGAAACATTTATTATATTATTTATATCTGTACTACTTCTTCTTTGGCAAGTCTTCCGTTAATAGGCCTCCTGTCATTCTAACTTAGGTGTTTAATAGGGATGTCCAATAATATCGGCCCACCAATATTATCGGCCCAATATCGGCATAAAAATGCATTATCGGTCAATATCGTTATCCGTTTTTTCACCTATCATGAAAACCGATAAAATAATGCCTGGATTTCACCAGCATTTACCTGCGCGCAAATGATCACATCATCAAACTGCGTCATGAAGCGTGTAAACGACCGTTCCGGATTTCAGGCGTGCAGTATCAGTATCAATTGATATCAGAATCAGAAATTGAGAGTTGGACAATATCGGTTTTCGGCAAAAAAGCCAATATCAGACATCCCTAGTGTTTAAGGAGCAATAAATGTATTTTTTGGCCACTTGGGGGCTGTAGAATTGTCTGTACATTTATTAAGTTTATTTGGTTCAACTGTTAGAAAATAGTTGCTTATTTAGACATCTAGCTCTTGTGGAGTCGTGTCTCTGCCCAAATCCTAAACTTAAGCCTATTTTTTACCCTATTTTTGCTCCATTTTTGGTCTCCACCACCTCCTGAGGGGAATATCTACCTCTTTAGCTGCTAAATGCCCTACTGTGTTCATAAGTCAACCTCTCAGCCTCTGTTCACACCCGACATCAACATGCATCTTGTGTGATCTGATCACATCGGACAGTTCTAAGTGTGTCAGTTCACACCTTACAATAGACTGAGTCTCCATATGAGTCTCCAGTGACTAGTTGTGATCAGATGTCACATTCTGACTCTACAAGCAGATTAACACATACATCATTTCAGTCTGAAAAGATGAAATATGTTGTTGTTTTTAGCTGGTGGAAAACATTAATGCACTTCACATAGGTAGTCTTTTACAAAAAAAAAAAAAGGAGAAACCACCATTTTGCTTGAACCCAAAAACCTTCCGATGGGTGAAAAAGGCATGTTGTCTTTTGAAAAAAACAACAACAATAAAACAACACTATTTATCAGAGCCAGAAATTAGGAGCATTGTCAGATTTTTAACTTTGTGTCATTCCTTCAGAAAATGTCACCAAAACTGAGCTTAAAGTTGTAAAATGTCATTTTATTCTACGTCTCATTTACAAATTCTCCATAAACCAACCAGATTCTGAAAAAAATAAAAATGTCTGTGCTCTACAGTGCAACTATGAAGCTATTTTTAACTGAGCTGCAACCAACAATCACATGACATGAATTCAGTGCCTTTTTGAAACTGGACTGAACTGCAGGCAGTGTTCATAAATGGCAGATAGGAGACAAGTATGGAAACAAATTAAAAATGTTTGTATTCAAATATCTGCATGTGGAGACACCATTTGCTTCAATTACTGTATTTGTAACACCTGTGGACCCTCCTACGTGTTGATTCCAGGTTTTTTTTTTTTTTAACAATGGCTGTACTTTTTCCATGGAGTTGCAGGACACACCAGAATCTGCTTGGGGGTTCACAGAATTCAATGACAACATGAAGGGATTTAAAATTCTTGCCTTTATCAATAAATTAATAAATTCTCCTCAGTCTTCTTGAACAGATTGGCACCACAGGTTTGAAGAAACATTCACAGAAGCCAAAAATGCCGAGAAAGTACTATGGATTCAGAGAGCCAATATGATGCAGTTGGTAAATGAGCAGGGCTGAAAAAAACTGGATCATCATCATTTTGACATACATTATCATTCAAAAGTTTGGGGTCACCCAGGCAATTTCATGTTTTCTATGTAAACTCACACTTTTATTCATGTGCTAACATAATTGCACAAGGGTTATATAATCTATATTGTTGAATTTCCCTCGAGATTAATAAAGTATCTGTCTATCTGTCTATCTGTCTATCTATCTATCTATCTGTCTATCTGTCTATCTGTCTATCTATCTATCTATCTATCTATCTATCTATCTATCTATCTATCCATCCATCCATCCATCCATCCATCCATCCATCCATCCATCCATCTATTAGCCTTTCAACACCATTAGCTAACACAATGTAGCATTAGAGCACAGGGGTGATGGTTGCTGGAAATGTTCCTCTGTACCCCTATGTAGATATTCCATTAAAAATTAGCCATTTCCAGCTAGAATAGTCATTTACCACATTAACAATGTCTAGATTGTATTTCTGATTAATGTTACCTTCATTGAAAAAAAAAAGCTTTTCCTTCAAAAATAAGACCATTTCTAAATGACCCCACACTTTTGAATGGTAGTGTGTATTGTAGTGGAAATGGTCATTTTTGCATTTTTTCCACTGGCAAAATATCAAAATGAAAAACAAGCACGTTTACTTACATCTAGAAAATATGATTTGTGGACCAGGGCATCTCTGTAGCGCCACAGTGCCTCTTTTATAGCGGATGACACATTTTTGCCTTCATCAAACAACTGCAGCTCCTTTTGACATTCCACTTGTCCATATTGGGATTTTGATAACATTGTTCAGCCCTACAAATGAGTATGCAGTATGCACTTATGCAGAGTACATCACTTGAAGTCCTTCAGTTGCCTAGAACACATTTGAGCACACACACTGCTAAAAGCACGTGGTCATATGTGGCTCAGACCACCTCTGAATGTGGTCTGTGCAGTCAAATCTCAAATTGTCTTGGGTTCATTCATACCTGCATGTAAATCTGTTCATTTGTGTCTGGATTGGTGCTAAGCAGGTAGAGCTTAGTTGGTTTTCGAGCTTCTTTTCTGAAAATAACTGCAGCTGAAAACTGCTACAAGAGCAGTGAGAGTGATCCAGAGGATTATGGAGCCAAACAATGAGCTGAAAGTTGCAACAAAGCTCCATAAAACCGAACAGAGCTGCACATTCAGGCGATTATTCTCTGTAGGTCCATCATTAAACCTGACTCTGACACTGCCGCATTGGCATTTATACATTACTATAAAATATCAGCTAAAGCAATGTATAACACCCTTCAAATTATGCAGTTTGTAAATACTGGATTTTATTCAGATGAAGCTGCCAGTGGAGGTCATTTTGTCAAAACTTTTTGGAGATCTTGTAGCAGCAATATATTTCTGATATCTAAGACTACAACAGCTCAGTCATGTGTCATATCTTGTGGGAAAAGTTGGTTATATTTTGATCATATTGTAACCAAATCCAGCAAAATAAAGCCCGACAGAGCTGCTACCACGTCTATAAAAGCGGGCCTCCCTGTGAATCATATGCTATGATTGGGTTATTAAGCTTATGTTTGAAATTAAGCCACACTCAGCTGACCAGTATACCCACATATGGATTTGCAATTGCAAAGGGAATAAGTTGAGGTTTAATTTTAAGTACCAACAGTCAAATATTTACTTACTTTGCCCCTCGGGGTGTGTAAGCCTGAACCTCAACCATCTGCTCACACTGCAAGCAATTCAGGACATCAATTACTTCGTCTCTGTGCTTTAGCCAATTTCATGTGACACAATCACAAGCCAAACCACGCATGTGTGTCAGATCAGCAATATGATGTCTGCCACGATCAAGATCATGGGTTTTCAACACTTATATAGAGCAGACATTATATTTTTGGAGAAAAGTTTTGTGCGGCTGAACTGTTCCCATCAGCACACATGTATTACCTCATTTACTGCCTGGAGTCAGCAGCAACAATGACTTGTACAGCTGCCAGTTATCAGCTAGCACGAATCAGCCGGCGCATCATTTAACAGTGTGATCGGTACTGGCTATCTGGGGGAAGAGGAAATATTTGGGGTGACAGTGGATGTCTGTAAAGACCAGCAGTCAGATACAGTTTGGGAACATTTCAGTGGATAAATCAAGTCAGATGTAGAAACAAATTGGATCTGTATATACAAATTAAAGGTTCAACAATCTATACAACAACCTTACGAGTAACAGATAATCTCTTGTCAGCTTTAATGTTCATTCGTCAAAGAAAAACAGACTGAATGACTCCGTTAGTCTCAGTTGTGTCTTCCTGTCAACTTAATATTTAGTCTGTCCAGATATTTTCATTATTGATTTTATTTAACATTTAACATCCACACACAGGCACTGCATCTTTACAAAACATACAGCTAAAACATCAAATCGCAATGGATGGAAAATGTATAGAATAACTTATACTTGTACAATAAAAAACTAGAAATTGGAAGCAAAAGATTCCATAGTGTAAATATGTAGTAATATAAAATAAGCAGGGGTTCTATAATACTATACAACACCATTTATCAAGTGCTTATAATGCAGTTCTTCAGATCTCTCCTCAATAGACCTTTAGATGTTTATAGAATCAACCTTAGTTCTACCTGAAAAATCCAAATTTTATATAAGTTTCTAGTATTTTTCTGACTAAATGTGCATTCAGTAAACTCCAAGAGGCGACTGTAATCGAATATAACTGAAAAACACAGTATATTTCTTCATCTCAGGAGTTTTTCTGACCAAGATATGAAGTGAAAGCAGCCTTTAGGGCAGCAAAGATAACACGACAACATCTTTAACCATAAATGTCAATAACAATCCAGCTTCCAGCCCCTTAAAAACAGAAACTCATCCCAGAACTTGAAATGAACTTCAAACTTTTACCTAGTCAACCTGAGAATCAAATATTCATTATCTCACGGCGAGAGCAACCTATGGATCAGTCACACTGGTGCTAACAAGGGGGATATGAAGTGGATGTAACAGACGGAGGGTGAGGCTCAGCAAACACTGCGGCAGCAGCTGCTCTCTGCAGTACAACCATTAAGACGGGAGGAGGCGACGCTCCTAGGAGGAGGCACGTAATGAATGTGCATTGGTGGCGCGCCTCAACATCTGCGCACCCCAAAGCCCCTCTGTACCTTCACCCTCCTGCAGATCCACCCGCCTCTTACTACATCTCTGTTCTTTAGCCTGCCTTCTACTGTATTTGCTCCATTTTCAGTTTTGTTTGCTTTCAGTTGCTTTTTCTGGTGTGAAAGTGGACAACGTGGATGAGATAGAAAGTCAAAAGGCAACAGACAGACAGAGGGAGGGAGACGAGGGATGGAGAGTCGAGGAGGGAGAGCGTCCTCCTCCTCCCCCACCCCGGCCCTCCACCCCTTTACAACTTTTCTTTGGGGGCTTCTTATAAACCAACCATCTATCTCCATTATGCCCCTGAAATTGCTATTTGTCGCTTTGCGGGGAAGAAATAATCAATATGTCTTGTGGGGGCAGCGAGCGCATTAGAGGAAGCAAATTGATGTCTCTCGCCCCAGCGCTCCTCACCCAGCACACTGCACCACAGCTAATGGGAAGCCTCGCTGGCTGGCAGACAGGGAGCCGCTGTGTGTGTGTTTGTGTGTCAGTGCACATGAGTGAGTGAATGAGCGAGTGGTCAGGCAATAGGGAATTTGTTCATGCAAAGTGAATGCCAGTGTTGTGGTTGTGTGTTTATACGCTTGTGTGTTTTTTTGTGTATGTGCAGGCGAGTGCACCCATATCCTGCGTGTGTGTGTGTGTGTGTGTGTGTGTGTGTGCCCTGTCTGTTTGTGTGTGTCCAGTGCCGACAGAGCCTTATCTCTCCCAGCCATCCGGTTTTAGGTCTTTGGGCTGTCAGAGGCAGATAGCCCTGTCACTACCGCACCATCCCCTTTCCCCGAGAGCCTTGAAGGCTTCCTATACCGACTGACACTTCCAGAAAATCCCCACCTGATAAGTGCATTGCAGATGGACGTGACTTGCCCAGTAGTCTATCTCCTCTGCCTGGCTTTTATTTCATTACACTTCTCTATCGTTCTCAATCACAGGCTAAAGAAAATAAACACCCTTTTCTTGATTTTGAAAAAGACAGTTTTCCTTTTACCAGTTTTATATCCAGTGAGTGCAAGTTGGTAAATCTGCAGTCTTGATAGTGTAGCTTCATCAATATTGTTTAAATAGCAAAGTTGCATTTAAGATTCCAAACCTGAAATTGCCAAAATTACACCATTAATTGAAAGAATTCTCAGATTTTCAACTGTCTGACAGTCCTTGAACTATTCACCTGTCAAATGCCATTTTGTCAGAAATCTGTACCATGACTGGGACATTTCATCAAAAATCATTTTATTGTATGTGTCACATAGTTAAATTTGCCAAAATTAAAGCCTTTCTGTAAAAAAAAAAAAAAAAATTATTATCTTCTCCTTCTGTCCAGGGTGTCCCCTGCCTTCGCCCGAGTCAGCTGGGATAGGCTCCAGCCCCCCCCCGCGACCCTAGTGAGGATTAAGCGGTGTATAGATAATGGATGGATGGATGGATGGATGGATTATCTTCTCCTTGTAAGAGAAACCACTTTTCAATTGAACTTGACTGAACTGCAGGCAGTGTTCACACAGGGTAAATAGGAAACCAGTATGGCGACAAATTTAAAATGTAAGTAGTAAAATATTTACAATGTATGGAGTCACCATTTCTCTTTTCCAGTATGGGTAAAACCTTTGGACACCTAGAAAAGAAATTCAGCTTTTACTTTTTTATAACTTATTTTGTGTCAGACTGCACAGGAGACATTTTTGATCTACTTCTACTTCTAGCTGTGGTTGTGTTGTTTCCATAGAGGTGCAGGACTTCATATTAGCCCACAGTAAGTAAAAATGCATCAAGAGAAAGAAAAGGAAAAAACAGCAAGAAGCTGTTCAGGGTTCAGATGGTTAAGCTACTTGAAGCTTTTTTATTTGACTCTAAAGGACAAACGTTACGCACTTATTGGACAAACATGGATGATGCTAATTTTCAGTTAGGTGGAGGAATGTAACTTGCATCTGAAGAACCCGCTAAATCTAGTTTATGTTGTTCACAAAGCTGTGGGACATTAAGTTACTCTCATACTTAAAATAATCCTGTTTCTTTCACCCCATTACACTCAGACACTTTAATGAATACAGATTCTCATGGACAATTCAGATGTTTTAGGGATTAAGGGCAGTAAAATATACTATTTTAAATAATTAATGCATTGACAGCAATGTAATCCTTTAATAGTTGTGGCTTCTCAATTCTAAACTATTTTGGCCTTTTTTTCTGTTATTTTGCATCTTAAATTGAATATTTTCATCATTTTTGGACTGTTAGTCAGACAAAAGAAGCATATTATCTGTTGCATCCTTCACTATTTTTTGCGTTTTATTGAATTTAAAATTACTGTATCTTACCACAATGTCTCTTCAGTAGTTGTTCTGAAGCTTTTAATCGTATCACATAATCTTATTCAGTACATGTGGCCAGACTACAATTGCCTATGCACAAAGTGTACTTTTTCAGAGAACCATAAAGCCATAATATCAACTAGCAATCATTGGCTGCGGGTCTATTTATCTTTGTCCTTCTCGACATATCAATTTATTCCTGAGAAGTTAAGAGATAACAATGTGAAGGATTTAAGCATCAAATCTCATGACATGTGTCCCTGCATCTTCTTTAGAGGCCCACAGCGAAATGCAAAAGCGCAAATGCAAAAACCGACACCATGGAGAGAGCAGCAGAATAACATCACTGTCACTGCATTATAATATGAGAAATGAATATGTAAATAGTGTGACTGATACTATGAAACTCAGTGAATAAATCCATCTTTCTGTCATTTTCTCGCAAACACACAAGCGCACACACAAAATCAATCTCTGGCTGTGTCATTGGAGTGCTCAGATGGCAACGTGTCTCATCTCAGACACAGGATGGGGGGCATCACAACAGGATCCTCGATTATCTATTTATTCGCCGCAGAGGGCATTCGGGGCCTGTCAGTCCTCATTTACCCAGGCTGCACTTGCACAACACCAGGGCCATGACCACAAACACACTCCGCAATTTTTAGCTCAGAGACACACTTCTATACCACTTTATTAAAAAAATATGTGCGATTCCTCCATCCAAAACTATTTTCCAGATGTCGATGTGTTTCACCGCTGACTGAAAGCGGCATTTCAGATTTTCCTTATTGACAACAAATCCTATTAAAAGTACAAATCCAACAATGTGTTATGCGTGTGTCTGTCTCTCAATACACTGTACTAATACTAATGCTCTGGCACTCAGCCCCGAGCCCATTGGTTTCTACTTAATCTTTTAAAGACGTTTAGGACTTAAATCTTTAATCTTTAGAAATGGCTAAATAATTTCCTTAAACAGCTGGGCACTGTAGTTTGGAGCAAATGTCACTTGAAGTGGAAGAAACATTGGATTTGTTGGGGCCTAGAGAACAACTCATACTGGATTTTTGTGTCTGATAGCAATTTTATGGAGTAAGAAATTCTAAAATTGGCTGATTTTGTTTATATATGTATTAGATATATTGAAAAGTTGCCTTCATGACAAAGCTTGACTTCCTACCACTGTCTGTCCTGCTACATGTGCTGCAGACAGTAAACAATAGAGCTGATTTTGTTTATAAATGTTATAGCTATATTAAAAAAGGGAAATTATGGAGTCACAAACTAGTTAGTTTTATATATATATATATATATATATATATATATATATATATATATATATATATATATATATATATATATATATATATATATACACACATTGTATATGTTATAGTGAATATTGTAAGTTATGGAGTCAAACTAGTTAGTAACTTACCAGAGAGACAAAGCTGGACTCTGCACCACTGTCTTCTCTGCTATATGTGCTGCAGACAGTATTGTAAACAACAGAGCTAATTTTGTATATATATATATATATATATATATTTTTATTTATATATATATATATATATATATATATATATATATATACACACATTGTATATGTTATAGTGAATATTGGAAGTTATGGAGTCAAACTAGTTAGTAACTTACCATCAAGACAAGGCTTAACTCCGCACCACTCTCTACTCTGCTACATGTGCTGCAGACAGTATTGTAAACAACAGAGCTGATTTTATTTGTATTTGTTATAGCTACATTGGAAAGGGGAAATTATGGAGTCACAAACTTGTTAGTAATCTACCATCAAGACAAAGCTTCACGCCGCACCACTCTCTACTCCGCTACATGTGCTGCAGACCATATTGTAGACAATAAAGCTGCTCTGCTGGACAAACTATGTGATGACACCAATATAAATTACCCCAAGTATCTTTTCCTGCATTATGTTCAGTAAAAATAAAGTTGTCATATCTGCATCTATCACACAACATATAATGCCATTATCAGTGTATATGAGATAAGCCAATATCATCCATTAAGATTTGCTCCACTGGTGACTATTAGTAGCTGCACATTTAGTGCACCAGAGACTATTTATGTCAACGGATTGATTTAAAATAAACTGCAATGCCTGTGTTCATTATATTGAAGGAAGATGTCACCAAGTGTCTGAACAATGTCACTTATTAATGGGAATTTATTAGCTTGTGCACAACAAGAGAAGTCTGTGGCACAGAGAAATAACATAGAACATCACTTCAGAGCTACAAATATAAAATATCACAACACAAATATGGAAAACAGGTGCTTATATTAGCAGAGAAAGTTGACTTGGGGATATTTTTGAGGCCATTAGCTTAGCAACATGTAGCATTTTTCAGTTTTTTCACCTTTGTTGCAAAATCTTTGGTTCTAAGAGCCTGTTGTGTTTTTTTTTTTTTTTTTAACTTCACTGCACTTCCCAGAGATAACCTGTCAGTCACACAGTGTCTCCACTACTCTGCTGTTTTTCTATGGATTTTCCTTTGATGAACTTCCTGTGCAGAGTTTATAGTTCTTGTTTCTGCATTGGTTTCCTCCAGGTGCTCCAGTTTCTTCTCGCAGCCCAAAGACATGCAGGTTGGGTTAATTGGACACTCTCTAAAGCCTGTGAGTGTGAAAAGATCTTGTTTTTCACAGGAGGATAAGTGCAGGTGTTTCTAATAATATTAAGGATGGTTTCATTCTTTTTATTTGTTCCAGTAAGCTGTGACGGTGAGCCAACATGCACAGCAACAAAACCCAGAAGCAACCAGCAATCATTTATTATTTACATCTGTACTTTTCCTGTGGTAACAAATCTAAAAGTCTAAAGTGAAAACTGCATTTGGTTGTTTATCTTTACACGTCAGTGCTGTAACAGGCTGAAGTTACTCTGCATTCTTTTGCTGTTGTGTTCAGATACATCAATAAAATATGCAGATAATCAACAGATGTTACTTTGATGATTTTATGTGGGAGAAATTGTTTTTTGAGTGCATTTGTTTCAGATTTCTTACATTTAGGGCAAGAGCTTTATTGCATGTTAGCCTTCATCTCTCTCCCCTCATTTCATATCATCTCCACTAGGTGCTATTGAATAAAAGCACATAATACCTGCATAAAAAGTCAAAATCCAATGACTCAGTAGTCATCACTCATGTATCAGTGCAGCGTTGCTTTGTAGAATTTCTAGCAACTAGTTCACTGAGTAAATTAAATTTTTAGTGGACTGTGTAAGACATTCATTACCTTGTACAAGGTCAAATGTAGTGGACAAACTTATGTGAGTAAATTCCCCAAACCTGAATTGTCATCCTTTTTTAAAATTTCATAGATAATAACATTGGATAGCTTAATATTACATGTAGAGCAAAATTTTGCCAAATTTGAAACATCCCTGGTTTTCAATTTCAATTTAGAAATCTGGTCAATTCAATTTAAAGGATATTTCCAGTTTAATTTTATGCACGGATGAAATAGCAGCGTGATCAAGTCAGACAGTACGTATCCTTGGATGGAGATGCCCAATGCAGTTAACAAAATGTCCAGTGCTGAGGACAAATTTCTCTGGAGGCTTTCAGTCAGACCCTAAAACTTAAATTTTGAAAATTATTTACCACAAAATTTGTTTTTTGGGAAGCATGGCAGGAGTTTGTACAACTCCTTTTCCTGAATCTCTCCAACAGAGGCGGAGAATGCAAAATTAGTATGACTCATAGAGCCAGAGTGGCCGTATTAATGGGAATTATAGTAGTTTTATGGTTGGAATAAACAGAGACTCCTCATAAAGTTAGCTGGTATATGTTTTGAAGGCAGTAAAAATCAATGTGTGTTCAACCAGTTCAGAGCCGCAGCTTTTAGTTATTCGCTGTGTTTGGATTTGCAGGTGATGGAAACCTGCTTTTTGCACACAAATTCTCCGTCCTACTGTAAAACCACTCTACAGCGTCTCCCACAATGCAGCGACAATGCTCGAGAAATAATTCCATTTCCAGCTGCATGTTACAAACAGAACAATTGTGCGACGCCGCAGGTTAATTCACGGCTTTGATGGATGCTGAATCAAGGCTGTCGCTGCGAGCACAGAAGAAGCCACGGCAATTAGAAAAGCCCTGTGTGTGAGAGTTGGCTGCTGCATGCACCGCTGGGCATAAATGAGTCTAGCAGCCCGGGCAACGTAGGCAGGGCTTTAACACAACACCACAGACACGCCTAAGACTCCCATTGTGCCTCTCGCTAATCCATTTCCATCCTAACAAGCTGCTGCCTTCGAACCCAGCCATCCAACCGCAAGCCTGTCCACCGTCTGCTGGGCTTGGTTCAGCTCCAGTGTTCTGACTTTCAGCAGCCATTTTAAGCTCTCTCTGGCAGCACTCGCCCTCCTCTGTGTCGAGACAAAGCTGCAATGTTTTCTGCATTGAAGTGCTGCTACTGTACTTGCTTGAATGCATGTTGCTCTGAGTGGCTGGCTGTAGTTTTTAGTCAGTATTAGGTTCATTCCAGAATTGGAGGACATTTGGGCTTCA
The DNA here is from genome assembly GCF_022539595.1 of Amphiprion ocellaris. Lineage (NCBI taxonomy): Eukaryota > Metazoa > Chordata > Actinopteri > Pomacentridae > Amphiprion > Amphiprion ocellaris. The sequence continues at coordinate 17,534,689 of NC_072786.1, forward strand.
ACATTTTTGAAAAATTAACCTTCTCTTTTACAATTTTCTGCTACATATTCTTCAATAATAGGTAATAAACTATTAGAGGCTTGACTGGCTCAGCTTACACATCAATGGTACAATTTTTATGATGTTTTATTTGTTGCTTGCTAACCCTACTCTAAACACAGTAACAGGGTTGCTAATTCATGCTAATGTTAGCTTTTTCTCAGCAGTAGAAGTTAGATATTTAGCTAGCTGTTACTGCTGACCAAGAGGACAAACTGATTGATGGAAAAAAGTCAAAAGAATTTGTCTTATCCTGATAGTATGAGGTAGAGTGAGACATTCAAAAAAGGCTGACAATGTTATGAAAATATGGAAAATTGTTTGATAATGTTAATTCCAGTGTATCGTGTGATTCAAAGTTTTCTTCTTCTTCTACCTGCTAAAAAGGTTATGCTAACAGGGTTGTTGTGGGAGACACGTTCCATGCACAATATGGAATATGCAAAATATTATGTTGATTAAAAAATGTTCCCACTATTACAAGAGACATCAATACAAAAAACAAAAAACAAAAACAAAAAAACACTATTGGTCATACTTTGGTCATCATCTGGGTGGGACAAGGGAAAAATGACATTTTCAGAGGAACTCCAGACTTATTTGGTGTTGTAAAAAATATTTTCAAGCATTCTTTTCTCTTAGTTATTTTTTTATTTGGTCTCAGGACAAGTAAATTTACACAATAACTGCACGTTTTAGTGTTTTGTACATGGATTATTTGAAATTTTATGAGTCAAATGTCCTTCAATTCTGGAATGACCCATTAATCTGATTGTTTTTAGTCTGTGCGAATCATAATTTATGAAAGATTCAGCCTCATAGAAACCTACATCTTGAGCTTGACTCACTCAAACGACAGCATAAATACTCCATTATTCAACCAGAACACAAAGCTGTCCTCTGCGTCACCTTAAACCTCTTATTATTTGGATGGCATGCTGATTACTTCTGCAACCTTCAGATACTCACAGCTCAGGAGGATGTTTTTTATTTCCACCTACTGAGGAATAAACAGACAGAAAAATATGCGCCTTTAGTTCTGTGCTAATAAAGCAGCTGAGACACCGCTGAGAAATCAACAGTGCCTTTTCTCTATTGGGCTGAGAAACTGTCGAGGCACTTGAGCTGCACTATTTATTGTCCTCACAGCTGAGAACGTTACCTCAGGTGAGAGAGCTGAGTGGCCGATAAACAAACGAAATTAATAAGAGCATCCGAACCCATTGTACGAGCACCTGCTGCGAATAAGTTTTTATTGAAATCCCGAAAGAAATGAAGTTTGACGGGGCTTTTTTTTCTCCTTTTTGCATCTTTTCGCCCGACTACACCTCTTATCCCACCTGTTATCAAAGTGACAAACCTGGCTGTCAACTTGAGCACTGACATACACCCACAGTGAGGCGGTGGGTGTGGGGAGATAAAATGATACACGAGGAGATGACACAGGATGATTTGAGAAGAGAACAGGGGGCGGGAAGCTTCCGGTAAGTCAGCTTGAAAAGGTATGAAAATGCAAAAACTATTCTGGCTGGAAATGGCTGATTTTTAATGAAACTACTATAGAGCAACTTTAGCCAATATGAACCAATGCTGACTAAAGCAGAGCAACTTGAACTCATTTTTGAGCAACTTTAAATAATATAGAGCAACTTTAACTAATGTAGAGCAACTTTAATGTAGAGCAATTTTAATATATAAGGAGTAACTTTAACTCATTAAGAGCAACTTTAACTAATATGGAGTAATTTTAGCTCATTTTTGAACAACTTTAAATAGTATAGAGCAAGTTTAACTAATTTAGAGCAACTTTTTGTCAGTGCCGATTAGAGGATGAGCTGCAGCTGCAGGACTTGGGCAGCTGCAGTTAATTTCTCATCCGCCTCCACTATAAAGTCCGGCGCTGGACTCTGCACACAGTGCCGGATCATTTTCTCTCCTCCTCTCAGTGACACGTACTGAGACTGAAATTAGCCGACAGAGCAGCCTGCGTTTGTCCGAGCCGTCTGCCAGATCGTAGACGCGGACCACTGCCGTCCTCCAGAACAGAGGACGTGGACCTTCCCCCCCCGACTGCTCCGATTGGCTGGCCCGCTCCCCAGAAGGACCCGGGGTTGACCCTGGCCATCACAGCCGCGCGCTGACCGGTTAAATCTTTAATTTGTTTGGAAGTATTTTTAGGTACAAATTTGATGCTCCAGTTAATATTTGTGTCAGTAAGATGATATATATACATATATATATATATATATATATATATATATATATATATATATATATATATATATATATATATATATATATATATACTGTATATTATATGTGGGGTATTCTATTTACAATTTACAATTACCATATTAGTATTCACACAAAATGATCTAATCATTGTAATTATTAATTGAAAATGTCTAGCTCCCAACTGCTTTTGTAGTAAAAATATATTACAGATGAAACTATACTCGTAGCCTAAAAATGAAGAGGCGTTTGAGAATGGCAGTAATGACATTTCTGGATTGCTATTCCAAAAAAATGTGACTCATATTCAGAGTAAAAGTAATATACAGTAAATGATATAAAAATGAGATGATAAAACGAAAGCAGGCAGAGTTTTAAATTGAATTTTCGGAGCTGGTAGTCATTTCTCTTTGCAATTTGGCATCTCTCTTGATATCCAAATGAACTCCAAATATTTCTCTGTGCGCATTATTTAAAAGAAAGCGAAGGATGATGAATTTATTAGGAATTTATTGAGTATCAAGCAAACTATAGAGAAGATGTGTGCTTGTGAGCTAGGGTCAGGCCCGGTATAAACACGTTTCAACTGGTTTTTAGTCGTTTTTAGCTTGCAGCTCTTGCCAATAACTGGTTATAATGTGCCTTTCAGTGTGAAAATGGCCTTTAATCTCGTCTTTGTTCGTGTTGAATGGAAATGAAATGAAAAATTCATGTACAAATCTTTAAAACAATCAAAAGATTTCAGGAAATACATGTCCTCCACGGATATCAGAGCATTAATGTGATTTCTACTACATATATTTGTGTGAAATTCCACAGCTGCTCTGAGCCCCTCGGTGTCAGGCTGCTTAAAGTAGCTGCTTCTTGGCACAAAGGCAGACAGAATATGAACAGAATAAACTCCAGACAATAAAAAGGCAGCACATCAATAACTGCTAGGCTGGGCTTAGCAGGGGGGCTTATTGGTTTAATTCTCAAAATACACCAAGATGGGAGACTGCATGAGAACAAACAACTAAAGGGGGTGCTTGTGTGTGTTCGATGTGCTCGAAATCCAATCTACCATATTTTTCAACACGTACAGCAGGCCTAGTGCAAATATTAGCACTGCATCTATTGGGAGGCAATCTGGCTGTCACCATACTGTTGACTTTTTTCTTTTTTTGTGCCGGAGAGTCAGTAAACAGAGCTGAACAGACACTGAATGTTGCCTCTGTTGTGTTGCTGCTCCAGGAGAGGTTGTGCTGGTAATGAGCTCTAAGTTCAATGGCTTCCATCCTTGCTGCCGCTGCGCCTCGGCTGACTTGTGAAGCGTACCGGAACAATAGCGTCGTCTGTTGTTTCAGTTGAATGTCATTCTGTTTAGAGTGTTATCACACGAGTAGAACGGTGTGAAGGGTGGCATGTCAGAGTAATCCCATTACTCCTGTGCGACAGCTAGTTGCCCTCTGTGATTGCTTTTTAATCACTGTAATCTCTTTTCAGCTATGTTTTTAAATTGGACTGTTGTTGCTTGAACACTGCTAATATTTATTATGTTTAGTAAACAAACGAAAATATTCAGAGTGACTTTCAGTATTTAGTTAACCCTCTGAGCACCAAGCAGCTCAACTCAGTCGCATTTTTCATCATTGTGGCATGATTTTTCACTGCAGTATAAAGTCCTGCACCTCTATGGACGTAGCACAAGCATGTCTAGAAATAGAGAGAACTCAAAAATGTCTTCTTTTGTGCAGAATATCAACGTTGTAATGGTATATATTGGACATAAAGAAAAACTGACGTTATAGTATAAAAATGGGAAAAAAAATCAACATGTACAACATTTAACCTGGTGTCCAACGATGTCACCGTTGGACACCAATTCTGTACTACAGTTTCAATACTTGTTTCCCATCCACCTTGTGTAAACACAACCTGCAGTTCAACCCGGTTTATCTTCATTTTATGTCACATAACAGCTAGTCACAGCTGAGCCACCAACAGCGTGGCAGTCATGCTGTTTTTTTGCTCGTTTTTGGCAAATTTTTGAATAAAACATGTAGAATAAGCTTATCTTGTTGAAACATCATGATTTGAAATCTGTGTTTGCTGAATTTTTCAGACCCAATGGCAGGCTACACAAAATACAATCAAGAACTATCTCAAAATCGATAATCTGAATTTGTTTTGGCCACTTGGAGGCAGTTGAAAACATGGAAACACATTTTTTTTGACACATTATAATATAAGATTGTGGGATATACACTACTAGTCAAAAGTTTGGACATACCTCACACAACTCATTCAATGCTTTTTATGTCACAGCCACAGCTTAATGCTGTGGATTGTGGCAGTGCTCTCTCCTCCTCCGGCCCTGCTCTCTCTCCTCCAGGTGTGCGCTGCACAGAGGCCGGTGACAGGTGTGGCGTATTGGCAATCAGCTGATTGTGCGCAGGTGGAAGCCAGAGGATTACCGACTCCATTCGTCGGTTGATGCCGGACTGTCCTCGACCTTACAGTTAGTGCTGCAAGCCGAACTGTCTGTGCCACTTACCTGGTTCTGCAAGTAATCCTGTTTTCCCTGTGTTTAGAAGCTGACTTTCACCTGCTTGTGGTCACCTGGCTCTGCTGGTTCCATCATCGTCTGCCTGGCCTCCGTTCTCTAGTGGATTCCATTCAGCCGTGGAGACTCCCCTGCCACCAGCCTTCCCCTCCTGGAGAACACCTACCGAGCCCTGGAACACTCCGTGCCTCCCTAAGACGTATAACCACCTGCCCAAGCCTCCGGACGCCATTCTCCATCCTGGCCGTTCGAACCGGGGACTTCGTCTAAGGATTGGATGGAGTCTGCACCCCTCCCTAGTAGAACTACTTCCTGTTTAGTCAGCTAAGTTCTTAGCCCTAACGACACCAGACTGTTTTGTCTTGCTATGTATTTCGTATTAGTGGGTTTTCATAGTTACTCGTAGTTGTAGTCTGGGCTTTTAGTGGAGGTTATTGCAGACTAGGTTCTTGGTTTTTTTTGGATAGTTTATTTCAGTTGTATTCCTGCCCTGGTGTTACCAGTATTGGGTTTACTTAGTTTCTGTTTTTTAGGATTTGTAATTGCCCTCCGAGCCACTAGAGGCTGTCTTGATCTGTTTGTTCCCATAGAGTAGGTTACACTTCTGGTTCCGGAATTCAGTTCCTAGTTGGGATTTGTAGTCCTTGAGTTTTTTGTGTGTAAAAGCTTTTTGTAAATCGTGCAACTGCTTTCATTGTTACTTTCATTTCCTGCATCTGAGCCTCTACACCTGCCGTAACATTTTATTCTTTTGTATTATTTTCGACATTGTAGATTCATACTGAAGATTAACATTTTTTGTTTACAACATAATTCCATATATATTTGTATGTGTACTTTTATAGTTTTGATGTATTCAGTATTAATTTACAATGTATAAAATAATTAAAGAAAAACCATTGAATGAGAAGGTGTGTCCAAACTTTATTCAATCAACTCCTAACATTATCATTGCTTTAAAGTCCCATTTTTAGTTAATCCATGATTTTAGTTCAATATTTGGTCTTTTTTTTTTTTTTTTTTAATCTCTGCTTTGGTCTCCACCAACATTCAAGAGAAATAACTAAATTTAGCTGCTAAATGCAATGTTAGCAAACCTGTTCCCCAAGTTTTAACTGTGAACCCAAACAATAGTGAGCTAAAAATCAAAACAAAGGGCTCAAAGATGCTAAAATACCCTGTAAAACTGAACGCAGCAAAGTCAGGGAATGATTGTGTAGAGACATTACTACCAGCTAAGGTATTCATACTATATAATGTATTGTTATGAAATCATATTAAAACAATGATTAGAGCAGCTGTAACGACATTCAACAAGACTGGTGCTTTTCTTTAAGTTACCTTTGCATGAATTTACCGAAGTCGCTTTCACAAATACTGGAACAAAACACTGGAAAGACTCTCAATAAAGCATCTTTAATGCCAGCACAAGCTCTCACTGATGTGTTGATGGTTTGAACAGCAGCATCTGGACTCCACATACACTCTGATGCTCGAGGGCCATCTCAGTAGAGCTGTCTCTGTATTCTTGCCCTGCTGAATGGATGACTTTCCCTCAGTGATAATGTGAAGCCTCTATCTTAGGTGTGAGCGCCGACGTCTATTAGATCTATAAATCATGTTAGCTGAGCGGTAGGAGGGGGGTATCAGGGTGGGGGTGGGAGTGGGTGTGTGTGTGTGTGTGTGTGTGTGTGTTGGGGGGGGTACAGTGAGAGCTCAGGGTCGTAAATCTCATTACCTGAGACTGCTGCCGACCCCCCCCACCCCCCACCTCACCCTGTCCTCAATCTCTCGCATTATCAGCTGACCTTGACTGCCGACGCAGACACTTACACTCAATCAGGGCTGCAGAGGATGTGTGTGTGCGTGTGTGTGTGTGTGTGTGTGTGTGTGTGTGTGTGTTTACCTGCCATTTTCTATCATGATTTTTGGAGCTCCACCCAACTTAGATGAGGATTTTAAATGAAAATATCAGCTTATTCTTGCGCCTGTCATCTTGCCATCGGCGTGTTTCGATCGAGCTTGTCAGTCACTGAATCCTAAAGGTGAATACACACATTTCACTTTGAAAATGTGGTATTTTTCCATCTCCTGTGAGTCTATTCAAACTAGAAAGTGTGTCTTCCCTTAGTATAGCTTTAGCAGTGCAGAATAAATGGAGAACACCTTTAAATTATTATAAAAGAATTCTAATATAGAAACAACCTATATGATGACTTGGACAATGAGTTTTCTCTTTTGGCCCAGAAAAATATCATCAAAGGCTCAAACATGCGATGCCTGAAGTTAAAAATAGGACATTTTTTGCCTATGGTGGCTGACCAGACTGCATTGGTCCTCAGTTCTGGTTAGCTGAGTCGCTTTTGGAGCAGCTGTAAAACGACTAATAAACACACACCTGTAAGCACATCATGGTTCATTTCAAATCTAATGATGTAATGATGAAACACAGACCTGTGGCTGTGTAACACTCATACTTCAGCCACCACCCATCTGTCAAAGAGGTGGGTCAGAGTAGGAGAGGACTCTTGGAGCTAACGGGACATTTATCAACAAATCTCAGGCGGCTTTTTCAAAATATGATTTATGTCTTTAATGTCACATTAACTCCATTTGAAGGGTAAAATCATCACTTATGGCAACATTAGTACTATAGCTCTATGGAGTCAGTCAGTTCACTACTTTGTCTGAATTATCTATAAACAGAAATGCAGGAAAGTCAGCTGCATTAATTACTCCACCAAGGAACGCATTTGTCTGTCTGTCTGTTTGTTCGCAACATTACTCATAAACAGACTCACAGATTTGAGTGAAATTTTCAGGGAAGGTCAGAAATGACACAAGGACCAAGTGATAAGATTTTGGCAGTGATGCAGATTATAGTCTGGATGCATGGGTTTGTCAAGATTTCTGTATCATTGCAAGATAGCGGCACGGCGTCACTAACTATGACAACAAGTGAACACTACATCAGCTGCCTGCTGACGATCACGACTGCAGTCCTACTACAAATTCACCACTGTGGACTTATCAGGACTTATCTGTCGGAAATGATACAAGGAACGATTGATTAAATTGTAGGGGTGTTTCGGAGTCCCATCAATTCCCGCCGCCTGCTACATATTTAGACCATGAGATTTGGTGTCCGTACATAACATACATATGCATAACACACGCCTGTGCTCAGTGCTATGTAATTTTTTACTAAAGATTTCATCCGTCGGAAATGATACGACTGACCAGCTTTTCTAGTTATGATCATTATGATGATGCAATTTTGACTGATTCTTAAAATGCTCCCCTCTAGAAAAGAGTCAACGCAGATAATATCAGTTGGTTTCAACTTGTGTAAACAACTGAGTGGTGACTTGAAGTTTCTCTGTGCACAGCTGTCTAGCTAGCTTGTAACTGTAGCCTGCATGTGAGGCATTTAGGGAACCTTGGTAAATTGTAGCGCAGTTGTTCCACCATTGAGATCTTTTGGTTACAGTTACGTTTTTGTGCTTCTGGGTGATGGTCTTCAGGTTCTACTCTGATTCAATGATTTGTACATTAGCTGGAACAACCTGGAAGTGAAGGCAGTGATCCATTTAATCAAATTTGCAAGTGTAATTGTGATAAAATAGCTAGTTGTGACTAGAGGTCGACTGATATTACGGCGGGCCGATATTTTGGGCCGATATATGGACTTTTTTCAATATCGGCCATCGGCCGATATTTACAAATAAAAAGCCGATTTGTGATCAGGCACCCGTACGGCCAGCTGCCGCGACTGCTTTTCCCTTAGAAGGACCCCCGGCACTCAGAGAGCGGAGCATGAGCGGAGCGAGTGACCCAGGCAACAACAAGCCTCGCTCCACACCTGCTTATTTGGTAAAAAAAAAAAAACAGGTAAGAGATTTGTTTCTTGGTAAGAGAGAAAATGCAGTGTATTTAATTTGTAATATATACATGTATATACTTTGAGTGTTTAAATTGCCTTTTGTAATCGATGTGCTTTAAAAAAAAAAAAAAGGATATCAGCCTTAAAAATCGGCTTCTACAATCGGCTTTAGATATCGGCCATCGGCTGAAAATTTTTTTAAAAATCTGTATCGGCATCGGCCTTTGAAAATCCCGTATTGGTCGACCTCTAGTTGTGACATCAGTAGTGATCATTTTGACCATAATCACGCTGTTTTGTGGAAATATTTCTGCTACAGACTGGATGAAGTTGACCAAAAACAATCACTCTGTTGACAGAATCTCACAAATGTTGCCACTACATGAGGTAACGCAGCTAATTTGTTTGACTCTTAAAATCCGTACCAAAAAGGTCTATATGACACCAGATTTAAATGCCATCCAAAGCAAAAAACTATTCTGGATTCCTTTGTGAGGGTTACAACATTTGAGAAAGGTCAAAATGATTTGCACTCAAAAAAAAAAGTTTACACAGCAAAAGGTAATTTTTCAGTTTCAAAATAATAAGTAATTTCCTCTACAGATGCACTTCCCTACAAAATCACCACAATCATTCTTGAATGATTATTTCTTCCCAAATAGAACTATTCAAGTCCTCTGGTGAAACTTATATAGCAATATACTGCAATGTCTGTTTTTTCCCAATATTGTGCATATATGTAAAATGTGTTTCCAGATGATTTAGGCCATTTCCTGCTGTTCTCTAGCACTGCCATGGCGTTAATGTTTGTATATTCTCTCAACATCTGTTGGATGGACAATTTGATAAACAAAGTAGTAATAACTATGGTGATCTGTTGGTTATTCATATTGTTACTGTTATACTGTTTAAGCGCCAAGACGTGATCATGGTAAATATTATGCTGTTAATCGGCTTGTTAGCACTGATATTGTGAGTGTATTTGCTTGCTGACTGGTAAACTAAGTTTACATAAGTTATGAAATGAATGTTTCTTATGAAAATGAAATGTTCCAAATCCAAGTATTTTATTATACAGTATTATGGCAGTTCTCTATTTAAATCCCACACAATCTGTCTTGGCAGTAGGCTATTGTACTCACATAATGCTTCAGGTTAGAAAAGCAAATAAGAACTTGAAGCCACATTCGAACCACAAATAATACAATTACATATTCTGTGCTTTGCCAACTGTATGCTGCTGTTCTGGCTTCCATAAAGTGATTTTTTACTGTTCAGGCAGCTATTTGGTTGAACTTGCAGCGATTTTTTGCTCTCCTCAAGTAACATCTCTTGGCTTTTCTCTAACAGCAGAGCTCAGCCTCTTACTGGAACTTTAATAGAGTTTAAACTCTATACCTGTTGACACAAGTTGAATTCACAATTGGCAAAAATGCAACAAGCGTGGACGGATGCGGAGGGAGCGCAGCTGCCAACATTCACAGCTGGTACTATGGGAATACTTCCTTTTGGCAGCAGAAGCTACATAAACTTGGCAAAAACTTGGAGAAACAACCATAAAGTCCTGTCCAGGTCACATAGGGTGAAATGTCTTTTTGTTGTGTAAATCAAGCCTTTGGCAGTGCCCTTGGTTTCTCTGCTGGCTGGCTGCAATCTCCTTCTGAGCTCTGACTAGCAGCACCAGTGAAACAGACATAATGAATGTTAGACTTCCAAACAGAGTCTGGCGCTGCTTGCAGTCTCCATATTTCTACAATTTTCTGTGTGTTGTTGGTTTCTCTCCTTTCTCCACCTCCTTTTTTCTTGCTTTCTGCTCATTTTTTTGTGTGTTTTTCTGCCTAAATCTCACATGCAAAAACATACTACTGCACAAGACATTTAAAAAACCATTCCACATAACTGTATCTGTAAAGAACATGGCAGTATGTCCTTGTGTAATCAATGCTGGTCTTTAAAAGAAATGATTTGACTGCTGACAAAAATCATTTAATTAGAATTAGTGAAATTAAAGGCAGCCTTGTGTAGAAGAGGTGATAATTCTGTCTACAGCCTCCTTCTCCTTCTTACATCATTTCTTCAACTCAACTTGCTGCTTCCTGTAATGCATCTTAATGGGTTTTCATGCCTGGAGCATATTCAAGGCCGGAGCAGGAATCTGCTGCATTGTGGTATATCTAGCTGCTTCAATTATAACTCATATGACAACACTCTCAGCTATCACACAACCCCCAAACTGTCAATGTTCCACTATTGCGCCTTTGGGTGGACAAGTTCACCCTGAATAATTTCGCCACAGTGGCAGCGAGCGCATTTGCCCAGGGGAAGCTCCTGAAAAGTACATCATGTCGGCCCCGAGGCTCGATTCATGGGATGGTGACAGCTTCAGTCATGTTTGATAGCTGAGGATGTGCACAGCACTAATCACTAGTAAATCCAGATATGTCACAGTATAATAGAGGACATGACCTGAGGCACGAGTCTCTGTGTGTTCACCAACACTAATAAGGAGGCGGATTCAGAAATCATTACCTGGACTGGGATGTCTCTGTACACCTGATTGACATACACTACAGTTCAAAAGTGTGGGGTCACTTAGAAATGTCCTTATTTTTGAAAGAAAAGCATTTCTTTTCAATGAAGATAACATTAAATGCATCAGAAATACAGTCTAGACATTGTTAATTTGGTAAATGACTATTCTAGCTGGAAACAGTTGATTTTTAATGGGATATCTACATAGGGGTAAAGAGGAACATTTCCAGCAACCATCACTCCTGTGTTCTAAAGCTACATTGTGTTAGCTAATGGAGTTGAATGGCTAATTGATGATTAGAAAACCCTTGTGCAATTATGTTAGCACATGAATGAAAGCGTAAGTTTTCATGGAAAACATGAAATTGTCTGGGTGAACTCAAACTTTTGAATGATAGTGTAAATATATAGGGTTTATATTTCACAATATGTTGTTATATTTGGGTAGAATTGCGATTCTACAAAGATATACTGAAAGTCCTATGTGGGTCTTTGCAGAGAAAAGTTTACACCAACCGAACCAGAGCAGGCTAATTGGTAGATCCAATTCTTTTCAGGTTTGAGACAGAACACAACATCCAATATGTACGAGGCAAAAGAAAAAGCCTGCAGACTTCTCCAGACAGATGAAGATGAACCAGTGTGCTTTCAGTTGTCAGCACTTAGTTGTCGTATTCTGTTGTGCAAACATTAAAGTGCCATTTAACCTGATTTAACCTTATTGATTAAACCTCTAAAAACTCATCTTTGTGTATTACAGTAGTATATTTAGATTGTTAATCCCCACAAAAATAGTCCTTTTCTGCATTAAAATGGTAGCTCTCCTCTTTCTCCACCCTGTATGCTGTAGCTTGAGTACACCAGCTCACTTGAAAAAAACTATTCTGCAGTACAAAATGGCGAGTTGCAATATTGGAGTATGTCCGTTTGAACTGGATGAAAAACAATGATAGAGGCAGCCCCAATCTGCATATAGGATTAGTTCCTTAGTCTGAATGTTTTTGAGTTTGTCATTAACACACTGCACTTTTAAGCGATGCGTCTTCTAGCATATAAAAACCACCATATAGACATAGAAAAAAAAGATTCACTGGAGGGACTCTTGAAACTTTGCTTTATTGCTCTGCAGTGGACGCAGAATGATTCCATTTCATGAGAATACTTTGCAAGAACTCAATACCATAACCTGGCACTAAAGTATAATGAATTTCCCAGCACTAAAAGTGAAAAAAAAAGTTTCTATTTATATATCTATTGAGAATGTCCATTAACAGTGAAAATAAAATGCAACAAAGTAAAAAACACAGCTTGTTTTTTGGCATTTTGTAATCCCATCTTTCATTTTTTTTTTACATTTTAAATCAAAAACCAAAACATAAAAACAACAATTTAAAAAAAAGTAACTCTACTGGACTATCTGGTGCAAGCTTCCTGGGTAGTAGTAATAATAGTAATAGTAATTCAATAGCAGATCTGAGATAACATTTCAGGAATGTTCCTGGTGTCTGATCTGTTTTATTTGGGTTGGTAATATGGGATAGGTGCAACGGTTTCCACAGTATTAACCAAGTAAGACACTAACAAGTCAGCTGGTGTAATCTGACACTGAATGAAACCGACTGCAAAAATTCTCACACATTTCACTTTTATTCAGATTTTTTAATTTACTTACAGTTTACCCTCCCTATTAACTTGTATGCAAACTACGCAAGCCTGTTTCCTCTTTGCTTGACTTGATTTTCAGTGTTAGCAGACATTAGGGAAATGAAAAAAAGTCCAGTGTTCTGGTTTTTGACAGGAAATTGACATACTTTTGAAATCACACACCATTTTCAACACTTTGCTTTCCCTAATTTTCAGTGTTAATGGACAGTGAATAAATGAAAAAAATAGCTCATGTTTTTGTGTTTTCAGTTTTGGCTTAAAACTAAAAATGCAGTTACACTAAATCAAGAAAGGGATTCAAAAGATAAATTGTGTTTCCCAGTTTGGAACAATTGATTTTCAATGTTAACAGACTTAATGAAGATGAAAACTTGGATCCATTTCTTGTTTTTGTTTTTGATATTTGACATTAAGTTGTATTATACCCAGATTGAGATCCACTCACTGAGGTGCTGTTATCACTCAGTATATTAGACAACAGAAAAAAAATGCAAAAACAGTCAAAATCTGATGCTTCACTGTTACAGTAAATGACACCTTATGCATGGTGGTTGTATTTGCTAGTTTTGTTCCTGAACTGAATGTATTAGTGAAATGAAAACAGTCTGAATCAGAGTTGAACTTCGGGTCATATCAGTGGTGATGCATTCGCTTGCTGCTAAAGTGCAGTTAAATGGGGATGTAACTGCTTAGCTTTGAATAAAGTGAATAAATGGCACAGGTAGTGAGTGCGAAGAGGTTTGGTGTAAAATATCAATCGATAGTTATAACAATAAAAATACAAGAAAAGCACTCAGAGAGCGCAGTACTCCGCCAAGGCTGCTCAGTCGTATCATTTCCGATGGATGAAATCTTTAATAAAAAATAACCTTGTGCTGAGCATAGGCATGTACTATGCATGTGCATGTTATGTACGGATACCGAAATGCATGACCTAAATATGTAGCAAGCGGTCAGCAGGCAGCTGACGTAGTGTTCACTTGTTGTCATAGTTACAGTGATGCCGTGCTGCTATCTCGCAATGATACAGAAATCTTTGACAAACCCATGCATCCAGACTATAATCTGCATCACTCCCAAAATCTTATCACTTGGTCCTTGTGTCATTTCTGACCTTCCCTGAAAATTTCATCCAAATTTGTCAGTCCATTTTCTAATAATGTTGCTAACAGACAAACAAACAGATGGACAAATGGCACATAACGCATTCCTTGGTGTAGTTAAATGAAGAGTTTTCATGTATTTCATCTCCTATTATTGTTTCCTTCTCCGTCACAAACACAAACCAGAAGAGTCCTGTTCCGCTCTGACGGACTCTCAGGACCACCTGAGGCTAACACATCGCAGGTTTGTTTTTCCTGTATCTGCTCCAGCAGAGAGTAGCAGGGCTCATTAGTGTGTGGCCCCTGTAGGGTCCCAGGGCCCCACAACCCAACCAGTCAACCTCCGGTGGCCCCTTGGGCCCCAAGCCGCAAACACAACAAATCACTGAAACAAAAACGCGTGCTAGCATCCCTAATGCCCAAATCTTTACACTTCAAAAACACAATTATGCTAATGCCAGGAATCATTTGCCATTCCAATTCTGATTTAATGCGGCCTTTTAGTGGGGAAAGCTAATTAGAGGCTTTAATTAACATGTGCGACACAAACTGAAGAGAAGTGTGAAGGAGACTGTCGATCACGGAGCAGCACAGCGAGAGCGATGGAACAGGGAGAGCAAAGAAGGGAAGTCTGAAAGCTATGCAAATGAGGCGAGGGTGCGCCACAGGGAGGCGTGGATCTCTGCCGCTACAACGCTTTCTGTAAATATCACCGTGACCCGTAGACAGAGTGGAGTCATCTCATTAACACAGATTGGAAGGTGTCACCAGAGCTCAGCCTGCCAGGGTCAGTGCTGATACGATGCAACCTGAGCACAGTGAGGGGAGCATCATTAAAACGGTGACAAAACACAGGATTTAAGGCCATGTTCTGTACTGCAGATATTTTACGCCACTCACATCAGGAGGATGAGCCCAGTGCACAGCTGGACAGCCACTAGTGCTCTATGCTGTCCCTATCTGTAGATATATGCTACCTGGATGCACACGGTGAATGCATTTACTCAGCCAGTTTGCAGGTATCCGCAAATTAAACAACAGCATGCACACACAGGAGTCATCTCATTAACAGCCTGGAAGGTGAACTCTGCACAACTCTGCATTATTGTTGCACAGCTTCAGCTCAGGATATCATCATCATTATTGGTAGATACAAACAGATACCAAAAGTAATCACCTCGGGTTTCTGCAGCGATGCAGTTTATTCCCTGAAAATCAACCGGGCTGCAGAAAATAGAAAATTGAAATGGAGGATATAGGAGCTGAAAATAGGAAAAGTTGAGGACATGCAGCTATTAAGGCCTTCATTCTGCTTTCACTTAGATTCTTATCAAATTCTGCTGCACAAGCGATGCCCTTTAATAACCAATATAAAGATGTTTCAGGGCTTTATTCGTTTTACTGCTTCAAGTACCTTTTAAAGTTTAAAGCGGTTTCTCTTTGGAGTTTCATTAAAATACATTAGGCAGGCAGCTGGGTAGGATGTAATTTTCATACTTGATCTATGTGACACTTTCTGCCACCACTGTTTCCTTCTGATTAGCAGTTTATGTATTGCCTGGCAATAGCTTCAGCGGCTTTAACCATTGGCTTTTTAATACTTCCCATTCCCTCTAATAGTATTTTAGTCTGTGATGTAGTCATGAAGTGCTTTAATTTACTTTAATATGTTTTTGCACATGTAATCTTATAACGTTTCATTTTTATCTCAGTTTTAACAGCAATGCTCATTTTGTTTTATGTTTTCCATTAAAATGTGTACTGTGTTGCGAAAAACTGTATATTTTAGGGTATTCCTGCAGCCTGTGCGTCTCTGCACTTTGCTTCTACTTCTCTCCATGTCGTAGTTTGGCTACAGTTCTGTACGGGCACAACAGGTTTTCCCCCTTGGGAGTGAATGCAGCAGCAGGGGAGTGAAAGCATAAGTGAAATGTGCAGCATTTCTGATGGCTACATGTGTACCACTTTAAAATTCATAGAAAGAAGAGGCCAGTCAACTCCTAGACGGGGATTACAGTTCTAGACTATTGATCTTTGAGATTCTTCTTTTTCACTTGGCTGATTTGCCCGAAACTCCATCCACAAGTCAGTAAATGGCAAATACATCATTTATATTGATGTTTCATTGTGTTTCAGTGGATTATAAACAGGTGAGTGCTGAAACCATGCACCTCCTGTTCTAAACCACTATAAATACACTGAGGGATCACTGTAGTCGTCATTCTGACACATCAGGCTGTGCTCACACTTCATAATGTCTGATCTTAACTTTGTCCTGTCATCCATCACTTCAAGGATCTTTGTTATTAATCATTGCAAGGAGGCAGTGAGAACAGTGAGACTCACCTGTGTGTTCAGGACAGTCAGTCTTGGCAGGTTCAGTCACAGCTCACACTCTCAGTACATCGTGTTCTTTTGACCTACAAGATGTACAAAATTGCAAGAAAAAAAAAGAAGACTCCCGTCAAACAGATTGATTTTTTTAAACATGTTTTTAGCCTTAAGGATGAAATCTTTCTAAGGCTGCCATTTCAGTTTAGACTCTTTTCGGACACAATTTCCAGAATTTGAACAAACATTTGTGTACCCATCTATGACTAGTACAGACACCCAGTCGACTAAAGCTCATTAGGGAATTATATTTGCTTTGAACCATCCAAACAAAAGCCAACATAACATGAACTACAGCCTGACAAAGGATAACAAATGATACAAATATACAAACTCTGTACATATACTGTGCAACATCTGAAAGAGAAGCAACCTCAGTGTCCATAATGAATGTTGTTACGACCAAGGATCAAATGATGAACGGGTCAACTGAATGGGTAACAAGCAGTGTGTTTTCTAGTCAGTTATTAGTTCATGCAGCCTTGCATAGCTTGGTGTTTGTGAAACAGCTCTGCAGACCCGTAGTATAATCACTGTACAGCAAACAGTTACAGTCAGCATAGAAATGATTTAGTCTTTACCAGCTAAATTTAAAAAGAAGTTGGTGGTGACCAAAAATAGAGCTAAAGGAATGACGAACTTATTTTCACCATGTAGGCAGAAAAAATCTAAACAAATGCAAACTTTATTTTGTGTTTGGTGGATGTATAAATAGCTAACATGTTAGCCATTAACCGCTAAACCAAAAGCAGTTTGAGCGTTTTTGCTTCCGTCACTCTGGATTTATTTTTCACTGCAATTTAAAGTCCTGCACCTATACAGAAACAGCACAGTCATGGCAAGAAGTAAAGAGAATTTAAAATATCTTTTGTTCAGCATGACACAGTTAAAGGCCATTAATCATACAACAGAAAAAAATTAAAGTTGAATTTTTGAAAAAAACTTCCATTTTTCCAAGTGCTACCAATACTGGGAAACACGGTAACTGTTCAAACCATTGATATTTTACTAATATTTTAAACATTTTTCCATACTTATCTGTCTGCTCTGTGGAATACCTCAGTCACAGTTTATTTTTTAATTTCTTTAATAAGACTTGTACAATAAAGAAATTCTGATGAAACATCACTATTTTAGGCTTAGATTACAGGTCAGTTTTTCCAGGGTGACGTGTCACAGATAAGTAGCTCATGAAATGCTTAAATTGCAATGATTATTACTCCACCAAGGAACACAGTGGAGGTATGTGATGACTGGCGTATGTTGGTCCATCTGTTAATCTGTCCTTCCGTCTGTATGCAACATTACTCAAAAACTGACAAACGGATTTGGATAAAATTTCAGGAAAGTTCAGAAATGACACAAGGACCAATTGATTAGATTTTGGCAGTGATACGGCCTATAATCGAGATCCACAGATTTGTTAAAGATTTCTGTATCATTGCGAGATAGCAGCATGGTGTCACTGTACCTATGACAACAAGTGAACACTACGTCAGCTGCCTGCTGACGAACATATGATTGCGATCCTACTACAGATGACTGCTGTAGACTTATCAGAACTTATCCATTGGAAATGATACAAGGAGCAACTGATTAAATTGTGGGGGTGTTTCCGAGCCCCATCAATTCCCGCCGTCTGCTACATATTTAGGTCACGTGATTCGGTACCTGTACCTAATGTACACATGCATGACACACGCCTGTGCTCAGTGTAAGGTCATTGTTTATGAAAGATTTCATCTGTTGGAAATGATACAACTGAGCAGCCTTGGTGGAGTATTGCGCTCTCTCAGAACTTTTCTTGTTTCTGTTTTTACAGTTTCTAGCTCTGATGAAGAGTGTAATTTTTGCCACTTTTCAAAATTTTAACATAGCTCTCAAAACATCAAGCAGGTTTTGGGGTTTAGACTGTTAACTGAAGATTGCAATCAGCTGAATACTCCTCCCTGTCAAAGCTTGTAGGTGAAAGTACAGAGGCTACGGCTTCCACAAAGTAATGTGAAGACGCCCTCTTTGCAGCCACCATTTCTGTTTTTGTGTTCATGACTACAGTAGAAAACTAAAAGCTAACGAAAACACAGTAATTTCTAGTTATAGGTATTGAAAGCATGACTGTGAATATTATATTCTATGTCTGCTGATAGATCCCCTTAACTCCTACACAATAGTACCTTAAGAATCAATCACAGGTCAGTGTTGTTGTTTACAAGTTGCCCTGAAATAGCCAAAAATTCAGTTTCTGCAGGTTTAGGTAGAAAATTGAGTCTGCAATTAGAAGCAGCAAAGTGGGCCACTCCAAACATCATTATCTTCACCCACTGAGGTCAGAATATTTAAAACGCTTTGACAGAAAGGTCGGACTCGTTTGTCATAACAAACGATGATCTGCCATATTTGGTTGCTTGCACTTTAGGGTGCAGGAAATTATACTTGTTTAACTGATCAGGGAGGTTAAGAGGCACAGTTCCAGCTTTTAAAGGCCACATTTGCCACATTTTGGCCCGTTCTGATGAAACATCCTTTCCCTCTCTGCCTTTAAAGGTGCATGAATCATTCGTGGTGAACATGTTTTCTTGTTTGCTGTTTAGCCGCTCGTCATTTGATGCCTCGCTGAAGCAATTAGACACAGTACACATCTGCAGTCACAACGTGTCAAAGGTGCTCTTGTTTAAACACTCCCCGAATTAACAATGCAGCAGGGCAACATTCATATGCACTTCACTCAAGGTCAGTGACTATTAAGTGGTTATAAAATATCTTCTTCACTAATATGATACAGCAAATGCTTCATCCCCCCCCCCCCCCCCCCCCCCGGAGGACATCAGGAGGAGACGGCAGAGCGGAAAGAGCCCGAGATGAGCTCATAATGACTCGAAGAAAAGCTGCAAAAGTTTAACCAGTGGTGACGTGTAATTAATTACATTTACTGAAGTACTGTCTTAATCGCCATTTTAGAACACTTGTGCTTCTTTACAATTCAGGAAGAAATGATGTTTTTTTTCATTCCACTACAATAATCTGCTAAACAAATAAGATTACACATTGAGATCTGGTATTGAGAAACATAATAAACTGATGAAACTCTTTAGTTAAAGCACATTTCAAGTGTTTAAGCTTTTATCGGTGCATCTAAAGAGCAATTTCCTCTAAACTTGTGAAAGAGTTTAATGTAAATGACTGTTTCAGGTCTATGTTGTTCAATATTTATCTGAGGTTTATCCATCTCCAGCTCATTTGCATTTGCAACAGTTATGTTTTAGTAGGTAAATTTATGGTTACGAAGCTCACGCAGACACTTTGGGAAGCTCAAGGGTCCTGTGGGTAAAACATAGAGAGGTCTGTGTCATTAAGCTTAGTCCCAACTGTCGGTAGCCTCGTTATGCTAATGTGTTTGTGTTTCTGCATTTTCAGGTAAGCAGGATGTATAAAATATAGCGACATAGAAGCATAATGAATCCGTAAGAGCAATGGATGACTGCTAATGCTAAAATTACATTTGCAAGGTAAATGAACAAGCATTTTATGTAAAACAGCGCTTCACCTAAAAATTTACTTAAAAAAAGAATCAGTAGTGTAACCACAAGTAGTCTGCAAGAATAGAAGGTACTTGAATGTGCAAAATGTTCTAACTCCGGCAGCCTGCAGCATTTAACCACGTTATGCTAACATGGCTGTATCGCTATAGTTTCTAGAGGTGGGATTTATGGCTCTTTGAAGGGAGTTGGATCTTGAGGAGCCGTTGAAGAGACTGGCTCATTGTTATATTTCTTTATGTATTCGAAGTCAACCAGGGGAAACATCCAAATGCTGCTGCTTTTCTTTTGACTCTGGCTCATTTTGTGTTTTTTTTTTTTTTTATTCTGTTGTTAATATCTCCTCCTTCCTGATGAAGCAGTAAATGTGGCTCCGCTCCAGTCTCCAGTCAGTCGGACTTGGGCGGCGCTCACACTCCTCCTCACAACTGCGAACCGGTTGTCATCGTTCACTTTAAAGAGCCGTTCAAATGACTGACTCGTTCACGAACGTCACATTTCAAATATTTTCAGAAATGAACAAAAACAAAAAGCAACTGTTCCTAAACTTATGTCTGGAAGTTACTTGGTGTCGAATTGTGCAACACATTCTGGATCTGAGCACTGATGAAGCAAAAAATATAACCAGTGCTGCAGAGGGGCAATGTGACTGGAAATTGATGTGAAGGTTGGAAAGCTCAGTAGTGATGGCTAATATTTGTGGCTCCTTTGAGTCAACAATGTTAGTCCAACCTCAGATTGATGAGCACTTTATCCTCGGTAAATCAGATCAGAAACAAGAAGACTCTACATCAGTATGTTGCTGCCTGACATCGGGCCCCCGATCAAAAAAGACACTTGGGCACAGTAGTGTAGCCTACTAGCTGCTGCATTCTTAGACTACTAAAAAAAGAACATAAAATATTAAAGTTGGGTATCAAAAACTGCAGTTTTGTAATAGTATGTCTGCAAAACAAATGAGTATTACAAAAGCACACACCCAGCTTCTTTACTGTCTCAAGCTAAATTTAAAAGCTGATTAAATAATTGTTAGTCATTTAGTAATTGTCCAGTTCCTGATTAGACAATTATTTAGTTTCAATAATCAATACAACGGTAACTAAAGTACAGCTGCAATCAACTGATTGTGGAGTCGAGCAATTGAAGATTAATTAGCATCTATTTGGACAACAGAATTATTTTTAATAATTTTTCAAAGAAACGTTCCTGTTTTTCTTTGTCATAAATTATTTAAAGATAGGGTAGGTAATCCAATGTACTTTTTGTAAAACTCGATGAATGTCTCATCATGGTCCACTAGGTCTGTTTTGTGTGCACTAGAAGAAAAAAATGTGTATTTGTACGTAGCTGTAGCTCTATAAATACGAAACAAAGTGACTAAGACTGATCCAAAAGAGGGGTAAATCTGGAATATGCTAATTAGCCAAATATCACTGTGTTCTGTCGGTAGTTGTCATGAGCATTTTTATGAGGTTTTAGAGCATGCATAGACAAGACCAGATTATCTAACGAGAAAAATAATTGTCAGTTGCAGCCCCATGCAATTGTTTGAAAAATGAGGCATCCACTTAAGGGTGCACCGATATTTGTATCTGTCTAGAACGAGCAATAAACGCAGCAAATTCTCATTCTGTCAGTAAACAGTATTTCATACCGCTCATAAAGAAATCAATATAATGTAGAGAGATGGAGCTGAAAAAAACAAAATGGTAGTGTTGCTGAGGTTGGCGTCAGTGGGGCCTTTATAGTGAACTTGATTAAAAGAAAATTGCTTTCAAGTGCTCTCAGCAGGCTGGGAGGTTGAGTGGGTGTTCTCTTGTGTGCAGCGCCGGTGGAGTTTCACAAACTAGGCTTTCAGGGCGAGGAAACAAGATGAAGAAATGCTTTGAAACTGCCTGAGGACAAAGAATGTGGAGGCACTGGTGACACAGTGGCGCAATATTACTGCTATTATCAGTTTCAGTACGTTTTCATTTACATACCACTTCTGAAAACAGTGAGATGAAATTCATATCTGTCTCAGAAATGACTGTTTTCAGTGTCGATCTACAATAAAATGATGCCAAGGTTGGGATGCCAAAGATGAATTTTGTTGAACTTCTAGACCTGGTTTTCAAATTGAAACTTATAATTAAAGAACCATTTTCTGTGCCATAAATCAAGTTTAAAATGTGTGGCTTCCCACTGCTAAACAAAACAGAAGATTTTGCTTGCATGTGTCAAATAACCCAGGGCGGTGGAAAAATAAAATCACATAATTGTGGATTTTTAGCTTGTTGAGTGTTCACCTGCCACAAGTGTCAGAGGGATGGAGGTCTTTAATTTAGAGACTGTTACATTTGTGTAATTTCTCCCCTCTTGAATTCAAAATGACATCTGGGGATCAAATGCTGTCCCTGATTTCCATGAAACGGTCACCTAATTGGATTTTAAAGAGCAGAATGTGAGATGGTGAATAATTTAACTGCTTGGTTTTAAAAGTAGTTTGACTTTGGTGAGAATACTATTGGAAATCCATTACTGTGCAGGGTTAAACTTTTTTTTTTGAACCACTATTCAGAAATTACATTTGCATTTGATTCAATTTAAATTTAGTTTTCCACTCTGGCACTCATTAAAACATATTGTCAGTCTGGTCATGTATGAACCCACTAGGAGCAACAAAATGGATGATGTAGCTTCCTTAACACTGCAGCGATGCCAAAGGAACAATGAACTCTGGGTATTGCATCGCCATGTAAATGTGTTTCAAGGCTTTTTTTGGTTTATTTGCTTTACAGGTCAAACAGATCAAAGAATCTGCAGATAATGAGAATTATTCAAAGTTTCACCTCTCTGCATCAGGTTTACTTTGATACAGTCTGTTTTAGCATGCTGTGTGAACACATTCACTGCTATCTGAACATCATCTGAAATGCATTAGCATATGCAGTGTAGCATAGTAAACACTGAATCCACAGAGGGATTCAACTACAAAATAGCGTTCTTAGTGAATAACTTTTTAGGGATTGATAGCACAAACATGCTGCAGGTGTGCTCATTCTTTTGTGAGAAATATTAATAAACTGAACTGTGATTAATTTGGTTGAAGCTGTGTTTTATGAGCAATTTTGCAATTAGAGATCTGAGATCAGAAAAAAGACTGAGGTGAATAGATTTCAAATGTTCAAGGAAAATGTACACATTTTTAGAAATGCAAGTACTCGCTTTCTTGAGAGTTAAATGAGAAGAATGTCCTATTTCTTCTATATGAAGCTATGGCCGGCAACTGGTTAGCTTATTTTATTATGAAGGCCCATCAGGAAGTGTTGATTTCTCTAATGGCCGGCAGTGGCGACTCCTCTGGTTACTGATAAATCAGATTGTAAAGAAAATGACCCTTCTTCTGACTTAATTTCTTACCTCATTAAATATTTACCAAGTGAGTTTATGGTCTCAATCACTGGTTTGAGTTCTCCTTCAATACAATGTGATGTTTGTTTTGCAAATTATGATCCCATTTAGAATGAAATAGACAATGAGGATACATGCTTCTGGGTATCGCTTCCTTTTGGTTGACAAGTCACGACTGTCTGGACGTGCATAATGTACCAAGATGGCAAATGCAAACCAATAGCTGACAGTTCGATAACCATGTCCATCTTCTATATGCAGTCAGTGCCTTTAAATATCTCTAAACAGCATGTATCTAAGTGCTAGCTGGACTTGCTTGAATTACTTGAAGATGTTTCTCCTCTCATCCAAATACTTCTTCATTGGCTGGAGATTGAAGAAACCTTTTGGATGAAGGATGAAATGTCTTCAAGCAACTGCATTTGTTTTCATTTTTGCACTTAGATTTACCATGACCTAGATGACTGAGAATCTCAGACTCTAAATAACATGCTAAATTTAATTTGTTTAATCTGTGGGAAAAAAAACTGCTCTTTTAAAAATATGAGTCTCTCCACTGGTTGCCTGGAAAATGCTCCCAGTGAGGGGCAGCAGGCCAACAGAGAGCTCTAGGGGCACCCATTCCCTGCTTGAAAAGGTTATTTTATAATACATTTTTAAAATGACCTTTAAAATATGCAGCATAACCAAAAACCTGCAATAAAGAGATTAGAAATCCTTATTGTTGGGGGTGGTGAATGCTGCAGACGCATCATCCGGTCAGTGCAGCATTTAACCAATTGCTGGCTAAAGATGCTCAAAGCCATGCAAATTAGTGGAGAAATAAGTAAAAGAGTTTAGTCCAGATTAACTTGACTTCACATTCAGGCTGCAGGCTAGTATAAAAGGGAAAACAAAACTGCTGGTAGTGCAGCTAATAGAACACAAGCAGAAGACAGATTTTTTTATTGGTATTTTTGACAGAGAATATTTCAACCTAAAACATTAATTTCACACTGATTTGGCAAAAAACTAAAGTGATTACCACATATCCTTCATTTTGGGTGAGCGATAGAGTACAGTGTACCTCCTGAGTATCATGTTTAGGTGTGTGCTTTAACAGCAATAATTTGCATATGTCACATTAGAAATAACCAGCTGCATTGAGAGTGCATCAAGTGGTTAAAAAAAAAAAAAATAATAACTTGCATAATTAACAGTTTTCTACCAGCATAATAATTTTAGGTACTTCATAATTCTCCATTATAACAACCTGAAGTAGGTGACACGCCATTGGCCCATTGTGAGGAAGACGAGTCAAATAATGCATCAAACATCCTCTTTTACGCACAGAACAACAACAACAAAATGGTTACGTCTTTACGCTAACACAAAGGAAGTCTGGCTATGTCAAAACTCGCTTTGTAGTAAATGCCCCCAGATGAAACTGCATCACATTATTTAGCCTCAGGACACACAGCCTGAGGCTAAAAAATAAATGAACAAAACAACACAACACTGTTCTTCCAACAGAATAACATATCAGAGCCACACTAAAATGTATTTTTCACTCACCAGGGAAAACATGAGAGGATTAGCTTGCTAGCTGCTAGCAAATGTTTGCTAACCACATTAGTCTGTGTACAATGTTAGCTGCCACTAGAGTGCAACACTGACTAGCTACCAAATAAACTACACCTGTGTCTGTGAAAGTAGTTTGCTAGCAAAACTGTAAAAAAAAAAAAAAAAAAAAAAAAAAAATGCAAATGAAAAATGCAAAAATTATTTTACTCATGTTATCAACATACTGTTCAAAAGTTCGGGGTCACTTAGAAATGTACTTATTTTTGAAAGAAAAGCATTTTTTTTCAATGAAGATAACATTAAATCAATCAGAAATACAGTCTAGACATTGTTAATGTGATAAATGACTATTCTAGCTGGAAACAGTTGGTTTTTAATGGAATATCTCCATAGGGGTACAGAGGAACATTTCCAGCAACCATCACTCCTGTGTTCCAATGCTACATTGTGTTAGCTAATGGTGTTGAAAGGCTAATTGATGATTAGAAAACCACTGTGCAATTATGCACATGAATAAAAGTGTGAGTTTTCATGGAAAACATGAAATTGTCTGGGTGACCCCAAACTTTTGAACAGTAGTATATATATATAGCTCAGCTTTGTCAAACAACTATTAAAGGGTTTCTGACACTGTTGAGTCAGGGAGTTTTGCACATTGTTTCCTGCTCATTTTTGCTTACCGCAACTTCTACACTCCCTCCATCTTCATCCTGCAGCAAACATGTCATCCAGGTGAGGAACCTGTTTTTCGGTCCACCAATTCTGCATGCTTCACTTCCTTTTTGACACTCTGACTTTTGCTCCAGGTGAGCGTAATTTAAAGGGGGCGGAGTTTACAGGTGTGATTGGATGGGTCCAGTGTCAGTTAAGAACAATGAACCAATGGGCTGAGTTAACTGTAGTATGGACCTGCAGCAGATCAAGCACCATTTTACAGGTAGTAAATCTGAATGAGCTTCTCTACAAACATTTAATTGACCTTTTCTGTGGGATATATACACATAATTGCATTACTGGAAATCATTTCCTTTCAGAGGCATTCTTTATAAATGCAAATCTTGTTAATTTGATGTATGTGGGAGCAGAAAAACCTCAGCTTAAGAAAACTATTGAAATATGTGTTTAATATTTTGCATTAAATGATATTAGGGATAGTGGGATATGGCACAATGTCACCAACACACTCTTTTACCAACCGCCATCGCTTTTGGCCAAGATAGAGTGCGTCACAACCTATAACTCCCATAAATTTGGCATTTTTTCATTTGGTTTTCTTCTGATTAAATAGACATATTGTGTTTGTGTGTTTTAGAGGTTCTGAGGAAAACGTGCAGGCTAACCTATTTCACCCTGTTTCCAGCCTATAAGCTAACTGGCTCCTAAATGTAGGTTCATACCAGAAAACATGGGACGAGTATCATTTCTCCAGTGTCCTGTTTTTCCCAAAATGTCCAATTATTCCTTTAAATGTTCAGCATTTCTACCCTAGCTTATTTCCTTTTTGGGCCATTTGAGTTTGGAAGCAGTCTCAGCATGCAGTGGATGAAACAGAAACATAATTGCCACAAGTCATTTAATTTAAAGCAGCCGGTCGATAAAATGGAATAAATTTATCATCCAAACAGACAACAGTCCTTCTTTTTGGTTTTTGAATCACTTAATCTGAATCACAGAGATCTTATTTTGGTCTGAAACTCTGTGACAAGCAGCTGACAGTAACTTCTAGTGACTTGGCATTCGACAGAACATGTAGCCCACAGACAGACAACAGAGACAAGACGGGACACTTCAGTGGCCACGCTCAGATGGGTGAAATCCCCCAGTCCGACAAACTCATCCCACACGATCGATAGCTGCTGTGACAACAGGCCTTCTCGTCACAGGCTGGAGAACAAGCTGTTGTGAAGGTCTGAGAATGGAAGATAGGCCCCGCAGGGGAGGTTTGATTTACGACCCCAAGTCAAGATGGAAGCACAGTCGCCCACGTACTGTAGACGGCCTTCCTGCAACATCAGTCTCCCTCCGCCTGCCTGCCTCTCCTCGCTCTCCTTCCACTGTCTGTTTTCCTGCTAGCTGACAGCAGGAACGGGCTGAAATGACATACCACCCAGGCAAACATTTCATTGTGTTCTTTACCTTCAGCCAGATCCAGTAGATGCTGAAATCCTAAAATGTCACTTTTAGTTGATTTTTTTTTTTTTTTTGCAAACTTAGCTGGAGAGGGAAGATGCTTGTCTGAGTTTAGAGAGATAATGCATGAGCTAATTTTAACAGGTCACGTAGCCGTCAATCACTGGGAGAAACAAAGTGATGACACCGAGCAGGTTAAGTGTGCTGCTAGACAAAAAACCACACTGCAGTATGAGACGGTGCATTATCTTGTAGGGAGCATGTCACCTTCAGGCGATGGTACTCTGCAGAGCATAGTGATCTGACTGGGAGCAAAAGTTACTATCATTTGTATTCTGATGGTTACAGAAGCAGCATGTCTTGGTCATCCACTGCAGTAGTGAGTGGGCCAGTGAAAATAACATTTTATTCTACTAAACTGGCAGTATATTCATGAGTTTCTGAACTTGGTAGTTTGTAGTGTGGGAGTAGCATTGCGCTCGCTGCACTGAGTCGATATAGTGGCTCTTAAAGCAGCTTAAAAGTGTGACATTAAGAGAGCAAAACTGACACTCTAACCGGTCTAAATGAAACCCGTCACAAGCCTGTTCACACTTTGACCACATATTCTGGCACATTTCAAACCCCAAAGTCCTTCCGACGTACAGTTGCACACTCCCCTCCTCACCCCGCCTCCCCCCATCCTCCCCCCCACTTTAATTTATCTGGCTGCTGTTGAGCGAGTGAAGACACCCTGCCTCCATCTCTCTCCTGAGCCGTATCAATATTCATGGGTCTGCCGGGTGCGTTTGCGCGATGGCTGTCTCATTAGCCTTTGATCCCCTTGCGCAAGGCCTGTCGGAGCGTTGCCGCGCCAACAACAGAGCGCCGTTTGAAGTGCAGAGAGAACAGCTGCTTGCATTGATCTCCATATACTTTCTTTGCCATCCACACATACGCAGATGCTGCCCACAGGCACATGAATACATGCATCTACTGTACGACTCGGTACAGGATGGACTGAACACCACAAGACTATCACTCTCATAATAAACTCTGTACCATGTAATGTAATATGTGTATGAATTAATCGATTAGCCGAGAAACAGAAAACTAATCAGCCTTAATCCTGCCCAGTTAATAAACTGAGTATCTTTGGATTTTGGTCAGAAAGCAAAAACACCTTTAAGATGTGCAAAATTGGACATTTTTTCACTATTTTCATACATTTCATACACTAAGAAATCAATTAATGTAGAAAATTATTTACAATTAATGAAGTGGGATGATCTTGCACTATCAACAGGTATTATGCAAAACACACTGTCCCCATATTTTTTCACAGAGGACATAAACAAACAAACAGTGTTTGCGCTGAGATTACACAGAGAACATTGTGATGCTCAGTGAAAATTAACAATGAGGCACTTTCTCTAACAAGATAGGAATGCTAAGCCACTAAATTATACAGCAAGCTGGAACAAAGTGGTGAAAAGCTCTGTGAAAAGGCTCTTATTTGCCACAGTGAGGCTGTGTGTATTATGATAATTAAAGAATTATTTGCGGAAATCAGACATATTTTGTTAGAAAAACACACAATTACACAACGTTATCAGGTGCATTCTGCTTTTGAAATGGATTTTAAAGGATAATGGCGAAGTGCCGACAGTAAATTGCTTGAAAATGAGTTGAAGCAGCCAAAAACATGACATCATAGTGAAAGAGCTCCTACAACACATATCACAAACCTTTTTCTTAAAATTTTTTTTTTTAAAAAGCAGGACTCATGACAGTGGATCTCCAGATTAACACCACATTCTTATTGAAGCATGAGCTACTTTTGCTCTGAAATGTTAAATGATTATCTTCAGCCAGAAGGAAGAAGGGTCCAGTTAGTATGACATCATGACATCTGCACAAAGACAATCCCTGCGCTATTGCATTCAATAATTCTCTCCACTCTCTGCTGCTGAGATGGTATCAGGTGAATAACGGAAAGCACACTTAAAAATTAAGACTCTGAGCTTGTCTGGGCTATCGCTCCCCTGGGAACAGGTTAGGAGATCGATACCGCCAATGTGCCTGATAACATTAGACCGCCCTTAATGGCACTAATGAAGAGAGTGGTGGACAGATACTCAGGGAGACTTAGGTCAGAGGATCAGTCTGTTAGCTGCCAAGACACTTCACTGGATCAAATGTGGCTTTGAATTATTGTCATGTTTTTAAATTCATTTTGATCTGACAAATGAAGGAAGTTTAAACAAGCTTTGGTTCAGGGTTAATTGCCAGTAAATGCATGAAAAGATGAAAGCCTCAATGTCAAGTTTGTGAACTGACCAACTCTTGTGGCTGTCCTTTGTAACAGGAGGTCACGCTGTGCTGAGACCGACTCTGATTGCGGGGGAATGTTATCAGTCTTCAAATGTCAAGGAAACTACATCTCAGCAGAATCGCTGCTCCTGACATTTTGATAAATCAGACCCCATTTTACTCACACACACACATATCAGATGCACACACAGAAAGAGCAACCTGCTGCTGGAAAATTACACACACACACACACACACACACACACACACACACACACACACACACACACACACACACACACACACACACACACACACACACACACACAAAACAAAACCCTTGGACTTGGCAGGATGTATGCACACACACACGACTTAACAGCATCCTGAGGAGGGATGAAAGAAAAGGAGGCAGTGAGATGCAACGTACCTCACGACGGGCGTCTCGGTGTGAACTTCAGAAGCTGCAGGGGGATGAAGCGTTGAGCCGAGGAGGGACTCTGCTGCCGCTCTGTCTTCTCTGGGATGGAGGCTCAGGAGGAGAGCTGCTCCTTCACCGCCTCGTCCCTGCCTCTGGTTCGCTCTGCTACTGTCTCAGCTCCTCTCACTATCATACCTCCCTCCCCTCTCCTCCTCCCTGTGCTACTCCCCCCCACTCTTTTCCCCTCCTCTTTTCCACTCCTCCCCTTTTTTATCTAACCTGCTCCCTCCTTTCTCCTGCGCCGCCCTGGTCCTCAAACTCAAAGGCTGACAAAGGAAATCAGGGCTTTTATCAGTACTTTCAGCTCTGTTTTCTCTTCAAAGTAGGCTTGTTGTGTTGCTAAAATTCAATCAAAAAGTCACCTGCTGAGGTGAGTTTTCTGTTCTCAGTGCATAATATAATACAGCATGTGGCTTGGGCTTCAACTACTTGTTTAAAAATGGTGAAAATGACCATTCTTATTCTACCTTTAGGTATTCAGATAGAACTTTTTAAAAATAAGACCAACATGCAGTTCTGTTCACGGTCATGTAAGACCAAAAAAAAACAAACATTTGAGTGGATTCAACTGGCAAATGTTTGGAATCTTTGCTTGAAAACTCATCTAAATATAGTTTCTATCAATTGGTTGATTGATTAGTTGTTTCAGTTCACTATGGATTTTACTGAGGCTCCAGTGTTGCTCAGTTGTTAAGGTGAATTTAGGCAAACGCCACCATCGTTTATCGATTTTCTTCTCATTCTTCTTTAGGTGTACAAACAGGCTTTTTAAAATACTATCTACACACAAAAACCCAAAAATGTTCTGTTTACGGTCATACAACAAAAAAAAGACACATTTGAGTGGCTGCAACTAGCAAATGTTCAGAATTTTGTTTTTCAAAATATTTTATCTGTCAGTTGTCTCATTGATTAGTTGTTTCAGCTTGTTGTGGATTTTACTGCTGCGCCAGTGTCGCTCAGTTGTTGAGCTGAATTTAGTCTAATGCCACCATCATTCACTGATTTTTCTCTAATTCTTCTTCAGGTACTCAAATAACCTTTTTTAAAAATATGATCCACACATAAAAAGCCCAAATATGTTCAGTTTAATGTCATATTAGACAAAAAAGCGTGTCTCAGTAGCTGCTATTGGTAAATGTTTGGAATTTTTGCTTGAAAAATAATCAAAATATAGTTTCTGCCAGTTGGCTCATCGACTAGTTGTTCTAGCTTGTTATGGATTTTACTGCTGCTCCAGTGTTGCTCAGTTGTTGAGGCAAATTTAGGCAAATGCCACCATCATTTATTGATTTCCCTCATTAAAAAGATACCAATCACAGAGGAGACATAGATATAAAAAAATAATAATAAAGAAGAAGAAGCAGGTAAGATAATGAAGGGTTTTAAGGTTCTCTAATATTCAGAATACAGTGTAGAGTATGAAGAGGCTGGACTTATGAATACTAAAATAATAGAGTGGCACAGTAAGGGGCTTTGGCTATACCACCTGGCAGTATGTGTTCAGTTTACGTCCACTTTAGGGTGAATAAAATGAATTTGTTACCTGCCCTTTTCATGAATAAGCTCTGCATCAGATGACCACTCGCAGATTCCTCAACGCTGGCCAGTTCTCGGTCTTTTTTCTCTCTCCGTCTCTTTTCCCCTCTCTCCCATAGACAGCCCTCCGCTGCCTCTGCCCCTGTTTCCATAGTGACACTTTCCCCGTCTCCAGCTCGACATAATCAAGCGAACGGGATGGGGGGAGAGGAGGGGGTTGGGGGTGAGAGAGGTGAGTAGGGGGTGGAGGGGGGTTGAAGGAATGGCCAAGATGAGAAAGATTTAAAAACAAAACAGGCAAACAGCAGGAAATAAAGAGGCAAATAATGAATAAAGAGAATGTCAATAAAGATGGTTTGTCAGTGGCAAACAGTGTCTCCAGCTCCGGTCCATCTCTGCCTAATGGTAGAGTTTAAATTAGGTGCTTTGGAAAGCCTTGGCATATGGCTAAAATAATTATCATGCTCATCAAAAAACTAGATGGCCACTTGTGCTTTGTGACAATGCTCCCACCAGAGCAGAAATGAATTGTGGGAGAGAGCTGATCAATCTGAATTTTAATGTGAGTGGTGCTCAGCATGGGCTTACTGTATGGTGCCAGGCAGAGATGGTGTGAAACCTCTTTGAATGCTGGAATGAAATTAGCAACAGCATTCGGACCAAATGTGGCAGCATAAGCCATTCTGACGCAATGTTTTAGCCACGCTAGCAGCATGGGTCTGTCTGTCTGTCTGTCTGTTGGTCCATGACTCATTTTGATTGATATTCAGAAAGTTCTTTACAAGCAACTCTGATGATGAAACTGACAAACTTTAGTGCATCACTAACTTTCCTCCTTATAGTGCCAAAAATCTAACAGGTTAACAGGTTTGATTCACAGTCAAGAGTGTCAACAAAAGTGGATGGATTGCTATGAATTCTGGTGCACATACAAGTCAAATGTTGTCAAGTGAGTGAAACCATTTCAACATCTACTGGATCACTGACTGTGAATAAAGATGGAAGCTCAAATATTGCAGGAATGGGAGCAGATGTTATGCCCTGGTGGCGTAGGGTTGGAGACCCCATGATACGCCTTGAATGTCATCCAGTCTAACAATATCAGCTACTTTTTTTCCCTAATAGATTGAACCACATTAGCATTAACTTACTAATTAAGTTAGCCTAATGTCCCCATGATCCCTCAGAAAATTGTTTTGAAGCATCCATCCGTCCATTTTTTTTCTATTTATCAACTACTGGATCATGAAGGTAGCAGGGTAAAGAGGACATTCCAAACATTCCTCTCCCCAGCAATGTTTTCCAGCCCATACTGGGTGATCTCAAGGCGTTCACACACCACATGAAATATGTAGCCACCCTACTGAGTTCTGGATCTACCCTGGGGTCTATTCCCTGTTTCCTGGAAAACCTCAAAGAAAGGTGCCCAGGAGGCAACATAATCAGAAGCCTGAACCACATTAGCTGGCACCTTTGAAGGAAGCAGCAACTCTACACCAAGCTCTCTTAGGTTGTCCTAACTCCTCAACATATCTCTAAGGCTGGCTCAGAAACCCTACAAGGAAACCAATTTCAGGAGCTTGTATCCACAACGCCATTTTTTCAGTCACTACTCAGAACTTATGACCATGCGTGAGGACTGGAAGAAAAAACAACCTGTAAATCGTCAACCCAGTACAACACCTCAATTACTGCTAACCTCATGTTTTTCTGTTGTTTGTTTACAAGGTTCAGAGACATTGAAACTCCATTGGTGGCGGCAGTAACTCAATAAAAACATACAGGGAGCAACTCACTGGTTTCCAGCAGAGAACCTAGCCTTAGACTTAGAGGTTCTGACTCTCCGGTGCATACTGAAGGTCACGGTTTGATGAAACCAACAGAGCCACATCATCTGCAAACTATACATAGTTCTGGTTTGAAGCAGACAATGATAAATCACACAGCTGTCCATCATGATGAAATACACCCTTTTTAGAACATCAATTAATCACAAACAAATATATCAGTGAAATACAAAAGATAAAAAAAACACAACAGGAATCAAGACTGATAAACATTTATTTTGAGTGTTTCTTTGATTTTTAGTTAAGTTTGTGTGCCATTTGCCAACATAAAAAGCAAGCAATACTGCAACCAGCCACCAGGGGGCGATCCGGATATTTTGACTTCATATTAGAGTGGCTGTCATGTCATCCATCTTTATATGTACTCTAAGGACAGCATCTTTGACAGACCTGGGCTGTCATGAAAGTAATGTAACTGATAACTTCTTAAATATAGCTGTTGATTGCAAACAGCTCTATTTAAGATGTATGACGTACCTACACAGAGCTATTAAAAAATGGTCTGAAAGAGCAGAAGAAACTGATGCAGTAGAAAATATACAGCAACATTTTACTGTGTTCCTACATTTATTATTTAACACTATTAAAGCATCCCTCCATGCTGGTGATTCCCTAAAAGAAAAGCTTCCCAGAATGTTGTCCTGTCCAAGGCCATAAATACTCAACAAATGCTTAACAAATCTGGACAGATAAAGTAAATGTTGCTCCGTAGCTGCATTTGTTTGCTTTGGAAACAGCACTGAGTCGCCCCAGGAGGGATCAGACTGATGGTGTTGGTGCAGATCATCATTTTGCGGCATTAATCACCATTGAATGGGATTACTGTCAGCTGCTGTCCTTCCTGTGTGACCAACGAGCAGCAGCAATATGGCCTGCGAATCTTCTAATTCTCTATCGATCCCCGAGCTGCCGTGTTGCCGCCTGCCTCCCCCTACCAGGAAGGTCAGGTGGCAGGGTCAGCCGCTCACGGACCTGGTGCAGATTTAGAGTCATGATTAAAAGGACACTTCTGCAGGGAGGATGCTGAGGGTTCTGGGGATCGAACGTGGGCATTTATGGCTTACAGGATGCCTTTTCTTACCGCAAGGCTCCTCTGCTGTCCTCGAGGAAATCTCACACTTTGGACGCCGAAGAGAAAAGAAATTGCTTTTTATTGCGGCTTTGAAAAAACGCAGCTGGTTATTGCACTTCCACTTTTGACAGAATTATCCCTCAACAGAGGGAACAGAATAAAGCAACGGATTAATTTTTATGATAAGCCTTTATGAAAAGTGCATTTTCAATCATTTACATAAATTGCTGTGGTCTTTCTTATTCACATACCTCTTTCTATGCAGTGTGTCAATTTATCAAACTGGAGAAATTAATTCGTTGTGCACATAATATGATCGTGAAACATTTTGTTGAACTTAAACACAGATACACACTTGGCCAGAAGTGACAGAGTCAACATCTAAGGCTGATTCAGTGCAGTCTAATGTCTGAAATTCCTCTTACAAATGCACTTTTTATCACTTAAATATGCTCAGGTGTGTTGCTAATATAGTCCTGCTTGGTTTGTTGTAAACAGAACATTACAGAAGCTAATGTTACCTCATGAAAATGCAATTTTCTTCAATTTCAAAACAAAACTTCTATTGTCTCTCTGGCTTCGTTTAATTACTGGTAGCATCAATGGCAGCATCACCCAGGATTTACTTAATTATTGACTCTGTATTCTCATTTAATCATCATATTGATGTAAAACAAAGGATGTATAACAGAATAATGTTAGAATTATATGTTTACAATGGTTTATCACCATGAAACTTTGCATTTCATTGCAATAATTGTATTGTATGGTGATTTTCTTTGTTGGTTGAACCCCTTAAAACTCTGTTTTTTAAGATACTAATACCAGTGCAACAGTAGGAGCAGC
Source organism: Amphiprion ocellaris (assembly GCF_022539595.1). Lineage (NCBI taxonomy): Eukaryota > Metazoa > Chordata > Actinopteri > Pomacentridae > Amphiprion > Amphiprion ocellaris. The sequence continues at coordinate 17,569,778 of NC_072786.1, forward strand.
TGAGTGAGAGTGTGCACACAGTAAAACTGTGGTTTTGTACCCCTTCTGTCGTCTATATACATGTTAAATCACAATGTGCTGCACACTATTGTCATCATCAGAAAGCCTACAATTTGCATCATCAGTATAAAAATATCTGATGAAAACTTACAGGGCACATGCCAGGACTGTTTTTTTCTGCCATTAACTCACTGGAAGGAAGCCCTATGAAAATGTCTGAAAATAGCAGTGTACCCAAGGGATTTTTTATTTGCACCTAAAATACAGAGCTACAGATGGATCATTCAGACTGTACAACTGAGACATCACAACTCAAACTGTGTTCTATACTAAACAGCTGAAGGGTTAAATATGTGTTTGTGTGCATCTTTAGGCACGAATAGAGTGATAGGACAGAGATTTACATCTGAATCCAATGTGTTTGTGAATCAGAGCTAAACATCCATTCAGAGTTTCTATTAGAGTCGTATCACTGTTGTCACTTTTACATATCTGGAAGAAGAAAATTGCACATCTTCTCCGGCTGGGAAAGACAAATTAGATGTTGGGTTTCCTCCTAACCACCACGTTGGCAGCATCCCCATCATCCAATTTGGTGATCTCCCTGCCTATTGGAGTACTACCTGTCCAAGCACAAACTTGTCGGAAAGATTTATGTCTCTCTAACTCTAAATTCCAATCTCAGCCTGTTAGTTATCCCCGGCTTTACTTTAGTTGGCAGTATGATTGACAGCCGGCTGATTGGGGAGCTGTGGATTTCTGTGCCCTCAAGTCAGATTCTGGGGGGATTCAACCAATTACCGCTCAAGGGCATCAAGACAAGTTGCAGAGGGTTGGCGCCAGTGCAGGTTGTACTCTAACCCCTAATGGCGCTCGTGCACGCCAGAGGGTACAGTAGGATGCAGAGAAAAAGGAACGGCAGATATTACGATAACACAATGAGACCTGGCAGGTTATGTCTCTCATAATTGGAAGAAAAAGACTGTTTCAGGAATTCGCTTCTCAAGCCGAAGAAACAAAAGAAGAAGCAAGAAGGTGAATGACAAGCTTTTGTCATTGTCAGTTATTGCATCTAATGAAGACAATATTACCTCCCCTCAAACACAAGACTTTTCCTTTCATGTGCAGCCTCTAAGCTTTTGTCTATCAGTGACAATCACTGAAAACAGGGCAAATTATTTATATCACAGCTGAATAAGAAGCCAGAATCACAAAAGTCTGTAAACTCTTAAAGATTGGTGGTATTTAAAGGGACAAAAAAACATAAAAGGTTTAATTTAAATCCAATTAATATTTTTTGAGTTTTGCTCCCAAGTGTTAGCATTACACATTTGAAACATTTTCAAACTTGCAGTTAACTGTTTCTTTAAAATGAGATGCAGCAGAACCAAATTCTCTTACAAATCCAGATGCATGCATCACCTATAAAGCAAGTTGAACACTGACATTTTAGTGTGAGATTCAGGTTGTACTAGTAACGGCTAATGAGGCCTTGAGTTTCCTGTAATAAAAAGTAAAATAGAGATGAACTTGTAGACTGAAGATGCAACCTATGCTGGCTTAAATGACATTGCTTGAGGCGATTGATGTAGTAAAAATAGCAGAATTCCCCTTAAAAAAAAAACAACACTGGAACAGGCCTGATGTGTGTTTTAGTTTTAGAACTCTACCACGCAATGAGTAGAAGACTTAATTAATTGCAGTTAATTAGGTAGCAGTGTGCAAACCACCTGTATTTCCCCAATAAAAAGCTTTACTATTACAATACAAATATGATGTTTGAGCCTAAAATGTTGCATATAATCTCAAAAGTAATCTATAAATCTGTCATCAAAGGTTGTAGAGGAGCAGCATAACTGTAGAAAATACTTCTATTTAACACATCTGCAGCAACCATTTAATGTCACTGTGGACTCACATGTGGTGTTAAAGGTAACTCGGTATGTGCACTCTTGACTTCATAACACCATTTGTCTGTCCATACATCGCATTTGCATGACAATTTACACATTTAGCTTGAGTGTCGGTTAAGTACAATTTAAAAAAACTTGCGACTGACAGACGAAAGCTACTAAAACCAAAAAAGCAAGATTCATAAAGAGAGTTTTCGATTGCATTTTTATCAGTTTGAATTGATTCAATGACGAAATGTTATTCAACACATGACAAAGAATGAAGCATTTTCATTGCAGTGTTGATGTGGTCTGCTATAGCGTGCGTGCGTGCATGCGTGCGTGCGTGCATGCATGCGTGTGTGTGTGTGTGTGTGTGTGTAAAAAAAAGCGCACAGAGGGAGAGCAGACACCAACTTGTAAATGATGTCTTTCATCTCTTGACTTCAGACGTGGCTGTCATCCACTTCCATTATACAGCAGGATGAAGTGGGACACAAGACAGACTGTAAGAGAGTGTGAGAACAAAGGAAACTGGAAGACACGCACACGCATGCACACGCACACACAAATACACACGCACCCTCTTGGTCTGGGGGGATGCGTCATAATCATAGATACGGGAAGGAATTATTATTCTTACTTGAACTGGCAATGTAAGATTTCAGGACAGATAATCTTGGGGATGTCTGGGTGTGGAAAATGAATGAGCAACACTCTCGGCTCCCTCAACAAACATTACTGTGGCGCCCTTGAGGAAGCCACTTAAACACCAAATCGCTCCAGTGGAGCTGCTCAGTGGCCAACAGCAGCAGACTGTGGCTGCACTGACTGAATGTCTGCATGAATTTGAAGCACAAGGCTGAAAAATGCAGCCAACAAACCACCACCACCCCTCTCCCCTCACTGGGATTTTTTTTTGAAAGAAATCTCAATCTTGGCATCACACTGAGGAATGGCAATTCATTCAAGCTAAAGCTGCAAGTTGCAAAATAAAAGTCCCTGAGGGACGTTAAAGCCTGATAAAACAGGACATTCCCACATTACAGTAATGCAGCCAGACGTGTTCACCTGAGATATCTCAGAGCCCAGTGTAATTCCTTTCACTCACCAATATCAGAATCAGTTCTTATGTGACGACTCAGACAGCAGTCAACAAGAACCGACTGCAAGCTGAAATTGCTTTTCACCGCCTTCAAGCTCACATTTGCAGGTAAATTTTGTTACCTGTAAATCTCTCATTCTACGGGCTGCAGTAATTTATTTTTGTAGAATTATATCAAAATTTTGAATTTAAGAGGTGTGATACCTTGTCACATGTCAGGTTAATATTCTGATAGCACATATGGGGCCCCATTTTGGCAATATATCAATGCTGAGGTGTCAGTGATCACGTATAATGTTAGTCTGACCTTTGACCTCTGACATGGTAGGTCAATAAAGAGATGTTTTCCAAATGCATTTCTTTATTCATTCCCCAAATCAACCTAAGAGAAGAAGAAAACGGGGCTCAAGATGAAAAGTTGACACATTTACATCATATTGATGCTCATTAATGTTAATTTTGTCCTTGATAGACTGATTAAAATAAGGTAAAAACAAATAAAAAAAGAATAAACATACCCACGTGGACAAAATTGTTGGTACCCCTCGGTTAATGAAAGAAAAACCCACAATGGTCACAGAAATAATTTGAATCTGACGAAAGTAATAATAAATAAAAATTCTATGAAAATTAACCAATGAAAATCAGACATTGCTTTTGAACCATGGTTCAACAGAATTATTTTAAAATATAAACTCATGAAACAGGCCTGGACAAAAATGATGGTACCCCTAGAAAAGACTGAAAATAATGTGACCATAGGGACATGTTCAATCAGGGTGTGTCCTCTAATTAGCATCACAGGTGTCTACAAACTTGTAATCAGTCAGTCGGCCTATTTATAGGGTTACAGTAGTCACTGTGCTGTTTGGTGACATGGTGTGTACCACACTAAACATGGACCAGAGGAAGCCAAGGAGAGAGTTGTCTCAGGAGATTAGAAAGAAAATTATAGACAAGCATATTAAAGGTAAAGGCTATAAGACCATCTCCAAGCAGCTTGATGTTCCTGTGACTACAGTTGCACCTATTATTCAGAAATTTAATATCCATGGGACTGTAGCCAACCTCCCTGGATGTGGCCGCAGGAGGAAAATTGATGACAAATGGAAGAGACGGATAATATGAATGGTAACAATAGAGCCCAGAACAACCTCTAAACACATAAAAGGTTAACTCCAAGGTCAAGGTACATCAGTGTCAGATCGCACCATCCATCATTGTTTGAGCCAAAGTGGACTTGATGGGAGACGACCAAGGAGGACACTATTGTTGAAAACAAATCATAAAAAAGCCAGACTGGAATTTGCCAAACTGCATGTTGACAAGCCACAAAGCTTCTGGGAGAATGTCCTATGGACAGACGAGACAAAACTGGAACTTTTTGGCAAGGCACATCAGCTCTATGTTCACAGATGCAAAAATGAAGCATATCAAGAAAAGAACACTGTCCCTACTGTGGAACATGGAGGAGGCTCTGTTATGTTCTGGGGCTGCTTTGCTACATCTGGCACAGGGTATCTGTATCTGTGCAGGGTACAATGAAATCTCATGACTATCAAGGTATTCTACAGAGAAATGTGCTGCCCAGTGTCAGAAAGCTTGGTCTCAGTCGAAGGTCATGGGTCTTGCAACAGGATAATGACCCAAAACACACAGCTAAAAACACCCAAGAATGGCTAAGAGGAAAACATTGGACTATTCTGAAGTGGCCTTCTATGAGTCTTGATCTAAATCCTATTGAACATCTGTGGAAGGAGCTGAAACATGGCGTCTGGAGAAGGAACCTTCAAACCTGAGACAACTGGAGCAGTCTGCTCATGAGGAGTGGACCAGAATACCTGCTGAGAGGTGCAGAAGTCTCATTGACAGTTACAGAAATGGTTTGATTGCAGTGATTGCCTCAAAAGGTTGTGCAACAAAATATTAAATTAAGGGTACCATCATTTTTGTCCAGGCCTGTTTCATGAGTTTATTTTTAAAAATAATTCTGTTAAACCACGGCTCAAAAGCAATGTCTCCATTATCATTGGTTAATTTTCATAGAATTTTTATTTATTATTACTTTTGTCAGATTCAAATTATTTCTGTGATCATTGTGTGTTTTTCTTTCATTAACCGAGGGGTAGCAACAATTTTGTCCACGTGTGTAAATAAATTTAGAAATTCGTCAAAAATAGGGACAACTCAGTCATTGAAAATCCTTAGCGTCTAACTGCAGAAATCTATTTTTTTCTCCTTTACTTTTTTCTAAAGATGAAGAATCTGATGTCTGAGAGTATATTTATACACAAATGTTCAAAAGTTTGGGGTCACTTAGAAATGTCCTTATTTTTGAAAGAAAAGCATTTTTTTTCAATGAAGATAACATTAAATTAATCAGAAATACAGTATAGACATTGTTCATGTGGTAAATGACTATTCTAGCTGGAAACAGTTGATTTTTAATAGAATATCTCCATAGGGGTACAGAGGAACATTTCCAGCAACCATCACTCCTGTGTTCTTTCACACCCAATGGACAGATCTGACTCTTTTACTCTTTTTATGTTACTGTAGGAATAGCAGAGCCTGTGGATAACAGTTTATATTGCTGAGATCTAACTAGCCATGTCCACTAACCAGTGGACATGGACCAAATGGACCAAAATAATATCAGTGAGAAGTGTAAAAATGGTGTTTTCTGGGTGTTTGCTTTATCTAAGATCCCATTTACCAAGACAATCTCTATTCCCCCGTGGTGCAATCTGAGCTGAAAACACAATTAGATAAACCTATAGCTACTGCAATGATTCACATAGCATCAGGGCAGCGGTGTTAAATAAATTTAACAGACATTTGCTTGAGGACAGAGACGGAGGAGAGGAGGCGGCAACAAAACTGATCTTAATGAGAGCTGCATGCAGAAGAGGATAAGCAGCTCTCTTCACCTTACATACCGAGACCCTGGCTGCTGAGACGGCTTCATTAAGCCCAGCAGACTATGGACTGTCACTCTTGAAAACGGGAAAGGCAGCCAAAGGAATAGGAAACAACAACACAATAATAACGTTGACATTTACAATAGGCGTTGGATATCATATCCAATTTCTCCCTGCACACCCTTAATTCCTTTTTAATTGCTTTCCCGTGTTGGTTCTGGGATAAGGCTGTCTCTCTTCATTTATGAAAATGGAGAGGTGGGGACAGCGGTGTGTGTGTGGACAGCTGTTGGTGGACATGTGTGTGTGGGTGACGGGGGGTGGGGGAGGAGTGGGTGAAGATGTGGGTATCTAAAATGGGGGTGTCTCAGGAAAGGATGAGATAATTGGTAGCCTTTTCAAACATATCAAATACTTTTTTAAAAGCTTTGATTTAACAGATTGGACTTCATTTGATGAAAATAACTGAAGACTTTAATGATAATCACACAGGCAGCATGATTAATTATCTGGCAGCATGATACTGAATGAATAAGTTGAGAATTTCAAACATCTCATTCTTAAAGGGTAAATTATGGAACTAAGGAAGAAGCCAAATACTTCTTGTCTTCGTATTCAGAACTGAGGTTATGGAAACATTGATAATTTGAAAGAAATTTTTATAATTTGAGATAAGATGAGCATTATTGATCCTTGACTGGGGAAATGTATGTTACAGCAGCTAGTTACAAATAAAGACTAAAAAGTAATAAGAAAAGTACAATTAGGATAGAAATAAAGAAAAACAAAAACTTTTTTGTGGGCAATGTGCTTATTACATGAGACTCTCATGTATGTACATTATGAAACTTAGTAGCCAGATAGCTTATATTAGTATACTCACTGGGAACATGTAAACAGCTAGCCGAGCTTCATCCAAAGGACCACTTAAGCTGAGTAACAAAAATAACTTGTTTGTGTCTGAAAACCGAAGTGTAAAAATGGCTTCAAGTTGTGATTTTATGAGGAGTATGACTGATTGATAGAAACCTGTCTGTGTCCAGTATGTTACACTAATCACTGTGCTAAGCTCCTTAGCTGTTATAGCTCAGGCAATTTAACATTATCTATATACATTTGAAAGGGTTATAAATCTTCTCTTAAATCTTAAAAACAACTGTATTTCCCAAAGTGTCAAACGATTCTTTTTCTTTTTAGTAATTGGAACATATTATATTTTTTAACGGTGGTGTGCTGTTGTTAGCATGTTAACAACTAGAAATGTTGCTCAGTCTGAAGGTAATAAAAATGACCTTTAACTACAAAAAAAGCCTACCTTGTATTGTGTATAATGCCAAAATAGCAGTAATCCATCGAGGATGACTCCATGGACCGCTGAGGCTCCATTAGGTTCTGGAAGTTGCGGGGTGGGGCCTCCATGGATCCGGCTTGCTTTACCAGGACACCCAACAGGTGCCAGATCTGTCTGAGATCTGGGGAATCTGTCATGCTTCTCAAATCATTGCTAAACAATTCTTGCTGCATAACCGGAAGTATTATCCTAATTAAAGAGGCAACTGTCATCAGAGAAAACCACTTCCATGTAGAGTCCACGTGGTCTGCAACAGTGTTTAGGTACATGCTATAGGTCAAAGTAACACCTACAAGAATGCAAATTTCTCATCAGAACATCACACTTGCCTTCTTCTTACGCTACCATTCAAAAGTTTGGGGTCACTTAGAAATGTCCTTATTTTTGAAAGAAAAGCATTTTTTTTCAATGAAGATAACATTAAATTAATCAGAAATACAGTCCAGACCTTGTTAATGTGGTAAATGACTATCCTAGCTGGAAACGACTGATTTTTAATGGAATATCTCTATAGGGGTACAGAGGAACATTTCCAGCAACCATCACTCCTGTGTTCTAATGCTACATTGTGTTAGCTAATGGTGTTGAAAGGCTAATTGATGATTAGAAAACCCTTGTGCAGTTATGTTAGCACATGAATAAAAGTGTACATTTTTGTGGAAAACGTGAAATTGTCCTGCTGACCCCAAACTTTTGAACAGTAGTGTACATGCAGATGAGAAAAACACACCTAGCTGTCCACATCAGACCAGGCCACCGTCTTCCATTGCTCCGTGCTCAAGTTCTGGTTCTCACATTCCCTTTTAGGTGCTTTTGGATAGGGGTCAACATGGGCACTCAGATCTGTCCCATACACAGCAGGTTGCAATGCATTGCGTTTTCTGACATATTTCTGTGGTTTCTATCAGTACGATTATTCCACACTTGCCAGCTTTTGTTCCCCATGTGGATCAGTGAGCGTTGGCACACATGATCCAGACACTGGTTTACCTGATGTCCTTCCTTGGACCACTTCTACTGGCTACTGACCGCTGCACACTGGGAACACCCCAAAGTCACTTAGATCCTGACGTTGCCCAATTTTCCTTCTTCTAAAACATCGACAGCTGAGTGTTCACTTGCTGCCTGATATATCTCACCCTTTGACAGGTGCCTCTGTAACGAGATAATTGGAGATATTCACTTCAGGTGGTGGTGCTTTTAATCTTGTGAATTCTGGATGTACAGACTCATTTTCTGAACAGAACTTAGACAGGAAAACATTTTTTTCTTCAAACTCTCATCAAGAAAGCCTGTTTTAACACAATTCTACAGGTAAATGGGTCAGGAATTAGAATTAAGTCACAAGTAAAGTGTCTGTTTCCCTCAACCAAACTTAGCAGGAAATAATGGCATGAAAAATGCAGCAGAATTTGTTGCATGCTTTTTAAAAACTGAACAGTAAACAACATCAATCAAGCATCAGGTCCATCACGCTGCTGACTGACTGACGGTGCAGCCCACTGCACTGCATAACTTGGCAACCCTGGAGTTACTTTTATCCAGCAGAGTGTGTGGTGGTTAATCAAAGCCCATAATTTCCATAATTCATGGATGCCCATCTGTTTGCCACCTACTCCCGTGCCCAGTGCAGAATAAACAAATTCAGAAGAGGGGCCAAGGGGCTATTTAATGACAGCATCAGCCATGGCTTGTGCAAATATCCACACAAACACACAACAGAGAGCACACATACACCACGCAGACACACAACATAGTCTAATCAATCATCCGCCCTGAACTATAATTCATTCTAAACACAATTGTTTAATCCATCTAAGGTGCAATATTCGCTTTGTGATTTACAAACTGAGGTTAACCAATTAGGCTTCATAAGTATAGGACTATTACTCATCTTGATCAGCGCTGCACCTTCAGAGGACTCACATAACTCAGAGCTTGCGTAAAATCTCTGATCTCCGTCCAGATGGTTTCTCACAAAAGTCTTGTCACGCTCCGTCATTGTACAGATTTTCTTCTGATAACATCTGACTCCTTTGATGTTATTGCAGGCCCAGGGACAGCGCTGTGAGTGATTGAATCAGCGGCATTCAGGATAGAGAAAGAAGCTGATATGGGAAGTGGATTTGTTGTATGAATCAGAGACAAATTCTCCCATAACAAACATTTTAGTCGCACAGCGGGCAATAAAGAACGTCTGACTTTTCCTGTGGGTGATAAGATACTGTATCTTTCAAAAATTTAAAGCTAACATATAACAATATAATTAATGTGAGTAACACAATAAGGGGAACACTGAGAAAACAGGAAAACTGTGTTGATATCACATTGAAAATTCGCATATTTTGGTTCATTTCAAAATATGATAAACTCACAAATTGCATTCTTAGTTTTGGTATCAATCTAATAATCCCAAAATAATGTCATGTTAGTGTTGGTTTGGGTTATATGGGCTACATGGTGACCCTTTTTTACACTCTGAAGTGCAGTTCAGTTTACATTTTCTTTTTTTAATAATTTTTGAGTTGATTCCAAAAATATTAAGTTCATTTTCTCCACAAGCCTCAGCTTAAAAACACTCACATTGAACAGGTTTAATAAAAAGCATAATGCTGTTGTGTTTAAATAGCTGTAGGCTTAGCTGACGCCTGCATGCTGAGAGCTGCTGCCACTTACAAAGGAGTTTTGTTCCCTAATGAGATATACAGTATGCATCTCCAAAAGTGAGTCCTGCTAAAAATGGCATGCTAGTAAATCTAATGATGGCACCTGATAAACAACAGGAGACAACTGGAGTTTTAAAAAAAATCAGGTCGGATGAAGTTAACAGCATTTAAGGCTACAAATCTTCAAGTATCTTCTGGTGTTAGAGGGTCACAGATGTAATCAGAGCCCCTCTGACCCAGCTGTTGAGCTCCATTTAAAGTATTAAAGCTGGAATACACCAGGGAGACTCTCAGGGACAAACCACTTTTCCTACTAAAAACACCTAGTGTGATAACCAAAGTTCTCCAATTCAGTAAAGTATCAAAAGTTTTCCTCCAAAGTAGAAAATAAATCTGAAATTGGGTCTTTTTGCAGCAACTTTTATTCCAGTCGGTCTCTGCAGCAGTCTTTGTGTTTGCCTTCCAAAACAAAGCCGGCTGGCCAGAGAGCTGAGAGAGATTCTGACAGTTGCTTGACTTCTGAAGTGCAGGTAAAGAGGAAGCTGCGGCGCCGCTTCCTGCAATTCAGAAACATATTAAAAATTAAGTTGTTTTTATCCTTTGTAGATTTACAGAAGGTCATCTGTGCTTTTATCTCGTCTCGTTTAGGCAACTGCAAAAGTCACCCACATGTCTGCAGCTCACTCAGAAGGCGGCAGCAACGTCTTTCTCTGCTGTAAGACGAAGTGACAAATAAATCTGCCTTTTCTTGTAGAATGAATACCACTTAGATTTGATGTTGTTAGTATCTGGACTTGTAATGCTGCTGGTATTGTGATTTTTGGGATACTGCTGGCAGCCCACACACATTCTTTATTTCTCTATTCCTTCTCTGACCACCCAATGGTGGATTACCTCCCAGGCAAAGTGGGAAACCCATGGGGTCCCCAGAAGCCCCAGGTTTACTGTGTGTCACTTGGGTTTTGGTAATTGACTGTTTACTAAATCCCTCCGCCGGACAGCTATTGTCCAGCAGAGACTATAGGTGCAGCAGCCCCATGAAGCATGTCTTACATGTGGAAACTGTGTGCATGGGACATAAAGATTTTGGGCGATAGTTTCTGTTTTTTGACTCTTTCCAAGACCAAAATGCAGTAACAGTCTAAATAATGGATTGTGCTGAAGTACCAGCTTAGGGTATCAGTTACTTCCAGTGAGAGTAGAAGTCTAGGTCACACACAGTACATTTAAGTATCTTATATCACATGACATACAGTTCTGAACAAAAATGTACATACACTTGTAAAGACCTTTCATATCATGGTTTTCTGGAGTTTCTGGTGGCTCCAATCACTCATAATTTTTTATGGTGGAATGATTCATGCATAACAATCATTCATTTCGGTTCTTTTACTAGATTTATTATTGGGCTTCCTGAAATATGACAATTCTGCTGGGTCAAAAATATCCATTCTGCAATGCTAATATTTGATTAATTTTCCTTTAGAACTTTTCAACTCAGTTAGGTGCTTTTAGTAGCCATCCACCAGCTTCTGGTTGTATCTTTGACCCTCTTCTTGACAGAACTGGGACAAAAACTAAATTTGTTGGCTTTCTGACAGACTTGTTTCTTTACAGTCCACAGATGTGGTTTAGGTCAGGACTTTGGGGAGGACAGTCTAAAACCTTAATGCCAGTCTGATTAAACCATTTCTTTACCACTTTTGATGTGTGTTTCGGGTCATTGTACCACTGGAACACTCAACAGCATCCAAGACCCAACCGTCTGAATGATGATTTGTGGTTTTCCTAAAGAATGTGAAGGTAATCCTCCTTCTTTATTATTCCATTTAGTTTGTGTAGCGCCTCAGTTCCACCGGCATCAAAACTGCCACAGAACATAATTCTACTACCACCATGCTTGAAGATAGGATTGTTGTTCTTGGGCTTAAGGGTGTCACCTTCACTCATTCAAACACATTTCTGATCATTGTGGTCAAATAGCCAAAGTTTTGACTACTGATTTCTGGCATTTCAAGCATATTTAAACATTTATTTATGTACTTTACACTATTCGTAAATTAGATTTTCATGTCAGAAACAATGATAGAAAGTATAAAGAATAGATAATGTATGAATTAAACAATGTTTGTGTGTGCTAACATAAGCTGTAAAAGTTAACATTCCGCTAACTAGCTTACTAGCTTAGAAGTACTTTCGATGCTAACAAGGTCATACAACATATATGTAAAGGCTTTATGTTGTATGGCTTACATATTTATAAAATTTGACTAAATTTTAAGACAAATCAGCTGGAAACATTAGAAATAAGCTGGAGAGAAAATTTTAAACCAACAACTCGAGGATAACCTTAGGTCAAATGGCAAAATTTTTGATTATTGATTTCAAGCATATTTAATCAAATATTTATGCACTTCACATTATTAATTAGATTTTTATGTCAAAAACAATGATAGAAAGTAAAAAGAAGAGATTAAGAATGAATTAAACAATGTTTGTCTGTGCTAACAAGCTGTAAAAGTTAACATTCAGCTAACTAGCTTGCTAGCTTAGAGTAACTTACAATGCCAACTATAAAGTCATACAGCATATATGTAAAGGTATTATGTTATATGACTTACATATGTATAAAATATGACTACAATTTAAAACAAGTCAGCTGAAAATGTTAAAAATAAGCTGGAGAGAGAATTTTAAACAAACTACTCAAGAGGATAACTTTAGCTTATAGCTAGCTAGGTTTAGCAACAGCTGCCATATTTGACAGTTACTAATCTGTACAGGGACTTAATTATTTTTTTTTCCTGCACCACACTTTTCTGAAGTGTAGTTTGCTGTGTGTGGTACTAGAGGCTCCAACAGCATATTTATCAGTACTCAATCTGTCAAGCGAATCTTCTACATTCTGAGCCAAAAAACAGAGAGATGAGCAACAGATTCAGCATTGTGTAGCAGTTTATTGATTTCTGGCATATATTTTTTAAAATATATTTCATCATTTATTTATATATTTTACATTATACTTTGATTTTCATTTCATTCATACATAGTGGCTAAATGATGACACAAAGAGGAAGATTTGATAAAATTCTGAAAGAAAAAAAACACAGTAGTTGAATTTGCAGGTAAACAATACAAAATGATAATAACATTTTGAATATACAATAATTTGTCTTGTCTAAATGTTAAGAGTGATGTCAGCCACACAGTTCATCTAACTAGCATTACCGTGAAGTATTCATGTAAACACTTTGAGGAGTGTTTCAGGAACAGGATTATACCGCAAACCCCAGATTGCGCCTCTCATGTATACTCTGGTGTATCTCTCATAATATATGAGATGCAAACTGGGCTGGCTTCCACATAAATCGTGAGCCAACAGAGACACTTTACTTTCAGCTGCACCTCTTTCAGTACAGACTCATTCCTTCATTTTCATTTGTTGTGTCGCGTCGAGGACCCGGTGTTGAACTTGTCAAACAGCTGTCCAAGTCCCCATGAGAGCAAACATACGCTTTAACTTGTCAAATGGCTTGAGACATCGTGAACAACATTTACCCATAATTACTTTCTGTCCATTCTTGTCTGGGTAATTCTGTGCCTTGAAGTATCCCTGAGCCACAGTGTTTCTAAAATAGCTTTCAAAACCACTCAATGGCTGTTTCCATAATGGCTCCATCATCTCATACTTTTTATTTCAAAGCGCCATTGATGGCATGACAGATGCCAATTATTGGCAATGTCTCAAAGCATGAAGTGGGAAACAAACAAAAAATGCAGTGTTGGTAAACTTACGGTCAATGCAACATGGATCTCTTTTACATTCATGATTTTTGCCAAAATAAAATGAAAAGGCATGAAATTAATGTGGAGGTTTTGCCATTTTTCTACTAAGCTCATTCATCATTGCACAAGTCAACAAGGCATAAAAAAGGGACAAAACGAAGCAAAAACAAAATGAGTCTCAGATGAATTGTTGGCAGCCACTAATTGGGAGTCCAAATAAACCACACATTATTGCATGCACACGCTACCTGTTCACCGGCACTCTGCATATATCAGACTTCAATCTACTTTAAAAATAGTCCAGAGACTGATGTGATATGTAGACATTTACTTTTTTTTTCTCAGTAAGGCATGCCATTATTCAAAACGTTCAGTCGACAAGGGCTGTGATTCCTTTGTTAGTGGGTTACAGTCTCTGTGTTGCAGCCAAAGTTGTTGCCATGACGATAATACTCCAATTTTCTATAACTGTCACTGCACAGTTTTGCAGGGAGGACTTTGAAAAAGTTGTGAATTTTCTCCAGGTTACCTCTCCTTTTTTTTTTTTTTTTGAGACGCAAAAACAAACAACCGAGTGGAGAGCTTCTTCATACTGGAAGGGGAGGAATTCACTTTGTTATTACACATTCACAGCACAAACACCGGCTTCTTCATGTGGGCTCAAATAACGGTCGATGAGATTTGCAGCTCGGGAGATGAAATAATTGCAAAGTCTGTGGTTGTATCTCTCACAGAGGAAGTGGGCAAAATTCAAGTTTGTGAAAGAGTAGAGAAGATTTGTAGTTTCACAAATTAAATCAGATCTGAAACAAGAGAACCGCTTCGAGTGAATACTGATTCATAGCAGAAAACTGTGTGTGATGTTGAAGCTCCAGAAGCCCACACACACATTTAAATTGCATCTTTTGGCTGCAAAAATACAAATTTGAAATTTGAATGCGTGTGAAAACTGATATGTGTCCTAATTTTTTAAAATTCTTTTTTACACCTTCACACCCATTCAGTTTTTACACATTTTTCAAGCCCATATATATACATACATTATTTTTTAATACAGTTCAGGTTCTCGGATTTGATTGAATTTCCTTTTCTATAAAACTTTATCATCTTCCTGTGTGATAAAAACTAACCCACTTAGCACCTAATGACAACAAACCATGAAAAATACACTATGAAACTAACCTAGCTGGTACACGTCATGTTCATGAGTTGTAGAAAAGTACATTCATCTAACCGTTTGTTTTGCTACACAGACTTTGGTTCATATGAGACATCTTTAGTTTTATAAATGTTAGAGATTGGATGTTCTTGAGGTGCATGTCCCTGCTCAATGAACACAGTGAAACATGTCAAACCAGTATTTTAAGTGGCACCTTAATACACTGAAAACTAAAGTGCTGAGGCTTTTTATACAAGAACAATATGCACAGTCATATATGAGCCACAAAAATTATTGCAGACATCAGTTGGAGGAACTTTCACACAGTTAACTTTCACCAGTCTGAATATTAGATGTTTTGTCGCCACCTAGTGGTCGATTGAGACTCACAGGCTGGATTTCCACTGCAGGCCTCTGTCATCTGCTCATTAGGGAGATTTTGGAGGAAGAACAACAAAAGGAGATTAATGCCTCCTGCACAATGCAAACTTCAAACGGGCCAAGCTATTCTAGAAAATGTCAAAGAGCTGATGGGCCCATTAAACCTGCTTTCAGCTCTTATATCATTTATATTATGATAGTTCAAAGGGCTTTTTTTCTTCTCATCGCTGTCTAAACATAAGAAAAATTACTTTATTTTCCATTCAAATCAATACAAAAGTTCATGTATAAAAAAAAAGAAAAAATGGACTAACCCAGTGAGATATACTGACATCGACTAGGATTCACCTGACTTGGTGAAGAACGTTTTATCAAATTCATATGGCGCATAGTGTTCAGTAGCTACCTTGAGTTCTGTTTTACATTTACTGACGTCTGGCTTTAAAAGACCAGAGTAAGGCAATCAGATATGGCTATGATTTATAGCACAGGTGTGGTGTCACTGTTTGTGCATGCTCATGCAATTAATAGTTTTTTTTTGTATGTATATGTGTACATGTGTCAAAGTCTCTCATGATTTACAGTATATAAATTACATTAACTGCACTGGTTGCCTCGAAAAAAAAGAAAAAAGAATCTGCTGGTTTGGAAATGGAGCTGAATCCTCGCTGGCTAAGGAGACAGCACATTAAATGTTAGTATGTAAATGGATATTGACATCAGTAATAAGGAAGACGAGGCAGTGCAGGAAAGATGCAAAAAAATTTTCTTCGAACCTTTTTCATCCTCCTGACTGAGGTGTTGCTAAAAAGCAGTTTGTAGAGTCATTTCTCAGGAACAGAATCGGTCCCAGTAGCATCAGGCTGCCCAAAAAAATGTCTCTTTAGGGTCAAACGTAGATGCCTTCAGGGTTGAGGCTGGAGGAGATGGTGCTCTGGAGAGCCCGAAGGTCGCTGGGTAAGAGGCGAGAAGAGCCGAGGCGTTTCAGAGAGCCGCCCTCCACCTCTGCAGCAGGAAACAATAAAGTTAGGAGCTTTAAAATGAAAAAGGCAAGGAAATCACCGATGTGTTGTGATGTTTTAACATTCGGTACATGATTTTTAAAGAGAAAGAACAACAAACTGAACTGGGAGAGAAATGGGAAAGTTTACCATAAAAAAGTGCTTCTGGGGAATTTTTCTTTTGAGGATGAAAATAGGGGATTTTCCTTTTGACTTCCTGTGAAAGTCTGGCAGCATTTCAGAGCATGAAATGGGGTTACAGACTTAAGCTGTCATGGCACAACAGCCTCACTTGCCTGCAGTTTGATGTGTTGTTCTGAGGATCTCCACAAGGTGGCACTGTGTCCACACGCATGGCGAAACAATACTGTATGCAGATATGTCAGCCCAATGAAGTCAGCTGTGAAACTGACCTTTTTAAACTGGCGTGGGTGATGATATTGTGTTTATATGTCTGGTTGTGTTTGTACCGTTGCTGTTTTCTGCTGTGGGTTGAGCAGGTAGCACAGTGACCTTGGTACCGGTCTGCTGAATGAACTGCTGCAGGTTGACCTGTCGGAGCTCTTTTGTCAGCTGCTCCAGCTCCTGCTCCTTCTCCTGAGTTGAAAAAAAAACACAACAACAACAAAATGCTTCATCTCATACAATAATAATAACAATTTTATTTATATAGCACCCTTAAGAGCAGCGTTCACAAAGTGCTTTGATAGTCAAAACATGCAGCACATATCATCAAGCAAGATATAGGAGACAAGCCGGAGCAGTCAATTAAAATAAATAGTACAAATTATAATAAATTAAATGAAGAATTAGCTGGATTAGCACACATATCATAACAATGGAAATAGGTAGTTTAAAAATTAAAGAATAAGACTGAGGGTTAACGTTAGAAATTAAAAATTTAAAAAAAATAGAGAATTAAAGAATTAGAGATGGCATCACGCCGAAGAACCAGACAGCTAAGAGTAAAATAAAACAAGAGAGAATATATACAAAAAATAAACAGGACATAATACAAAACAGAACACTAAAACTAAATAAAGTTAAAAGTAAACTTCACAAAAAAGCAAGTCTATAAAAGTAGGTTTTCAGAGGTGATTTCAAAAAGAAGTTACTGATTCTGCAAGCCTTATCTCTTCAGCTTATATAAACTGACTCAACTAATTTCTTAAGATTTAAGCTAAATTTGGAGTTAACTTAACAGATAGGTGCTGCAAATCCTTCTATATATGTTATTTTGCACTATCTGACACATTTATCTTGCTTATATCTATCTATCTATCTATCTATCTATCTATCTATCTATCTATCTATCTATCTATCTATCTATCTATCTATCTATCTATCTATCTATCTATCTATCTATCTATCTATCTATATCTATATCTATATCTATTTATATGTATATTTCTTGTGTGTTTTTATTCTTTATTCTTATTGCTTCAGTCTGGAACAGGTGCACAATGCATTTCACTGCGCATTACACTATGTATAATTTTGTTTGTGATAAATAAAGGTCTTGAATCTTGAAATCCAGTCAAAGTTGCAACGATGTCATCTGCATCTACATTCACTCTGAGGCAGATTTAATTGATGCATAAAGAGAGATGACACCCTGCTCAGGACCTCTAAAGAAGTCACAACCCATTCGAGACAGCTAAAGACAAGAGTTAGCTCACAGATGGTTACGCAACTGTAGGCAAGGGATTGTGTACTTATTCAGGCCCCTCTCTAATCAGGCAAAGAATGCTGTAATTCTCTCCTTCCCTCCCCCTTCTCACTACCTCATGCTTCCCACACCCTGCTGGACCTTCGCCTCTGCGCAGGGCTACGGCTCGGATGCGAGCAGGCGAGAATCGGCTGCACATCGCTGCAGGCCACAGATAAAGCTCCGCTCCACTGCCTACAACTTAATGAGCTTTGATTTCTATGGTTCCACCTGTGTGCAGAGGACTGGATTTTCACACTGCAGCAGCCAAAGTTATCCAAGTTTGTAATAAGAATTTGCTGAAAATCAAACTTCCCCACCATCTTTCTAAGCCTACTGGGAGCGACTGTATTTTTAGCATAACACCAGGAGGCTTTAAATTCTTAACAATTTTGAGGCTATGGTGGTAAAAAAACAAAAAAACAAAAAGAAAACAATATGAAAATACAAAATATTTGAATGTAGCTGACCTGTAATCTTTTGCCTGACTGGCCAAGTGAGCGTTCCAACGCCCTGCAGCTGCTCTCCAGTCGTGCTGTTTGTTGGCTGTGCATTTCCAACTCTGCTCTCACTTTCTCCAGCTGGGCATGCACCTGAAATCCAGAGTGAAGAGGCGACTTTTCATGAGAATAAAGTAACTAGACTTCATAGTAAAACATGTAGAAGGACTATTCATGCTTTAATGTGTTGGATATGAGTTGCTTTGCTATGAAAAATATGCAGAATTAATTTTAGATAATCCCACTGCAGAACAAAGGCACCAAATATTCAAATACTTTGACTGTGTCTTCATTAAAGAATGTTTCTTCCATCTGGATTTTAAGAATTACAATTACTGTTCATGCTGCAAATGAGATTAAAAGCTAAGACTGAAGCTATATTGTATATGTGTGTTTGCAGACTTCAAATGGAGGGTCATTTTTAGAATATGATATATAAAATACGCTTTAAAATTCAGTATTAGAATCTGAATCCCAGCGTGTGTCTTTGGCTACAGAGACTTGCAAGAAGTCAGCAGTTCAACAAAACCAATTCCTCTGTTTTCATGCTGTTGTGTGGGTGTTTTTGAAAAAAAAGAAAAAGATAGACTGCGTAGTACCTCCTCCTCATTGACCCTCTGGTTGAGTTCGGCCTCCTGCTGCAGTCGGCCCTGCTCCAGACCTGCCTCCATGCTCTATGCAATGCAACAGATAATAGCTTTGCAAATCTAGTTTTGACAAAACATTTTCATTTTACTTCTGCAATTTTTTTTTGTCTACTAGCATTTGTAGATGAGGCCTGTTCCTTATTACTCCGCCAAGGAATGCTTCAGAGTTTTGTGACGATCGGCGTCTGTCTGTCTGTCTGTCTGTCTGTCTGTCTGTCTGTCTGTCTGTCTGTCTGTCTGTCTGTCTGTCTGTCTGTCTGTCTGTCTGTCTGTCTGTCTGTCTGTCTGTCTGTCTGTCTGTCTGTCTGTCTGTCTGTCTGTCTGTCTGTAACATTACTCAAAAACTGACTAACGGACTTGGATGAAATTTTCAGGGAAGGTCAGAAATGACACAAGGATGAAGTAATTAGATTTTGGCAGTGATGCTGATTTCAGTCTGGATCCATGGATTTGTTAAAGATTTCTGTATCACTGTGAGATAGCGGCACAGCGTCACTGTAACTATGACAACAAGTGAACACTACGTCAGCTGCCTGCTGACGATCACATGATTGTGATCCTACTACAAATCCACCACTGTGGACTTATCAGGACTTACCCATCGGAAATGATACAAGGAACAATTAACTAAATTGTGAGGGTGTTTCTGAATCTCATCAATTCCAACTGCCCGCTACATATTTGGGTCACGTACATATTCGTACACATGCGTCACACATGCCTGTTCTCACCGCAAAGTCATTTTTATTAAAGTTTTCATCTGTTGGAAATGATACTAGGACTGAGCAGCCTTGGCGGAGTACTGTGCTCTCTAGTAGTGCTTTTCTTATATTTTTCATGCTGTTTATAAACCAAATCAAACAGCATCTGGTTGAATTTGGTGGTTTATCGGCGATGCCATGCTCACCTGTATTTTCGCTAAATACTCTGAAAGTTTGGCCTCGCAGTCTCGTACGCGGCCCTGCAGCTCGGCTAGCTGCTGCCTCAGTTGGCGCTCGCTCTCCTGCTCAATCTGGAGCTCGTTCTGCCAGAATTCCTCCTCCTCCATCTCAGCGTCGTTCCTCCTCACCTGCTGCTCCAAAAGCAGCAGCTCTTCCTCCAAATTTCCATCCTGTGAGGTGAAAAATGATTGGAGTGAAAGATGGTGCAGGCAGGGATTAACATATTTGAAGACATGAGGGTTTAGAGATGAGCAGATGATCTGAAGGTCTGCACAAATCCAAATTCTCTCAAAGTAACGCCACCGACAGCTGTGGTTTTACTCACTTCACTGGCCTCGCCGCCGGCCTCCTCCCAGTCTCGCAGCTCGGCCTCGCAGCCCAGCAGACGGCTCTCCAGGGCCTGGAGTTTGTCTCTCTGCAGCTGCACCAGTCGGCTCAGCTCTCTGGCTGGACTCCCAGGTACAGATGCTGTTCCACCTCCTCCAACTTTGCTGAGGTTCAGACTCACACCACGCTGCTGAGGCTGTTTGGCTGCGTGTGGAGAAAGAAGGGAGATTGGACTGTTGACAAGAAAAGCAGAAAAGCAGAAAATCATCGATGACACCACATTGTACACATACTACCTTCAGCATCTCTGCTTTTTCCAAATATGTCCCGCAGACTCTTAGCTCCTCCAGTGAAGGTCAGAGATTTGCGTTTGGGTTCCCTTCGTTTGAGCGAGCGGT
This sequence comes from Amphiprion ocellaris, assembly GCF_022539595.1. Classification (NCBI taxonomy): domain Eukaryota; kingdom Metazoa; phylum Chordata; class Actinopteri; family Pomacentridae; genus Amphiprion; species Amphiprion ocellaris. The sequence goes on from NC_072786.1 coordinate 17,590,561, forward strand.
CCGTTCCTGACGGGCGGAGTTTGGCCAGAGGTGGGAGGCTCTGGCGGTAGAGACACCGTTCAGGGACGCGGGCCAGACCGTCAGAGGTTGGCCGCTCGCTGACAGACGGGCCGGTTCGCTGGAGGATGAGCTGCACGTCGCTGGCATACTGACCCCACTTGTTGAGGGACACCACGGGGTTTTCATGTGGAGCCAGGTGACGCTCGGTCTCCCGCCATTTCTCGATCAAAGTGTATCTGCCAGTCCGTCCTGGGAAGAAACAAAAACTCAAATTACAAAAACCCTTTTTGACAGCCCTTCATTACAAGCAGGGTGAATCTACCTGAAGGGTGCTTTTCTCACTGTTTTCTGGTGGATGAACTCAGCTAGAAAAAGTGATGTGATATATTGATCAGGTTTAAAGAAACTGTGAGGACAGACAGTTGTGGAGTTGTTTTCTAATCTTGTCAGGCCTCAATCTGTCAAATTCAATTAAACTACTCCCACACAATGCCAATGAAACACATCCACCAAGTGTTAATTAATACTATGGATATATGTCTAAGACTTTAACTTATTTTTTTCCAGGAATATTTAAAATTTGAACCCCAGCCAGTTTCTGGGCATTTTGTTTCTTGCATTTTTACTCACTATGGGCTAATTTTTCTCTGCAATATAAAACAGTGCACCTCTATGGAAACAGAACAACCATGACGAAAAGAGAGAAGTGTCTCTTGTGCAATATGACACAGTTATATTGTGACTGATCATAAAAAACTGAAAAATCATCAACAGGAATCAACATCATTTTCCATGTGCCCACAGGTGTTAAAGATACCAGAAAATATGTGACTCGACATACTATGCATATTTTCCTACTTGCATTTGTTTCCTCACTTGTCTCCTATCTGCTCTGAGTAAATACAGCCGGCAGTTCACCTGAATACTATCAGATTTTTTTGCCACTTGACTAGTGGTCATGGCTGAGTCAGTCATGGGTTCACGGTTTTGGCAAGAAGTGCAAAATCTTTATTTTCTTTTCAGAATCTTGTGAGAGTAAACAGTTTACTTTTGGCATTTAAAAAAAGACAAGTAAAATAAAGCAATTACAATGAAATATCACAATTTTAAGCTTAGATTTTCTTTCCTGTGGAATGACATGTCACAAATGAGTATTTCAAGACCCTTTGGAAAGTCGGAAATCTCAAGATTCTTTCTGTTTTTGTAATTTCTGGCTCTGATAAATTGTGTCACTTTGTTGACATTGTTCATTGTGGCTTTATTTTTGGTTCTCAAGCACGTCAACTGGTTTCAGGGTTCAGAGGATTAATATAAGCAACATTTCAAAAAGAGCAAGAGACAAGCCAAGTATTTCGTTTTATTCATGCTGCTCCTTCACTCCTCAAGTATATGATATGATATTCTCCAGATCTATCTTGAGTCCAGGTACTTCTCTGTGCACCATCATGATTCTTGCCAACTCATTTTCAGTCTGTTTGTAAGTGCACTGTTTGTAAGTGCACAGTAAATCCTGCTCAGTGCTTTGATTCTGAAGCATCGCTGACTTCTGTGGAAAGCTTTTGAGACTGTTGGTCTCAGTAGCTTACATATTGCAAGAGGATTTTTTTCCCCACTGGCTCTCCCGCTGGTCATCTTCAACACTCACAGAACTGACACTTCAAGATCTATTTTTAAATCATGACTCTTAGTCTTAAAGTCAGTTTTCTGCCCTATGTTTTCTGGCCAGTTACATTAATATTTTAACATAAATTTGCAGTCTGTTACTTGACAACACCAAGAAGGTCCATGCAGAGAAATAAAGAGGTGTCAAATTTTGGAAAAAGAAGTATCAGTGTGTATTTGAAGAAGACTCTGCTGAAACTTTCTATTGTAGCTGGTGATCGATTACTTGGAGTAATCATTTCCAGCGCGAAATGCCAGATTTAAAGAGCACATTTCCAGGTTTATAATATTATTTTTGATGATATACCAAAAAAGTGCTTATACTTCACATTTCTGCTGCACTTCTTCTCACCTTGTGCCTGAAACGCTCTGTTTTAGCTCCTGTCTTAAAGGCTTCCTTCCCAAAAAAGCCCAATCTGCTCTGATATGTATTAGAACTCCAGATTTCTGAGTAAGTCAAACTTGTTTCTGATGGGTGTTAAACTCTGCCAAGTTTCTCCTTGTTTCAGATTCTGTTTGTGAAATTCATGGACAGGATGTCAAGGCACAGTTGGGGTGAGGTCAATGTTGAGTCTTTGCTTTTTGCAGACGATGTAGTTCTGTTTGTTTCATGAGGCTGTAAGCTTCAGCGATAAACTATGGCAGTTTGCAGCAGAGTGTGAAGCAGTCAGATGAGAATCAGGACCACCAAGTCTGAGGCCATGGTTCTCTACTGGAATCAGTGGACTACTCCCTCTGGGATGAGGGTGAGTTGCTGTCTTAAAGAAACGTTTAAGGGGGTTTTAGGCATAATTCACGAGAAAATGTAGTATGAAATAGATTGGGGCAACGTCAGTAGTGATGCTGGTGTTATACCAGACTGTCGTTTTGAAGAGGGAGATGAGCCAGAATGCAAAGCTGTCAATTTACCAGTCCAACCCTCACCTATGGTTTTGCGCTTTGAATAGAATAAGCTAAGATCGCTGATAGAACCATGGGTTTCCTACATAGGGTGGCTGGGGTCACCTTAGAGATAAGGAAAGTAGCTCGTATCTGATTAAGATGCCTCCTGGACAACTTTCTTTGAAAGCTTTCCAGAAATGTCCAACTGGGAGGAGACCCAAGGGTAGACCCAGAACTCAACAGAGGAATTATGTATCTCATCTGGGCTGGGAACACCTTGAGATTCCGAGGAGGAACTGGAAAGCATTACTGGAGAGAGGAACATCATCTGCTTGCTCCCACAGCAACCCAAACCCACATATGTGGGAGAAAATGTATTGATGGATGGAAGGAAAAGTGTTTTCTGAGAGAAAGAAAAGCTGCCTTTGTTGTGGACTGTGAGCTTTATAAGTTTGCAGACCTTTAACGTGTACAAATAAAACCATAACACACTAAAGAAAAGGGAAAAACCCAAAAGGCCTGATATTGTCTGCTGATAAAAAGTTAATCAACCTTCTAAAAGTGATTGAAGAAAGTTCTATGTGTGTTGTAACGAAGACAGATTAAACACTGACAAAAGAACAAAACCAATCCACTGAATTCTTTCACGGCTCTCCCACGCTCGTGCGCCACTGGCAGACTCAAAAGACTTTACCAGCGTGTTTGGTGAAAGAGCTTTACAGTGGGAAAATTCAACCCAACAAACAGCCACTGTGTTGGCCAAAGCACTAGGTTCAATGGATCACGGCTTTTAGTGTGTGTGTACGCCTCTGTGTATTCCTGCATTCTTGTCTGTGCACATACAGATAAGAGCAAAACATTGGCCATTGCACCCTCAGCCTCTACTAGCTCAGTAAGGGTCCTTGTAAAAAGAGGTGCATTCATCACTACAGCAATTCACATCAAAGTGGCCTGACCAGGACAAAAGACACAGCCAATACAAAGGACAGTGAATGTCATAACTCCTGCCAGACTGTCACCATGAAAGACATGTTTTACCTCTAATCTATGGGGTTAGTGAGAAGTCAACTCTTAAATCTGTCTGTCTTAAGAACAACATGCATGGCTCAATTTGAAGAAATCATAGTCGTACGATCACAAAGACATGTGCGTTACAGTTCATGCGATGACTAACAGCAGAATGTGAACTTGTTTTCCTGCGACTGTACAGCACATGTCAATAAAGCAAAGACTGCAGTATGACTCATCTCATCTTGTGGAGCCCATTTATGGTGAAAATCTCTCTGTGCCCTCAAGTCATTTTCCATTTTCATGCAATTTATCATCTCACAGTATGTCTGACATTTCGCCTGGCCAATTTTGGACACAGCCCACATCACACAATATCCCTGTGGGGGTTTATCTTGGACAAACTATCATTTGCACCACTTTTTATAGACTTCTGTGTCCTTGTGTTGGGTTGTGAATCTCCATCCATCCATCCATTATCTATACACCGCTTAATCCTCACTAGGGTCGCGGGGGGGGGGGGCGGGGCTGGAGCATATCCCAGCTGACTCGGGCGAAGGCAGGGGACACCCTAGACAGGTCGCCAGTCTGTCGCAGGGCCACATACAAAGACAAACAAGCACTCACACATTCACACCTACGGGCAATTTAGAATAATCAATTAACCTCAGCATATTTTTGGACTGTGGGAGGAAGCCGGAGTACCCGGAGAAAACCCACGCATGCACAGGGAGAACATGCAAACTCCATGCAGAAAGATCCCGGGAAAGCCGGGACGCGAACCAGGTACCTTCTTGCTGCAAGGCGAAAGTGCTAACCACTACACCACTGTGCAGCCCAGGTTGTGAATCTCTCATTATATAACCAGTAATGTTTTACATAGAGACAGAGCATTTTCTCTTTTTATTGTAGTGAAGAGTTTTGAGCTTACCAATGGCTTGTGCCAGAGCGATGACCACTTCCTGGCATGTGGTGAACTCCGTGACCCCGCACACGATGCGCTGCACTCCGTCCACCCAAACTTTCAGCTCCATGGCCTTCATCCAGAGGCCCCTCAGTCCTCCACACCACTAGGGGGTGCTGTCAATGGTTTATTTTCCATCCTTGAAAGCAAAAAAGAAAACATGGTTCAATGCAATTCTGTTCTCATTAAATAAAACACTTAAAACTGCAACAAAAAATATTTATATGTTAACAATGGATCCAATTTCTAGCAAAAGTGTCCTTCAGTGCAACAACCCTACAGAGTGTTTTATTGTCTTTAGGCAAATAATTTTTGGTTTTGGCTGATAGTTTTTCCAATTTTACTTGTCTCTCTGCTCTAATTAGACAGAGCAGGCATATATTGTTGGTTAAATGGCACTAATAAGCCCACAGTATGCTACTGGTCAACAGGAAACCAACACTCATTACCAGTGGTGGAAAGTAACCAAATACATTTACTCAGTACAATTTTGAGGTACTTTTCTTCCATTTTAAACCTACATACAAACTACATTTTGAGAGTAAAGTATTGCACTTTCTGCTCCACCATATTTATCTGACAGCTTTAGTCACTTCTAATAAGGAGATTTATAACATGCTTTTCAACCATTTTGGCTTCTTACATCTTACTGGGTTACATTTCAGATGTCTGTGTCTTGTTAAAAACTAAATCAGACAGTAATGTTTGGCTCTAAACTTTGCACATGGTTTCAGTTTCATTCTGTAAATGTTCAAATGATCCAATATCTCGCCAAAAATCAAAGATTAGAGAAAAAGTTCAAAAATAGACACAAACGGATAAGGATTTGTGTTTCGTTTCTCTCCCATGACTCATGTCCCAACCCTTAAGATTTTCCTGTATCCGCAAATCAAATTTTAGATGAAGTAGTTCAAACCTGTAGCAGCTACAACAGCAACGTGCTGCTGACACACTGATGGTTCCCTATTAAAATGTCAGATATAATAATCTGTCAGTCAGCGGGACCAAACACAACTTCTTACTTTAATACTTTAACTACTTTTGCTGCTAATGCTTATGTATTTTCTCAAGTGGGAGTATTTTTACTATGTTGTATTTATATTTTTATTTAGGTAAAGATCTGAATATTTTTTCTACTTTTTCCGTGACTAATATACACTAATGTTCAAAGTCTGGGGTCACTTAGAAATGTCCTTATTTTTTAAAGAAAAGCATTTTTTTTCAATGAAGATAAGATTAATCAGAAATCACTCCTGTGTTATAATGCTACATTGTGTTAGCTAATGGTGTTGAAAGGCTATTTGATGATGAGAAAACCCTTGTGCAATTATGTTAGTGAATGAATAACAGTGTGAGTTTTCATGGAAAACATGAAATTGCCTGGATGACCCCAAACTTTTGAACGGTAATGTATATACTCATGAACATGACTCAGATTTACTGCTAATGTTGCTTGCTTTAAAAAGCAGCTAACTGGCTCCTCATTTTGGGAGCAGCACCTCCTTCAGCACAAAATCCTGAAAAATATCATCATCTCACACTCCTGTCACTAATTTAAGCATAATTCTCTTTATAAAGCTTTTGTTTTGTCTTAAATTAGAATTTAATGCTCTATTTGGTCAGCAGTGTTTTGTAAAATAGCACAATATAATCACATTGCCACAGAACAGTTCCAGTGTTGATGAATTACCCACTCTTTCTCCTCATCTTGTTTCTGTTAGCTGTTTCCTAAATGACTTCACAACCACCAGAGAGTGTTCTACATTATGGATGGAAACACTCACGACAACTCACAACGCTTGTTCCTCTGAAGCGGATTCATGTAACGCTGCTGAGAAATAGCTGCGAGAACACGGTTACGGTGCAGCGCTCGTGATCACGGAATACACCAGTATATATATTTTTCATTTGCTGGTGTTGGGTGCAAGAAAGCTTACATGCACGGAGAATGAGAGCCATTTCAAAGTGCTGAAACATGCGCTTCAGCAGCGAGGTGAGTCATTATGAACCTGGCAAAGCCGAAGCAACAGAGCAGTGAAGGAGCAGGTGCCTGACGCTCAGTTTTGCAGCCCTACTGGGCAGCTGTGCTCCTCTCTGGACCATCAGCTCAGCTCTGATCCTTGACTTCCACATCGCTCGAGGCCTCCCTTAACAATTTAGGCACCTTCCATCTTCTTCACAGCAGGAATGGGGCTCCCAGCCCTCCTGCAGTTTAACTACAGGCCCCCCCTTGAGGCCTTTTCCTCCTGAGATGGCATTAAGCTGCACACTCTTAAGGGCAAAGCCTGCATTTGGAGAGAGGTGGGATGATTTGTTACTTTAGACAGATACTGAGGAATGCATTTGAATTCTTGTTACAGTCGAGCAAATGAGGCTATTTCTTTGCAGAGAGCTCAGTGGGTTGGGAAATAGAAGGGAGACGAGAAAAAGGGGGGGATGAAGGTGAAAGAGTGGAGGGACAGATGGGTAAACACAACAAAATGGGATGAAAACAAGAAGAGGAAGTTGGGGCGGCATGAAGAGAATTCAATTCAATTCAATTCAATTTTATTTATATAGCGCCAATTACAGTCAAATTGTCTCGAGACGCTTTACAGAACCCATATGCCTGACCCCCAGAGCAAGCCAAAAGGCGACAGTGGCAAGGAAAACACCCTTTTAACAGGGAAAAAAACCTCGAGCAGAACCCGGCTCTAATGTGGGGGGACCCATCTGCCTGCTGGCCGGGCAGGTTGAGAGGGACAGAAGAGGTAGAGAGGTAGAGATAGAGGGGTAGAGATAGAGATAGAGGGATACAGATAGAGGGGTAGAGATAGAGAGGTGGGGGGGTGGGACACAAGGACCATAAAACACAGCCACACATCTGAAGCATCCAGCATCCAGCTCTGGGACCAGGGACACTCGGAGAAAGGACACAGAAAGAAACAGAGTGAATGTAATGCAATAATGGTATATATAGTAAATACATAGGTAGTTAGAGAAGGGCTCAGTGCATCCAGAGAGGTTCCCCAGCAGCCTAGGCCTATAGCAGCATAACTAGGGGCAAACTAAAGGGACGTCAAGAGGGGAAGTCAGTTGTGCAAATGAAAACACCAGCTCACCCCGTCAGGGTCACCCAGTCAGCCCTAACTATAAGCTTTGTCGAAAAGGAAGGTTTTAAGCCTGGTCTTAAAAATAGAGAGGGTGTCCGCCTCCCGAACCCAAACTGGGAGCTGGTTCCACAGGAGAGGTGCCTGATAACTGAAGGCTCTGCCTCCCATTCTACTTTTAGAGATTCTAGGAACAACAAGTAAGCCTGCAGTCTGAGAGCGAAGAGTTCTGCTAGGGTAATATGGTACTATCAGGTCTTTAAGATATGATGGAGATTGGTTGTTAAGAGCTTTATATGTCAGAAGAAGGATTTTGAATTCTATTCTAGATTTAACAGGGAGCCAATGAAGAGAAACCAATATAGGAGAAATATGATCTCTCTTGCTAACTCCCGTCAGTACTCTGGCTGCAGCGTTTTGGATCAGCTGTAGATGTTTCAGAGAGCTATTGGGACAACCTGATAATAAGGAATTACAGTAGTCAAGCCTAGAAGTAACAAATGCATGGACTAGTTTTTCTGCATCACTCTGAGACAGGATGTTCCTGATTTTCACAATATTTCTCAGGTGGAAAAAGGAAGTCCTACAGATTTGTTTTATGTGCGAGTTAAAGGACATGTCCTGGTCAAAGATAACACCGAGGTTCATCACAGTAGTACTGGAGGCCAATGTAATGCCATCCAGAGTAACTATATGCTTTGAAAGCAATTCTCTAAGATGTTTGGGGCCAAATACAATGACTTCAGTCTTGTCTGAATTTAGTAGTAAGAAATTATAGGTCATCCAGGTCTTTATGTCCTTAAGACAATCTTGCAGTCTAGCTAGCTGATTAGTTTCATTTGGCTTCATAGATAAATACAATTGAGTGTCGTCAGCATAACAATGGAAATTAATACAGTGCTTCCTAATAATGTTGCCTAAGGGAAGCATGTATAATGTGAACAGTATTGGTCCTAAGACAGAACCCTGAGGAACTCCATGATTAACCCTAGTATGCTCAGAAGAGTCATTGTTGACATGCACAAACTGGAACCTGTCTGATAAGTAGGATTTAAACCAGTCCAGTGCTGTCCCTTTAATGCCAATAGAATGTTCTAGTCGCTGTAATAAAAGTTTGTGGTCGATTGTATCGAATGCTGCACTAAGGTCCAACAGAATAAGTATAGAGATCAGTCCATTATCTGACGCTATGAGAAGGTCATTAGTAACTTTCACCAGAGCTGTTTCTGTGCTATGATGCACTCTGAAGCCTGACTGAAACTCTTCAAACAGGCTATTCCTTTGTAAATGTTCATAAAATTGATTTGCAACTGTTCTTTCCAGAATTTTAGAGAGAAATGGGAGGTTGGAAATTGGTCTATAGTTGGCTAAAACATCTGGATCTAGAGTGGGCTTTTTAAGTAAAGGTTTGATTACAGCAACCTTAAAAGCCTGTGGTACATAACCTGTTACTAGAGAGAGATTAATCAGATCTAACATTGAGGAATTAATTAAAGGTAAAGCCTCCTTGAACAGTCTAGTTGGGATAGGATCTAAAAGACATGTTGATGGTTTGGATGTAGAAACTATTGAAATGACTTCAGAGAGATGTATGGGGGTGAAAAATTCTAAATATCCATCTGGTCTTACAGCCAATTCTAAAGTATCTGTAATCGATGATACATCTGTGACATTTGCAGGAAGGGCCAGATTAATTTTTTCTCTAATCGTAATAATTTTATTTGTTAAGAAGCTCATGAAGTTGTTACTGCTCAAAGCTAAAGGAATACAAGTTTCAACAGAGCTCTGACTCTTTGTCAGCCTGGCTACAGTGCTGAAGAGAAACCTGGGGTTGTTCTTGTTTTCCTCTATTAAAGATGAATAATATGTTGTCCTGGCATTACGAAGAGCTTTTTTATAAATTACTAGACTTTTTTTCCAAGCTACATAAACTTCCTCTAAATTAGTGGAGTACCACTTCCTTTCCAGCTTTCGGGACGCCTGCTTTAAAGTCCGCAGCTGGGAATTATACCAAGGAGCAGGTCCTCTCTGAGATAGAACTTTCTTTTTTACAGGTGCAACACTATCAAGTGTTGTACGCAGTGAGGCTGCAGCATTATTAACAATATAATCCACTTCTGTGGGGGTAAAATTATAATATTTCCCTTCCATTATATCAGTAAGTGGTGCTGGACTAAATAGAGAGGGTATTATTTCCTTAAATTTAGTCACCGAATTGTGAGACAGACATCTACTGTAATGATATTTATTCTTAACTCCTATACAATCTATTGTTGTAAATTGAAATGTTATCATAAAATGGTCAGAAAGAAGAGGGTTCCGGGGAAATACTGTTAACTGTTTGATTTCTATGCCATAAGTCAGAACGAGGTCAAGGGTATGATTAAAACTATGAGTTGGTTTATTTACATGTTGAGAAAACCCAATTGAGTCTAATATTGAATTAAAAGCAGTCGTAAGGCTGTCACTGTCCACGTCAACATGAATGTTGAAGTCACCCACAATAATGACTTTATCTGAGCTGAGCACTAAATCAGATAAAAAGTCTGAGAATTGAGATAAAAACTCAGAGTAAGGAGCAGGAGGACGATATACAACAACAAATAAAACTGGTTTCTGAGCTTTTAAATCTGGATGAGAGAGACTGAGAGTAAGATTTTTGGGAGAGAGAAGACTTTTGGGATGAGGCATAAAAAGGAGCAATAACAGGATTGATTTTGTTTCCGTTAGATACCCCGAAGCAGGAAAACATCTGATTACTGCAGGATTCTCTCATCAGTAAAGCAGCCAACATGACTTCACTGTGCCACTGTTTTATAACACACAACACACAAATTGACATGACGACATCTTTAACTTTTCACAGTTGTGGCTGAAATGTTGTAAATGAACGACATCCCAATCACACTGAAGTTTAACTGGGAGGAAAAGCCCGTTGACACAAAGGTGTGAATGTGATCTCCGCCTCCCACACACAATCATAACGCTGAGCTCACACCTCGTATGCACACACACACTTTCAATGGACACACCCACGTGAGAAGTCGTGCTGAATGAAGGGTATTAAACTACGACAGGCTGCGCTTCAGTGGGTTTTTACGACCAAAGCGACATTGGGAATCATACATTTACTTTGATAAAAATGACTAATGTTAACATGAGCGATGAGCCTGTCAGGGCGGGGTGCCACATGAGGACACGTAGAGAGTCTTTCACTACGTCTTGCACTAAGTGCGCAGTTATATTTAATTAAAAGATGATTCATATAGTTGGAGATGCTTCTTGGCGACAAGTGCAGGCAGGCCGCGGCCCATTAAAATATCAAAGTGTCCATGAAAAGCAGAAAACATTAGATTAATACTGATTAACTGGTTGGCTCATAGGCTCCCGCTGTTGCCATGACACAAACATCACAACATATGCTGGCAGGTGTTTGTAATAAGATCAGGCAGCTGCGCAAGAGCAGATGTTGAGATGCTCTTTAGTGGAACCAAGCAGATCAGCTCGATAGCTTTGATCCTGGGTGACAAAAGTGTCTTTACATGCTCTCGATAGGTGACTCCAGAGGGAATCACAGCAGCATACAGGCTGTAGAAGCTCTGACCTGGAAACCTTAAGGTCATCCTGTAGCACCACAGAGCCTCCAGACTCATCAATGACAACCTGATTGAATTCTACGCCCAACTGCTCCAACAACACGACCACTCAAGTATGTTTCCTGGTGGAAATGAGCTGCGATTTTCTTGAACCTGCTGCTAAGTTCCAACACTTGAATCACTTTGGAGTCTCACAGTGCCTCATCCACCTCCACCACTCTCTCTCTCTCTCACTCTCTCTTTCTCTCTCTCTCTCTCCAGCCGTTGCCATTACTGTTCTGGATTTTCATCATGCTATTTGCACATCCTCCCTTTAATCTAAATTCCAGTTGCTTTGATGCTTCCACCGCCAACGTGTGAATAAATAAATCATACAGGCGAGTGTACACAAATTAGCATGCTGCGACATGGGTTTCTATTCTGGTTCATTGTAAATGTCTCCCTCCATACTTAGAGCCCATCGGTGAGCTATACGTCCATACAGTTAGTCAGAACCTGTGGCAAAGGTGCCGCCACTGTTGGAATTTCCTTTTCCATTAGTCACAGTTTAATAAACTGCTGGACTCGGAGCTCCACGTTCCACATAGTAATCCATTCACAGAGGATCCAGGACAGTTGAGGTAACAACTTAATTCAGGAGCAGGAACCGTAACTTTCAGCATAAAATTCAGAATATTGTGACCATGCAACATTTACGTCACTGCAGGCAGACGCTGTTTGAAATTATCTTTAAATGGTTTTGGTTTAGTCTTAAATTTGAATTTAGAACCATGAGTCTGACTCTATCCTATTATATTCATTAATATTGGATATCTGTGTAGATTCTCAGTCATCCAGGTCCAGGCCAGTAATCCTACAAGCTTCAGTAAAAGGTAATTAGACTTCTCTTTTTGGTTCTTGTAGAAGTTTCACCTCATTCAAGAGGCTTCTTCAGTTCTAACTTACTGAGCAGACATCTCAGATATTTACTAGGACCCCAAATCTCAGGGAAAATTGCCTATTAATGACCCAAGACTTACATGTCTTGAGGTAAATGGTTGTGAAACTGTCAGGAGAGGAATGACTCAAGTTGTTAATGGTGGTGAAACTTTCTAGGAAGGAATCTCAAGACTGTGCTGTAAGTACCTGATATGTGGCATCGTAGACTCCTTCATCTGTTTAGCGATGACTGCTACAGTTAAACATTGAGTCTTCTCTCAAACCGTCTGTCTTTTCTGTGCAGAATGTAAACATTGCTGTCCTTGAAGGAGTGTAGATTATCCTTTAGGAGCTGGTTTTCCAATGCTATGCCATATGCTTGTGAAATAGTTGTTAAGTCTCCCCCTTAAATAGGTTGGTGGTTGGATGGTTTATCCTTGGGTTGAACCAGTTTTTGTCTCAGAGTGTTGCTGCATCTAAAAAGCATCGGGATGTTCTCCAAGTCTTAAAGAACTAATAACCAAAAAGTTCAGCTGCCTTCTACTAAAGCTGCTAGGGTTAGCATTGGATGGTTTGTGTCACTCTCAGCATGAATTGGATTAACTTTGCTGCAGTAATTATCCAATGGATGGCATTTACTTGCTTAGTTAAATCCAAGTGGCGACGTTTTTTTGGACAGGTAGTGTATTTTGAGTCTGTAAAGCACTTTGGTCAACCTTGGTTGTTTTAAAATGTGCTATATAAATAAAGTTGTTCTGTGATTTTTTTTTAATCATAAAAATTGAAATTCTGCCACATTTACAATAGCAAAATTTAAATATTAGGTGTTTTGTGTTACTGCAGCTTTCCAGGATTTGCATCTACTTGCATTTTTGTGGAACAACTCAAACACAAATAAATAACAGAACAGACCACTGAGCAGAAGAGAGAAGAAAACACAGAAACACAATGTCCCCAGTAGAGGAGATATAGTACTATTCACTTCAGTTGTGATGCGAAGAAATAGTTGAAAAGATGGAGAATGACTCTGCTGCTGAGAGGAAAGGCTGCTGCTATCAGTACAAATCTTTGCTGTCAGACAACTTTTGCCGCAGCCATTCGGTCTGAGACATGAAGAATCTTGCGTTGTCTGGGCTGTGAACCATTGAGCTAAACTTAGTCGTGACTTCAGGCTGCCTCCCCTGAAGTTTCATTCTCAGGATGCCACAGGAAGGCAGAGCCGGGGAGGGGACATGGTGACAAGCCACGGTGTCTGATTTGGATGAGAGAGTTGCTCATGAAATGGATCAGGAGAAAAATGAGGCTTTAATAGGGAGGGACAAGGATATTAAGATTGGAAATCTTATTCATGTTACAGTCTGGGGTTTAGACTCAATCTACAAACCAAACAGTTCATTTCCTGCCTTGTTCAGCTCAGTGATCTCTGCTAAATTAAACTTTAACAAACTCATTCTTTAAACCTGCACCGTTGCTTATTTCTCTGGCTGACATCCAACAATAAACAGATTGTTGAAGCCGCAAAAAAATATGCCCAAAAAATACAAACGTTGCTTATTTTAAAAGCCACTAATGTCAGTCTAATAATATTTGCCGCTGAGTAGATGTGACTTTCACACGTGGCAGCAGTAATGAGCAGCTCAACAACAGTTATGATGCAATCCAATTTCTAAGGAAGTTGTGTTGGCAGGAAGGGGGTCCGCTGGAAAACAAGGGGCTCACAAAACAAAAGAGTGTGCTGTAGTGTGAGTCTGTGCGAGCCCGCATGGCAAGCAGCATGACTGGATGCAAACAATCCTTCACCATGGCGACGCAGCTAAAGCTTTGTCCGAGCCTCACACAGATGACTGGATTGATTGGAGGGTCCGGTCTGGGAAAGGAGGCCGAACAATCAGCAAACAATTAAGAAGCAGCCCGTGCGTTCCCGTCGCTTCCTCTTTGTTTCTTCTGAATGTGGGCTGCAAGAAAACATGGAGGTGTGTGCAGCAGCGGGGTTCCTCTCTCAGAATGAAGTGAGGTGTTGGACAAACCCGAACAGGAGCAGTTATAGTCATTAAAAGATTTTATCTCAAACTCAGTGGGTTTGAGTAACTCTGAGTGTCTGATGTGGTTTTTCCATATCAAATTACCTTTTTGCAAATCCCTAAAATCTACTGAAAAATCCATGAATATGCAAATATAGGTTAATTTAGATTAATAGGACAAAAAGGAAGAAGTATGATTTAAAAAATCTTGCTAGTTAAGGTTAAAAGTAACCATAGTTACTTATTTTATAGGAAAATAAAAGAAGAATGCTTGAGAGTTGCACCATTACAAGTTAATGTCATTATTAGCTGCTAAGATTAATTAATTAGCTGACAACTATGAAAAAAACAACTATTCTGATAATTGGTTTAAATAATTTTTGAGTAAAAAAGTCAGGATTCTCTAATTCCCGCTTCCTAAATGATTTTTTTTTTTTTTTTTTTACTTTTCTATGCAATTAAATTTAATATCGTCGGGTTGTGGAAAAAAACAAGGGATTTTTTCCATCTCATCTTGAGCTTTGGGAAACACAAACTGACATGTTTTTACCATTTCTGACATTTTACGGACATAACAATTAATGGATCAATCTAAAATGTAATAGACAGATTCATCAACAATGGAAAAATCATTACTTGAGGTCCCAGTCATCTTCATGTCAAAAGAAAGACTTGACTTCAGAATATTTTTCCTTCCCGCTTTGATTTAATCAGTGCTGTTGTGTTAAACTTTTGCTAACTGAGGCGTATCAAAATGCTTCATACAGACACCTTTACTTCAGACGATGTTCCAGGTTACTGTTTATAACAGAAAACAGCAAATTGATCACTGCTTTGTCTCACTCTCAGTTCACACACAGGCCACCTGCAGCTGCTGTTGCTGCCATCACTTATTTGCAGGTATCTCTGCTGAGATTAGTGGAAATACTGATGATGAAGATGAAGAAGCTGCACTCTCATCCTCTCACACACACTAACACTAAATGAGAAAGTTGGACTGCATCTCAAAAAAGTTCTCAACTACAGATTTGTTTTTAATCCTGTTGCATTAAGCTTCAAATTATATTTCTAGCTCTAGAGAAACTTTCTCAGGTCCCGACTTCTGTGACCTCAGATCTCAGACTTCCAGTTTCCACTTGTGCAAGTCATTTGTTGGAACAGGATCAGAGCGCAAAGTAAAAGTGAGGTCACAAATCTTGCTCGTAAATCAACTTGAGTGCAGAAAAATTAGAAAACAAACCTTCTCAAATCAAAATCTGAACATACATCATGATGCACAGTGCAGCTCAGGTACTCAGGAGAAGCAAGAAAACACATTTGAGTAGAGGGGAGCTTTAAATACACTGGGATGACTCTTACAGAAGTGTTGCTCCCTGGATAAAAAAAATCTAAAACTAAACACTTTCAGGCAGCTCTGAGGCTGTACTTTGCTAAATGCTAACCAATGTTAGCATGCTTGAAGGTATTACACTGGCCCACATCTAGCAAAGAAAACAACTAAGGAGATTGCTGAAACTACCAAAATTGGGTTAAGAACCCCAACACATCATTAAAACCTGGAAGGATAGTGGTGATCCATCATCTTCGAGGAACAAACGCGGTCGGAACAAACTCTTAGATGATAGTAGGAAATCAACAGTAGAACTCACGGCTATGTTTAATAGTGAAAGTAAGAGCATTTCCACGTGCAATCAATCAACCAAAGTACAGAAAACAAGAAAAGCACTCAGAGGGCGCAGTACTCTGCCAAAACTGTTCAGTCGTATTATTTACGATGGCTGAAATCTTTAAAAAATTTGTGGTCTGCAGTGGTCGATTTGTAGTGGGATCACAATCGTGATCATCAGCAGGCAGCTGACGTAATGTTCACTTGTTGTCATAGTTACTATCTCACTGTGATACAGAAATCTTTAACAAATCCGTGTATCCAGACTATAAGCCGCATCACTGCCAAAATCTAGTCACTTGGTCCTTGTGTCATTTCTGACCTTCACTGAAAATTTCATCCAAATCTATTATTCCGTTTTTGAGTAATGTTGCTAACGGACGGACAGACAGACAGAAGGACATACCAGTGTCGATTGTCACATAACTCCGCCGTTCCTCCTCCCTCCTCCGCAGAGAAATAATAACATTTTGCCCTTCAAGACAAATAACCTAATGAGCATAACCTGAATTTTCAAAACAAATACTAACCGCATGGTGATGCTAAGAGGTAAATCACTAGATCATCACCATTACAAGGATTAATCCTCTATGGACCATGATCGTCTCTACAAAATTTCATGACAATCCATCCAATAGCTGCCGAGATGCTTCAGTGTGCCTGACATTGTCATCTCTACAGCCATGCTGCTAGCATGACTAAAATAGCCACGAGAACTGCTACTGTCAGCAGGTATTTCAAATACAAAGAGCAAATTAAATCAAATTTTGACCTTTGTCCTGAGACAAGATGTCACTTTTCTTAATGGAACATCCTGCAGGCTCAGTGGCGGTTGCATACACAGCAACATACTCAGGACGCTGTGCTTTTTGAGTTGGCACACAGTCTTTATTTTATACAGTGGTAACCCACTCACTCTCCCTGGTTCTCTTTACTGATGCTAACACACTAATGCTATTAGATTCCACGAGGCAGTCCTGATCCTGCTACAGCTGGTTGTACATGCTGCAGTTTGAAATTGAAACCTGCACCTTTTTAGTCTCCTGTGATCTTCTACCTCTGGCTCAATATTATGATCCATGAGCTGTGTGCTGCTCAGTGACTTTTACAGATCAACTTTGAGAAACTTCAATTAATAATCAGAAAGAACAGCTTTGCATTCATGTGTAGTCAGTCAACAATTCAGGAAAAAAATTCGTTAGATTCCACAGTGAACAAATATGCAGCATTTGATAGGACCTTTGACCCAACCTGGCATTCATTATTTTACCACCACTGCAGTAAACGATCACCACACTGAAGCCGAGCAACCAAACGGCCACCTCGCAGTCTCAAAAGTTACAACTAATCAGCTTGGTGGAGACAATAAGCCTGTAAGACTTGGAGCTTAGCTGACCACAGGGTGATGGGAGGGGGAGTCTGCTGAAAGATAAACAGGACTGGATTTACACCGCAAAGTCTGTTACGAGTTTTCCACTTCAGCAGCACAGGTCTGATGTCACAGGGAAATATTGACGACATGGGACGTTGCGTGCACACACTGGGATCGATCATTTGGATAATGAATATCAGTAAGGAGGAAGACGAAAAATACCAGTTTGGGTTGTGTTAACAGAAATAGGAACCCACTGAACTTAGAATTTTATATGAAGTTTAACCCTCACTGATGAGTTTGAAAGGCATCTTATCTTTAAAAAACAACTAATGATACACCATTTATCCGAGGTGGAATTGCAAAAATAAAAGGAATCATTGAATTTTCAACTTTCCAGTGTCCTTGAATGAATCACCTGTGACCAAGACTAACCAATCTCCATGTCTCGTTTAAAAAATTTTGCAAAAATACACAGGTTGCAATAACTACATTCTACTAAAACTGAAAAATCTGCACTTCCTGGTGCAACTGATGAGTAACTGTTGACTCTGCTGCGACCGACAGTCACATGACAACTATTCAGAGACTATTTGGATGAAGTATAGAAACAAATTTTTTTTAAAAAATGCACACATCTAAAGTATGTAGAGCCACCTCCTTTGTTCCCACAGTACCATTTGAAAAAATATTGTACATATTTGATTCAAGGTTTTTCAGTTTTTGTGAAATAAACAATCAAAGAAATTCCAATTCCTGCCATTGTTGTTCCGTTTCCTTAGAGGTGCAGAACTTTAACTTGCTGTAAAAAATGAGCCCACAGTGAGGAAAAAATGTGACCGGAGCAAAACAAAAACACCAAGAAACTGCTTGGGGTTCAGAGGGTTAAAGAAAAATATGAAAATAGCACATAATGTAGGCAGTTTTTGTAGCAATCTCACTGATGAAACAGTCAAAAGAGAAATAAAGCAGAAAGCTAACTAAAAACTGTTTGGGGAGTTACTTTCTGGCACAATTCAATCTAGTTCCACCAGCTGTCTTGTGAGGCTTTTCTGTCTTGTCATAGTAAACTGAACATTTAGGGATATAAAAATTACGCCCTGCAGGTTTTAGGCAACTGTGGCAGGATGTTTTTTGCATTTTGACACCAGAAGTAGTTGAGGAAAACAAATGAGAAAATGTGCAAATGATCTGACGGCTGCAGCTTTACAGAACATTACGTTGTCAGAGCTCATTAATTTAGTTTGAAAACAGTGTTTTTACATCTATAGGACATAAACCAAGATATTAAGACTTGGAGTGTTAGGTAGGGTCAAGATTTTAAAATTATTTCATATTTATAAACAAGAATATGTTGGGTTTTTTTTTAAAGAAATGATAGAAAGAGAGAAACAATTGCACATGTTACATTTTTTCATGCAAATTTCACTCAGAACGCTCAGTTCAGCAGCAAACGAAGGGGTCGCGTGTTTTAAACCAACACTGCACACAAATAAAGAATTGCATTTATTTTTCATTGTGTTTTTGTGCAGCAAAGTGTTTAGAAGAGTTTGTCCTTGCTTCCGATCACGCGTGTGCTTCAAGGACTTCTGCCTCTGTATGACTCAGTTGAAGGAACTCTGATTAAAACCAGTGCTGAGTGAGCGCTTATAGCAGAACTCTATTAGGAGATTCATCATTGCAGGGCTCAGCAGATCCTCTGACCACTCACTCATACACTCACCTACTGCTGCCTCATGGATCTGCTGTGTCCAGGCAGGAAAACACATACAGGATGTCCTCTTACAGTGATTTAAAATGATTTTGAATTCAAAAAACATGAGTAAATCTGCAGAACAAACTTATTGGCTGCTCTGAATTATCTCCCTATCGCATGCATGTCATAAAAAGGAAGTGAACTTATGTAACAGCAGTCTTGATCAGCTGTTTTTTATTATATGATTGACGCATCCACTGCGCAAAATACAACAACATCAACAATAACAACAATAACAACATACCTCCGTGAAGCTGCAGATCTCCGCGTGTGGAACTCTCCTGTCTGGGTTAAAATCCGCTACTTTCCACGCCGTGTGATGCGGGCCACTCGTGGGAGATCCGTGTTTATTTCCGTGCAGATCCACGGTGTTAACGGCGTCTGCTCATCTCTGCCTCCCGGGATTCGCGCTGGATGTAAACACGAGCCGCTCCGGTCATCGGACATCCGAGCAGAGAGCCTCCAACATCTGCCCGTTAGCTGCTACTCTGGCCGGCAGTGACGGAGACCCGCACTTGTAAATTACATCTGAACACAAGTGGGACACCGCAAGGCATGATGGACCTGTTAAAGCTGCACTGCACCGCAAATGGACCCAGAGCCGCTCAGTCACAGTGCAGAGTCACATCTGCAGTTTTACACTCTTTTCATGTTTGTTTTAGAGCCACGTAGTGAAAATAAGTAAGGAAATAATATTATATCATTATCTAGAGATGATGTTATAGCAATAGAACAACAGGTGCAGGTGTAAAAGGATTGCTTTAAGTTAAAGGTCCCATATGGTGATTTTTAAAAAATAATAATCATTGTGTTTTCTAGTTGTTATAAGCTTGGAGATGTAAAGTAAAAACTGTTAAGGAATGACAACCACAACTAGATGTCCTCCCAGTTGCTGGAGGATAGCTGGAACACTGAAATTATTTAACATATTAAAGGTCCCATGAGGTAATTTTAAAAAAAAAATCCTAATAATTGTGTTTTGTGGTTGTTATATACTTGGAGGTGTAAAGTAAAAGCTGTTAAGGTACGACAACCACAGCTACTTAGCCACAGTGGGTTAGCCACAACTACAACTTTTACAAACTAGCGACAATTCACCATATGGGATCTTTAAAATTATATATAATTTTACTGTTTCAGCTTAGCTTAATATATCATATTAAAGGTCCCATATGATGAAAGTCCATTTCTATTGTGTTTTGTATGTTTGATAAATTCGGAGGTGTAAAACAAAAGTTGTGAGAATATGAAGACATCTGCTTCTGCTACCCCCCCAAAACTAGGTAGTTTTGTCAGAATTTTACTCAGTTATGACGTGGAAACTGTTGAACCAATAGTTGTAGAGCTACAACTTGGTGTATATTTTTCCCATCACTGTCTGCTGCTTCCAGCTGCCTCACAGTCCCCCAAGTTTATTTTTCCAGTGCTGCTTCTGTTAACTGTAAAAGAAAAACACAACAAATGTTCTGCTGTTGGTTGCAAGAGTGAACACAAGAGTCTTCATGCACTTCCAGCATCTGAGGCACTGAAGAGCCAGTGGATTGCTTTTATTTTTGAAAGAGATGCCATCACAACAATCTAAAAATCCTAAGTGTTAGCACACTGTTCAGCTAATGTGGCTAATGTCCTGATGGCAGCTTGGATAAAAGTGTGGTTGTGTGCAAATTGTGCAACAGAGTTTTGTTATCACTGCAGCACTTCAAGCCTACGGCATCACCTCAATGCAAAACATGTTGCTGCTAGCACCAGAGCTAAATTACACATCCACAGGGCCATTTTTTCTCGTATGGAAAAGTGCCACATCTGAATATCGCCCGCTTGGTGGGCAGGTTAGTACTTTCAGTCTGGTAGAAACGTCAGACCAACATAGCGGCTTCGTCGCAAACTTTCTCTTTTACTACGAAAACAGTTCAGCGAAAAGTATTTCTGAAAGCATTTGAAGTGAGAGGTAAGCTGCTAAATCTGCCCTCGCTTTAGTTCAACGACGGCTAGTTTAGACGTTTCACGAAAGTTTCGTGATGCATCGGACCTTTGCTCTCCACACTGCATTTGCATAAAGTAAAAGTGAAACTACTTTATGGAAATGAGCTTCAGGGCGACATACCGGAAAGCAGCTCGAAATGCGCCACAACGCAACCAGCATGCAATGCGACGCTTTTCACAAAGACAATGAATGGGATGTGAGAAGTTGACGCATCCTGTGGACATGTACTACAGCGTTAGCTAAGACAGTCCTGGTACTGACAAATGGTGTAGCCAGCCCATAATAGACCACTTTTCAAGACATTGAAAGAGCTTGAGTTCAGACTTTTAGAGGACTGTTAGAACTTATTGTAATGTTGCACATATTTGATGAAACTTCATTAAATCCTTCATTAGACAATAAAAAGGCCAGAAATACACATGGGTTCATGTAAAATATATAATGCTAGAAAATGTATTTACATCATGGAAAACAGCAGTAATTTTAAAGAGATGGTTGTTATTATTTTAGAGCCTTAGCTGTCTCATGTTTGCAAGAAGGGATATCAACATCTAGGTTTACACAACAGATCTACAGTATTTTTTGGTGTTCCAGCTGCTGAAACATTACTGTTTGTTTGTTTGTTTGTTTTCACAGTATATTAGACAGCACACTCCACCACTATCACTAAAACAAAGAAGGGCAAAACTTTGGAAGAACGGTGTTCATCCGACCAGTAAAGTCCCAGAGACTTAAAGAATCAATGCCAAAGTGTATTGAAGCTGCTAAACACCTCATTAAGAGACTTTATTACTCCACCAAGGAACACGGCAGAGTTATATGACAATTGGCATTGGTTTGTCTGTTTGTCTATTTGTCTGTTCACAACATTACTCAAAAATGGACTAGCAGATTTGGATGAAATTTTCAGGGAAGGTCAGAAATGACACAGGGACCAAGTGATTAGGTTTTGGCAGTGATGCAGCTTATAGCCTGGATCCACGGATTTGTTAAAGATTTCTGTATCATTGTGAGATAGCAGCACGGTGTCACTGTAACTATGACAACAAGTGAACACTATGTCAGCTGCCTCCTGACAATCACATGATTGTGATCCCACTAATAATCGAACGTTGTGGACCATGAAATTTTTAAAGATTTCATCTGTTGGAAATGAAACAACAACTGAGCAGCCTTGGTGGAGTATGTGCTCTCTAATTTCTTTTATTTTGTCACCTGTCTGTAGTTTAAAGTCCTTAAATGCATAAGTACACAAGTGTAGGCTTCCCTCTGTAAAAATGCTTCAATCTCTTTTCTTTCATTCAACATTTCTCAGAAATGAGTGACTTGAGTTGTGATTTGTTATAAATATATGGTAGGCCTCTTTATCTAAACTGAGTGAAAAGCTTAACCCAAGACATTTCTTTTCTGGCTGCACCATGCCATCAAGTGAAAATAATCCAGATGTCTCAGTGCATCATTTCTCACACCTGTCTCCAAAATACAGGCTGTAACACAGTAATTGGTAACTTGGAAATTCTGGGATCTCCACTAGAATTTAAATACACTTCTGTGGGTTTGAGTGATGCTTCGCTGCACAGCATGAAGTTAGATGGACACACTGTTGCTTTTTAATTTTGCATGATCGCACCAATAACCGACACGTGTACTGCAGTGATTTTTAGAAGTTTGCCCTGTCTGGGTGGCTAAATATTTTATGTGGCAGAACATTTTTACTTAAAGCGGTTTAGTGCTCACGTCTTCATGTTTCACAGCATTAATCCTGACAGCTGCCTGTTGTGCTGATCAGACAGAATCACCGATGACCTTCAGCTCTCAGTATATTTCAGTGCTACTCGGCAGAGTCTCTTTTGTTGTTCTACTCAACTTTTGACAAATTCAACATTTGCATACAATCTAGTATTTAATCAGGTCTTTGTTGCTCAATTAAGCAGCTTCTCATAAATCCACTTTGTAAGTAAATGTCTTTACACGAGTCATAAATTCAATAAAACCCATGATTTGGTTCTTTTTTTTGTAGCCAGCTTTAATATTTGATAGCAGCCATTTGTTCCAGTATTGCCGGCCTGTATTTCAATTTAGAACCAAATTCTTCAATTAATCCTCGACATATGGTTCAAGCTGTAGGGACAATCAAGCTGTGAGTGATTGATGTTTTCTTGCAGGCAGCGGTGCCAAGAGCTGACAGATGCTTTCAGGATTTAAAGCCTATCTTCAGCAGTTATGCACAATATTGCCACACTGCAGCTGATATTGTCATGTCTGTGATTTAAAAGCAAGCCACGGCGTAGTTAATCAGAGGGTTAAAGCTTCCACTAACTAATTTGCATTTCTCTTATGTGGATAAATCAGCTGAAATGTTTAAGCCCAAAACACCTTGTTTCCATCTGGAAGTCGAATTGTTGGCCAGCTGTTTCCCATTGCATGATTAGACCTTTTCTCAGGACTGTGGGGGTGGACTGACATCTTTCACTTTCATGGTTGTTTTGCTGCAGCTATTGAGACCAAACAACATTATGAAACTGATTTAAAGGTCCCATATTTTTCCCCTTTACAGCAAACAAATGAAAATCTCCCATTTCCCCAGAATATCTTTCAATTTTTCAGCTAAAAACACCACAAAGATGGTTAATTTCTTCACAATTGTATGACTCCTGGTTTTATCACAGATCTGCACAAGCTGACTTAGTATCTGTAGCTTTAAATGTAGCTGAGCTGCTGCTGTCCACGCCCCATTCAGGAAGAAGACTCTCTCTGCATCTGTGATTGACACAGTGGAGCAAAACAACTGAACGCACAGCAGCTGGCATAGACATGAATGCGTATGTGGGACAAAGACTTTCTATTTCTTCTATTCTCAGTGCAGCTGTTGTTTTTACCTCATGTTTGGTGAGTTTGTCTGACATTTTCAGAAAATCAGTAGATTAGGTGATGCAGAACAACGGTTGGAAATGGCTCTGGTTAACACGTAGTCTTAATGGGCTGAGTTTCAATCACTATTTCATACTTATTCCAAAGACAGAAAATACAAAATAGAAAATGGGTATTCCTCTGTAATAAAATGCAATTTATGTGAGCACAGAGAGCAGGAGAGAAGTTTAGATTGCACTGAGGCACAACAGGCCACGACCCACCCAGTCCTTGTGGACTGATGTTGATTTGTGTCTGATCAGTCTTAAAGTTTCTGCAGAGCTCTGACCTATGGGCATATGAACAAAGCTAATGGTAATGTTAGCGGCACAATGTGCTAACAATATTTTCCTATTTCCTATCAAGATCAAAAATTAAAGAAATCCAGTTCCTTCAGTTCCTCAGATGCTGGGGGTGCATGAAGACTCTTGTGTTCATTCTTGCAGCCAAAAGCAGAAGATTTGGTGTGTTTTGCTTGTTGCTAAACCATTTTAGAACAAGAAAAGCATTCAGAGAACGCAATACTCCACCAAGGCTGTTCATTTCCCCATATGGCCTTGTCAGAAATGCAACATTTTTTTCTCAAAATGCAGCATTTGTTTATTAGTTATTGATGATCAGAAATCACAGCAACATAGAATGTGGACATTTAATATAGATGTACCCACAAACAATGCGTTATGCATCTGTACGTTATGTATGGATACCGAATCGTGTGATCTAAATATGTAGCGGGTGACAGGAATTGATGGGACTCGGAAACACCCCCACAATTTAATCAATTGTTCCTTGTATCATTTCCGAAGGATAAGTCCTGATAAGTCCACAATGGTTGATTTGTAGTAGGATCGCAATTCAATTCAATTCAATTCAATGTTATTTATATAGCGCCAATTACAGTCAATTTGTCTCGAGACGCTTTACAGAATCCATATGCCTGACCCCCAGAGCAAGCCAAAAGGCGACAGTGGCAAGGAAAACACCCCTTTAACAGGGAAAAAAACCTCGAGCAGAACCCGGCTCTAATGTTGGGGGACCCATCTGCCTGCTGGCCGGGCGGGTTGAGAGGGACAGAAGAGGTAGAGAGGTGGAGGGTTAGAGGGTTAGAGGTAGAGATAGAGGGATACAGATAGAGGGATAGAGGTAGAGGGGAAGAGGTAGAGGGGTTGAGATAGAGGTGTAGAGGTAGAGATAGAGAGGTGGGGGGTGGGACACAAGGACCATAAAACACAGCCACACATCTGAAGCATCCAGCTCTGGGACCAGGGACACTCGGAGAAAGGACACAGAAAGAAACAGAGTGAATTTAATGCAATAATGGTATATATAGTAAATACATAGGTAGTTAGAGAAGGGCTCAGTGCATCAAGAGAGGTTCCCCAGCAGCCTAGGCCTATAGCAGCATAACTAGGGGCAGACTAAAGGGACGTCAAGAGGGGAAGTCAGTTTTGCAAATGAAAACACCAGCTCACCCCGTCAGGGTCCCCCAGTCAGCCCTAACTATAAGCTTTGTCAAAAAGGAAGGTTTTAAGCCTGGTCTTAAAAATAGAGAGGGTGTCCGCCTCCCGAACCCAAACTGGGAGCTGGTTCCACAGGAGAGGTGCCTGATAACTGAAGGCTCTGGCTCCCATTCTACTTTTAGAGATTCTAGGAACAACAAGTAAGCCTGCAGTCTGAGAGCGAAGAGTTCTGCTAGGATAATATGGTACTATCAGGTCTTTAAGATATGATGGAGATTGGTTGTTAAGAGCTTTATATGTCAGAAGAAGGATTTTGAATTCTATTCTAGATTTAACTGGAAGCCAATGAAGAGAAACCAATATAGGAGAAATATGATCTCTCTTGCTAACTCCCGTCAGTACTCTGGCTGCAGCATTTTGGAACAGCTGTAGATGTTTCAGAGAGCTATTGGGACAACCTGATAATAAGGAATTACAGTAGTCAAGCCTAGAAGTAATAAATGCATGGACTAGTTTTTCTGCATCACTCTGAGACAGGATGTTCCTGATTTTCACAATATTTCTCAGGTGGAAAAAGGAAGTCCTACAGATTTGTTTTATGTGTGAGTTAAAGGACATGTCCTGGTCAAAGATAACACCGAGGTTCCTCACAGTAGTACTGGAGGCCAATGTAATGCCATCCAAAGTAACTATATGCTTTGAAAGCAATTCTCTAAGATGTTTGGGGCCAAATACAATGACTTCAGTCTTGTCTGAATTTAGTAGTAAGAAATCATAGGTCATCCAGGTCTTTATGTCCTTAAGACAATCTTGCAGTCTAGCTAGCTGATTAGTTTCATTTGGCTTCATAGATAAATACAATTGAGTGTCGTCAGCATAACAATGGAAATTAATACAGTGCTTCCTAATAATATTGCCTAAGGGAAGCATGTATAATGTGAACAGTATTGGTCCTAAGACAGAACCCTGAGGAACTCCATGATTAACCCTAGTATGCTCAGAAGAGTCATTGTTGACATGCACAAACTGGAACCTGGCTGATAAGTAGGATTTAAACCAGTCCAGTGCTGTCCCTTTAATGCCAATAGAATGTTCTAGTCGCTGTATTAAAAGTTTGTGATCGATTGTATCGAATGCTGCACTAAGGTCCAATAAAATAAGTATAGAGACCAGTCCATTATCTGACGCTATGAGAAGGTCATTAGTAACTTTCACCAGAGCTGTTTCTGTGCTATGATGCACTCTGAAGCCTGACTGAAGCTCTTCAAACAAGCTATTCCTTTGTAAATGTTCACATAATTGATTTGCAACTGTTCTTTCCAGAATTTTGGAGAGAAATGGGAGGTTGGAAATTGGTCTATAGTTGGCTAAAACATCTGGATCTAGAGTGGGCTTTTTAGGTCAAGGTTTGATTACAGCAACCTTAAAAGCCTGTGGTACATAGCCTGTTACTAGAGAGAGATTAATCAGATCTAACATTGAGGAATTAATTAAAGGTAAAGCCTCCTTGAACAGTCTAGTTGGGATAGGATCTAAAACACATGTCGATGGTTTGGATGTAGAAACTATTGAAATTAGTTCAGAGAGATGTATGGGAGTGAAAAATTCTAAATATCCATCTGGTCTTACAGCCAATTCTAAAGTATCTGTACTCGATGATACATCTGTGACATTTGCAGGAAGGGCCAGATTAATTTCAATCATGTGATCATCAGCAGGCAGCTGATGTAGTGTTTCCTTGTTGTCATAGTTATAGTGACGCCGTGCCGCTATCTCGCAGTGATACAGGAATCTTTAACAAATCCATGGATCTAGATTATAAGCTGCATCACTGCCAAAATGTAATCACTTGGTCATTGCGTCATTTCTGACCTTCCCTGAAAATTTTCATCCAAATCAGCCACATTCCTTGGCAGAGTAATTAGCAGAAGCAGCTCTAGAAGATAAGTAAACCTGGTGTAACTGACTAAAACTCTTCCCGGCTTACAAAATGTACAAAACTATGCAGATTTCAGGGGGCTAGATAAACAACAGAACTAAACATCTTCATAGGCTCACAGCTTTCACGTTACACATCCAAGTTCATCAAACATACAAAACACAATAAAAATGGATTTTCATCATATGGGACCTTTAATATCAGTGTAGTTGCACCAGTAATTAAAAAATAAATACTTAAACACACTTTTAATTAATCGCAAGGGAAAACACGACTCAATACACTTTCAAATTTGGCCTCAAAATGTTTTTGACATTAAAACAGTTGCACCCATACAGAAATCTTCTGCATAGAGGTTAAGTTGAATTTATACTCAGCAATTGGGTTTACAAATTGTTTAACATACAACTAGTAAACAGACACACTTAGCATTAGCTTGCTTGTATCTGACCCATTTAGAATAAAGAGTAAAAGGCGTAATATGAGCTATAAAGTATACCAATAAGCTGCAGATTTTAATAGCACTGTCTACTCATAAATAAATGAATATAAATTACAATAAGGACATAAATGTATGTACAAAGAACCGGCAGTTCTGTTAAATTTATCGTTGGTCCTCTTATTTGTTATTCTACAGCTCGCGATGCTTCCTGTTGATGTACACTACTGTTCAAAAGTTTGGGGTCACCCAGACAATTTAATGTTCTCCAATGAAAACTCACACTTTTATTCATGTGCTAACATAACTGCACAAGGGTTTTCTAATCATCAATTAGCCTTTCAACACCATTAGCTAACACAATGTAGCATTAGAAGACTGGAGTGATGGTTGCTGGAAATGTTCCTCTGTACCCCTATGTAGATATTACTTTAAAAATCAGTCGTTTCCAGCTAGAATAGTCATTTATCACATTAAAATGTCTAGACTGTATTTCTGATTCATTTAATGTTATCTTCATTGAAAATAACTGCTTTTCTTTCAAAAATATGGACATTTCTAAGTGACCCCAAACTTTTGAATGGTAGTGTATGTTGATAACATAAGAGTAAAATAAATTTAGCCTTTTTTTTACTAGCATACTACATTTACAGACACAGGTGTAGTTTGTTTGGTAGCTAGTCAGTGTTGCACTGTAGTGGCAGCTAACATTGTACACAGGCTAATGTGGTTAGCAAACATTTGCTCGCAGCTAGCAAGCTAATCCTCTCATGTTTTCCCTGGTGACCGAAAAATATGTTTTAGTGTGGCTCTGATGTGTTGTTCTTTTGGAAAAACAATGTTGTGTTGTTTTGTTCATGTATTTTTTTTAGCCTCAGGCTGTGTTGGTTGACAGCTTATGTGATACTATTTTTTCAGGAGGCATTTACTACAAAGCAAGTTTTGACATAGCCAGACTTTCTTTGTGTTTTGTGTGGAAATGTTCCTCTGTACCCCTATGTAGATATTCCATTAAAAATCAGCTGTTTCCAGCTTGAATAGTTTACCACATTAACAATGTCTAGACTGGATTTCAGATTAATTTAATATTATCTTGAATGAAAAAAAAATAGTTTTTCTTTCAAAAATAAGGACATTTCTAAGTGACCCCAGACTTTTGAACAATAGTGTAGTTAAACCAATTAACTAAACAAGCAAAATCTGACTTCTTTGTTTTCTTTCAGCCATCAAATCAGCTCTTAATATCTTGTTTGCTCTCTTTTCAGTCCCTGAATCCTCCACACATTGCTCTGGTTTTCAGAAGGTTACGGCTAAATCTGCTTTCCTCGTCTCTCCTCACCACCCTGATACATTCTTGAAATCTGTGTCGGGCAGATCAATCAGCTTCTCCCCTGACAGCTTCCCCTCCGTCAGGTCACTGCCGACGACCTTCTGTCCTTTTTTTTATGCCCGTATACCTGCCTGCTGTTTGCAATCAGGTCGAGAAACAAACTCCTGACCTCTCTGTTGTGGAGACCTGCGCACAGGAATCCACCTCTTCTCTCAAGCTCGTGAGCGTCTTTTTCTAAGCAGCGTTCTTTGTACCAGCCACAACACAACCTCCTCGACCCCAATCAGTCACGAGTCGACTCTCACTCTCAGGATTTCAAAAGCTCCCCACACTTGTTCTCACGCTGCCTTTTCACGGCTCTCATCCTTGTTGACCTGCTGGCTGTGTTTGCCACCAGCTGCTCCTCATTCCAGTGATGCAGACCTTCAGAGCAGAGAATTTAAGGGAATGTTATGTCTTTCTAACCAGGTTGTTTGTTTATCATGTTTCACTGCAAGTGCTCGCCTCCTCCTCGCTCTCTGAGAGGTGAAATGACCTCCTGTTCTCAGTTAAAGTTTCGTTTTATGTCTCCGGCTGTCAGATTTGACTCCGACTGACCTAAATCTGAATCTGAGGCCTCACATGTAACCAGAGTTTATGAGCTTAGACATCTGAAGACACTATGCATCTGAAACACAGAGGAGAAGGAGCCTGGAAGATTAGATTAAGTGAAGATTTTTCTTTCCTTTTAACAACAAGGAAAACATTCGGTTTCACAAGTAATGTCACTCTTTGGTCCTCAGATTGTGTCTTTGTAGAGGAGTGTCAAATTCATTTTAGTTCAGGGGCCACATGCAGCCTAATTTGATCTCAAGTGGGCCAGACCAGTGAAATCACAGCATAACAACTAATAATAAATAACTACAACTCCCAAACGTTCCCCTTTGGTTTAGTGCAAAAAAGTACATTCTGAAAATGTTCACATTAATGAATATCTTTTTAGAAAACATTATGAACAACCTGAAATTTCTTAAGAAAAATAAGTTCAATTTCAACAATATTACAACTCAGTTTATCATTTACACATTACTACTTACAGATCACAGACTATCTACAAATGCACAAAACATTTAATCACAGGTATCTGGAACTGAATAATATACTATTTTATTTTAGGGTCAAAACAACTTGTCTAGATCTAGAAATTATTTTAAATTTACATTCATTTCCACATCTATGTAGTAATCCTGACCACCACACCAAACAAACTAAAGTTGGAACCATTAAGGAAGAAAGCTAAGTTATCCTCCTGCCTTGTAAATGTAGAAAATTTATATATAAAAAATACATAAAAATTGTGCCAGTGCAGTGGACAAATTTAAAATAGCAGTTACTTTTATTGAAAAATTGCACTTGACGTCATTTCTCTAATTTTTACAGTTTGCAAAGTCATCTCTGGCAGGCCAGTTTTGGCCCGCGGGTCATATGTTTGACACCCCTGTTGTAGTGGATCAAAAGAATGCAGAGGTTGTGAAGTTAAAATGAGAGTAAATTAACTAATATTCCCCATATAATTGAAATGACCGTTTCAATTATACATCTCAGAAAATTATAACATCATGAAGAAGTTCTTCCTTTTCTTGGCAATTTAATTCAAAAAGTACATCAGCAAGGTGAAATATTTCAAGCTTTTTTACTCCATCAAGGAAAGCGGTGGAGTTATGTGACGACTGGCGATGGTTTGTCTGTCTGTCTGTTCGCAACATTACTCTAAAACGGACCAACAGATTTGGATGAAATTTTCAGGGAAGGTCAGAAATGACACAAGGACCACCTCATTAGATTTTGGCAGTGATGCAGATCATAGTCTTGATCCACGGATCTGCTAAGGATTTCTGTACTATTGCGAGATAGCAGCACGGCGTCACTGTAACTATGACAACAAGTGAACACTACATCAGCTGAGTGCTGACGATCACATGATTATGATCCTACTACAAATCGACTGCTGCGGACTTCAAGATTTCATCCGTCGGATACAACAACTGAGCAGCCTTGGCGGAGTACTGTGCTCTCTGAGTGCTTTTTTTTGTTTATTTATGTATCTATTCATTATTGTTGTTATTATTATTATCATTATTATTATTATTTCTTATTTAAATTTTTTACGACTGAGAGCCACATATTCTCACCGTCAGTCTTTTCTATATTTTGTACTCACATACAGTCCAAGTTGTCTAGTCGACTCAACATGAACATGATTTACATTTATTGTCCCTGTGGAGATATTTGTCTCAGATTTAAGTGCTTCACACGTTCAGTCACCTCTGTTGCAAACCACAACCTCAAATTTCACAATTGCTCATATGAGTAAACAGTTATCTGAACACCATTAAGATGTTGCACAACCCAGACAGCCTCCATACACATTATTTCAGTTTTTAATTTGTGTAGTTGATGCTTTTTAAAAGGAACTTAAGACATATCTATTTAAACTGGACTCTGTCCCGCCTGCTATGATTTAGGTTTTTAATCTGTTTGTTCTGATGACTTTTAATATG